>NW_022631002.1:25170695-25766272 GCF_010015895.1 Lontra canadensis | reverse complement strand
GGTCGCGGGGGGCGCCGGCCGAGCCGGCCGGGCCCTGGAGCGGCCGGCGGGGCGGGCGGCGCTCGCGCTCCGCGGCGGCCTCCGCTCGGCTCGCGGCTCCGAGGCGGCGGCTGCGGCGGCGGCACCAGCAGCGGCGGCCGCCGGCCGGGAAAGGGACAGCGGCGGCGGCGGCGGCGAAGAAGGAGGAGGAGGAGGAGGAGAAGGAGGAGGAGGAGGAGGAAACCCGGAAAAGGGGCCGCGCTCACTAGGAGCGGCCGCCACCCGGCCCGGGGCCGCCCAGCCTCACAGCGCCCCCTGCAGCGCGGGGGGACCGGCCGGGCGGCGCCGGCCCCGCCTCCGGCCCCGCCCCCGCCCCGGCCGCCCGCCTCCCGGAGCAGCCCTCTCAGAGCTGCCCTGCCGAGGTGCTGCGAGGGGCGCCCGCCACAGGGCCTCCCTCAGCAGCTGACGGCTGCCTTGAGCCTTATCCCTCGAGGGCGCTTTCAGGATTCTCCTGGAGACCCCTACCTCAAGCCCTCCACCCTCTCGTCATGCAGAGTTTACCCGCCCCATACTGACCCCGTTCTGACCCTCCCGTCAACCAACCCGTCCCCATCAGGTCTCTCCCGATGACTCACTCTTACCACTGAGAACATCCCTCACCTCAAGATTTCTTCTTCCCTCCCGGAGACACCTCCTCTTTCTCTGATGGATCCTGCCCTATCACCCAGGATTCCTCAACCTCAAGACTCCCCCTTCTCCCTTCAACCAGAGCCTTTCTTCCTCACAAAATCCCTCTCTTACACGAGCCCCTAATTCCCTTCCAGAGCCTTCCCCGAGAACCCACCGAATGCTTACTTCTGTCACTTGGTTAAGCTGGAGTGGGCCAGGTAGCTCCTTGTAAAGTTCCCGTTCTTCACTCTGTAATTAATAAGCGGTATGTGCGGAGACACTGAGACTATGAACATGTCCTGTTTTGGGGGGAAGGACAGAGCAGAAGAATAGTGAGTCCTGCCTGAAGGGACCTGCGAGCGGTTGGGCATGGACGGAGGGTGAGGTTGACCAGGCAAACTTTGTCCTATTTTATCAGGTTGCTTTTTAGCTCCTGACCTTCTTCTCTCTTTGATCTTCTGGACCTTTCCTTTGTCTTGCTTTCCCCTTCCACATCCTTTATCAACAGCACTTCCCACTGGAGCTCTGACTCCACTCCTCTTTTATATTCTGTTTTCTAGGTGGAACCTGGCTTCTCCTTATGGTTAAGAGCATAGACTGTAGAGTCAGATCCACCCCGGTTGAATCCTAGCTGTGCTGCTTATAAACTGTGTGACCTTGGGCAGATAACTTAACCTCTCTGTGCTGCAGATTTTACAGCATAAAAGCAGTAATGGCCTTCTTCTCAGGGCTATGGGGAGACTTGGACAAGGTAAACCATGTAAAACACTTAAAACAGTGTCCAGCAGTTACCAGGTGCTCAGTACCATTGTTAGCAGATCCAGAGACTTTTTCATATCACTTTTCCCTCCCTGAGACCACCACATGCCCAGCTTTTGGTTCCTTCCATCCTCCAAGTTTGGCCATGGTTGCCTCCAATCCCTCCATCCCCACCTTCCCATGCCTGCCTTCTTTTTCCTCCTCAAGTCTCAAATTTAAGGCTCATTTTATTTACTTGGATGTAGATTATATCTAGTTGTAAACATGGAACAACATGAGTTCAAGGTCCTCCTACTCCGACATCTTCCCAAGCAGTCTTTAAGTTCATTTTATAATTAAATTTTTTTTTTATTATTTTGGGGCACCTGGCTGACTCTGTTGTTAGGCATCTGCCTTTGGCTCAGGTCATGGTCCCAGGGTCCTGGCATCGAGCCCCGCATCAGGCTCCCTGCTCAACAGGAAGCCTGCTTCTCCCTCTCCCACTCCCCCTGCTTGTGTTCCCTCTCTCGCTGTGTCTCTCTATGTCAAATAAATAAATACAATCTTAAAAATTTTTATTATTTCTTAAAGGATTTTTTTTTAAGGGGCACCCAGCTGGCTTATTTGGAAGAGCATGTCACTCAGTCTTGGGGTTGTGAGTTTGAGCCCCACGTTTGGTGTAGAGATTACTAAAAAAATAATAATAAATTTAAAAAACCCTTTAAAAACAAAAAGGATTGATTTATCTATTTGAGGAAGGGAAGGAGCAGAAGGGAGCGGGAGTGGGAGAATCTTAAGCTAACTCCTGACTGAGTGCAGAGCCCAAAATTGGGCTTGATCTCACAGCCCTGAGGCCATGACCGGAGCTAAAATCAAATGTGGGATGCTCAAGCGCTAGGCCACCCAGGTGCCCCATATTAAAAACAAAAAAATAATGGATTTTCTATTTAAATCTGTAATTTTTATTAAAGGTAAACTCTACACCCAATATGGGGCTTCAACTCACAACCCCAAAATCAAGAGTCGCGTCTCTATGAACTGAGCCAACCAGCCAGGCACCCCTTTAAGTTCACTTTAAATGGCAGAGTTGATACTTCTCTATCTCAGCATTCTATCCTTCAGAAAGCTACATATTTTGTAATTGTAATTCTCTCTCCTCCAGTGTAAAAACAGCATCAGAGCAAGGACTGAATCTGAATGCTCACCACTGGCTCACCAGCATTTGCCACATTTAGAGGCTTTCAGCAAATACGGTGTTACCCCACAGATCACTCACTGATTAGAAAGTGGAGGTCACTGCTGTAACCACGAGTCAAATTTAACATCATCAATAAAGGACCAACGGACCCTGTGAAGTGATGCACCAAGAAGGGACAAGGCATCTGCCCAAAATGCTTAACTTGAATCTCATTATGAGGACACAATCAGACAAACCCAAACAGGGAAATATTCTGCAAAACAGCAAAGTCTGGGATTCTTCGAAACTGTCAGTGTCACAAGAGAAAACAACACAGAAGAAAACAAAACTCTGGAACAGTGTTCTTGATTAAAGGAGCCTGAGAGAGAAAGCTCTGTAATTCTACGTCCCATCCTGAATGAGAAAGGTAGGAAGTAAAGGAGGGAGGGAGTGAGGAAGGGAAGGAGAAATACAGCCAAAAGGACCCTAATGAATGGGACTCCTGGGGCAATTTGAATATAGGATGTACATTACATAATAGTATTGCATCAGTGTTAAATTTTGTGAGTCTGAGGGTTATCTTGTGGTTATGAAGGAAAGTCTCTTGATCTTAGGAGTTACATGCCAAGTGTTTAAGGATGAAGTATCATAATATCTGCAACTTCTTCTCAAATGGTTCTCCAGAGAAACGTGGGTTCCCTAGGGCCCAAGCATACATGGGGAGAGGGGAGCAATTAGGGCAGAAACGTTGATAGTTGTAGAATATAGTTGAAGACTACATGAGACCACAACTTTTTAGTACATTTGAAATTTTCAAAACAAAAGCTGGAAGAAGATAAATAAAGCATTTATAGAGTAAGTGCACTTTGGAATTTAAGTCCAAAACCTCTAAACCTCTCTCC
The DNA here is from genome assembly GCF_010015895.1 of Lontra canadensis. Taxonomy (NCBI): domain Eukaryota; kingdom Metazoa; phylum Chordata; class Mammalia; order Carnivora; family Mustelidae; genus Lontra; species Lontra canadensis. Next base: position 25,762,807 of record NW_022631002.1, on the reverse strand, counting down.
ATGCAAGAAGGCACAAACATTCTCCAGCTCTTAATGCCACATTTGGATTTTTTTTGACAAGTCCCTGTGAACTAGTCTAGGCCAGAGGTTTTAATCCGGAGCCCTTGAATGAGCTTCCTGGGTCCAGGAATCCATCACGCAGTAGGCAAAACGTGTGGGTCACTGCATATGCGTGTGTGTGTACATGTGTGCACCCAAAAATGGTTCCAAACCCCTGGTCTGACTACTAGGTCCAACCCCAGTGGGGGTCCCATTCCTCACCTCCACCCCTTTCCATGTCTGACCCCACACATCCTCTCTGCACCTTCCTCTCATCCCTCAACACCTAACCCACACCCATCTCACGTAACCTGCTCTCACACTTGTTGGGATGCCAAGGATTCACCCACACATCACTCTGGTGCAACACACTCCTGGATTTGGCTGGCACTTCACTAACTCAGCCCCGAAACCTGCACTCAGTCCTCCCACAGCCACACTGAGTATGTTTTTATGATGTGTTGGTGGGTAGGTTGGGCTCCTTATGGCCTTGGTGGAGACCCACCACCTCTCCTTCCTGCCAGCCCACCATACAGTGTATGAATTAAGATTGGCAGTTGGGGATGGTACCAATGCAGTCCTCACTGGAGTAAGTCACATCAGGAATTGGAGAGGGACAGGCCAGTAGCTCTGCAGGGTTGGGTGACAGTGAACCATAATTGATTTCCCCTAATTACTATGTGTGTGTGGGTTTAGGGGTGAGTACAATCCAGGATTACACAAGGGAGAATGAAAGAGAGCATCTTGGGTCAAATAGGTCAACAATTTCATACCAACTCTTATGCTCCCAAATTCTATCTAAACACACACACACACACACACACATGCCACAAAAATGTAAAACCCTCAGAAGAATACCTTCTAGCTTCACAAGGTCTATTTCTAAAACATTTGAGAGAATTCAGGCTTTTATCTTATATGGCTGTTTCTAAGAACTTAGCCTAAGAAAATAATATAAATTATGATCAAAGAATTATTAAGAGTGCTGACAATTCACATGTTCAGTATCACTGAAACTTGCAAAAACCCTGAGGCTAAAACCCACTGAATTTGTACTTTAAATGGGTGAATTATATGGTATATGTGAATTATACCTCAAGAGAGCTATTAAAAATGCTGAGGTTGGAGTTGTAAGGATCCTGTTTTTGCAGCTGAGGATACCGAGACTCTAATGACATTGGAGAATTGAGGCAGAGAATGGATTTGAACCAAGGCCTTTCTGACCACCAATTCCATTTCTGTAATCCTTTTCTAATTCTACACATCCCCCTCCGAAAAGACCCAAAGACATTCATCATGAAAATCATGAAAGATAAAACAACTCAAATATCCCAAATTGCAGGACTGCTTAAATAAATTGTGGTATATCCCTACAGTACAATATTAGGCCCCATGAAAAATGATGATTATCCTGAAATTTTAGTGATGCAATAAATTTTATCATATATTTTTTAAAAGGGTTATCTAGTTATTTTTAAAAGATTTTATTTATTTATTTGAGAGAGAGAGAGCATGTAAGCTCAAGTTGGGGGAGTAGTAGATGGAGAAGGAAAAGCAGACTCCACACTGAGCTTGGAGCCTGACATGGGGCTCAATCGCACAACCCTGAGATCATGACCTGAGCCAAAATCCAAGGTTGGACAGTTAACCGGCTGAGCTACCCAGGTGCCCCAAAAAGTGTTTTATCAGTAAGCAGAATAACACCACCCTCCCTGCCTTGTTCTCCAAAGATAATCTACTTCCTAATCTCTGTAGCTTGTGAATTTGTGACTATGTTACCAAACTCGGAAAAAGAGACTTTGCGATGTGACTAAATGCAGGATTTTGAGATGGAGAAATTATCCTGCGTTATATCCAGGTGGCTTTAATGTTGTAGAGGTCCTTAAGGGGAGGCAGGAGCATCAGAGGTAGATGTGGTAATGGAAACAGTAGTCAGGAGGGTGTGATTACTGGCTTTAAAGAAGGAAGGGGGCCATGGGCCAAGGACTGTGGGCAGCCTCTAGCAGCTGGGAAAAGGCAAAAACACAAAGATCTCACCTAGAGCCTCCAGAAGGAATCCAGCCTTGCCAACACCTTGATTTTAGTCAAAAGAGACCCATTTTGGACTTCTGAGCTCTTGAACTATAAAATTTTAAATTTGTGTTGGTTTATGCCACTAAGTCTGTGGCAGCAATAGGAAATAGGAATAGGAATAGGAATAGGAAATTCACTCAGTGGTGTATGGTTACTCAACATTTACTGGGAAACACACAAGTCCATGAAAGTTGCCCTTCGTTACCTTTCACGCTCCCACAAGTTGGCGTGTATCCTTCAAGGTCCTTTGCTATGTATGCAGTAAGGACACAAACTACAACCCACGTTCTTCTGTATTGCTTTGCTTAGTTTCAAAGCAGGATACTGGAGTGTATGTATAGATTTAGCAGGTAAGTTCTCGGGCACGTAACAAATGCATAGGGAAAGAACTGGAAGGAAATACATTAAAGTGCATTTGAGTCTTTTATAATCAGAAAAAATGACCGATGTTTACAGGTTGTTGACTACCCTAGCCCTTTCCCCAACAACTTGTGAGTTAATGGAGGCTTTTCCCTGGTTGGGAAGGGAATAGATGGTAGGACAGTAGGGTCTTGAGTTCTCTCTGTAAGGAAGGGGTCTACAGGGAATGCGGGTCCTCACCTCAGGGTGTCTTTGAGGCTCTAGACAGATGAATAAAATATGTTAATTAGGTCCCACTGGCAGCAGTTCACCTCGGTACATTTATCTGCAACTTGCTTAGGGCTATCACTTTTTTATTCTTTTTTCCCCCCTAATTATCCTTACAGTGTGACCCACTCTGCCCTCCACCCAGAAAGTGCCTGTGGGGGGACTGAGGTGGCGGTTGTGGTGGGGGGAGATGGGGCACAGCCTGCCCAGGCTAGAAGTGATAGAAATGGAAATTTTCATCTGGTTCTTCAGTGAGGTCCCCTTTATTCAAGGTTGCCCGACTGGAAAGGGGGCACACTTTTAGCCCCCATTCCTCAAAACCACCTATTTTTTTTAAGATTTTATTTATTTATTTGACAGAGTAGGAGCACATAAGCAGGGGGAGCAGCAGAGGGAGAGGGAGAAGCAGGCTCCCCACTGAGCACGGTGCCCGATGCGGGGCTCAATCCCAGGACTCTGGGATCACGACCTAAACTGAAGGCAGATGCTTAATCAACCAAACCACCTGCGCGCCCCAATACCCACCTATTCTCAGAAGCTTGGTGAACTCAGATTTTCCTAATACTCTCAGGGAAGGATGGATAAGATCACTTGGGCTAAAATATGAATAACAGCTCTCTAAAAGGGTTAAGGAGGGTCAGGACTAAGAGATTTTGCAGAATGGGTCCTTAATCCTGGATGGGGGAGGGGTATTTTGGAGGGAGGGTAGATGGTACTTCTCTGGGGGCCACACCCACTTGGGGAGGTTGTGGGAGGCATTTGGAGGGAAGTGGGCTAACCTCCAAAGTAGCAGGCGCTGCGCCCATGGTAAGGCCATTGTACTTTGTGGACCTTCATCTGCTTCCTGCCCAACTGCTCTTCCAAACTGTCCAGAATCACCATCACCTTTCATGCCCCATCTGTCACCAAGCCAGATGGCTTTCTGTCCAGATGACCGCTCACTTCTAGCCTCCGGTTTGGGTGCCCATAACCTTTGCCCTGATTTAAGCCCGCATCATCTCCTCGGGCATCGCGAAGCTTCTTTTCTGATTTCTGGGCTGTCAGACTCCCCACATGATAACTCAGGGTCCTTAACCGGGGTCGGTGCCTAGGACTCAGTATGCTCATAAACTTGGATGAAAATAATTACATCCTTATTCACAAACCTTTAAATGAAATTTAGCATTTCCTTCCATGATGGATATAGTAAACACTCAAAAACAAAAATAAGAACAAAGCACCTGAGCTGTACCTGGGAGTCTGTCACCACTAGAAATTACAGATATTCGCTTACCACTTTGCAGTTGGTGTTAAAGCAGAAAACTTTGCTGCCCAGAAGGACCAGCTGCTTTAACTGTTGGAGGCAAAAGAACATGTAGGAACCTCCCGATGTTGGGCTTCCCCCCCTAGGTTTTAGCCCCCACTCTTCCTCATCTTAGGGCATCTGCTTAGAAGATTCTGAGCCCGAGATTTCATAGCTTTTTATTCCTGCAATAGATACTAGTGACTATACCAAGGAATTAAGAAAAAAAACAACCCCACAGAACAGCAATAACAACAGTAACAAAACTAAAAGATGTTGCACCTACAGGCTCTACTTTATGTTCTAGGAAACACATCATTTCTGGGTCCTTGCGGAAGTCTTCCTGTGTGACTGGAAGATGGCCTGGGAAGCCCAGATGCTAGTGATGGGCCTTGGGAATGTGCAAGGCTCGGCTGCCCTCAGTGGGCACAGAGGACAACAGAAGTCCTCACGGATGAACTGCCAGCCCCTGAAAGCACAATCCAAGCCCAAGAAGAGAATCCAAATTCCACACCCCTAAGGTGGGATCAATCCCTTCGCTGAGAAAGTGGAGGAGGGGATGCAGGTGACAGTGGCAGAGATGGTTGGGATAAGGTGGTCCTGGACGGTCCTGGTCGGTGGCATTGGTGGAACCATCGCGGAGTCAGGCAGGAATTCGCCTTAATTGGAGCAAGAATTGTGTTATTCTGCCAACACCATAATCCTTAGACCCCATTCTGATTTTTCCATTTGCTCCAGTGATGTCCTTTAGAGCCAAAACATCCCTGCTAAACCATGTTTACTAAACCATGTTTATTGGCACTTTTTAAAAATTGAGATATATGGACATATAATTTATTAGTTTCAGGTGTATGACATAATGATTCATACATGTTCGTACCATGAAACAATGACCGTATTAAGTCTGATTAACATCCAATGCCGTACATAGCTACAGAGTCATATTTCATTCATCTTTCTCGGTTTAGAGCAGTTCCTCCATTTCTTTTCAAAGATTATTATCAGTTATTTTGTAATCTGTTCCTCGATTTGGGGTTATCTGATTTTTTTTCATGATTTGATTTAGGTTATATATCTTTGAAAGAAATCACAGAAATAATGCATATCATAGAAAAATGTATATATAATCACCAAAATAACATATGTATGACAGAAAAAAATATATAAAATGTATATATATGTATGTATTATCACAGAAATAATGCTGCGGGGATGCCTGGGTGGCTCAGTCGGTTGGGCATCTGCCTTCGGCTCAGGTCATGATCTCCAGGTCCTGGGTTCCAGGCTGTGTTGGGCTTCCTGCTCAGCAAGGAGTCTGCTTCTCTCTCTCTCTCTCTCTCTCTCTCTCTCTCTCCCTCCTTCTGCCTCTCCTAATTGCTTGTTTTCTCTCTCTCAAATAAAAAAATAAAATCTTTTAAAAAAATAACGTAGTTTAAAAACATAATGCTGTGTACTTCTCATTGCCTCCTATTAGATGCTGGACAATTTCTATTTGCCCCATTACTTGAGGTATTAACTTCAATCACTTGATTAGCATCTGCCAGATTTCTCCACTGTAAAGTTACTCTTTTTACCTTTTTAAGAACTATTTTATGGGGAAATGTTTTGAAAACTGTGTAATTATCCTGGTCCTTATCAAACTATTTATTTATATTGGCAGGGACTCAACGGATTCCTAGTTTATTCAGTGAATTGTAATTGATTCTTGTCATTAGGTATTTTGGTATTCAAGCTGTCCTTTATTTGGCTAATGTGGGACCCTTCGAACTAGTTCCTGTATCCTTTTGATGTGTCATACCATCCTTTGAGAACTTTCTTAGGTTGTTTGTTTGTTTTTTGAGAGAGACAGAGAGAGCATGCACAGAGAGAGGGAGAAGCAGACTCCCTGCTGAGCAGGGAGCCTGATGTAGGGCTCAATCCCAGGACCCCAGAGTTATGACCTGAGCCAAAGGCAGATACCCAGCTGGCTGAGCCACCCAGGCGTTCCAGCACTTTCTTAGTTTTTGGCACAAAGAATGTTTCAGGCTCCTCTTGAACTTTCCCTGCCCCTACCTGGAATCAACCATTTCTCCAAGGGATCCTGATTGCTTTTAGTAGGGAATAATATTTGGAAGTCAAGATCTGGGCATGAGGTGTATTCACTGTTATTGGACCATTGCTCCCAGGCCTTCTCCCATGGCCTGAGCTACAGATTACATGTATATATGCACGTGCGTGCACGCGCATGCATACACACACACGCACAAACACACACCCATTTCCATCTGTATTTATTTCTATATATATCTGTGTCTATTGAAAACCATGAGTTCACTCCCTATCTCTGATTCCAATCTATCACCACAGAATTCATTCTAGTCTTCTCCCTTGCTATATTTGTAACCCTCTTTTCTGACAGTGAGCAATCTGGCGTGTGCAGGACTCTTTTAGGTGGAGGAGGGAGTGCTAAGAAATGTCTCTCTAGGAGGTGACATTGAAGTTGAGACTTGAAGGGAATGAGGGCAGAAGCCATGTAGATTCCAGGAGAACAGTGTTCTAGGCAGAGCACTGCAGTCCTGGTGGCCCTGAGCAGAAACAAGTTCCTGTGTCTGAGGAGTGGCCGGATTCCTGTGGCTGAGCCCGTGGGCAGGTGATGTCAGCCAGGTAAGAGAAGGAAGTTCAGGTAGCGCTTTGTAGACCATTCTAAGGACATTGGTTTTAATAGTGACAAAGATAGGAAGCTGATGGAGCATTTCAAATACAGGAAGGCTGTTCTTTGGTGAAGGATTGCTCTGACTGCAAAGTGGGGAGGCAGAGAGACCAGCGGGAGATCTGCAGGAAAACTGAGAGGAGGCGTTGGCTGGGAAGGTGGTGAGAAATGGTCAGATTGGGGAATCATTTTGTAGGGAAAGCCAACAGGATCTGTGTGAGATTATAGATGTGGCACGAGGAGTGTGAGAGATGGGTGGCAGTATGTGGGTTCTGTAGGCTTGTTACATAAATAAAAGGGGAAAATTATCTGCAAAGCACTTAGTACCCCGCGTGGACTGCCCTAAACTAATCACAATCCCTGTTTATCACTGATGAATGAAGGTGTAGGTAAAGGGCCCGCAGATACAGCGCTGACCCACTCCTGGCATCCTGGAATGCTACCTCTTGAGCAGAGCTACCCCTTTGCCACCAGAGCTCCTTCCCATCCCTCTCCACCCTGTCCAGTGAGTCAAAACACCCACTTGCTCCAAGCCCTGTCTTGGCAGGGTGTGGGTTGGCATCTGATAAGCTCATTCGCAACCAGCTGTTGACTTCTTGCAAGATGCCTACCCCTCTCAGAGGTATTCACATTTTCAAAAAGGTGGCAACTTGTTTACTGAGTTTGGGGTTCTGGTGGGATCTCTGACAGTGACTCTGAGTGATGAAGGAGGTGGTGAAGGAGGTCATTTGTTCGTGGGCAGCACACAGATGACTCCTGGCAGCAACTGGAGACATTCTTGAAGGGGCCCAGCCCAGGGGCAGACTGCATGTCTCCTCTCTCTTGCCTCACACAACAATCCTGGGTATTTACTGCCTCCTTTTACCATGAGGGTGATGTGGTCCGTGTTTGGCCAGAAGATCATGCATTCTAGATGCTTCCTCCTGGGTGGGTAAGGTTTGGTCTAAGCCTTCCACCCCTTTTGGGAGCTCCCATCTGTGGAATGGCTTAGTAGGACTGTCTTCACTCATCTATCAGACTCAACCCACAGTAGAGACTTAGAACCACGAGGCCACTGTGTTCCGCTCCTCAGTAGTATGCAAAACTGTTTTCTGTGCAAGACTGATTTAAGAAGAAAGACCATGAAAGCATCATGTTTTGACTTCACACCCACTAAGATGACTGTCATCAAGAAGGCAAATGATAACAAGTGTTGCAAGGATGTGGAGAAATTGGAACTCCAGTTCCCCACCCTACGCTGCAGGTGGGAATATAAAATGGCAAAGCCACTTTGGAGAGCAGCTTGGCAGCTCCTAAAGAGGTTAGGTATTAGTTACCATAGGCTAAGGAATTCCACTCCCTGGTAGATATGCAACGAAAACATAGATCCTCACAAAAACTTGTAACTCAGCTTTATAGCAACATTTTTCCTAATAGACGAAAATGGAAACAGCTCATATGTTCATCAACTGATTAAAATGGGGGTGTATCTATCCAGAGGCATATTATTCAGCAACAAAAAGGAATGAAGGAGTGATGCATGCTATAGCATAGATGGACCTTGAAAATATTGTGCTAAATGAAAGAAATGAGACACAAAAGACCCATGTGTTGTATGATTCCATTTGTAGAAAAGGTCGTTCAGAAAAAACTAATACATAGAGACAGGATGTAGATTACCAGTGGCCAGGGGCTGAGAAGAAATTGGGAGTAACTGCCAAAAGCATTTCTTTTTGAGGTGAAGGAAATGTTCCAAAACTGATTGCATGACTGTGAATATACCAGAAGCCATGGGATCACACACTTTAAATAAGTGCAGTGTGTGAATTGTATCTGGCTAGGTACAGTGACTAATTGGAAATACCCAGGTCTCTGGGGACCAGGCTTACCTCCTTAGAATTGTAGGTACAGGGGAGGATCCTGAGGGATACCAACGTCCCCACAGAAACCATTGCCACTTTCCCTTTGGGAAATATTACAAAGAATTTGTTTGGGAACCAGGGAAAAGAATGAGAATATTAAGAAAAATTGTCCCAAACTTGGAAACAAGGCGAAAAGAGGACTGCACATCCTTTCAGTGTAGACTGACTACCCTGGGATTATTTCATTATCCGGGGGATATACTTCTGTTGGACTTGAACTTTCCTCTTGACTGGGGCCCCTATTCTGTAAGGCTGTGTGCTAATTTGTAGAATTTGTTTGGTGGAGATGCAAATGAGTTTTCTCTGGAAGGATAACCTAAAAGTTTATGGTTTTATTGCCTGATAGGAGAGAAGTCCTTTTTGCCTCAAACCTAGCACACTAATTTTCATATGCCTTTCTTGATGGACTATATAACTTCTTTTCCTCTACTTCTCCTATGTACCAGTTTTTACCACCCTGCTGATTCCCTCATTAACAATTTTTAAAGAATTTTTTTAAATTTATTTGACAGAGAGAGCGAGATCACGAGTAGGCAGAGAGGCAGGCAGAGAGAGAGAGGGAAGCAGGCTCCCTGCTGAGCAGAGAGCCCGATGCAGGACTCAATCCCAGAACCCTGAGACCATGACCCGAGCTGAAAGCAGAGGCTCAACCCTCTGAGCCACCCAGGCGCCCCCCCATTAACAATTTTTAATTTAAAAAAATTAACATTTAACCAGTTTTTACCACCCTGCTGATTCCCTCATTATATCTGGGGTGGGTGCTCATTTGTCTGAGGGTGCCATGTTTTTAATGTTCTCAAGTTATACTTTGACAGGCAACAGAGGTCATTTGCTCTATTTTGACAATGGTACAGGCAAGGGATCTCCTTATCAGTACCATCAAACCCGAGCAGCAGTAACGCAGAGCCGTCTGGGTGCACAGATAAGGGGTTTTTCCAGGGGCACCTGGGTGGCTCAGGCAGTTAAGCTTCTGTCTTCGACTCAGGTCATGATCTCAGGGTCTTGGTATTGAGCCCCAGTCGGGCTCCCTGCTCACCAGGGAGCCTGCTTCTCCCTCTCCCTCTGCCTGCTGCTCTGCCTACTTGTGCTTTCTCTCTGTCAAATCAATAAAATCTTAAGAAAAAAAGTAATTCCAAAGGAAATCTGGTGGTTAAAGCAGGAAGAGATATTACAAAGTTACCATATATTTTTAAAAGATTGTATTTATTTATTTGAGAGAGAGCGAAAGTGAGAGATCACAGAGAGGGGAGGGGAAGGAGAAGCTGACTCCCTGTTGACCAGGGAGCCTGAGGTGGGACTCAATCCCAGGATCATGAGATCATGACCTGAGCTGAGAGCAGATGCTTAACCAACTGAGCCACCCTGGTGCCCCATCATATTTTTTAAAAGGGGATTTTGCTTAAAATTTTATGGACACACTTAGATATATACAGATATACATTCTACACAGGGGAAGAAATAGAAAAGAAGACCGGAAGGCTGTCCAAATAATCACCAAAATTATGTTATCAGTGATTATCTGGAAGGGATCTGGAGGGAAGATTCTGATTTTCTATTTATAGATATGTGTATATAGATAGATAGAGATATATGTATATATATCTGTATATATTTGTGTGTGTGTATATATATCTATTATATATAACATGATCCATTTTTTTAAGGTAAACTGTACAAACAGGTACTAATGCCTGCTTTTGTGCATAATGAGACATTATTGCAGGAATTTCTATTAGGGGAAAAATGGAAACACGGCACTGTTAGTTGAAATAACAGATTGAGGATATGTATTTTCCTTTGCCTCCTCCCCAAAGCCCAACCAAAATCAGAGTAAATGAACCAAACAGGTATCAGCTCACAACGAACCAAAAGACCAGGAGATAGGACAGTAGCAGATGAGAGGTGTAGACAAATTTGGGGGTGGGTGGAGAGCAGACGAGGAAGTGGAGCTGAAAATGCACACAGAAGACCGAGCCAGCAAGCAGCCTTAGGCCAGACGTGCCCTGCCCAGCTCGTGCATCTGCACAGGGCAACCCCCAAAAGAAGCAGGAAAATTCATGGACCAAAACCCAAAAATGCCAGGAACTGAATCAAAATGATGTGTCAGAGGTGGGGAGGGATTGCCAACAGAAGTATGGCTAAAACCCTGTGTGAGAAGCCGTGGCAGGTTGGATTTTCTGGGGATGACCACAGCCATATCTCCCATTGCACATGATGGGTTCTACAAGGTGATTGTGACACCCCTCCTATTGGGAGATGTCATCTATGTCCCCTCCCCTTGAACAGGACAGGCTCGTGACTTGCTTGTGACCACAGAACACACGGGGCGGTGACACTGTGTAATTTCTGAAGCTGGGACTCTTGCGAACCCTAAGCCTCCATTTAAGCAGTGAGAATGTCCCAAGACCATGATGCTGTGAGGAAACCCAGATGGAAGAACCCATGGAATGACCCCAAGAATGGGTGTGGGCGGGGGGGCGGGTAGAGAATTGAGAGAGACAGAGACAGAAAGAGACAGAGATATAGATGCCTGGCCCCTGTTATTCCAGCTTCAATCACCTCATGAGAGATCCGAAACCGGAAATGCCCATTCTGAGCTTTTCCCAAATTCTCCAGCCCAAGAAACTAGGAGAGATTTTAAAAAATGCATATTGTTGTTTGATTAGTTTTGGGTGATTTCTGGATTATCAATTATAACTGGAATAACCACCTACCTAGGACCCCTCTCAGATAAATTACCCCTTCCCGACCTTGGCAGAAGTTTGTTCTACAGAAAAATGGGACCAGGGAGGCTCCTGAAGAAAGGACACCAGGCACAGCAGAAGGCAGAACACTACACAAAAAAACAGGGAAGCTCTGTGAAAGTCTGTGTGCTGACCAGGAAGAACCCTGCCCCTCCAGCCCCTTGGCTCTAAGGATGCTGCCAGTCTGAGACATGTCCTCACCATGGTAGGAACCTGGAGACTTATCTGTGGAGAAACCCCAGAAAATTAACCTGGAGATATTATGGGCCAAGCTAAGCCTTCATATAGCAACAATGTTAAGCAAATGTTAGATCTCACTGTAATTAATATCCCCGGAGAGATAATATGGTATCGCATCCATGAAACACCAGATTCTATTTAAAAAGAAAAAAAAAGGAGTGTTTTGGTTTGGGTTTCCCCAGATGCCCATTTCTGAGATAATGATTCCAGTGCAAGTGATTTTTGGCAGGTAATCCCAGAAAATATGGGTTGAGGTGTTGGGAAGTGAGGCAGGGAAGGGAAGGAAGTCAGCAAAAGGTATGTTGTCTTAGGCAGGTACTACTGTGGGCACCCAGAGCTTGATATTTCTGGAGAACCCTGGGAGCTGGTGTAAAACCTGCCTCAGAGGTATCTTAACCAGTGCACACGGATCCACTAACTGATTCAGGGGGGAGAGACCTTCTTACTTCCAGCTTGTCCTGCACTGGGGCTGAGGATGCTGTTGGGAAGAAAATACCCCTTGGGCAGAATGTCATAGATATTTGTAGTAAACAGCCTTGGGCAGGACTCAGGGGTGAGTGCCAAGGGCTGATGCCTACCTTGTTTGCTGCAAGATGCAATCAGAAAGCAAGAAAAAGTTCTTGTAAATTAAAGATGTAAGAGCAGGAAAAAAAAAAAACATTCAATGGAAGGTGGACAAGGAAAAAGTTGAAGATAGCCTGACTTAATCGATCTGGGGTGCAGGCTGGGCTTCAGGATTATTTAAAAGCTCCCTGGGTGATTTAAAACCTCCCTGGGGGCAGTTAACGATAAGAACCTTGGCTTGGCAGGAAAAAATAAAATGACAATGATGTAAACAGAGAATGTGGATTTAACCAGAAAGTTGTCATGAGTTATATAGGAAGAATGGAAAGAGGGGAAGCAAGTGGGTGTGTGTGATGTGTATAAAGCATACCTACCTCAATAGGAAGGCAGGAGATCATATCTCGGGTGGATAAATCAAGAAATAGCATATAAGCATCTGATTCACAAATATGGAGGTGAATGCCAGAAGAAACAGCTGGAAGAGTAGAAAGTAATTTTCTCAGAGAAACAGGACTCGGGTGTGTGTGTGTGTGTGTGTGTGTGTGTGTGTATTGCATTACTGGTATTTTCTAGAAAACTTATAATATAATTTGACTTTTTAAAATACCATGAACATGCATGAATTTGACCAAAATTTGAAAAGATCATTTTTATAAAGGGACTGAAGAAAAAATTGGAGCCACCTAAGCATCCATCAAAAGGGAAAGGTGAAATACATCGTAATATGTTCATTTAATGCAATACAATGCTATGCTTAAAATGAGGTAGCTATGTATGTGCTGACATCAATGAATTTTCAAGACTCAGTATGACTAACTGGCAAATAATAGGTGCGATATGCCAATGTTTATGTAAACCATGCACACAAAATAAACCTATTTATTCCCCATGGAAATAGAAATATGTACTAATAGAAACACGTAGAGAAGGGTGAGGAAAAATACACTCAGAAGAGATAATAGGCATAACCCAAGGGCTGTAGTGAAAATGGACTCGGGTGGAGGATAAATGCCAAGGCAGATTTTGTACCGTTTCATTTTTTTCCCCACAGATAGTACCTTTTTGTATTACTTGTAAAATCAAATTAAATTTTAAAACTGAATATTCATCAGGAAACTGAGAAGATAAGCCACAGATTGGGAGAAAATATTTGCAAAAGGCATATCTGATAAAGCACTATTATCCAAAATATACGAAGAGCACTTAAAACTCAATAGTAAGAAAGCAAACAACCCAATCAGGAAATGGGTCAAAGACCTTCCCAGCCATCTCACCAAAGAAGATATTCAGGTGGCAAAGGAACGTACAAAAGATGCTTCATGTAATGTGTGTCAGGGAAATGCAAATTAAAACAACGAAATACCATCACACATATTTTAGAGAGGCCAAATTCTAGAACACCGATGGCATCAACTGCCGGAGATGATGTGGGGCAACAGGAAACTCATTCATTGCTAGTAGGAATACAAAATGGCATAGCCGCTCTGGAAGACAGTTTGGCTATTTCGTACAAAACTCAGTATACTCTTTTTTTTTTTTTAAGATTTTATTTATTTTTATTGACAGAGATCACAAGTAGGCAGAGGGGCAGGCAGAGAGGGAGAGGAGGAAGCAGGCTCCCTGCTGAGTAGAGAGCCTGATGCGGGGCTCCATCCCAGGACCCTGGGATCATGACCTGAGCTGAAGGCAGAGGCTTTAACCTGCTGAGCCACCCAGGCGCCCCAAAACTCAGTATACTCTTACCATATGATCCAGCAATCACACTCCTTGATATGTCCCCAAAAGAGTTGAAAGCTTATGTCCACACCAAAATCTGTACTTGGATATTTGTTTGTTTTTAAAGATTTTATTTATTTATTTGACAGACAGATCACAAGTAGGCAGAGAGGCAAGCAGAGAGAGAGAAGGGAGGAAGCAGGCTCCCTGCTGAGCAGGGAGCCTATGTGGGGCTCGATCCCAGGACTCTGGGATCATGACCTGAGCTGAAAGCAGAGGCTTTAACCCACTGAGCCACCCAGGCGCCCCTGTTTTTATTTTATTTTATTTATTTATTTGACAGATCACAAGTGGGCAGAGAGGCAGGCAGAGAGTGGGGGGAAAGCAGGCTCCCTGCTGAGCAGAGAGCCCAATGCGGGGCTTGATCCCAGGACCCTGGGATCATGACCTGAGCCGAAGGCAGAGGCTTTAACCCGCTGAGCCACCCAGGTGCCCCTGTACTTGGATGTTTGTAGCAGCTTTATTCATAATTGCCAAAACTTGGGAGCAGGCAAGATGTCTTTCAGTGGGTGAATGTATAAACTCTGGTACTTCCAGACAATGGAATATCATTCAGAGCTAAAAGAAATGGGCTATGAAGCCATGAAAAGCCATGGAAGAACCCTGTATGCATATTCGTAACTGAAAGAAGCCGACCTGTAAAGACTGCATGCTGTATGATTCCAGCAGTATGACTTTCTGGAAAAGGCAAAACAGTGGAGAGAGTAGAAGGATCAGTGGTCCGAGGTGAACAGAGGGGGCGATTAGGCGGAGCACAGAGGATTTTTAGAGTAGTGAAGATACTCTGTGTGGTACCAGACTGGTGGATACAGGTCACTATACATTTGTGCAAACCCATAGAATGTACAACACCGCGAGTAAACTGCAATGTCAACTATGGGCTTTGGGTGATTATGCTGTGTAACTGTTGGCTCATTGATTCTAACAAACGTACCACCCTGGAGGGGGATATTGGTAATGGAAGAGGCTGGGCATATGCAGGGACAGGAAGGATATGGTAAATCTCCACACCTTCCCTTCAATTTTGCTGTGATCCTACAACTGCTCTAATAAAAAAAATGAAGTCCTAATAAAGAGCACTGACTATGCATTATGTGGAATCTGGAATGTTCCACAGGAAGCTACTATTAATAATAATTATTAATAATAATAGGGCACAGATTGAGAGGGAGGGCAGAGAGGAAGCAAAAGATTTCTCTTTCCTCTGTGTCAGTCAGTAAGGACTGTTTGACAAAAACTATGATAGTATGAAAGACTTTTCGATAGAATGGGGTTCTGGGGTCCTGATAGTTCTAGCTGGTAAGTGTCTCTTGCTTTTAACAGAGGGGAAAGGAGAGGGTTTGGCTTGGTAAGGGCAGGGCTCTGCTCCAGGGGGATCTGGTAGAACCAGCTGTGACATCAGAAGGGCATGTTGATAGGGTGACTCACTTTTCAGGAGGGGTGGAGATGGCTCCCTCCTCTTCTTCCACATGAGCTGCCCATGGGGCCAGAGCCTGCAGAGCTGTGTTTTGGCAATCCTAAAGGATTCCAAGTCAAGTTCTTTCCAAATCAATAGAAACCGGGGACCATTTCAACCCAGGCCTTTACACAAAGATCACTTGGAGTCAGCCTGGGGTGGTGGGGTATACATTGCTCAATCAAAATTCATTGATTAGAGCAAAGGAAAAAGAGGAGGGATGGAGCGGGCCTGGGGACAAGTCTTGAACATGGAGGTCTGAACACCCTTGGGCGTGCAGGTGTGAGTATGGGGGAGGCTTTGGTGATTGCAAAACCTTCCCTCATCATCTGTTGAGCTTCATACGTGACCTTTAATTTAAAAGAACTTTTAAGTATAACCATTTCTTTTTTTTTTAAGATTTTATTTATTTATTTATTTGAGAGAGAGAGAGAGAGAGAGAGAGCGAGCATGAGAGAGGAGGTCAGAGGAAGAAGCAGACTCCCCATGATGCTGGGAGCCTGATGTGGGACTTGATCCCAGGACTCTGGGATCATAACCTGAGCCGAAGGCAGTCACTTAACCATCTGAGCCACCCAGGAGCCCCAGGTATAACCATTTCTTATTTGGTCCCCAGGACCACCTGTGAGGTAAATGGAACTGAGTATAAACATCACCGTTTTCCAGATGAGGAGGCTGAGACCTTGAAAGATTAGACGGCTTGTCTGAAGGGCAAGTTCATAGTTGGTGCCCTGTCCTCTGAGCGAGGTCCATAGGCCCTCTTTGCTTTTTTATCTGCCACAGAGTCTCTCCTTAAGACACAGGAAAGCTACTTCTGTCCCAAGACATTGGTTTCTGTCCTTTGGATCCAGTGTTAGCTAAGTAGCTGGCGCCAGGCTAGCAGGAGCAGAAGGACCCTCAGACAAGCACTGGTCTCTGGATGGGTCATTGCTTCTGCATCCACCCAGGGTTGACGGAATCCTTGCTCTGGGCTGGGCATGGCGCCAAGCACCCTCCGTGCACAATCTCATGTCAGTCTCACAATGAGCCTACAATACAGGTGTTCCCATAGCCAGTCTGGCCATGAGGGCAATTTTTATAACCCCATTTCTGTGCTCCTTCATTTTGCTTTTTAACATCCAGGAGTCAAACAATAAGAGTTGATCTTTCTTGATGCCTGTGTGCCTGTGTTTATTTAGCACATGCTTCCTAAGCACTTGATCTGTGCTGGTTTCTCCCAGACATGGGCATATGACAAGGGACAAAGTATGATGTTCCCGCCTTCAACGAGATTACAGTCTCGTGCTGGTGGGGGGTGGCCCAGAGAGACCATAAACAGACGTTATTGCTCTTGATCTTCATAGCTGGTGACGGGGGGAAGGGGGTGAAGGAGATTATCTCTAAGGTCATGTAGAAAGTGTCTGACAGAGGACTGGAATCTTCTGTGGTCAAATGGAAACAAATGGAATCAAAATGGTACTTATGGGAAATGGTACTTACAGCCCAGTGGTACTTATGGACACCCCAGAAATCCTGAAGCCCCATAATACACAGTAGATGGAGAATGCCAGACATCAGCTATCCCTCCCCATAGCCAATTTTATCCAATTCTGCTAGCAGCCCTTTGAGGGAGGCAGGCAAGGTTTCTTTGCTTAAGGGAGGCTCAGAGAACCTGAGTCCCTTATTCAGGTCACACGATCAGTGGGAGATATACAAAAGAGGGGGTGGTTGGCCTTGGACTCCAAATCCAGTTCCGTTTCTCACCCTGCCACTCTGGAACTTAGAAGAAGGAGGTTAAAAAAGTAAGACCAAGAGGGACCCTGGCTTTCCAGACTGATACCATCACCACGGTCTCGTGTTTTGAGACTGACAAAGCACTCTGACATTCACATCTTTGTTGCATTGTCTGTTCCTTCTGTGATCACTGAAGACCTGCCCTGTGCTCCTGAAATGAGTATGGACATCAGCAGGACACAGATGGTAGGCTCAACTGGGTCACTGAGGAAAGTATAGTCAAGGGTCTTTTATAAGTGTGAAGGCAGGATCCAGGGAAACCTACAAGAGCTGGTAGTACCCTGGGGCATCCAGGTTTTAGGAGCCATCATCCTCATAGCCTAGAGAGGTAAGGAGAGGGAATGGTGTTGGGTGGAGAAGGTTCCTTGGCAGGAGCTGGGACCTTTAGTGGAAACACACAGCCAGCTCAAAGCAACCTCGAAGGGAAAGACCTAGAAAATCCACACCCTAACTGTAACCTCCTTTCTATCCTCCAAGCTCTTGCATGTGCCTCCCATTCATTAAGCCCAACCCCAACCCAGAAGGCAAGGGAGTCTCTTTTGTAGTCTGTGTGGGTCAATCTTCCAAGGCACAGAGGAGGGTGGAAAGGAATAGAGAGTGGCCATGGTGGGGCAAATGGGAGAGGTCTAGCATCACATGACCCAAACAGATCAATAGGCATCAGCCTTAGGACCTTTGTTAAGGTTACTAGGAGAGACACATTCTCTCTCTTTTCCGAAGTCCCTCAGCTGGTAGAACATGAGGCTGCGGCCATCGATCATCTTGCTGCCACATGAAAGTGAAGTTTCAAAATGAGGCCAACACAGAGGAAAACTGAGTCCAGAAAAGACGGAGGGCATTGGTGGTATAATTGTGTCCCTGGATCCAGCCATGCCTGAAGGTGGACAAAGCACCCTGGGAGCCAGTGGCATCCTTACTTTATGTCACCTGGTAGGATCTGGGATTCTGTCACTTACCCTGGAAAGGGTCCTGACAAATGTGGGCATCTGAGGCACAGGTGCATGCAGGTGACCAGGGCTGAAGATAGGCTGCAGTGGGTCATGACTTCTGATTTGTGAGCTCCAGTCCTTGAGGGCAGGGGAAATTCCAACGCCAAATTGAAGTGATAAATCTAGAATGGGAAGATGTCTCTAAAGGCAGCAGTCTTCATGAGAAGTCGTGACACCAACATAAAACTCTTGCGAGCCAGCTGCTGCTTCTTGTACTTGACATACATCTGACAGTGTCACCCTCTTCAAAGTCCTCTGGGGGCAATACTTCCCCATTTTACAGATGAGGAAATTAAGACAGAGAGGTTAAGTCACTTGCCAGAGCCACCTTTTAAAAAAGATTTTATTTATTTTAGAGAGCAGGGCAGAGGAGGAAGGAGAGGGAGAGAATCTCAAGCAGACCCCACACTGAGCGTGGAGTTGGATGCGGGGTTGATCCCACAATCCTGGGACAACCCCCTGAGCCAAAAACAGCGAGTTGGATGTCAATCGACTGAGCCACCCAGGAGACCCCAGAACCAGGATTTGGAATCAAGTAGCCTGGCTCTTCCTTACCCCACCTTCCCTACCCCACTGCCCTAAAATGCCCCCAAATAAAACTGAGTAAAATCCCAATCTATCAATATATAAGACAACTATTAGTCACATCTGTTCTGGGGGTGAGGAGGTCAAGGTCAGGGTTCAGAGAAGAAAGACCTGAGCTCCCTGAGATTTACCATCGCACTGTGGGTTTCCCTTCCCCCCACGTTTAAGCACTGCTGGCATAGGGCCATTATGGAGTGTTCTGGGGAGACAGGGAGGTGATTTGGACTCATATTCAGAAGAACCTCAAATGCAGACTTGGTGTAACTGTCTTATGAGAAGCACCATTATATTTGCGTCATAACTTTTGTTTTAAATTGTTTTTAAAGATTTTTATTTATTTATTTGATGGAGAGAAAGATCACAAGTAGGCAGAGAGGCAGGCAGAGCGCGGGGGGGCGGGGAGCAGACTCCCTGCCGAGCAGAGAGCCGGATGCGGGGCTCGATCCCAGGACCCTGAGACCATGCCCTGAACTGAAAGCAGAGGCTCAACCCACTGAGCCACCCAGGCACCCCATACCTTTAGTTATAAAACCATTGATTTGTTGGGGCACCTGGGTGGCTGAGTCAGTTGGGCATCTGACTCTTGATTTCAGTTCGGGTCGTGGTCTCAGAGTTGTGAGATCGAGCCCCAAGTCAGGCTCCCCACTGAGGGGTGTCTGCTAGGGATTATCTCTGTCCCTCTCCCCTCTCCCTGCTTGCATGTGTGTGGATGCTCTATCATTCAACTAACTAAATAAAAATCTTAAAAAAAACTGATTTATTAAAACACGTACTGTAATATTTGTAAACCTCCCTGCCCCCTTTTCAGGTATTTCTCCTCCTCTTCCTCCTTTTTCTTCTTCTCCTTCATTGTTTTTTAAGAGTTGAGGTATAAATTATCCACTAAAAGAAACTAGGGCTGTTTGAAGAAATGGCTGATTCCAGATTTGCATAAGGGAAATATAAATGCACATCTAGTTTCCAGAAATTAAGCAAACACACAAACAATCGTGGAAGCATGTCAAAAGGACAAAGGAACCAGCTTTAAGGGACCAAATTTGGTATAAACTGAACATCAAATTAAATAATGATAGTAAGGGATCACAACGCATAGGATCAAATAAGAATCGATGAGTCCATATTGATACAAGCAAATAAGTAGAATCCCAACTTAAGAAACATAAAAGGAGTGGTAGAATTAGAAAAATTGCTGTTCAGCAGCTGTCATAGTAACAATTTACTCAGGCAAGTGTCAACAATGAATAATAAAACTGGTAGGTGAAGGTATCATGGAAAACAGGATATTTACATAAACTTAAAGTATCTCCCTACAAGATACTTACGGACAACAAAGAGAAAAACAGTAACTTTACAGCAGAGAAATCTGGCAGGCACCACCTTAACCAAGTGATCAAAGTTAAAACCACATGATATCACATGCCTCCTGACACTTTGCCCTGAGAATGACACATCACTTCTGTGATAGTCCTGCCCAAGATGCAGAACCTGAACATAATCACGAGGTAACATAGGACAAGTCCAAATTGCAGAGCACTGTTCAAAATACCAGCTTTTACTCTTCACAAATGTCAAGGTCACAAAAGACAAAGACTAAGAGACTGTTTCAGATCAAAGGAAACTAAAGACACATGACCATGTAACACAATTCTAGACCAGAAAAATTCATGTTATTTTGCTGTAAAAGGCAGTAGTGGCACAATTGAGAAAACTTAGGTAAGATCTCTATGTTAGGTAACAATATCAAATCGATGTTTATATCTTGATTTTTAGAATCTTGTAAGAAAATGTTCTTGCTTTTATGAAATACACACTGAGATATTTAGGGATAAAGAGGACACATCAGGTCTGAAACTAGTCTCAAATGTTTCAGAAAAAAGGAAACATTTGAATAAGGGATATACACCAACATCTAGATTTATGTTTTTTATATCTCTCTCTCTCACACATATATATAAATTTATATTTACATACCTATATATACAAATATGTTATATATTTAATTATAAATACAATAATATATTATATATAATATAACATTTTGTCATACTTTATATATTATATATTTTTATATAAATAAAATGTTAAAAATAAAATGATATATAAAATAAATATACTATATTTGTATATATAGAAATATATACAAATAATGTATAAATATAAATATATAAATAAAAGAGAGAGAATGATAAATCTAGTAAAATGTTAACCTATGGGTAATGTGGAAAATCTGTGTAAAAGGTGTATGGCAACTCTTTATTATATTTTTCAACTAAAATTATAGTGCAGTATTAAAAATACACCTCTTGGATTGGAATTATTAAAGTGAACCCCAAAGTGGTCATTTATAACCTAAGGCTCATATTTGGAATAACATAGGCGAATTCATTCTATATATTATTTTATCAGATAAAATAAGTTAATTAACGACTTGTTAAATCTGAACGTCATAAATTATTTTTAGGCCATAAGTATATGATTGCAAAACTCTGAATTGTAACACATATGCAGTAAAGAGTAATTTTGCACTATATATTATATATATATAATATATATATATATATATTATATATATAAACATACATGTTTAAATTTTGCAAGCTCTACTACCATTGATGCTCACCCATTACTTAATCTGCTCAGGAATCAGGGGAGGTGGACATCATTAACCTTATTTTACAGAAAAGAAACTGAGGGGCGCCTGGGTGACTCAGTGGGCTAAAGCCTCTGCCTTCAGCTCAGGTCATGATCCCAGGGTCCTGGGATTGAGCCCCGCATCGGGCTCTCTGCTCCGTGGAGAGCCTGCTTCCTCCTCTCTCTCTGCCTGCCTCTCTGCCTACTTGTGATCTCTCTCTGTCAAATAAATAAATAAAATGTTAAAAAAAACTTAAAAGAGTAATTTAAAAAAAAAGGAAAGAAAGAAAAGAAACTGAGGAAAACCATCCATAAGCAAGGGGCAGGATCCAGATTCAAAGCATCGTCTTTTGAATTTTATTTATTTATTTATTAAAATTTATTTAATTAATTTATTTTTTAAAAAGATTTCATTTATTCATTTGAGAGAGACAGAGACAGCACAAGCAGGGGGAGCAGGAGAGGGAGAAGCAGGGAGCCTGATGCAGGGCTTGATCCCAGGACCCTGGGATCATGACCAGAGCCAAAGGCAGATGCTTAATGACTGAGCCACCCAGGCACCCCTTTATTTTATTTTTCTTTAGAGATTTTATTTATTTATTTGAGAGAGAATGAGAGAGAGAGCACGCTCATGCATGAGCGGGGAAAGGAGCAGAGGGAGAGGCAGAGAATCCCAAGCGGATTCCCCATTGAGCACAGAGCCTCACGCGGGGGCTTGTTCTCATGACTCTGAGATCATGACCTGAGCTGCAACCCAAAGCTGAACACTTAACCGAGTGAACCACCCAGGGCTCCCCCAAACCATCGTCTTTGGAATTCCAAAGCCAGCATTTTTAAGTACTCTGCTACACTCATTAATGATACTATTTTCATCAGCAAACTGCGACTGAATTATCAGTTACTTTTCCAACCTGGAAAAGAGAAATCATTCTAACTGAAGAGGGTAAATGACAGGGAATTGATTGGATGTGCAGGTGGTGGAAGAGGGGAGAAGCCTAAGAGACACCAAGTGTAAAAAGCCACTGCTCCCCATTAGCCAGAGGGGCAAGGGAAAGGTCACTGGAGCCCAAGGGTCAGGGTCACCTGAGGAGGCCAGAACCATCACAGGCCTGTCTTTGGGAGCTGGAGCCATGGAAGATGTGTAGCCACGACCAGAAACATTGCCTCAGGCTGAGAGAAGGAGGAAACCTCTTACCCTAGCCTTCTCCTTTCTCCTGTCTGCTGAGCAATAGCCAGTACCCACTGGCTGACCCAGGAGTCTGAGACATGCAGCTTGATGGGCTCTCTGGGCTACTCCTTCCCTGCCCTCACATACACGTTCAAGGGAAAGAAGAAAAGAGAGGGGAATGAGGAGGAGAAAGATCTCAGGGCACACAGGACCAGACTAACACATGGCACTTCCCCTGTGGCCTTCTCAGAGCTCTTTCAGTGCCTGGCACACAGATCCAGGCTTCAGAGATGTGTGTGAAGAAATGATTGATTGTGGGGAAGGAGGGCATAGAGCCCTGTGTCATAGACTGTTTTATAAAAAGTGAACACCTGGTCTCTTAACTGGAGTGGTTTTGTGACTCCCTCAATTGGATACACACATGTTCCTCTAGGGGGCAGCACTACGATAATGAGAATGTGGTGACTTGTTTCAAGTCCTGCAGCTAGGAATGATCTGGGACTGGATTTGAACTCAGGTCATTGGCTGCAGAACCCAGGCTCTTAACATCTTTGTTCCTCCAAGATCCAGAGAAAGCAAGAGACACAGTGACGTTGACTGTGGGTCCTGGTCCTTAGATGATTTTCAAAGTCGGGGCTACTTTGTGAGTGAACTAGCCCCAGCTCTGATGCTTACCCAGGACTTTCTGCCTCTGCCTTAGTCTGGCTGGGACAAAGCAGTTTCTACATATTTTATAAGACACCAGAGATATCTGGTCATGCCTGATGTTCCCTTCTGCTTCTGGGTGAGGTCAAAGGCCTTTGTCCTGACCTGGAGATCAGACTTAGATGGGGGTCCCTGAAACTGAGAAGGGAGTTGAGTTCAACATGGACAGCAAGAGAAAGCATCCAGTAGCAGCTCAAATTGGAAAGGAAGGTCAAAGGGAGCTCCTGGAGAACAAAGAGGAAAACAGAATGTGGACCTTAGCAATGACCTTCTCTGCTTTCTTCTTCTGTGGTGGTAAGCCTGGACTGAACTTTCTTCAATTCCCCAAATGGGTCTTCTCCCCTCTGGGCCTTTTCACAAGCTCTCTCTCTTCTCCCAATCCTACTCTTGCTTTAGTCTTTGCTTGGGGGCCAAAGCTGTGTTGACTCTGGACTAATGAGCCTGACCCACTTGCATTTTAATCTTATTCAGTTTTCAAATCTCACTTTAGAGCTCACTTGCTCCAGAAAACCCTTTATGACCCCTTGAAATCTGAGCATCTTGGAGTTCCCTCCTATAGCATTTACCACACTGGATTGTAAGTGTTTATGTCAGACTGGAAGGTTATGTGAGCAAGCACAACAGCCTTGCTGCTCACTACTGCATCCCTGGGGCTAAGCACATAGTAGGTGCTCAACATATATTTGTTGAATGGATGGAGGAAAGTGCCCTGTTAGTCATCCAATGATGGTCCACCTGGCAGGGCTGGTCCCTCTCCTGTAACCTGCAAATAGTCATTTGTCCACAAGCTTGAGTTTCTTTCTTTGGTTTTTGAGTATCTTCCCTTTTGGGAAAGAAGCCAGACATTTCTTATTTATGATGGACACTTAATCCTTTGGATGGATCTGACCGAATCTTTCTTTTTTTAATTTTAATTTTTATTAATTTATTTGACAAGGAGAGAACAAGCAGGGGAAGTGGATGAGAGAGAGAGAGAGGCAGGCTCCCCACTGAGCTGGGAACCCAGTGTGGGGCTAGATCCCAGGACCCTGGGATCATGACCTAAGCCAAAGGCAGACGCTTAACAGACAGAGCCACCCAGGCACCCCTGACCATATCATTCTTTTTTTTTTTTTAAGATTTTATTTATTTATTTGACAGACAGAGATCACAAGCAGGTAGAGAGGCAGGCAGAGAGAGACGGGGAAGCAGGCTCCCCGCTGAGCAGAGAACCTGATGCGGGACTCGATCTCAGGACCCCGGGATCATGACCTGAGCCGAAGGCAGAGGCTTTAACCCACTGAGCCACCCAGCCCCCTGACCAAATCATTCTCAAGTCAAAATACAAAGTGCTGTAAAAATGCCAGGCAGGGAGCAGCATCGAGATCAAGGCTGTCGGAAGAGTCTGTGGTTCCTGAAAAGTGGAAGGAGTAGGTGACCTCTGGACTTTAAGGCGCTCTGAGACCTTGTCCGTTTGTAGCTGTGTGGATTAACAGAGCCACATTCTCCTTGCTTCCCAGAGAAGAAATACCTCCCTCTGAAGTGGGTTTCTTAACCTCAGCACTATTGACATCTTGAACCAGATAATTCTTTGTTGTGGGGGGCTGTCCTGTGCTTTGAAGGTTAATGGATTGAATAGTGTTCCACCACCCCAGATTCATGTCCACATAGAATTTCAGAGTGTGACTTTGTTTGAAGTAAGGATCTTTGCAGATGTAATTAGTTAAGGATGGTGAGATGAAATCATCGTCGATTCCGGGTTGGCCACGAATCTCACGACTGTTGTTCTCATAAGAAAAGGAGAGGATACAGTAAGACACAAGGAAGAAGGTCATGCGAAGATGGAAGCAGAGAGGGGCACCCTAGAGCTATAAGCCAAGGAAGATCAAGGATTGCTGGGAGCCACTAGAATCTAAGAAGGATTCCTGCCTAGAGCCTTCAGAAGGAGTGTGACCTCTTCTTGATTTTGGACTTCTAGCCTCCAGAACCACGAGACAATAAATTCTTGTTGTCATAGCTGCCTGGGCTTGATACTTTGTTACAGCACCTGGGGGAACGGATGCAAGCCCCACCACAGCCTTCTGTCCTCTAGAGGCCAATAGCGAACCCCCTCAGTTAAAACAAACAAAAGTATCTCCAGACTTTGCCAAATGTCCCCTGGGGGGGTGCCATTCCCCCCCTCCCCCAGAACCACCACTCTACCAAGTGGATATCATGAGGGAACAGAACATAGTAGGATGAACCTACGTTTGAATTTCAGCCCCAGGACAGCCACGTAATTTGGGGAAAGTTGCTTAACTTCTCTGAACATGAGTTTCCTCACAGGCAAAATGGGAGTTCAGAAGGTACCCGTATCTTGCAGAACCATCACACTGATGCAATGACAATGTGTAGAACGTGCTTAGCCCGATGTTCGACACAGAGCTGACAGTTAATAAATAGCCACTGGAACAATAATTGTTGTGTTTTCATTAAGCAATAATAATATTACCTAATTGATAATAAATATCTTAAGAAATCATAATGGCAACTATAATCACTATTATTCGAGGCCTGCAAGCTGAGTCAATTTTTCACTTAATCTATCACAGATGGTTGCCAGACTGGGGTGGCAACTGGTTCCTTCCAGAGGGAGGAGGTACTGGGTCCCCATCTTAGCGTCGTAATTTCCAAACTACTATCTTTTCTTCCTCCATCTCATTTCAGCCTGAAAATAAACTTGTAAGATGCATAGGGTAGTCACTTAAAATAGGTCACCTTCATTTTACAGAGGTGGAAATTGAGGGGAAATTGAGGGACAAAAACACTGAGTGACTTGTCCAAGTTCAGTGGCCAGCCCGGAACCCTAGACCACTAAACCACTCTGTCCCTACCTCCTCCACCTCTAAGTTACTACCTTTCTCACTTTTTTAGATATCAAATCCTTCCTCCCTAACAAAGCTTGACTTTTAGTAAAGGAACTGATGGCCTACAGTTTTGAGTGTCTTCATATTTAATGGTTGTCTCTCCTATTGGTATCTGCTCAGCAAACATCTGTGGCTACTGGGCAGATAGTTTTCGGAGCTGAGATGAACTCTTCAGATAGGTGGAGTCCAGTTATATTTAAGAGTCAGGGTCCTGTGGGAAACAGAATTCCACTCAGTTCAGTTGAATAGATCTTAGTGAACGGACTTTTTTTTTTTTAAGATATTATTTATTTATTTGACAGAGAGAGATATCACAACTAGGCAGAGAGGCAGGTAGAGAGAGGGGGGTGGGGGAAGCAGACTCCCCGCTGAGCAGAGAGCCCAATGCGAGGCTCGATCCCAGGACCCTGAGATCATGACCTGAGCTAAAGACAGAGGCTCAGGTCTGACCCTGAGCCACCCAGGTGCCCCCGGACTATTTTTTTTTTAAAGGCATTATTTATTTGACAGAGTCAGAGAGAGGACACAAGCAGGCAGAGGGAGAGAGAGAAGCAGACCCCGGGATCATGACCTGAGCCAAAAGCAGCCGCTTAACCAACTTAGCCACCCAGGCGTCCCGTGAACGGACTATTTACACTCACATGGGCAGAGCTAAGGAACCAACAAGGATGGTGAGGTAATCCAGGAACCAGCAACATTCTAAGTATGGAGGGATGGGGAGGGATGGTGAAACCAGTGTCTTTCCATGGCTGGTACTGTGAGTGAGGGGACACCAGACAGAAGGTTGTTCCGGGGGTTGGGTTATATGCCCCACTAAGACTGTGGTGCCCAAGCAGGGAAGCAGCAGGGAAGAAATCCCACAGATTCTCTCTCTTCCCAACCTCCTGTCTCCTGTGGGTGCCTCTCATTGGCTGAAGCCACCAGGAAGTCAGTCAGCAAGGGAGGTTGGGAAATGGAGTCCACAGGAACTAGTATCCCAGGGCATAGGGGATGGAAGGAGAGAGTTGCAGGAGTAGGAGATACACCAGCACAAAGATGGAGGGGTGGTGATGTGAAGAGGGCAGAGGTAGAATCAGCAAGCAGCACAGGCGAGGAATTGATGTGAGTGGGCTATATCCATGTGAACCCTTTGGCCATGCTCAGGAATCCTGAATGTATTGACTCTGTCTTTTGTATCCTAAATGCTTATTTCAAAAACCAACTAATTTTGCCTGCTAAGTTGCCTGGACTCTATAGGGGGTAAGACGAAGGAGATATCCTTGAAAGATAACTGAATCTAGTAATTTATGTCCTCTGAAAGCAAGCTGTCCAGCTAACTGGTGCTCACAAGGGTGTGAGGAGAGCAGAGATTCTGTGCCTTAAATTGGCTTTTTGAAGGGCATAGATATTGGGGGTGTGGGCGTGGGTGTGCAGGGAGAGTCAGTGAAGCTAGCAGTCAGATGGCTAAGTCTGGCTGTGCTCTTGTGAAGAAGCAAATGCGTTCTGAGACCAGCGACACCCACACATTCTAGGGAGAGGAACCTACTGTCATCTACCAGGCAAGGCTGGATTCTGGATTACAAATGGAGGGAGGTAGAAGGGGCAGTGCATGTTTGTCTTTAGGAACAGTCTGTACCTTTCCTTCCTTAACAGCTTACTTCAGGGAAGGATACAACATCCGATTTAAGCCCAGAAGAGGGAGGCCTGCCCACTTGACTTAGCTTTCCTCCCTAGTGTCTGGAAATTCTCAGCTTGGTGCTAGCTCAATGGCCTCCTTTCTGGCCTCCAAGGTTTATTGTCCCCTCCCAGGTGGGAGTGAAGACAATGGCAATGCAGTGTTAGAACTAGACCAAGAATGACATCTCCTGTCACCTCTCTTCTATACCTCCCCTTTGCCTTAGTGAATCTTCCTGGCTGCCCACGAGCTAGGTATTTAACCCATTTATTCATCTTTCTCTGAAGGAAGAGATCTTGGGACAGAGATAATGAAGGACTTGTCCAGAGTGACTCATACAACGAAAGAGTGACAGTGCCCAGATTCCAACCCGAGTCTGTTTGATCCCAGAACCTGAGCTCTTAAACCCCTCACAGTCCTGCCTTCACATTCTTGTATTTATTTAACAAATATCTATGGGGCATCTATTATATGCCAGATGCTGTTTTAGGTACTGGAGATAAAGTTGTGTGCAAAACAAACAGAATTCCTTGCCCTCATGGAGCTCATATTTTAGCTGCTAGGGGTAGGGTGGGACTGGGGAGGAAAGACAGATAAACAAATGAATAAGCAGGGCGCTTGCATTGCATGGCTCAGTCGGTGAAGTGGTCTGACTCTTGGTTTTGGGTCATGTCATGATCTCATTGTGAGCTGCATTGGGCTCCATGCTCAGCATGGAGTCTGCTTGGGGTTCCTTTCCTCTTCCTCTCCCTTTCCCCCACCCCCGGTTATGCTCATGCTCTCTCTCTCTCTCTCAAATAAATAAATAATAAAATCTTAGAAAAAAATAATAGGTAAATGGCACCTGGGAGGATCAGTTGGTTAAGGATTTGCCTCTTGATTTCAGCTCGGGTCATGATTTCATGGTTGTGGGATTGAGACCCGAGTTGGGCTCCGTGCTCAGTAGGGAGTCTGCTTCAGATTCTCTCTCTCTTTTTGCCCTTCCCCTGGCTTGCATGCTCTCTCTCTCTCTCTCTCTCAAAATAAATAAATAATGTGTTTTTAAAAATGAGTAAATAAAATAATTTATTTATGGTAAGCCTTACGGGGAAAATTGAGGGTAGACAATACCAAAGTTAGGGTGGAGAAGCAGATAGGAAGGGGGCTTAATTTTTCCTAGGGTGATGAAGAAAGGCTCATTGCAAAGATACTAATTTAAGCAAAGACCCGAAGGAGGTGAAGTACAAAAGGGGAGAAAATTTGGCAAATAGGCAGTGTTTTCTCCTCCTCACCCTAGGTTTTATTGGGGGTATAACTGACATGTAACAAATTGCACAGTGAGGGGTCATCTACAATAATTCAGGCAAAAGACGAAAGTAGGTCAGACTAGGGTGATCGTAGTAATGAGCAGAGTTCTAGATTTATTCTGAATGCACAGCCAGTGAGATCTGCTCACAGATCTGATGTAGGGACAAGAAAAAAAGGGTTAGTCAGGGATTACTCCCCATTTTCTGGGCTGAGTCCCTGGGAGAATGGAGTTGCCAGTTACTGAGATGGAGAAGAATGGGTGAAAAGCAGATCTGGAGGGAGAAGAAAAAATGATAACTTTGGTGGCTATATGTCAAGTTTGACTCGCCCACTACACATCTGAGTGCGGCTACTGGGTAGACGGTTTGATGTATGAGGCTGGGGTAGAGAAGAGAGCATGTTTGCTCGCTTGTGTGCTTTACAGCTTTACTAAGGTATAATTGACATATAATACACAGCACATATTTAAATATTGAACAGCATACTATTAATTAAGTTTCGGAATTTTGTGGTTATTTGTGTTTAAAATTTAAAGCACTGACAAATACAACCCAAATGTTCATTGACAGATGGGTGAAGAAGCAAAATGTGGCAGGTACATACAATGGAATATTATTTGGCCTTTAATAGGAAGGAAACTCTCACACGTGCTACATATGAATGAACCATGAGAATACGACACTAAGTGAAAAAGCCAGTCGCAAAAAGATACTTTCTGATTTAGTTTATATGAGGAATTTAAAGCAGTCACAAAGGGCTTGGAGACAGAAAGTAGAATGGTGGTTGGCAGAGGCTGGGGCAGAGGAAAGGGGGAATGGAGAATTATTGTTTAATGGATACAGAGTTTCAGCTTTGCAACATAAAAAATCTCTGGCAATTGTTGCACAACAATACGGAGAAACTAAATGCTACTGAATTGTGCACTTAGAGATGGTTAAGATGTTAAATTTTATGTTATGTGTGTTTTTTTTAAGATTTTTTTTTTAATTTATTTGACACAGAGAGACATAGCAAGAGAGGGAACACAAGCGGGGGAGCAGGAGAGGGAGAAGCAGGCTTCCTGCCAAGTAGGGAGCCGGATGCGGGGCTTGATCCCAGGACCCTGGGTTCACGACCTGAGCCATCAAGGCGCCCTATGTTATGTGTTTTTTACCACAATTTAAAGAGTGTAATGCTGTGAAACAGTGCAAACAGCAAGGCATTTTTGTCTGGTAACTGCAGACTTCAGCTTGTACATGTACTATGTTGTTAGCTCAATTCGAATAATATCTTTGTGATTGAAATTTATGATTTGTATTAGTTCAGGTCCTCTAAGCTAAGATGAAATTAGACACAAAGAGATTTACTTAATGGGGGAAATGCCTGTGGTGGGCAAAGGAAATGAAGCTGAAGTAGCCTGAGAGAGTGTTCAGACCACAGTACAGGTCACACGGTTGGGAAAGAAAAGAGGGAGGATTGGAGAGGAAATTTCTCAGACGACAGCATCTAACAGCATTTCAGCCAGGCTGATGGGGAGTCCCTAAGCCAAAGTTGCCCATTAGATAAGTCCCTGTAACCATTCTTACCTGAGATCACTTCTTCCACACAAAATAGGTGACCAGATGCACCACTCACAGCTTCGCCCCTTGGAAAGATTTTCCCGCTCTCCTGTCTTTCAGGGCCTCCCACAAATGTAGTTGTGATGCAGCCACCCTCCACGTTTGTCTTGTACCCGCATTCTAAACCTACCCATGTCTAAACCAAGCTCAGGCTTTTCCCTCCTTTTTAGCTGGTCGTGACCCTGTCCCTTCCCTGAATGTGGTCCTGGGTGTAAGATAGGGCAAGTGTGGTGGAGGACAAGTTGGTCTGGACTTCCCGCTCATGCAGCTTTCTCAAGCTCTTTGGACCCCCTGGGACTCGACCCTGGATAGAACATTTCCATTTTACAGTGGACTGAAGTTGTGCCTGTCCAACTTTATGCCTCGGTGGGTCCAGCAGAACCTGGGTCTCGATGAGCGGGATTGGATGCATGTTTGAGCATTCCATCTCTACCAGAGTCTAGAAACAGGCCAGGAGATCTTTTTCAAAAGGCATGAAATTTCCTCCTGTGGACGGCATGATTTTTTTCCAAAATTCCAAGTCCTGCATTGTGATCTTTCCACTGCATCTTGCTTTAAGCTTCACACTGCCTCTTTCCTCTCCACGGATACCTCCAATACCGTAGGGCCTGCTCTATCATATAGCGCAATTGACAGGGCTATTTGCGCCATAGCCTGGACCTGTGGCAGAGTCCTTTCTTGCCCCAGGCCCTCTTGGGGATGGCATCTATTTGTATCACCTGGTATACAAGCATATTAATATTTCTAAAAGTGGTCTGTATTGTTCCTGGAGAGACCTACCAGTAGAGAAAAGGTGATGGCACGACTCAGCCTCTCTGCTGTCATCTCCAGTAATTCCACTCTGGCCTCAAATCTGTGCACCCTATGCAAAAAAACAGAAGTTTTTCTTTGGAGTTTAGTGACTATATGTTGACACTAAGGTATGTCCCTTGGTGGGAGAAGGTGGCTGACCTCCACTCCAAGTGGTTTATCAGAGCTTGGTTTCAAACCACATCCAGCGCCCACCTCCACCTCAGAGAAGATCGCCCCTTCTGCCCTTTGCTCTCTTCCATCCCGGTGGGAGCAGACAGAAAGCTGTCCTGCCGCCTTGCCTATCTTTGCCATCACGCACATCAGTGTAGAAGTTAACAGCATGGATTTTGGTTGCTGCCAGAGCTTGATTCCTTTCCTGTGTGACAACGGACCACTCACCTAAGCTGCCCTATTGCTCAGTTCGTGATCTGTGAAATGAAGACTGAAA
Organism: Lontra canadensis; assembly: GCF_010015895.1. Classification (NCBI taxonomy): domain Eukaryota; kingdom Metazoa; phylum Chordata; class Mammalia; order Carnivora; family Mustelidae; genus Lontra; species Lontra canadensis. Next base: position 25,730,901 of record NW_022631002.1, on the reverse strand, counting down.
TACCAATTTTATAAGACCGTTTTGGGGCTTAAATGAAATGATGACTATGAAAAAGTGTGAGGCGCGACAGTGCTTGCCATCCTCACTCCACTTTCAACAGCGGGTTTAGGGGCTCTTCTCCTCATTTAACTGGAAGCAAGAGCCGGAATTGTCTGTTCGGTATGTTCCCCCAGGATATAATCCCTATATAGGGATGTCTCTTGAATTTATACCATTTAATAATGAGCCAGGTTTTTTTCTTCTAGGAATGCAGGACATCGGTATCTGATGAGAGAAACTACACTTAGAATGTGTGAAGAACCAGAGGGAGAACGGAGTAGAGGCCTCACGATGAGGTAGGGGAAGACACTGCAACAAATGGAATTAACTTCCCTTATCTGTTTCCTCTATTTGGAGAGTACACAGAATAGTAGATAATATTACAAGGTTGTCGCAAGGATTTGCATAAACTACGCTTAACACGGCGCCAAGGGCGTAGTAAGTGCCCTGCAAGCAATAGTTGCTAGTATTAGCATGTAAAGAATGATGGTCCAGTGGGTGTAGGTGTCTGTGCTCTGGTGAGCACGGGGCTGGGCGGAGCGGCGTCGGGCGGAGCCTCTGGGAGCCCCGCCCCTCACGCACGCGTCCGGTCGCTCAGGCAACGCAGAGCTAGGTCGCAGCGCGAGTGACGCTTGGCCGCTAGCACAGCGCGCTCTTGGCCTCGGTGAGCATTGGCAAGGGCCACTTGGGCAGAGCGATGACTGATGAGGACTCTGAGACCACTGTCAGCGAGTTGCAGAGCGGGGAGGAAAACGAGCTGCCTGTTATCCAGCTGTGTGGGCTGGTGGAAGAGCTCAGGTACGCCGGCCGGCTTCCGGAGGCCCAGAGGTCCATTGTACAACTTCTTGGGCTCACGGCGAACCACCCCCTTTTAGCAGCTGAATAGATGTAACTTCTGTACGTCTATACCTAGTTTAGGGCAGAACTGACGTGATATTCCTAATAGCCACAATTTCTTGAAAACTTGTTTTGTGCCAGTTATTTTGCACGTAGTACCTTCTATAATAGCACGGGAGCCCCAGAAAGTGGGTGAGGAACCAAGACACAGGTTAACTCACTTTCCTAGCCAGTGGTGGTGCCAGGATTTAAACTCAGGTGCGACTCCACAGCCGACACTGGGAGTGTCGACAGGCTGGGTATAAATAAATAAATGAATGAATGAATGAATGAATGAATAAAATTTAAAAAGGTGTTTTGATTTCTCAGGTTTTCCATTGAACCTGTGTCCATTAATCTTAAAATTCAGGCTACAGGAATTCACTCAGGAACATATGAAAATATCCAAGGTGTTCATATATATAAGTAGACACACGCATAACCTGTATGTTATATATATGAAAAAGCTAAAAAGGTCAAAATCTTGGCAAGCATATACAGGATGAATTCTAGTTGTCACCTCTAGTTGTTTAAAAACTGTTCCAAGTTTTTCCACCATTTATAATACTCTTTATAATAAACTTCTTGTGGATTCTTTGTCTCTCGGGTGCTGGAAAGAACAGCTGAGAAACATAAACCAAAGGAAACATCTGAAGATTGTGGCTAGGTAGTAACTTCAAGCATGTAGTAATTCAGAAGGAATTTCACAAATGGTTTAGAGGATACTGGAAGGTGGAACTTGTAGCTTCATCTCAGCAACAATTTTCAATATAATCCTAGTTCTTTCAACTTTGTGGCTCATTAGACATTTAAAAAAATCAAATATTTAAATAGCACTGATCTAAAGGCTTTGCATTCCTTATTGCAACCCTGAATAATAGGTACTATTATTATTCCCATTTTACAAAAGAGGAAATTGAGGCACCAAGAGGTTACATGTTTTGCAGAAGGTATGTAATTGCTATTAAGTGTTAAACACTAGTTATTTGGGGTTTAAAGTCATATTAATAGAACTTACTCAGGTACCCTCTGTCTTGCAGCTATGGAAACTCTGCTCTCAAAACTGAGACGGAGATGTTTGAGAAATATTATAATAAGCTGGAGCCCAGAGATCAGCGACATCCACGATTATCAGAAATTAAAATATCAGGAGCAGAATTTGCACAGGTACACTGTAGTGACCTAAGAATTCTTTTATTCTGTTTGTTCCTTTAGATGCAAGTGGTTTTTGTGTATCTGCCTTTGGTATGCCCTCCGTGGCTGAGTGGCATATGATTTTCAACCTGTTCTACTTTTTTTTTTAAGATTTTATTTACTTATTTGACAGACAGAGATCACAAGTAGGCAGAGAGGCAGGCAGAGAGAGAGAGAGGAGGAAGCAGGCTCCCTGCTGAGCAGAGAGCCCAACTCGGGGGCTCGATCCCAGGACCCTGGGGTCCTGAACTGAGCTGAAGGCAGAGACTTTAACCCACTGAGCCACCCACGCACCTCCTCCCTGTTCTACTTTTAATTCTTCCTTTCCTTCTAAGGTTCTCTTTCAAGTGAGTGTGACGGGAATCAGGTTCAATTATTAGTGGACTGACTCACCCAAAATATCTGAGTTTACTTGAAATAATTCCCTTAAATTGGGGGACTCCAATGTTTACAAGGCCCAGCTAACCACATATAGGAGTGAGGTAGGTCTGCTGTGGGCATGGGAAAGTTCCTCGCTCATCTGAAAGTCGCACCAGGTGGACTGGTATTGCCTGAGCAGCTGATTTTTCGAGAGAAGCTGGAAATCTCGATTATTTGGTGGTATCTCCTGATTTTCAAATGTGGGTAATTAATTTTTGAAAATTTAAAACTGGATGTAGTTCTGTCTTTTGGGGGTCAATCTCTTCAGGCCCATATGTTCCTTAGGACCATCTGCTGGTGACCTTTGGCTTAAATATGTAGGGAATCATGTCTGTTTTTTTTGCTGATCACTGTGCCCCCAGATGCAATTTCTCTTCTGTTTTCAGTTTAGGAAGCATTGAGCTCTGGGCTTCCCCTGACATTGACCTGAATGCTAGTCTTTAGCAGGTTCATAGTCCTTCCACACCCTCAAGACACATTCCCTTATTTATTTTCAGTTCATTATCCAGTATAGGCCTTTGAATTCTTTAACACAGGACTTAGGCTGACTGGTGAAATAAACATCACCTTGGGCCTAATATCCTGAATCCTTTCACTTTGAGTTTGTTCTCCCTGGCGGTCACTCAGAGTAATTTCTAGCAGGTCTGAGTGGTCATTTTTCACCCAGCTTGAGCAGCAATTCCTACTTGACAATGACTTGGTTCTTCTTGTATTGCAGTTACGAGGCAGGCGTAGGTCCAAGTCCCGCATGGGTATGGACCGTGTGATAGGCCTCAGTTGTGACCAAAAATGTGAGCTTGTACAAAAGGAGCTGGAAGACATGAAGGATGAAATAAGGCACATGAGAGCAAATGCTGAACGAGATCTGCAGCATCATGAGGTATACCGTTTTCTCTATAGCCCATCCCACCTGGGCTCCCCACTTCCACCTCATTGAGAAGTACCTGGAGTATGTTAATATTTTGTTATTTTGAAAGAAATATAAGTAGGAGAAGACAAATACAAGGACTGCTTTTAAGGAACTTCCCACCTGCTTGAGGAGACAACAAATTTTAAACTTTTATTTATTTATTTATTTGAGAGAGGGAGGGAGAACAGTGAGGAAGGTCAGAGGGAGAGGGAGAGAGAGAATCTCAAGCAGACTCTGTGCCAAGTGCAGAGTCTGATACAGGGCTCGATCTCACGACCCTGAGATCATGACCTAAGCTGAAACCAAGAGTCAGACATTTAACCGACCGTGCCACATAGGTACCCCTAAACTTTTTTAAATGGAAAATTTCAAAAATGCACACATGTAGAGAGGCTAGCACAATGGACCCATTTGTACTAAACAGCCACATGCAACAGTCATGAGCATATGGCTACCCTTGTTTTCTCCATATCCCAACTTCTCCCTCATGATAGGCCACTGGGCTATTATGAAGTGACACCTCAATATATCATCCATCTATAAATATTTTAGTATATGTCTCTAAGATATGGATTCTCTTTTTTTAAGATTTTATTTATTCGAGAGAGAGTACTCGAGCTGGGTGTGAGTGAGGGGGCAGAGGGAGAAGCGGGCTCTCCACTGAGCAGAGAGCCTCAATTCTGGGACCCTGGGATCATGACCTGAGCCAAAGGCAGATGCCTAACCGACTGAGCCACCCAGGTGTCCCTAAGATATGGATTCTTAAAAGAAAAAAACTATAATAACCATAAGTGCTTTAAAAATGTTTGGTAATTCCTAATAATATAAGGAATCTGGGGCGTAAGTCAGTGAATTGGGTGAGAAATCCTTTAAATTGCCTTCTGTGTGCAGCATGCATGACCATGGTCCGTGTCTTTTTGGAGACCAACAAAGGTCAGTTTTCCTGCAGAGAAGAAACATCAGTGTTAGTTCAGTTTCCCATGGGATGTAGTTATTGGCTTGCATTAGGGAGCATTATTGTATGAGGAACAGATATTTCTGTTCTGTTTCTAAATTTTTCTGTTTCTAAACATGAGCACACAGACTCACACTCATTGCCTCCAGAGGGACAGATCAGTAGACTCATGTCTTTATTGATGTAATTACCTGTACCACTTAAACCTAACCTTTCCTCCCTCTCTCCTTTCTTTTTGCCCTACCCCCTCCTTCTCTCTCTTGCCAGACATGCATTGTTGAATTATAACATGTTAATGTGGGCTAGAGTGGCCAAAAAGTCTTTTTTGAAGAGGTGGGGCTATACATAGGGCTTGGCATGGTCTTGAAGAATGATGAGGAATAAAGTAGAGGCTTAAGAAAAGAAGGGCACCCTAGGTCGGGTGAATGACATGAGCAAGAAGTAGAAGTGGGAATGAATGTGTGCTTTAGGGCCTATACGAGGAAACTGGGGACTGTGAGACCTTGAGAGCCAGGCAGGGGAGTTTATCTTTGATGCCTTAGAAAGCAGGACCCTGATAATGACGGCTGAGCAGGAGAGCAGTGACATGCTGAAAGTGGCAGTTAGGGTGGATTGAAGTTCCTGCAGGTGGAAGCCACGGGGAGAGGGGAGAGGCTGGCCAGTGAAGGAAGATGCTTTTGCTTCTTGGTGCCCAGGGACAAGGTCGGGACTGAGATGATTTGCTCTGCAGCCTCAGCTAGCTTTTCATTTTATTCTTTCAAATAGCATGTGTGTGTGTGTGTGTGTGTGTGTGTGTGTGTGCATGTGTGTTTCCTTATTTAAAGACAATCTCTATGTTGTAGCAAAATTTGAATGTAGAAGTAAGCTAAAGGAGCATTTGTAAACATCCAGAATCCGCCTAGAGATAATTAGTGTTGACACTTGTGTTTATCTCCTAGAGTTTAGATTATTTTCTGGACATATATGAATTTATTTATAAAAAGTATTATATTATTTTTTTATTTTTTATTATTTATTTTTTTTTAAAAGATTTTATTTATTTATTTGACAGAGAGAGATCACAAGCAGACGGAGAGGCAGGCAGAGAGAGAGAGAGAGAGAGGGAAGCAGGCTCCCTGCTGAGCAAAGAGCCCGCTGCAGGACTCGATCCCAGGACCCTGAGATCACGACCTGAGCCGAAGGCAGCGGCTCAACCCACTGAGCCACCCAGGCGCCCGTATTCTATTATTTTGTAAATTGTATTTTGCACTTACTGTCTTTCCATGTCAATACATATATTCATTTATACCACTTTCAAATTGCTGAAGTATATATATATATTAAGTCTGTTGGTCTCCCTAGTAATCCCGTCTCTCCGGATGTGGCTAATGTTTTGTTGTAATGTTTCCAGATTTTTTTTTTAAGATTTTATTTATTTATTTGACAGGGAGAGAGAGAAATCACAAGTAGGTAGGGAAAGCAGGCAGAGAGAGAGGGAAAAGCAGGCTCCCTGCTGAGCAGAGAGCCCGATGCAGGGCTTGATCCCAGGGTCCGGGGATCATGACCTGAGCCGAAAGCAGAGGCTTTAGCCCACTGAGCCACCCAGGCGCCCCCAGATATTTTTTTTTCTAAGATTTCACCTATTTACTCGACAGACAGAGACCACAAGTAGGCAGAGAGGCAGGCAGAGAGAGAGGGGGAAGCAGGCTCCCCAGTGAGCAGAGAGCCCAATGCGGGGCTCGATCCCAGGATCCCGGGATCATGACCCGAGCCGAGGGCAGAGGCTTAACCCACCGAGCCACCAGGTGCCCCCCCAGATATTTTTTATATCCTATCCTATCCTATTATATTATATATTATAATATTATTAATGTTATATATATAACATATTATATAACGTATTATGTATAGTCTTTATTATATATAATATATAATATATAATATATAATATTATTATATAACATATAATAACATATATAACATATAATATTATATAGTGTTATATAATATATTAATGTTACAATTTTTAGTGGATAAGTATTATTTCAGATATGGAAATGTGTATGTATAGAGATACCTGAGGCCCTGTTTTTATTTGTTTACCACCTTCTTATGGATGCCCCCCTTTTTTTGAGGCCTGCTTCTTTTAAAAATTTTGGTTTATTTGTTTGAAAGAGAGAGAGTGTACCAGCAGTGGGGGAGGGGCAGAGGGAGAGGGAGAAGCAGACTGCCTGACAAGCAGGGAGCCTGATGCCATGGGGCTCGGTCCCAGCATCTGGAGATCATGACCCGAGGCAAAAGCAGACATTCAACTGACTGAGCCACCCAGGCGACCCGAGGCCTGCTTTTTAATGGTAACATTCCCGTAGTCAAATTTGTATCTTATCAATATATTTCTAAGGCTAAGAAGAAACATTATGTATTAGACACAAAGAGGCCTGAGAATTTAGGTTTCCTCAGAGGGAGCTGTCCCTGAGGATTTTTGGAAACTGTTCTTTCTTTGTGCTGACTCCTGCAGGCTATCATTGAGGAAGCTGAAATTCGATGGGCTGAAGTTCAGAGAGCAGCGTATGATTTTAAAAAAGATATCCTAAAAACCATATCCAAGAAGAAAGGGAGTATTTTGGCCACTCAGAAAGTGATGAAGTACATTGAGGACATGAACCGCCGGAGGGTGAGTTGGCAGGAGGCCGGAGCTTAGAAAGGGAGAACAGATTCAGAGGATGAAGACATAAAAATGATCCACGTGAAGCAGCCCCACTCCATTTGGTCCGCCGTAAATGCTCTCCCCACATGCAGATTTATTGCATCCCCCGAGGTGTATGTCTTAAAAGGCACATTTATCAAGGCTGAAACCAATCAGGCTGGGTGAATATTAATAGTATCTCAGACTGATTTTTTTTTCTTTTTTATTATTGCTATTTATTTCAAGATCTGATATGTTTCCTAGAGAAAAGTGAGGCAAGTCTATCTAATCAGGTGACTGCAGGGAGGGGGACAGGTAAATCTCAAGCTCTTTAAGTTCCATTATTATAACAATGAGACATAAAATGTTCCTTCACTTTCAAAGATTTTGTAGCATGTCGAGCTTTGGATCCTGGACATAGGAAGGGTTACTAGCCCTAACAATGTATAAGTGATGAAAAATTATATAAACTACCAAGAGAATAAAAGACTGGAGAGTCATAAGTTTGTTTTGTCAGGAATGACCCCTATATCCAAATTATACACCCCAATAATCTCGAATTTAAAAATAGTAGAAAATTTGCACAAAGCCGACCAAGTTACTTCTGCTTCTTGGTCATGAGTGAAGTGTTTTTGTTTTTTTGGGTTTTTTTTCTTTTTTTTTTTTTCTTTTTAAGATATATTTGCGAGAGAGAGCCCACACAAGTTGGGGGAGAGGGCAGAGGGAGAGGGAGAAGCAGACTCCCTGCTGAGCAGGGAGCCCAACAGGGTGCTCTGCCCCAGGACCCCGGGATCATGACCTGAGCCCAGGCAGATTTGTAACTGACTGAGCCACCCAGGTGCTCACCCATGAGTGAAGTGTATACCAGTTCCAGTAAATGCAAGAAGACCTGAAAATAAGTGACTGAATGCTAGGACGCAAGGTCTGGTTTATAGCCCCAGCCCTACCAACTTTTCAAACCAACAGGGAAGATGAAGAGGAGTGGATTAAAATTTACTTGTATTTTTTAGGATAATATGAAGGATAAATTACGTTTGAAAAATGTTTCTCTCAAAGTGCAGAGGAAAAAGATGCTTTTACAATTGAGGCAGGTATGTGGCTCTTTCTTCCTTTCTCTCTCTCTCTCTCTCTCTTTCTTCCTTCCTAAGGTTACCATGGAAGGTAGAACAATGCATTCCCAAAGATGTCCATGTCCTAATCTCTGGAGTCTGTGAATCTATGGCTTCACATGGCAAAAGGATTTTGCAAAGGTGATTAAGTCAAGGATCTTGAGATTATCTTAAAAATAATCTCCCTTGACTCAAAAGGAGATTATTTTGGATTATCTGCGTGGGCCCAATATAATCCCAAAGGAGGCAGGAGACAGAGGTGGAATACTGGAAACAGAAATTAGAGTGATGAACCTTTAAGGTAGAGGAAGGGATCATAAACAAGAGAGAACAGGCAGCCTCTAGAAGCTGGGAAAGGAAAGCAAACAGATTCTCCTCCAGGGCCTCCAGAAGGAATGCATCTCTGCGAAAACATCTTGAGTTTTAGGCCCAAGAACCATTTTGGACTTCGGACCTCGTGAGCTGTAAGATAATCGATTTTTGTTGTAAGCTACCGAGTTTGTTGTAATTTGCCACAGCGGTGATAGGAAGCTCCTACTGTTACGGTGCCGGCACAGCCACAGACAGAGTTGGCTTGAATTTAAAAGACACTCGTGGCGTACTTGTTGACACTTTTTGGTGAGTGTGGCCTGGATGGCACACTTTGAGGGTGCTTTGGTCACCTGTGCATCAGACTAAAGCTTCCTGATGGAAGGCAGTAAGCAGATGGGGCACAGGGCCTCTCGAATGTGATTACGTGGCTCCATCCCTTGAATTAACTCAAATATGGGCACCGACAGCTTGTGCATTAGAGGTGGCCACTGCCAATGACACAGAGTTGTGCAAATGAACACACTTGGAATTATTGCCTGATTGACTTGGGGTCCCGAAAGATGACAGGCTGGGACAGCTTCAACAACACGAAGTGACTGAGGACAGATGTCAGCTCCCCCACTTTGATGCCCCAGGATGTCTGCACAGGTGCCAGGTGGCTTACCCGTAGAGTGCCTGATAAAGTCAGCTCAGTGGGAGGCGATGCTGTGCCCTGGGGTGCACCCAGAGAACCACAGCCCCCCCCCCCCCACCAAGAAAGGGGTGGGCTTGCTCCTCTTGGTCTGAGTAGGCCTACCTGGAGCACCGTGTCTCCAGGAGAGCTGCTCTCTGGAAAGAATCGGGAACGTAGGGCTTACACAGGAGAGGGAGCTGAAGACCAAGGGGAATGGAGAGCCTATCAGACGATCTGGGATTGATGGGCCCAAGCGGACTCAGGAGGACCAGCTGCTGGCTCCAAGTGCACAGCGGCTGTGGGGAGGAGAGAACGTGCTGCTCTGGAGGTCCCCAGCAGAGCAAAAACTGGAGGGGCTGTGTCATCGAAGGATTTGATTATGAGATTAGTGTAAGAAAGGAGATAGGAGCTGCCTCCAGATAGAGAGTTCCTGGTACTCCAGGCTTTGTGCATGCTAAGGCCTCCTGAGGCGGGGGTTTGAGTGTGAGAGAGGGAGGAGATGAATGACTTTTAACCTAAAAGCCATTGCTGCACAAAGCTGACCCTGAGGTGGTCCTGCCCGCAGGAGCTCAGACTAGCAGTGAGTGGGGATGGTAGGAAACAGCGGGATGCCCTAACTGCTAGCCAAAGGCAATGGGCAGCAGGGACCACAGAGCCGCAGGGGGGTAGTCTCCTGGTGTGGAAATGGTTTAGGAGTGTTTGAGTTGCCGGATAGGTCATTACTGGGATTTAAGGAAATTGTTGTGTTGGTTTAGGGGACAAGAAAGAAGCCTCCTTGGAGGCAGTATTGCATGAGTGGAGCATGGGGCTGAGGAACAGTTCCCAGGTTTGGCTCTTGGCCTACCACCCATATGAGATGGCCTAGACCTGGTGGGGCAGGTAAGGCGGGCCAGGCCAGGGAAGGGACCCGATACACTGACACAGCCATAGTACAGAGATGTCACATGATCACAGAAAGGGAATTATGGGCTGCTGGTCCTGGGTTTTCCAGGATAAAAATAACTTTTTTTTTTTTTTAAAGATTTTATTTATTCATTTGACAGACAGATCACAAGTAGGCAGAGAGGCAGGCAGAGACAGAGAGAGGAGGAAGCAGGCTCCCTGCTGAGCAGAGAGCCCGATATGGGGCTCGATCCCAGGACCCTGAGATCATGACCTGAGCCGAAGGCAGAGGCTTTAACCCACTGAGCCACCCAGGCGCCCCCAAAATAACTTTTATATGGTCTCCTTCTTATTCTTCTTTCATAGCCCTGTTTAGACACTGCCTCTTGTGGGAAGCCTTCCCTGACCCAGTCTTCCATTCTTCTCTGGCCTGGCTGAGGAGCTTCTGTGTATCCTCTGCCCCTCCCACTACACCACACTGCGACCTGTCTGTGAACCCTGGTTGAATATGTGCTCTTTGAGGCCAGGGAGCATTGTATTTATTCAGATCTCCACTCTAGTGCCTTGTAACACACCTGGCACCAAGCAGATCCCCAGCCCGTGTTTGTTGAATGACTGAATGATGACTGACTTTCAGAATCTCATCTAGAACTGCAAGGTGTGAATCAGATTCTGAAGTCACAACCTCACATCATTTCTTTCTTCTTTCTGAGCTGTAGAAGGAAGAGGTGGGCGAGGCTCTCCATGAGGTTGATTTTCAGCAGCTGAAGATCGAGAATGCTCAGTTTTTAGAGACAATTGAAGCAAAGAATCAAGAACTGATCCAGCTAAAGCTGGCGTCCGGAAACACCCTGCAAGTCCTCAATACTTACAAAGTAAGGTCTGCCCTGATGCCCAGGTCCCCGAGGCCTCCCACACCCACCTTTCCAGCCACAGTGAAGTTCCCATGCACCACTGTGGTGCTACACAAGGGCTTGGGGCCCTTCCGTCTACTGTTGCTCCCCGATTTCTCTTGACAAAGCCATTCTCAAATACTCTGAATGTTCCCACAACCCTAGCTGTGCACTGCAACCGCCCAGAGAACTTTTTCTTTTTTTTTTTTTTTTTTAATATACAAACACCCTAGTCTAGCCCTGGCCAGTTGAATAAGGGGGTGAGGGCCATGCATCTATTTTTTTTAACGCCCTCATGATTTTTATGCACATTTTGAGAACTAACCACATTAGGGCCCTGTTTAATTTAGGCCTGTAAGAAGCACTTCTCTGCTCAAAACCCTCCAGAAGAAAACTGTCTTAGCTAAAAATCAGAAAACTAGTATATAATTCCTTATCTACACAGAACCCTTTTGGGAGAGAGGGAGATATTGTTAATAACTAAGCAGGGTCCATAGCCATGAATGCCCCAGCCACCCTGCTAGAAACTGTGCAGTGTTGGAGTCAGCTGACTGGGGCCAGTGTATCCTGCCACTGGCCTGTGAGCTGTGGTTTTTCCAGAAGGGTATTCGTAACCAATTTGATAGAGAATGCTACCTTTGAAATCCAATTAAGCAAAATTGCTTTCTGCCCCAGAAAAATCCATTCTTCTCATTAGTAGGTCTGTATTCCAAAATGTACTTAATGATTATATTTTGAATGTCATCAATAAAACACGTGGAAATTTGTTTTTTTCTTTTGTTAATGTAAGTAATTACATAATATCCTCAATTTTGCCTCTTGGCCCGCAAAGCCCAAGTACTGGCACTCTGGCCTTTTATCGAGCAAGGTGGCTTACCCCTGGCCTCCTGCCTGCAGGACAGTTGTGGCTGCAGGTTTAGGTAACTCACAGGTGGTCTTCATTAGGCCCACATAGTATCATTTTAAAAAAGTAAATTTGGAAGTGTTTAGGTTAGATTATTATGTTTGTCCAGCACTTTGCTTTTTAAAAATGAAAAACCTGAAGTCCAAGGAGAGAGTAATTGCCAGCTTCCAGCAACAAGTTTGTGACAGGGCTCAGGCTCCTAGTCCAGTACATGTCCCACCTAAGCCAACTGCCTCTCTCTGGCATAAAGCACATAGACAATGTTGTGCTGGCGTTTTGAAATTCATGTGTCAGTTCTCTGCAACAGATCCTCCACTCATCAGTAGTTAGCTTATCTGATTGCTGTTAATTCAAGATAAAGCCAATCCCCGTGACTTGAGCTTTCATAGGCTGGAGAGCTGGGTAGTACATGGCGACATCACACTGGATCTTGATCGTATCCTGTGGAATCAACCTAAGTAGCACAGGGCCTGTCTGGTCTTGTGTAGAAAAGCCAGGGCTTTGGAGTGGAGCTACTGGTTTATAACATGAAACTGCCAGGCCCAGGGCAGCTCTTTAGGGCAGATCTAAATGCAGAGGACAGATTGCAATACCCGTGCAGCAGCAACCCAGGCCACAGTGGGTGGAATGGGAGCTTCTCCAGCCAGAATCCCAGGGGTCATCATGCCTGTAGGCCTGTTTCAAATAATAATAATCGGATGGTGGAGCTTGGAGGAGATGCCTACGGGAGTGCTACGGTGGACGCAGTGATGGTTTGAGGGAGATGCAAACTCATTTCTTCCATGTGTCAGTTCTTAGGTCTTCTGGGAGAAATGGAGGTGGAACCACTGTTGAGTTTGGGGTCAGGCCTCACCTGGACTTGAGAGGGAATTCCAGTAGGGATCATGGGTCAGTGGCAGGTTTTTCTGATTTGCCACCAGGATAGAGCTCAGGTTGGTCTGTGCTGTGTTCCTAGTACCGAGGACAGTGCCTAGCCAAAGCAAGTCCTCAACCAGTATTGTCAAATGAGCTGCTAGCACTTGAGGTGTATATTTAGGGTGTGGGAGGGTGGCAGGATAGACCAATTTCATATAAATATCAGCACCCACATCTCAGACCTTGGAAAAGCTTGCAGAATAAATATTACCAATGTGTTCACTTTAGCAATGCACATATAGAATACCTGTTACCAAACATACAAGGAGGTGTAGAGTGCCAGACACCGGGCTAAGTGCTGAGGGTGTAGGTATGAAGGAGACAAACATGGTCTCCTCTGTGAATTTGGTGCGTGAGCTTCAGCCAAAGGAGCACCTTTATCTCCAACTTTATGCTGTTGAGCCCTGCATGGTGGAATCTGGTAGAATGTAAGCGTGTGATGACAGCCATGATGTGTCATTCCTAACTGACTGTAAACTAGTGATCCCCATGTGAACTAGTGCCTTGTAGGTAGAATTCCAGGATGTCTCCCAGGGCTCTCCACCTACTGTATATACCCAGTACAATCTGCAAGGCTATGGGTATGATGGGTTCTACTATTAGGTTCTGTCCTATTCTGTGATTATGAATATGATATGCCATAGTTGACGTTAAAATAGGGAGACTATTGGATGGGCCTGACCTAATCACATGAGCCCTTTGAAGACAGACAGTTTTGTCTGGAAGAGGAAGTCAGGAATTTGTAGCGCAGAGGGAATTCTCTAGGCGAGAAGTTCTCCACTACTGGTTTGAAGGGATATCAAAGAGCAGAGGGCCACCTCCTGCTCACAATTAGAAAGAAACAGAGATATCAGGCTTACAACTTAGAGGAAATGCTTTCTGCCAACAGTCTGTGAGCTTGGGAGAGGACCCCAGCTCCAGAGGAAAGCCAGCCTGGCTAACATCCTAATTGCAGCCCCAGGGGACCCTACCTGGGCAGAGAATCCAGCCACACTGTGCCAGACTTCTGACCTGTAGAAACTGAGAAAAACAATGGGTGTTGCTTTATGACACAAAATTTGTGGTAATTTGTTACACAGCAAGAGAAAGCTAAAGTGCCTTTTTGGAAGTAGCCACCTCAAGTGGCCAACATTCTGCTCAGAATCACAAATAGCTCGCCTCACACCTTCAGAGTCAGGAGCTGCCTTGCAGTAGGCCTTGCAAATCCATTCTTTCCTGTCCCTGCTCTCTGCATTGTCCCTCTGCTCTCCTTTCCTCCCACCGACTTTCTGGTTTGTAGTGGAGTCCTATGCTGCCTCCCCTTCCCTGCAGCCCACGCTCTCATTCTGGTCTCTTAACCCAGGGCACTTTCCTAAGCAGAGCCATGTCGTACAGAATGGGGAGCAGCAGTGAGCCTTAAAGAAGGGAGGATTGGCGAGAAGAGGAATGGGGGGGGGGCGGTGGCCTCAGTGCCCTGAGGTCCCTAGGAAGGTGGCTCCAGGCTTTTCTGCTAGGTCTAGGATTTGATATCCTGGACATATTGTGCCAGCACCCCCCTTTCCCAGGCTTTTCCTTAGCTTGGCTTCCCCCCCTCCACACCTCTTACTAGACATGTTCAACAGCCTTTCAGCAACCTTTCCAGTACCCTTTCCCCCAGGGAAATCCCCACCGCTGTCCTCACATTCTCAGTGCCAGGCACAGTGGTGGCTTTACATGGCCTAGGGTACCCCCGTCTAGACGGTGAGCCGGCCTCTGGCTGGCAGGGCCCAGACTGTCGTGCTGGTCAGTGCCTAGGGTAGGGTGAGTGCGTTTCAGAGTCTGTGGAGCGATCCCCCCGGAGTCACTGGCTTCTGTCACTGGCTCTTCAGCCCAGCAGAGCATGTCCCAACTCCCCCAGGCTCACCCTTCCCTGCTGGGAGACAAAGGTGCAGCAAAGGGGGCAAATCTGAGAAACAGGAGCCTGGGGGGAGCTGGTGAAGGACAGTGGCAAGTGACGTGGGGGGCAGGTGTGGGCCAGTTCGGGCAGGAGCCCTCCAGGGTCAGTGGTGGTGGAGCCTGCGGGCCCTGGACTCAGATTGCCCAGGTTCAAGCCCTGCTTAACCTCTTATCCCTATGACCCTGGGCAAATTGTTTTCACTCACCAAAGAGTCAGTTCTTTTGCCTGTAAAGTGGGATGCCAGTAGCACCTAGCTCACGGGGAGTGTTTCCTCTTTCTTCATGTCATAATGGCAGTCACTTGCATGAGTGTTCTCCATGTGCGGGGGGCTCTGTGCTCGGCACTTTACCACGATTTTCTCCCTTGAGCCTCTCCACAGCCCTGTAAGGTGACCAGCCCAAGTTTAGAGAGGTTCTGGACTGGCCCAAAGTTTTTTTTAGTAAATGGTGGGGGAGAGTTTGGGTCCTGGTGTGTCCAGCCACTCTGCAGGTCTTTACTTCCCTGTAGGCACCAGGATTCTGAGAAGGGCAGGCTTGGGTTCCTGGATGGCCTTGCTGTCATCCTGCTTAATGAAGAACTGTCTATCTTTCCTGTAGTTCTGAGTGATCATCTTTGCTCAAGACTTGCTTGTTGTTATATTTCAGAGCAAGTTACACCAGGCAATGGAAATGTCCATCAGTCTGGATAAGGAGATCTCGCTGAGAAATGAGTTACTTGAAAAAATTGAAAGAGAAACCCTACAAGTAGAACAGGTAGGAGAGGGTAAAATGTGCTATTTCTGGTGTTTGTCTCCTTCTGTCTATAAACACTTGAGCCAACGTACACCAAGACCCAAGCCACCTTGGTTTTTGTCTAGAAAAGCCTAGACCATAAAAGCAAAATATGTCTGGGCCGCTGGAGAGGAAGTGGTACCTGGAGACTCATAGTCCAGTAGAATTTTACTGCTGGGTTAGGGTCTAGAGTCAGAAATCATGTGGAAATGACCAAACCATTTAGAAATCATGTAGAGCCCAAATAACCCTCAAGAATAACCTTCTTATAACCCTTTGGGACCCATAAAGTACCATACTCAAAGTGTCATGTATACAGCATCACAAAAAGGCCTGTAATGAGTATAATCATCTAACTGGTATGAGAAAAAGTGCACATGCCAAAATATAGTGTTCTATGTACAGGAGGGAGAGTTTTCTTTAAACATGTAATTTTCACTCATTACAGTGGATGCTGGGATGACAGACCTGTGACCTCTGTCCTGAGCCCCCTCCAGGGCCTACGGTCACTGTGTGGACAGACAGGTGGCATTATCTGAGCTCCTTACATCTCCATTGTGATTTTGTGCTCTCAGTATTTTGCTGAGCACATACATTTGGAATTTCACCAAGCTAAGTACATGAAAGATGTGATTCAAGAGGACTTTTTTAGAAAGATGAGGGCAAGAGCATAAGCTTTGGTGTTGCCAGGTTCTGGCTTTGAACAGGCCTTTTAATGAGATAGGCCTTGGTTTCCGCACGTATGAAGGAGGTGTCACAGGCCTTGTGGTGACCTGTGAGGACCAGGACGGTGATGCTTTGTCAGCCTGCCAAGCCATTAATACAGCTGTTAGTGACCTTGTCTTGAATCAGTGTAAGTGTCCCCAGCAGTGTGCGTGGCCCCAGACCTGTCCACAATAACTGAAAAGCCACAGGATGACTACATCTGACTCAGTTTTGTCATGGCATCCAAGTCCTGTCCTCGATGGAGAACCGACAGATGCAAAGAAGTGGGTCTTGGTACAGAGTAGCCAGGAATAAAAGTAAAGCAAATGTCTGTGTGCTCTCCCCATGCAGGCTTTCTGTGGTATTTGTTTGGGTGGACACTTAGTAGATTACAAGTAAAATACAACATCAGTTTTTAAAAGCCTGGCAGTCACTTGTTAGTATATTTTAGTTTTCTTGTGAACTTTTTTTTTTAAACAGCTTTGTTGGGTTATAACTCATATACCATATTATTCTCCCATTTAAAGTGCACATTTTAATGATTTCTAGTATATCCCCAGAATGATGTAACCATCAGAACAGTATTTTAGAAAATATTTGTCACCCTAGAAAGAAACCCTGTACCTTCAAGAAATCCTTGTCTGTTCCCCACCTCATCTTACTCCCACCCTTGAGCTCCATGACCACTAATTCACTTTCTGTCCCCGTGAATTTGCCTTTTCTGGACATTTTGTTCAAAAGGGATCATACAGGGCGCCTGGGTGGCTCAGTGGGTTAAAGTCTCTGCCTTCAGCTCAGATCATGATCTCAGGGTCCTGGGACTGAGCCCCGCATCGGGCTTTCTGCTCAGCAGGGAGCCTGCTTCCCCCTCTCTCTCTGCCTGCCTCTGCCTACTTGTGATCTCTGTCTGTCAAATAAATAAATCTTAAAAAAATAAAAAAATAAATAAAAGGGATCATACAGTATGTGGTCTTTCACTGGCTTCTTTAACAATATTTTCAAGATCTGTGCTGTAGTATGTGTCAAGACTTTGTTTCTTTTCATGGCTGAATCGTATTTCCTTGTACGGGTAGACCTCATTTTAGCCATTCATCAGTTGAGGGGGGTTGTTTCCCATGGGTTGTTTCAGGATCTAATGAATAAAGCTGCTGTGAACATTCACATACAAGTTTCTGTGTAAATGTATGTTTTCTTTTCTCTTGGACATACAGCTAAAAGTGGAACTGTGGATCATATGTGGTGATGGTGTGGTGAACATTTAGAGAAACTGCAGAATTAGGTTTGAAAGTGGCTGCGCATTCTACATTCCCACCAACGTGTGAGGGTTCTGATTTCTGCACATCTTCACTGACACTTGTTATTTTGGGGTTTTTTGTTTGCTTTTTAATGGCTGTCCTAGGGGGTATGAAGTGACATACCTCACTGTGGTTTTGATCTGAATTTCCCAAATAACTAATCACATTGAACATCCCTTCGTTTGCTTATTGGCCACGTGTGGTTTTTTTTGAGAAATGTTTATTCAAACCCTTAGTTTGAATGTTTATTCAAACTATGTTTATTCAAACCCTTAGCCCCCAAGTAAGTTTTTAATTGAGTTGTTTGTCTTTTCATAATTGAGTTGTAAGAATTCTTTATGTATTCTGGATTCAAATACTTTTTGGATATATGATTTGCAAATATTTTCTCCCATTCTGTGGGTTTCCTTCTCACTTTAAGATGCTATTTTTAGTTTCTAACTTTGGTGAGCCCCAGTTTATCTATTTTTTCTTTTGCACTGGAGCTTTTGGTGTTGTATCTAAGTAACCATTACTTAATATCATGAAGATTCAGTCCTATGTCTTCGGTTACAAGTTTTACAGATTTTATGTTAGGGTTTATGATGCATTTTGAGTTAATCTTTTGAATGTGAGGAAGGGATCCAGAAGCTGAGAGAAGAAAGGAAGTGAAGTATGTGGGTTTTTTTTTTTTTCTTTTCAAGTAGGCTCCACACTCAGTGTGGAGCCCAGCGCAGGGCTTGAACTCATGACCTTGAGATCAAGACCTGAGCTGAGATCAAGAGATCAAGAGTTGGACGCTCAACTGACTGAGCTGCCCAGGTGCGTCAGACATGAAGTATGTTCGTAGTGTTTGTTGTATTAGCCTTTGTCTTTACCATTGTGTGGTTCTCCATTTCTTCCTCTGGATTCGAGTTACCATCCGATGTTATTTCCTCATTCAAATATAGCTTTGTTTTACCTTGCCTTCTTTTTGCTGTAATTGTCAAATATATTGTTTTTATATGTCACAGGTCCACGATAGAATTATATACATATTGCTTTATAAATTGCTTTTTAAATCAGTTGAGGAGGAGAATATAAAATTTTACTTCCTTTATAATTACTTACCTAATTATCTTTACTTGTGCTATTTGTTTTCACATGGTTTTAAGTTACTTTAGCTTGAGCTACTTTCACTAGTTTTCAGCCTGAAAGTCTTCCTTTAGTACATCTTGTAAGGCAGGTCTGCTTGCAATGAATTCTCTCAGTGTGTGTTTATCTGGGAATGTCTTTATTCTTCATTTTAAAAAATGAAGTTTATTTTGTAATCATTTTTGAAAATTGTGGAGAGTGCAGAGTTCCTCCAAATCTCACACCCATTTTCCCCCATCATTAACACCTTACAGTGGAATATTTATTAAAATTGACTAACCAATATTGATGTCTTATGACTAATATTTATATATGATTAATATTTATAATTTATAGTTATATTTATAGTTTATAGCATACAAATATAAAAATATTTATAACTTATAATTAATATTATTCATATAGACTTGGTTTTTACCTGATGTCCTTTTCTGTACTAGGATCCCATCCAGGATAACACACTACATTCAGTTTCACATCTCCTTAGGTTTTTCTTGGCTGTAATAGGCTTTACTTTTTGTTGTTGATGACCTTGACAGTTTTGTGAAGTGGTCAAGTATTTGTCCAGGATTTGCTGTCTTTCTTGGGATTAGACTGAGGTTAAATGGTTTTCAGGAGGAAGACTGTAGAGGTGAAGTGCCATTTTCATATTATATCAAGGGAGCATACTCTCAACATGACTTACCATTGCTGATGTCAACCTTGATCACCTGCCTGATGTAATATTAAAAGGGTTTCTCCACTGTACAGTTACTCTTTCCTTCAATTTTCTGGCTCAACTCTTTGGAAGGATGTTACCCTGTGCAGCCCACACTTAAGAACTGGGAACTTATAAACTATTTGGAATTCTTCTGTCTGGGACATTTGTCTATTCTCCGTTTGTTTATTTTTTAATCATTTATTTATATCAGTATCAATTCATGGATATTAATTTTAGTATATGTGCTGTTGAAGTGAGCATGGATATTAATTTTATATGTTGGATAATAACCTAATATTTGTTTTATTACTGACATTGTTTTACCTTGGGCATTGGAAGCTCTTTCAGTTGGCTTCTGTGTTCCTTCGACATATCGCCATTTATGTGTGTGTGTGTGTGAACACTTTTTCTTTTCTGGCACTAGAAAATACTTGCAACTCATTTCCTATATTTTCTGCTCCAGCCCTAGAATTAGCATTCTCCAAGGAGTCCTGGTTCCTTTTATTTGAGAATAGCATTGGAAGCCAAAATCTGAGTGTGCTCGTTGTTTGCTTTCATTTATGAAAGATAGTTTTGCTGGATATAAGATTCTTGTTTGACAGATTTTTATTATTATTATTATTATTATTTTTCATTGAACCCTTAGAATATGCCATCCCACTGCTTCTGGCTTCCATTGTTTCTGATGAGAAGTCAGCTATTACTCTTATTTGGTTTCCCTTGAATGTAACGCATTGTTTTCTCACTGCTTTCAGTGTTTTCTCTTTGCCTGTCATTCAGCATTTTGGGTCTGATGTGTCTGGGTGTGGATTTCTTTCCAGTTTCCTACTCAGAGTTTTTTGAGCTTCTTGAATATGAGGTTTAATATTTTTCATCAAAACAATATTTTTCATCAGATTTTGGAAGTTTTCAACCATTATTTCCTTGAATATAATTCCTTTGTCTTTCTCCTCTCCTGTTATTTTTATTACATGAATGTTGGTACACTTAGTAGTGTTCCACACATTTCTCTGAGACTGAATTTTTCTTCTTTTTCCTTTGTGTTTTCCGTATTGCATGATCTCTATCGGTCTACCTTCAAGTTTACTAATTGTTCTGCTGACTTAAATCTCTGATCTCCTTCTGCAAAATTTTCATTTCAGTTATTGTATTGAAAATACTCCACATTTTCCATTTGTTTTTTTAAAATAATTTCTCTTTATAGATATTTTCTATTTGATGAAACATTATCATCATATGCTCCTTTAATTCTTGAAAAATGGTCACCTTGGTTCTTTGAACATATTTATAATAAATGCTTTGAACTTTGCTAAGTCTACCATCTGGACCTCCTCAGAGGTAGTTTATGTTGCTTCCTTTTTTTCCTGTGTGGGTCACACTTTCCTGTTGCTTTGTCTATCTTATAATTTTTGTTGAATACTGGACATTTTAGATAAATATAGCAATACTGGATACTAATTCCACCCACCACTTGCTTATTTAGTGATTTGGCTGGATTAATTTAGTCAAGTCTCTTTCTCCTGCTGTTGGTAGCCTCTGGTGTTGCTCCTTAGAGGGGGTGGCCTTGGTCATAGATACAGTGTCCCTGACAACCCGGAATGATTGGCGTTTCTGCTGAGTTCTCTTCGACTCTCCTTCATCTTCCTGTGAAGCTTCTAGCTGGTCTAGTTCTATTGGTATCATACCCAGCTGTTAGCCTTCATTAATTACTAGCTGTTTGCTCTGTTGCTTTCAGCAACACCCTGGGACATTAACTGCGGCACATTCTGATCTAATCAAAGTCATGCCCCTTTTCAGGGACCTTTTTGGCAGTCTTCGGGGTTTGCTCCAACCCCAGTGGTCTCTTTCTCCAGTTCTGTTAAATATCTTGCTGGTCCTCTGTTTTGCTTGTTGCTACTGATATTGTAGAATTATGATCTCTTAATGATTCTTTCTCTGGTCTGTTAAACATCTAGCTGGTCTGTTGTTTTGGTCTCTTAATGGTCTCCTTTTCTGGTTCTGTTAAACATCTAGCTGGTCTACTGTTTGGCTTGTTGCTACTAATATCATGGAGCTTCCAGCTGCCTCTTAATTGCTCACCCCAAAGATCTCCATTGTTTTCCACAAACTACTTGGGCATGAACTCCCCACACTTTGTTCCAAAAAAAGTCAGTCCTTCCAGGCAGCATTCTAGAGCTGTTTTATAGCCTCTCCCCTTGAGCAAAATTTCTGTACTGTTGCAGTGGATCTCAGGATGGGAACAGTGGTCCGCCTGTCTTGCTGTAACAGCCTATTCTACAAGTGGGGTGCTGGGTAGGGATCACAGCTCCTGGTATTAGCACATCCCTCAAAGCTGTAGAACTTATTTTTTTAAAGATTTTATTTATTTATTTGAGAGAGAGAAACCACAAGTGAGGTGGGGGGGTGAGGGAGAGAGAGAGAGAGAGAGAGAGAGAAGCAGATTCTCCACTGAGCAAGGGGCCCTATGCGGGGCTCAATCCTGGGACCCTGGGATCACGATCTGAGCTGAAGGCAGATGGCTTAGCCGGCTGAGCCATCCAGGTGTCCCTGCGGAACCTTTCTTTAATGCTTTGGTTTCTTGTTCCTTCATTATCTTTATCTTAAGTATTCTTTCATCTTTTTCCTCACAAGATGTGAGGTTCCAGGTTCGTGTTTAGATCTCCCTACAGGAATATATCTCTGCTAGACATGGCAGATATTCACTGAATCCTTCTTGACAAGTTTTTATTGCATTCTGATAAGTTAATTAAAAATAATTTTATTGGTTTTCTCCAGAGTGAATTAAAGCAGTGCTTCTCAGACTAGAAGGTGCAAACCAGACATCTGGGGATTTTGTTAATATGCAGCTTCTGATTGGATGGGCACAAGAGTCATTTTCTCCAGTTCCCAAGTGATGCCAGTACCGTAGACTGTACCTTGTGAAGCAAGGAATGAAAAGACGGTGCCAGGCCAGGAAGATTCAACAGCATAAAAATGTTAGGTCTGTTTAAGCTGAGGTGCAAAATCATGGTATTCCAATTAAAATAACAAGGTTGTTTTTTTAAGGACTTAAATTGTCTCAAAAGTTATTTTGGAAAAATAAAAATATCCCCCAAATTCTTAAGTAGATGAGTGGACTAGCCCTACCAGATACTGTAACATGATACAAAGTTACAGTATTTAAAACAAGCTCATGAACAGACTGGAAGTTCAGAGAAAAAATAGAAGTCCTATGATAAGCCCCAGTACAGATCGCGTATATGTCATGTATATGATCAAGTATCTGATAAAATTTTGATATGGGTGCATTTAGTTTATGCAACCCAGTTGCAGTGGGGCACAACTGGATTATTCAATAAATGAAAAATCTAACCAAAAAATAGACAAAATGGGTAAATGATTTATACAGTTTACA
Organism: Lontra canadensis; assembly: GCF_010015895.1. Taxonomy (NCBI): domain Eukaryota; kingdom Metazoa; phylum Chordata; class Mammalia; order Carnivora; family Mustelidae; genus Lontra; species Lontra canadensis. Next base: position 25,708,262 of record NW_022631002.1, on the reverse strand, counting down.
GAAAAGCCAGAAAGTCTCAAACTTATGAAAAATATTTTACCTCACTGATAAGTAATAGAGAATAAAACTGTAACGAGAGACCACTTCCCCCTCTCCTAGATTAGGAATGGTAAAAAAATTTGGTAAGACTGTTGAGAGAATGGGCAAAAACACAGGCAGCCTCAGGCATCACTGCAGAGGTGGAATTGGCTTATGGTCAGAGAAGGCACTTTAGTATTCTGTACCAAACATACCTATATGCTCGTGGCAGGGCCTAGGCACCACTGGCATTTTGGGTCAGCTAATTCTGTGTTGTGGGGAACTGTCCTGTGCCCTCTAGGAAGTTTAGTGGCAGCCATGGCCTCTACCTACTAGGTGTCAGTGGCACCCCCCTAGTTGTGACAGCCGAGAATGTCTCCAGACATTGCCATGTCTCCTGGGAGCAAAACTGCCTCCTCCCTCACCCCGCAGTTGAGAACCAGTGTCTTCAAGCAGGCAATTTCACTTGCAGTAGTTCATCCTCCTGATGTACTTGCACATTTACAGTGTGACCTCCACCCAGAAGATTAGTAATCACAGCATTGTTTATTGTACTAGCAGGGGATTGAGGAGCTGAGTGACTGTTGTGAGGACGTGTTAAATCAGGGTACATCTACACAATGGAAAATGATGCAGCTGTTAAAAAGAATGGGTTTTTTAATGTGTGGATACAGCTCTGCTGGTATTTATGGAGTGAAAAAAAAAGTTGGAGGGGGTAAAACTGAAAGCATTGGCTACGCTTTGGACAAAAAAGGTAAAATAAATAGGTTTATATGAGTGTAGATTTCTAGAAGAATATGCAAAACCTACAAATAGTGCATGCCTCTGGGAAGAACTGTGCGGCCAGAGACAGGTTGGGATGGAAGATTGTCACTGTATACTTTTATACCATTTAAATTGCATGTATTGCCTATTCAAAACAATTGTTAAAATAAAAAAATAAGGGGTGCCTGGGTGGCTGAGTCAGTTAAGCATCCCACTCTTGGTTTTAGCTCAGGTTGTGATCTCAGGGTCTCGAGAGCGTGCCCAGTGACAGGCTCTGTGCTCAGTGGGGAATCTGCTAAAGAGTCTTTCTTTCTCCCTCTGCCCCTACTGTTCCAGTACTCTCTCTCTCTCCCAAAAATAAATTTTTAAACCAAAAAGAAAGGGAGAAGGACATTACTAGTTCAAAAAAATCTACTCAAAGGAAAAGACTAGTTAATTTACTGTATGATAATTTTAAAAATAAAACTTAAGGGACGTCTGGGTGGCTCAGTCATTAAGTGTCTGCCTTCAGCTCAGGTCATGATCCCAGGGTCCGGGAATTGAGCTCCGCGTGGGGCTCTCTTCTCAGTGGGAAGCCTGCTTCTCCCTCTTCCACTCCTTCTGTTTATGTTCCCTCTCTTGCTGTATCTCTCTGTCAAATAAATAAATAAAATCTTTAAAAAAAAGAAACTAAAAGGGTATCTGGGTGGCTCAGTGAGTTAAGGCTTCTGCCTTCGGCTCAGTTCATGATCCGAGGGTCCTGGGATTGAGCCTGGCATCGGGCTCTCTGCTCAGCAGGGAGCCTGCTTCCCCCTCTCTATCTGCCTACCTCTCTGCCTACTTGTGATCTCTGTCAAATAAATAAATAATATCTTTAAAAAAAAAACTAAAAAAGAGATTCCTCAAAAAATTGACTATTGACCCGGCAATTCTACTTCTAGGTACATACCTAAGAGAACTGAAAGCATGAACTGGAAGAGATATTTATACATCCATGTTCCCAGCAGCACTATTCATGATAGCCAAGGGGTAGAACCCAAGTGTTCACTGGCAGTTGAATGGAGAAGCAAAATGTAGCATATACGTACAACGGGGATATAATTCAGCCTAAATAGGAAGGAAATTCTGCATATCCTACAACACAGATAAACACTGATGACATTATATTGAGTGAAATAAGCCAGTCACAAAAGCACAAGTATTGTCTGATTCCACTTATATGAGATTCTTGAAGAATGAAATTGATAAGAGACAGAAAGTAGATGAGTGGTTGCCAGGGCTTAGGGGAAGGGGTCCTGGGGAGTCCGTGTTTCATGAGTACAGGGGTTTAGTTTTGCAAAATGAAGAAAATTGTGGAGATGGATGGTGGTAAAGCTCATACAATACTATGAATGTACTGAATGCCACAGAACTACACACTTAAAAGTGGTCAAAATGGGAAATTCTATGTTACATATATTTTATAAAAAGTGAGTTGAGATTGATCAAATCAAAGTGTGCTTAAGTACATAGTTTTCCCCCCAGAAACCATCAAACCTAAGAAATCACAACAGGGAAAACAAATTCCTCAATAAAGGAAAGATGGAAGGGAAAAATTCTCTTTTAGACTGTACTTTGTGTTTCTGAACTGAATGAAATCATCATTTGTAAAAAAAAAAAAAAATCATCATCAGAATCTTACGATTCTCTCCACTTACTTGAAAATTTCAACATGATTTTGAGAACTCCACTGAAAGTGGGGAGAGATGTCAGGGTCAGTAAGTCCAGTAAGCCAGAACCGCCAGGATCCCTGGTTTAATCGGTCCTTCCCAACTCAGGACCGGGCCAAGGCTGAGGCTTTGAACAAAAAGCTCCGCAAACAGCTGGCTGAGTTCCGCTCGCCCCAGGTGATGGTGTATGTGCAGGAGAAGATCTTCAATGGGGAACTGGAGAAGACCATCAAGATGTGGGAAAGGAAAGTGGAGATTGCTGAGGTAAGTCCCAGAGAACCTCCAAGGCAGGCAGTCTTTCATGTCCTTCACATTCTTGTCTAGGGTTTTGCTTTTAAGCTAAGAATACCAATGTTTGGACATACAATGACTATGAGAAATCTCAGCAGTCCCTTCAAGTCTTATAGGAAAATGAAGGATGCCCTTTCTTTTTTTTCTTTTCTTTTTTTTTTTAAGTTGCCTTTTCCGTGTTAGGGACAGGGTCTTTTCAAGTGATCAGGAGGAGACTCGGTAGTAATCGTGTTTTTAGTTGCTTGTTTTCTTAATGAATTCTGGAAGTTTCTGTATCACTTCCCCCACCATTGGTGATTTAGTCATTGCTACTTTATACATGGAGAAGCCAGTTTTTTAAAAAATGAGATAATAATGGATTTTTAATATCAGAACCTGATTCCATGCATTTACATAGTTGCCATGGGTCTTTCATCCTTAGTAACCCCACAGCCTTTCTGTATGGTACAGCGTGCTCAGAGCACCCTAGCCCCTTGTGAGCGTGGAAGAGAAAAATGAGAAAGGTGCAAAGGGTCAGACAAAAGGAAGGGAAGGCACCAGGTCTGGCCACAGGCCAGATTGCATACAGAGGACACTGGAGACATCAGCAGAGTAGCTCAGAAACCCAGGCAGGTCACTTTGGAAGCATGGCTTTTTCTTGTCTAGACCCAGGCTCCTTTTCTCCCAGGACTTTCTCTTGCCCTTCCCATGGCCACTTGGTGGCAGGGAGTGAATTAGGATCCAAACTTGGGCCCATCAGATTTGGAGCCAAGAAGCAGCCCCACAGGAACCTGCAGCCTCTCCCTTCACCAACAGAAACAAACTCTTGGAAGAGTCTTGCAGCCTCGAATTGCCCACACACACCCCCTGCAGCCTTGCAGGGCTAGATGCGGGTTGTGTTCTGGAAAAATCACAATTGCTTTTCCCCAAATGACCTTCTCCCCACCCCACCCCCTTTTTCCTTTTTGCAGATGTCCTTAAAAGGCTACCGCAAGGTGTGGAATAAAATGAAAACCACCAATGAGCAGTTGCAGGCAATTTGCCCCCCTGAGAAATAGCCTGAGGGAGGCCACGGCTGCAGACCAGCGGGATTCATTAAAATCATCAGTTCCTTTCCAGTCAAGGGGTCCTCTCACTGTTCCCTGTGCTGTGTGGTGTCCCCGACTCTGGAGCCGTTAACACTGAAAGAACCACAGGGCACTCTAATGGTTTTACACTTGTTAGCCCACATTTAGTTCACAAGCACAAAGGAAAGTGACCATCTCGCATGCGGGAGCGGGGCAGAGGAGCCAGCCAGCCCAGAATGCGCCGTGGGCCTGTCCGTGGCAGCCTGGGTGTGCCAACTCAAAAAGACAGACACCAAAACGGCGTGGTGGCTGCCGGGCGCTCAGCATCCCGAGCTTACTCTTCAGTTGGGAGGGTTAGCTCCTAGACTAGATACCGTTGCAAAAGAAAACCAGCACAGAGAAAAACAAGATAATTTCTTGGGGCTGATGTAACCTGTTCTGACCTGAAGTAGACCCACCACTGTCCCCAGCCTCCCCGTAATAGTCATAGTACATGGGTTGTGCTGCCATAACAGAAGACTTGCCTAATTCCCCAAACCCTTTCTCCCCCATGTCTAGACTCTTTCTAGAGCTGTTTGTTGGCAATGCTGGAAATGTTGGCAATGTTGGCAATGTTGGCAATGTTGGCAATGTGTGGGAGGTGACCTTTATATGTCCTTGCATGTATGTTTGGGACCATTCACCCTGGCCCAGCCCGGAATGTTTTTTCGGCGTCATGATGACATGTGATGAGTAGCTGGAGAAAGGAAACGATTCCTCCCAGTGGTGGAAGGAAGAGAGGGGACGGCTGGTTTTCTTAGTCTTGGACATAATCCAGTCGCTATAGTCTTCCACCTTGATGTACAGAAATAGGCCGGGGCATTTCTCACCACCATGGGACAAGATTCCTGTCAGCACCCACATGTTCAGTTTCTGGAGCTGGCACATCATTGGGTTTCCTGGGTCCCCCTGTGACAAAAGACAGAAGGCTTCAGGTCTTAGAAAAACTTATTTTAAAAAAATATATATATATCCTTCTGCAATTTACTGTTTGTTCTAGAAATGCTTTACGCTAGTTCTCACTGAAGATGGGGTAAATTATAGGCTACCAATTCCAAACTAGGCGGCCACTACCACAAATTCCAACACGATGACTTTTTCTTTTATTATGCAAGTTATTTGTAGGCTTCTGCAGTTTGGCTCTAGCTTTCTGGTTCGCATTTCATTTTCATGGCCCTTTGACTAAATCCTCTCTGTCTTTTAGTTTCTCATTCCTCAAATGTTGACCCCCCTGCCTTGCTTTCTGGCTAGAATGCTTACATTTCTCCTTCTCCTCTCTGCTTTGTTTCCGTCCTTCATTTAAGCTGCTCCCTCCATCCCACACTCCTGCCGAGGTCAGAGTCACACACCCCCAGGATCACTGGCCAGGGAGGTTCACGGCCTGTCCACCCAGGGCAGCTGTCTGTCTGTCCGCGCCCCTGCTCTTCAGCCCTGCCCATGCTCCCACAGGAAGTGCTCCGCCACACAGACCTTATCTCCCTTCAAGGGAGCGTGTGGGCGCTCGGCACGCTTCCCTACATACGTGTCCCCAGTGAGTCACCTGCTGGTCTCTGAGTTAAAGTGTTTGTACCACAGGCAGAACTCCTAACGCCATGCCTGGTGTACAGACTGCGCTCAAAAAAGAATCAGCTGCCATTATCCTGGTGTCTAGAAAAGGCCATCACTTTTCTGTGAAAAGCTGAGAAATATGGGAATAGCAACAAGACAACTTCTAGGTATCCCCTTCAGGGAATACCTGACCCCCATTCCTGCTCTGTGGTCCATCTTGGCCCAAGAGGGGTTGTCATTCAAAGGCTAGCCAGCCCCTTTGATCTGCGTGGCTGCCTCTGTAGGAGGACAGGGCAAGCACGCGTTGTTCTTGCTGTCCCGTGCTGCCAGGGAGCAGAGGACAGAGGTTTCATCCCGAGTTCTGGCTGGCAGTGGTAGTACTGTTGAGTCGGCTCCTGTCTGCACCTGCTCATGTCTACCCGGGGCACAGAGGCTCTCGGGCCAAGCATAGCGTGGTCTCCCCTCCTGTCACCAGTCCCACCCCCAGTTTACTTAAACTGTGGTTTCATACAACACAATTTAGGACAAATGGTTTGATGAATGAGTGTGGGGTAGATCTTCCCGGCCGTGGCATGGTTTTGCAAGTTGCTGTGTCTTGTGAGGGTAGAATACACCGCTTTTTCTCTTCCTCATAATCTGTGGAACCAGACTTCTGAAGCCCAAGCAGCTGAGAGAAGTAGGACAGGGGATCCTCTGGAGCAGTCCCACCGCATCTCCCAGGGGAGCCGCCCCAGCTTAGAGGGGCTCTTTCCTTGCGTGATCCTCAACCTTGACAGTGAACAAAAGCCCTAACGGTGGGGAAATGGGGGGCAGCGAATTCTGAGTGATTCCACTTTGGGTTGGGTTTCTGGGCACCCATTAGGCAGATACTGGATTTAGGTGGTTTATTGGACCGTCATCTACATATTTGAATGACTTTGAGGATCTCTGGACGCTAGAACATGTTTCTGAGAGGAAAGGATCCTAGGTAGACAAGTCACTGTTTGAGCCAATTTGCAAGCACAGTTCAAAAACAAAGGACTGACTGCAGGTGTGCACCAGTTAAAAACCAATAGGTAAAAACCAATTTGAACTTTGCAGATAGATTTAAAGAGGTAATCATTTAGAGTATGCGCAGCTTACCATATTCCATTGAATCTAAGATGCTCTTGAAAAATTAGCATCTTTGGAATGAAATGTGTCTCTTAATTGGTTAATGTCAGAGTTCAACTGGCAGCATTTTCTCACTTGATATTCCATAGAAAAAATGGTGTATTCTACAACTTAGAATCTTAGATTTGATGAAATAAGGTGCTGGATTGATGGAATGGCTAATAGCAGGATTTTGATAAATAGCTATATTTTCTACTGTATTGTAACACATTATCTACCTTAAAAAGTTGTTAGCCTTCCACCTGGTAGAGAGTCCAATACAAAGTAGGCACTCGGGGCACCACAGTGGCTCAGTGGGTTAAGTGTTAAGATCCCAGACAGAGTCTTGGGATCCATCCCTGAGTCAGGCTCCTTGCTCAGTGGGGGGTCTGCTTCTCCTTCTGCCCCTCCCCCACCCCTGGCTTGTATTCTCTTTCTCTTGCTCACTCTCTCTTCCTCAAATAAATAAGTAAATAAAATCTTTAAAAAAAGTAGGCCCTCAATAAATGTTGAACCAACTTTGGAAGGTCAAACTTACTGCCCAGTGAAAGGCAGTCCTTCAAACATTTGCAATAAAATTACTTTTAGAAAGAATTGTCTGGATATAGGTATTTTCCCCTCTTTCTCTAAAATACTTTCCCTAGATCATCTGGAAAAAAAATTTCCCCACCAGGGAATCCTGAGTGGATGAACAGCACTTACAGAGGAGAAAAAGTACCTGGAAATCTGGTGGACTTATGTTTTCGTCCTTACCCTAACGTTTATTAACTGTGTGACCTCTGTAAACTGCACCTTCTCTGGGTGTGGACATGAGGGAGCCTGGGCCAAGGGCTTGTGAATTTTGGCCATTTTGCTGAGGCAGTAGAAGCACATCTATACAGCCTGCATGAAGATGGAGGGCAGGGCTTCTTACAGAAAAAAACTTCGATAACTGATGAGCCCCTAGCATCAGAGTCTAGGCTCCATATAAGCTGCAGACAAGGACCCCACCCTGTGGACACGCTCCAAGTATATCTGCGTGCATGGTTTGAGCTCACACTTCCAAACTTCCAGCCAGTGAGAAAACGTCTATGACTTAGACATGCTTAATCATGTTACACTGAAAATGGTGCCTGTTTAGGCCATTCAGTAGATTTTTATGGAGCATTTGCTGTCTGCCAACCACTGGGAGACAGCTAGGAATCCCAGGTGCCAGTCCCTGCCAGTTCCCATGGAGTCCACCATGCAACGAGGGAGAGTCCCAAGGCTCCCTTGAAATGACCACTGCTTAATCTCAGACTTTAGCTTTTGCTCCATCATGTTCTTACCAAGCAGACAGCATCGGTTTCCTGCTCTACATGATTGCCACATCCTGTTTTCTTGATTCTGTGTAAAGGACACAGGTCGATGTCTTTCACGGAGATTTTCCTCAGGATACTCATCGTCATGTGATTTCCTGTCTGGACCATGCAACAGAGAGCCAGGAATTATTAACAAGAAGACATTGCCTATGTCAATTCAACTACAACTCACATACCCAGATGGGAATGAGTAGAAAATGTTCTGATAAACCCCTTTTCCTTATAGAAATCAGAACATGTGTCTGAGTTTTTCTGAAAACTACCTTTGCTTTGAACTTGAATCTGAAAATGAACATATTCCACCCTTCTTCCACATCTACAGAGAATACATTTCCTTGTTCATGTCCAAGGAAACAAAGATGGCTTACCCAAGAGGATAATCAGTTCAGGCAGTAAGATTCCCTGACCCCTCCCTAACTTGGCACTCACTTCAGGTCGTTCCCTGCCTATGTACTTCTAATTTTGGTGTAGGACTAGAAGAAAAAGGACCAAATGCAAGAACGGTCACAGATAAGGCAAGCATTGCAAATCTTGACTGATTACATGAGGGTTCCAGCCCAACTCCAGAATCTTGAGCAGCCTGAATTATTCAGATAAGCCCCAGAATGGTTCATCCAAGTCACCCCCACCACTAGCACACACACAGCCTCCTCTAGGAGAAGGAAGGCATTAACTGCGGACGTGGGATTCCATCCTGCCACCCAGCAATTCCGCAAGACTGAGGACACATGCAGCTTTCTGCCGAGGAAGCAGATGGGCTGGACCAGGCTGCTGAACTCTATTGCCGTGTCTGTCTTCAGGAGGGCTATGTTATTCGTCATGGTTTCATTATCAAAATCCTCATGGATGATGATGGTGTTGACTGGATACTCTTCATGAGAAATCACTTTGGCATCCATCTTAGCTATACCAACTATAACGATGACGTCCTTCCTAGAGAGAGAGCAAGGGAAACTTGAGAAGCCAAGGCATGATGAAAGAGTCACCCTTCCCTGTTTTCATATTTACTGGGTTTTTTGTTTTTGTTTTCATTTTTGTTTTGCTTGGAATACTCATTCAACTCATTTTTCCTGGGCTAATTTTTACTGACCCCTTTGGATCCAGTCCCTAGGAAATCTTTTCTGAATCCCTAGGCTTGTGTCCTCCTTTGTGAGCCCATAGCATCTTGGGAATCCTCCATCTGAACATCATTTGTCCTACCACTCCAAAATAATCGTTAAGTTGTGGCTGATTATCTTTTTTTCATGCTTTTTCAATGGTTTTATTTTTTGTTTTTCTACATGGTCATTGTTAGGGCCAAGATGTAATCTTGACTCGATTTTAGCACTTAACATTTTAACATAAATATCTTATCTTTTCATATTATATACTCTGTAAATACTGTTCAGAGAAATTCCAATTTTAATAATGATGGAATTCATTCTGGGTGTTTTCCCTTTCTCCTCTTGGGAATCACCCAAGGAACTATAGCAGAGTCTAAGAGGACAGTCCAGAAAGAAACTGAGGATATAGTCATCTTCCATGAAATTATAACTCTAAAATGAACACCAAGACAAAAACTCAAACTTCCCAAATTTGTCAGAAGAGACATACAAAACAAAACAAAGGCAATAGTGGGAAAAGAAAAGAAGCAACAAAAGCAGAAAACATAACCTAAAATAAAGCAAGAAGCAGGAGTTTCATTCTGACCGTCAATTCAGAGCAGAAGAGCACGAAGTAAAACAAAGAGAGGCTCTTAATGATGAGAATGAATTCAGTCTACAGTCTACAGTGAAGATAACATAGTCATAAACATCTGCAGCCCATGACATAACGTTCACAAAGGGAACACTCAGGAAACAGAAAAAGCCTGAAGCTTGTTTGTGATAGATTTTCATTTACCTTTGGCAGCCTAGGACGATCAAGGAGATTACCTCCCCCAGTTTTATATATTAAATTGTACACCAAAGACAGAATGAAATTTGAATTTTAACTGCGGGAAATGTTCACATGGATCACATATAGTAGACCACAAGGACAACTCCAACAAATTCCTAAATAGATCAGTTCACCATGAAGTATAACTCAAAATTCAATAATGTCAGAAAACAAAAGAGACAAAACACCCCACTAACTGGGTATTTAAAAACTCTGTCTTTAATAAAACTCTAAGGCAAAGAGAAAATCAAAACTGAAACAGACCAGATAGAAAATAGCAATAATGAAAACACAACACGGAAAGCAGAACCTTTCTGGAAGGCTAGTTGGCAATGGCTACTACTCTTTGGCTGAGTCTTTCCACTCCTGGGTTATTTATGCTACAGGACATTGCATGTGTGTGGAATAACATATGTACAAGTATATCTACTGCAGCATTTTTGTACCAGTAAAAGATCGGAGGCAACCCCAATTTCCATTCATAGAGGACTGTGCAATTATAGTAGATCCATCTTGGGATATTGCGCAGCTGATAAATGTGGGCGCTCTCTATGTAATGGTAAGATAAGTTGGCTCCACATTCCTGGTAGAATGAAAAGGACTACGAGTGTAACACTGTTTTGGTGTGCTACCAACTGTATGGAGGTTGTTACAGACTGGACTGTGTCCTGCCAAATTTGTAGGTGAAGTCCTAGCCCCAAAGGTGACTGTATTTGGACAGAGGGCCTTTAAGGAGGTAATTAAGATCAAATGGGCTCCTAAGTATGGGGCCCTAATCTGATAGGACTGGTGTCCTTGTAAGAGGGAACAGAGACACCAGGAGTACTCGCATTGAGGAAAGGCCATGTGAGGACACAGCGAGAAGGCAGTGGTCTGCAAGCCTAAGAGAATCTTCAAGAGGAACCAGTTCTGCTGATCTTGGACTTGAACTTGGACTTCGGCCTCCAAAATGGTGAGAGATAAATTTCTCTTGTCTAAGCCACTCTGTCTGTGGCATTTTCTTATGGCAGTTCTAGCAGATTAATACAGGGGTAAGGAAAATTCTTTCTCTGTCAATGGATGTAAGAATCAATACAGATAGACCTATAGATATATAGATAACCATAAATACATTAATTAAGGAAGAATATTCAAGAAACTGATGACAGGCTATGGCTTAAGGGAAGGAGTTAGTCTCTGAAGGCCAGGGGAAAGGAGGAGCTGCTTTTCCTTGTATACCCTTTGGTTCCTCCTGAACATTATACTATGTATACGTATTTTCATTTGAATGCATGTATTTTAAAAAAATGCATGTGTTTTCAAATAATATAAATCATAGGTGTGAAAAATTCAGCAGCTGTACAATATTCCATTAAGAGTTTACACTATTACTTGTTTAGCCAATTATAGTAATTATAATCTCTCTCCCCATACTTTGTATGTGTATATACATTTATATACACCTATAAGGCATATAAATAGTATAAAGAGAGATAGATATGTAATTATATATTATTTATATACTGTTTGTTATATGCTATACCTATGAAAGAGTAACTATAATTTATTTATCCATGATAATTGGACATTACATTTCCAGTGTTTTATGTGTAACAAACCATCCTATGAACTTTGTGTATAAAACTTTTCCAGTGGCTGAAGTTATTTCCTTAATGTTGATTCCCAAAAGTGAAATCATGGGGTCAAAAAGTAAGATGTTTTACAAGAAAATTATTCCTTTAATACTGTTTGAGGTTTCTTTTTCCTGGTTTACAAGAATGCATATTTACTGTACAGAATTTGAGGAATAGAGAAGTTCAAAGATGAAAATGGAAATCATGTGCATTCTCAACATTTAGGAGATAAGTGCTCCTAAAACGTTCACTCATTTCCTTCAAGTCTTTTCTCTGTGTACATATATTTGAGGCAGACACGTTGTTAAGGCTTGAGGTTAAGTTTTTTAGGTGCGGGCTCCTATCAATTCATTTAACAAGACTAGAGTCAGGACCTCTAGTATCAGGAGTCAGTGCCTGGGATGGTGGTAACATGGGGATGGATATCCTTCCTTTGGAGGCTGGAAGGATTTCATTTCACCTTGCAGTCCCCATGGCAGCCAACACATTGGACAGCATGACTTTGACAGCTGGTGATTTTAGGAACCCAAGAGTCCTGGCGAGCAAGTGCCAAGCCAGTAAGAAGCCCTGTTGTCCTGTTACCAGGAATCCAGGCCTCCCTAAGCTGAACAGAAAAAGGTCCCTCCACCCCCACCCCCAGGGGGCTGTGTAAGTCCCAAAGGCAGGGGTACTGGCCTGTTCTGCAAGACGGATGCGATGCTGATGATCCAGAACTCACTAAGGATGCTGCCAAAAGTCAGGTGGGCGTACTGGGAGTCCTGCAGCGACACCACCCACGGGAATTCCTTGTCGTTGACCAAACCCTCCTCGGAAGTTTCTATAACGCTGGCTTTCTGGATGCCACAGCCTGCGGGGAAGGTGTGTGGGGACCTCACCATTAGGGCAAGGAGTCAGTGGCCTGTGGCCACCATCACTGCACCTGACCTCAGGACCCCCTCTCCTGCTGGTTCCCCACTCCTGGCCCTCCATCTTGGTCACCACTAACTCTGCCACTGCCCCCTCGTTTCTTTTCCTAGTGGGTCTTCTTCTCCATAAAAGATGCTTGATAGCATCTTTGAGTCTAGAAATAACCTTAGGCTACCGATGATCTCTCTCATCCATTGGGCACTTAGCAGCACACTCGAGACAGTATCTGAAAGCTTTTACATACATCAGTGGTTCTCAACATGGTCTGGGACCTCTGGGACTCAAGACCCTTTCCAGGGTCTTTAAGATTTAAATGTTTCCATAAGAACACTAAGACAGTATTTGTTTTTCTCACCCTCATTTTCTCACTAGTGTACAGGGGAATTTTCCAGAGGCTACATGATGTCATCACTCTGATGGCTAATAGCATATGTGAACCTGTGTGTTCTTCTGTTTTACAATTTTCCCAGTTTTTAATTTCTAATATGGTAAAGATGGGAATATACAGCATCATAACCAAAATTTGTGGGGGAGGTCCTCAGTAATTTTTAAGAATATAAAGGGGTCCCAAGACCAAAATGTTTGAACACTGCTGATATATACTACTTCATATAATTCCTCCAACAGAATGAAGGTGGACTCTCTCATTCTCCATTTGTGGGGGAGAGCATCAGGTTCTAGAGCTGGTAAGCACTGTCCAAGTTACACAGCTGGTAGGCTACAGGGCCAGAATTCATACTCCATACACCTTCAACCCCTCACCCTCCCTGTTCCAGCCAACATTTCATATCCTCAGGTTTGTCCTTGCTGTTCCCTACCTCAGCAGTTGGCATGCGTGGCTCCCCCATGTCTGTTTTGCTTGCCCGTGTATCCCTAGAGAGATACACCTGGCCCACAGTAAGTGCTCAGTAAATCATCTGGTGAATGAATAAGAGCATTTTGCCGTATCAAGCACTTCCTGAAGTCTTGTCATCAAGGGGCTAAAGGGTCCCACCAGATGGAGACTGTACCTGGCCCATTCAGGCAAGCTTGGCCTTTGCCTTCTCAAGCCCTCAAATGAGTTGCCTCCCACTGGGCAGTCTCTTGGGGAGTCTGGATTCTGTTTCAAATGAGAGTTAAATGTTGCCTAAAGTTTTAAATAATATTCTCCTCCTGCCAGCCCTGGTTTCACCCAAGATGTTGTATTGCTCTCTATTAAAAAAGAAGTCCATATACATAGAATCATGGAGAGTGTAACTGTGACAGAGCAGGAAGGACGCTTGAAGCACAAAGTTCCAGACTGGGTGAGCCAAGACTCCTACTTTTCAGGCACCATTATGGGATGGCGTACACGTGGGGTGTTTTGCTCTTGTGGACTGCTGACTCCCTCCCCGCCCTGTGTCCTAACTCCCATGCCACTCTTCCTGTCCCAAGCGTCCCCAATCCCAGCCTCCTTACTGGACCTAGAGGTGTCTGTCTCATCCTCGGTAAGCGAGTGGAGTGCAGGAGTTCTCAGCTCAGCTGCATGTTGCAGTCCTGCGCTGCCCAGCACATCCCAGGCCCCTGGGGATGGGTTGGCTCACTGGTATTTCATACAGCCTCCCCAGGTAGTTTCTAATGCCTATTCAGGGTTGAGAGCCATGAGTGTTTTGGGAGGGCCCCGGAGGCAATGTCCCAGGTACAGTTGGCCCCTAAGCCGTGAGACCTGGGACAAGCCACTTCATTTCTCTGGGCCTCAGTTTCCTCTTTTGAAATGTGTGGTGACACACCTCTTGGAGTTGTAAAGATCACACGAGGAGACGATATGGGAAGGTGCTTTGCAAATTCTATCCTCATGACTGATAATGCTAAACCCAAGGCATCCAAAAAAAGGATGTTTCCCCCTTTTTTTTTTTTTAATGTAAACCACTACTCTGGTTGCTATTTATGAATCCCAGACCACAAGTACTCAGTACTTGTTTCTAAATTGGTGGCCCTGGGTGACAGGTGTGACATGGTGGGCACCACTAGCCAGCTATGGGTCAGATCATTGGTGGCTATGTTTTTAGCCAGTTATTCAATTCATGGGACACTGGTAGTCTCTAGTGAACAAGGTTATGACTCTCACCCAGCCCAACAAGAATGTACGGATGGGTGATGACTATTGCTCTCTGAAAGCTCTAGTTGGCTAGTTTATTTCACATTATAAAACCCTTGGATACAATGAGGAAATCTGACCCAGAAATGAAATGTTTGCCCTGGGTCACTTGCTAAGGCTTTTTAAGAGGGAGGAGAGGCCCTTTCTGTTTCATGGGCATCCCTTGGTCTTTTGGGGGCTGCAAGGAAGTGGAGTAAGCTAGGAAGGTAAGGGGTTCACCCTTGATGTTGGGGTGTGTGTGGGGTAGGGTGGAGGAGAGTGGATGCTCTGTCATGTCTCCCATAGAACTCTGGGAAGTTAGGACAGAGCCAGCTGGTGGCAGCCAGAGCCACAGAGCTTGCTTGAGTCAGGTGCCCCCTCTCTCCACCTGCTTCTTTCTAGCTGGAATCTTAGTCCTGGACAACCAGGAGGTCAAAGGAGAGACTGAGGCCCCAGCAGGCTCCCAGGTACATCCTTGCTCCTGGGTCCAGCCCTACAATTGAGGGTCTGTTCGGCAATACACTCTTTTGGATTACAGAGAAAAGGTTTCATTGGGAACAACAATACTGAAGTAGAAACACAGGGAGGATGTGGTTCCCAAGGGTACCAGCTGCCCATAGGCCCCCCACCCAGGCAGGGGGAAGGACATCCCTACCTCGTGGTGCCTGGGGGATGAGCCCCAGAAAGAGTAGGGTGGGCTTTCTGAACAGGCCTTTCGGTAGCCTGAGGCTTACTTTCCTAATGGCAGTCTCGCCGGAGGATCAGCTCTGACATCAGACTGCGGAAGCCAGTTGCCTATATCCACACCCCAGTTCCCCTTCTTTGCCTGATTCCCACCACCCACGCCTGATATCCAAGCAGAGCCCTGTGAGTCAGCTTCCCCCTGGGTCCCTCTCTGGACATCCCGGGGCTTTCCCTGGCCCATTCCCCCTGCCGTGTGACACGAGCAGCTCAAGTCCCCACAGTGAGGAGTGTACTCACTGTGAGGAGCGTACTCACTGGCAGAAGACTGCGAGGCGTACAGCAGAACTAGGAGCATCCCTCGCATCTCTGCCATCCCCAAAGCGAACTGCAGCGGACACCATGGGCAGCTGTGAAAACACAACATCCAAAGGCACAGGCTTTTCCTCTCCTCCCCACAGCGGCGATTTCCCCTCCACCCCCGACCCCTGGTGTCTGATGCCCTGCCTCTTTCCTTTCCACTGACAAAGCTTCCAAGATGTGGGAAACCAGACCTGTCACGTCCCAATTGCTTGGTTCCGTGCAGTGAAGAGCTCCGGGCCCAGCTGCCCAGCGCTGATAGTCTTGGGATTGGAAAGGTGGCCCACGGAGAGGAGGCAGCCCTTGCTTGTCAGTTTTCTCCTCGATCCAGCCAGGGTCCCCAGGCTTCCCAGAGAGTTGGGGCTCAGAAAAGAGTTGTTTCTTGACTCATGGAACTCGACCCTTTTCTTAACTCTGTAGCCATAAAATGCTGCTGAAAGAAAAAGCAGGGTTTAGGGCAAGCCCACTCCCGGTTTGCCCGTCCTCCTACACTTGGAGGGCTCCAGTAATGCTGGGATTTCTTCTAACCACTGACAGCTTGTAATTTTACATAGCAACTGCCCAACATTTAGCTCAACTAATGTGTATAATAACGCTGTGAGGTAGACAGTATCACTGTCCCCATTTTACAGATCCAGAAACTGACATTCGGACACGGAGAAGTCTGCCCAAGGTCATACAACTGCCAAGTGGTGGAGCTGGAATTTGAACTAGGGTCTGAGTTCAAAGCCCACGCGTGTCTCACTATCCACCATACCACCAGGCCCACCCTTGCCTCAAACAATGCACAGTGGCCGTTCTCAGTCACCATGTTCCACTCATGACACTGATGTTTCTTGTTGTCTGGATGGCTCTCAGAGTCTTCTGTGAACTGCTACTGCCTAAGGAGAAATGAACTCACTGACCTTACACAGCAGAGCTCAACAGAGGGATTCCTTCTGCCACTTGGGAAGAATGTTCCATTGTGGCATCATTGTTACCATGGTGTCACCAAGCAAACGTCTAGACATGGAGACCTAGGAGGAGCCAGGATGAAAAGCCTGCCTGTTTCCTAAACTTGGCAGGGCTCTTCTGGAGAAGAAGAAGACATCCCTTTTGCTGGATCACAAAGCCCTGTCCATGTGGCCGTGGTCTGTCTACGTCCTCAGCGGGTGCTCAGGCACCCGCCCTGTGTCTACATGACTTTGTCAGACTGGATGGAAGAAGCCCATGACTAGGCTGGGTTGGGTTTTTCCGACCCCCACGAGCGTTCTGACACTCTCAGTGTGGCTCAGTTTCCCTTAGTGTTTCAGCTTGCAGGTCTGAGTTAAGCCACCAGACTGGCTGTGCCAAACCACGGGGCCAGATGGGATCTGCACTCCCGCCCTCACGGGCAGCTTTGGTTTCAGCACAAATTCCAGAACCTGAGAGAAGTGTTGACAACATTGTGGTAACATGTAACTCCGCGGAATCCCGGGCTGCCAGCTCAGCTGCATGAAAGATGTTTGTTAGACAGGTAGGTGAATGGCTAATAGAAAGAAAGACAGCTGGACAGAAGTGAAGTCTGACTCAGAAAGTAGTCACTATCTCCTTCCCCTCAAGACTCCCCCTGACGTTCTTCGTGCCTCATGATAATCTGTCACCTTTAATACCGAGCAGTGGTTGGCTTCTGCTGGAGAAGAGCAGAATGGGAAAGATTTGGGGCAGTGGAAGATACGGAAGTTGACCCTTCAAGTCTGTTCCTCATCACGGTGTCAAAATGCTTTCACATGTATTTTCTCATTCACGATTTACAATCACCCCGCCAGGATGAAGGAATTACATGAGCTTTCCCCATGGGAACATGGTGGCTCAGAGTGGAAAAGTCACTTCCCTACAGCCACACATCCAGAGAGTGGCTGGGGCAGGACTCCAACCCAGATCCCTCCAACTCCAGGATGGTGAGCTGTGTCCAGGTCTGCATTTCTCAGCCTGGATCTTGTGCTGTCTGATAGGGGACTGAGGCAGAAGTGGTGATTAGGACAAAGCCAGGAGCTACTCCCTCTCTCTCTCTTTTTTTAATATGTTATGTTAATCACCATATAGTACATCATTAGTTTTTGATGTAGTGTCCCATGATTCATTGTTTGCATAGAACACCCAGTGCTCCATGCAATCTGTGCCCTCCTTAACACCTATCACCAGGCTCACCCCTTCCCCAACCCCCTCCCTTCTAAAAACCCTCAGTTTCACTTATTTGTGGAATAGCATGGAAGACATTAGGAGAAGGAAAGGAATAATGAAGGGGGAGAAATCAGAGTGGGAGACAAACCATGAGAGACTATGGACTCCAGGGTCTGCTCTTTGAGTGGGGATGCTGAGGGCAGTGTACAAGACCCTGGCTCTCTCCAATTCCTCTTTAATTCCTGCATGAAAGGAAGCCATGTGGAGGCCACCAAAAACATTCACTCTTAACAGGAGCTATCTAGCATAACTTGATAATGATAAAGACTCAGAATCTTGAGGGGGCCCAGCGGACTGTATGAACAGAGGACCTCAAATCTTTAGCCTCCGAGGGGTCACTTAATGCAGACACATCAACTTTAGGTGAACTTTTAAAGGACCCATCACCATTTTGTAAATAACTATTTAATTCTTTAAGATTAATAATCATAATGGTAATAATAGTTTTATATCTTGGAGAGGAAATTAATTTGCAATCTTATGCTGTGGACTGCATATCCAGGATCGTGACAGCATGAAACATGTAGTTTCTCAACAGGTCACTTTCTATTTTTGCTCTTTATTTTTATGAAGTTAGAAAATCATAACTCTCAATTAAAAGACATCTGAAGTTGCAGCAAGTTCTGGAAACTCTGGCAGATAGCTCTGGATACTCTGGTTGACTGTGGTCTCCAAAATCGTAGAGAGAGGTTTTTTCACTCTGCTGATGATTGCCCCCAATTATTCATGGGCCTGCCCATGATGCTCAAAACCTGGGGTGTTGAAAACTTCTTCTGAGTAGTTTGCAAGTTTCATCCTAGGAGACAATGATGGTTGGATTTCTAAATCACTTGGTTACATTTCCATCTGGAAAGTATGTCTTGATGTTCTGTTGCAGTTTGGGGAGAAACATGCCAAGAAGCTTGACTGCATTTCAAAACCTCTTCTCTTGTGAAATTAACAGAACAACAAAAATAATCAAGTACTTGTTCATTTACATATCACACATTTTCCAAGTGTGGCCTGCTACTGATCCTTGGTTTGTTGGACTGTTAAGCAAGATGCCTGCTAGCCCAAATATGTCTTAGTTACTGCGTACTGTATAGTATGACTTCATACAGATGCAACATCCCACAAAGTCTTCTGAACAGGAATTTTATCAATAGTTCATGCTGCATTTTCTTTGAATTATTTTTCATTACTATAGATGCTCACTGAAAGCTTCCTAGCAGCGTTATGATGTCTATGCTGAAGAGTATAAGTTTGAATTAGGTTTTTGTCATTTGAATATCTTCTAAGTTGAGCAAAAAAGTACAAGAGTTTCTTGGAAAGCGTAATAATGTCCTCATTCTGGAAAAATATGTCTATAATTTATACACCAAAGAGCTCATTGTGCATGAATGAAAATGATAAAAAGTATTTAATAGTTTCCTGCCATTATTTGGCACTTTTTTTTAAAGATTTTTATTTATTTATTTGCCAGAGAGAGAGAGAGGGAGGGAGCACAGGAGGCAGAGTGGCAGCAGAGGCAGAGGGGCAGCAGAGGCAGAGGGAGAAGCAGGCTTCCCGCTGAGCAAGGAGCCTGATGTGGGACTTGATCCCAGGACGCTGGGATCATGACCTGAGCCAAAGGCAGCCGCTTAACCAACTGAGCCACCCAGGCGTCCCTTATTTGGCACTTTTATTTTCAGATAATCTGTGTTGGATTTGCAGTTTTTTGTTAAATAGATCATTCATAGAACATTTTTATTTTCCCCAAAGTTTTTGAAACAGAATGTCATGTTTATCATATTCTTAACCAGTAAAGAAAGAGCTTGTGTGCAAGAGTTTTTCAGTTTTTATTTTTATTTTTAAAAAGATTTTATTTATTTATTTATTTGACAGACAGAGATCACAAGTAGGCAGAGAGGCAGAGAGAGGAGGAAGCAGGCTCCCTGCTAAGCAGAGAGCCTGATGCGGGGCTCGATCCCAGGACGCTGAGATCATGACCTGAGCCGAAGGCAGAGGTTTTAACCCACTGAGCCACCCAGGCCCCCAGTTTTTCAGTTTTTATCTAAATGAAATGCATTTCATTAGCCACTGTCCCCTGCAAGTCAAATTACCCAATCAGTAATCTTTGAGATTGGCTGACAAAGAGCATTCCTACCACGTGTACTAATACGTTTATTAATGTAAATTCCCCCCCAAAATTTCCATTTTAAGTTATTCCATTTAAAAGGAACATTTAGGAAATGCATTTCTTTATGTCATCTAACTTACAACACTAGAGCTAGACCATTACCATTATCTTGTACCTACCGACATGTTCCGCCCTCTCTCTCATTTTCTTGCTCTTTAACAAGTTTATCCATAGGTATGTATGCCTAAACTATGTGCTGAGGTTTTCTAAGGTGTATATACTTAAGAATAGGATTGCTAGGTCAGAGAATGTGTTAGGATATGCCTCGTTCTAGAAGATAATGCTAAATTGTTTTCCAAGATAGTTGAACCAGTTTACATTCATACAGCAATGTAAGGTGATCCTACTGACCCATGTATGTCCTCTCCAATACTTAACTACTGTCAGCCTTAATTTTTGGCCAGTCCAATGGGTATAAAACGATATCTCATTGCTAAGTTGCATTTCCCCAATACTAGTAAGGTTGAGGATATTTTCCCATGTGTTTATTGTCTGTATGAGTTAATGCTTATGTCTTTGGTCCTTCTTTCCTATTGGGTTGCTTGCCTTTTTTTTTTTTAAATTGAAGTGTAGGAATTCTTAATACATTCTGAATATTGTTCACTATATGTATTGTATCTTCTACCAATTTCTGGACTGTGATTTCTGTTTTAATTTCTTTATGTTTTCAAATAAAGAGAAGTCTTAATTTTAGTTTTAATGAAATGAAATGTATTAGTGTTATAGGTTAAGTCTCTTTGTGTCTTGTTTAAGAAATCTTTCCCTAGATCCACATTAGCAATCTATTCTACTGTATCATCTTCTCAAATATTTAGTTTTGTTCTTCACATGTGAGTTCTCAATCTGTCTGGAATATTTTTTCTGCATGGTATAGACCCACTTTTTCCACATGGATTACCCAGTGATGGCACTGTTCATTTCTCCACAGGTCTCCAGTGTGACCTCAGATGTACGTGCTGGGACTGTTTCTGAGCTCTCTCTCCTGCTACACTGGTCATTTTACCCATAGCCTTACACCAAGTCCACAGGATCGTAAGAATTACAGCTTTGCAACGTCTTACTATTCAGCAAGGCAAGTGCTGTAATTTTTTTTCTTGAGGAATGTCTTAACTATTTTTGATTTGTGCTTTCATGTGTTTTAGAATCAACTTGGCAATTGCCACCAACCAACCAACCTACCAACAAAACCCTCTAAGATTTGGATTAGAATTGCATTGCATCAACAGTTCAATTTGTGTCTATGTTAACATCTTTATAATATCGAATCCTTTTATCCATAAGCACACTGTCTCTCTCAATTTAATTAGGTCATTAATTAACTCAATTTAGATCACTAATTAGCTCAAATGAAGATTTTTTAGTAAAATTTTATGACTTGCCTCATAATGGTCTTGTACATCTTTTGATAGGATTTATTCCTAGGTATTTATACTTTTTGGTTGCAGTTCAATGATATCTTCTTTTATTATGCTTTTTAACCATTTTTTACTAAACTGTTGTTATTTGTAGTAATTTATTGTTAGATTCTTTGGGGTTTTCCATGTAAAGAATCATATCACCTGCCAATAATGACAGTTTGTTTCTTCTTTTACAATTGTTATGCATTTCATTTCTTTTTCTTGTCTTACAGCCCTGGCTAAGACCTCCAGTATAAAGTTGAATAAGATCAGTAAAAGTGGGCATCCATAATATATGGTATAGATTGCTAAATAGATCTCCTTAGGTTAAGGAACTACTCTTTTATTTCTAGGGGTTTTTTTTAAATCAAAATCTGGTGTTGAATTATGTCAAGTAATTTTTTGGCATGAATTAAGATAATCATATGGTTTTTCTTCTTTACTTTATTAATATGATTAATGAACTTAAAGATTTTCTCAAGTTAAGCTTCTTGAATTTCAAGGATTAATGTTTTATCATCTTATATACTGCTAGTCACCAATGTTTTATATAGGGTTTTTGGCATCAGTGTTTTTGAATTAGATTGTCTTGTAATTTTCCTTTTTTATATGTTCCTTATTGGTTTTACTGGCCTTGTGGAATTAGTTGGGGAGATGGAAATGGTCTGTTATCTGAATGTTTGCAGAACGCATCTGAAAACTATCAGGGCCTGGTGTTTACTTTGTGGGGCAATTTCTAGCAGCTGCTTAATTGATTTTTATTTTTAGTGTTTCTAAGACTATCCGCTGTTTATCTTGAGACAGATTTGGTAAGTTGTTTTTCTAGGAACTTTTCCATTTTGTTTTCAAATGTATTGGCACCAAGATTATAGTACTATCTTTGAAAATCTCCGTTTTTAAATTTAATATTTTTTTTTCATTCCTAATATTATTCATTCACGCCTCTAATCTATTCTTTATCATTTTCTCCAGAGTTCCAGTTTGTATTTTCAGGATAAACTTTTGTCTTTGTTGATCATTTCTTTGTTTTGTTTTTTGTTTGTTTTTTGTATCCCGTACCTTTATCTTGTAGCTTATTAGTAGTATCTTTTTTATTGCCAGTACCAGTACTGCTTTATTACTTTGGTCATTGTTTTCTAGTTTGTTATTCTCTGCCTTTGTATTTATTATCTTTTTCTTCTAGCTTTCTTTGAGTCTATCTTGTGTTCTTTTTCTAAAATTCAAGCTGGACATTTAGCTCATTATTTTTCCCTTCTTCTGAAATAAACCTTTAAAGTTATCTAATTCCTATGAAGTCCCACTTTCTTGGCATCTCTTAAGTGTTGATACATTGCTCCTTCCTTATCATTCAGTTCTAAGTATTTTTGCATATCATTATATGTGTTACTCTTGAACTATTTAGAAATATGTTTTCAAATTTCTAAATGTGTGGCTAGCTTTATTTAACTTTCAATATCCCCTTCTAACGCAACTAGTTGGAGAACATCTGTGTAATACTGATTTTTCAAATTCTCTGATAATTGCTTTGTGGCTGAGGATGTGATGAGAAATTTTCTAACTGTTCCATGTTTGCTTCTGGAAAACGTGTAATGTCCATACTCATCAATTAGCCTTAGGTTTGTTAATGTTCTTTTCAAATCTTCTGTATCTTTCTTGATTTTTTTTGTCTGCTTAACCTAGCAATAGCAAAAGAAAGGTGTCTCCTGTTATGATGGTGAATTTAGCAATGTCTTTCTATAGTTATAGCAATTTTTGCTTTATATGTTTTGAGTTTTTTTATATATACAAATTAAGAATTGCCATATCTTTGTGAATTGAACTACAATTGATTCTCATTATTCTCTGTAACTATGCTCTGTAGAGTGTGGCAAAAAGAAAGTTAATGAATACTGAACCATTGCTCTTAGGGAAAATATAGAGTTAGGTTTCTATGAGTCTGGTCGTAACATTTTCATCAGTCAGTCAATACATAACCTTGTTTTATGTGTGCTTCTGTCTAAAGGCATCTCATTTTTTTTTAAGATTTTGTTTATTTATTTGACACAGAGAGAACAAGGTAGAGAGACAGAGAACATGCACAAGCGGGGGGCACGGCAAACAGGGGAGAAGCAGGCTCCCTGTGGAGCAGTGAGCCCTACGTGGGGCTCGATCCCTGGACCCTGGGATCATGACCCAAGCCGAAGGCAGCCTCTTAACCAACTGAGCCACCCAGGCACCCCTAAAGGCATCTCATTTAATGTGTGTTGTTGATTCATGAACATTGAACTCATGGCCAACAGCACGGTAACTCATGCCTGAATGAAGCTTATATAATTCATGTCTGTATTTTCTCCATAAAGCACCTCACAGCCTTCTTGTGCATGGGATCACTACACCCCTCTTCAGCAATATGCTTGGGGGACATTGTGAACTGCAAAATCACCAATGAAAAACACAAAAATGCCCAAAATGTGTCATCATATAGATGCAAAAAGGAAACTTGTTTGCAGGATGTGCTGCCACAAGAACGCAAAATGTCACCTTGTTCAACCTCAACTGTGAATGTGTGCATTGAGTGACTCAAATTTTTTGGCACTCTGTGCCTGTCTACAGATGACTGCAAAGCTCTGCAAGTATTGATTTTGGAGTTAAAATAAATTTTAATGAGTAGGCAAATTTGCATTATGGAATTCATGAATAATCTGGACCAACTATATTTATTATTTCTATCCCTTTTAAAGACTTATTTACTTTATTTTTAAAGATTTTATTTATTTATTTGTCAGAGAGAGAGAAAGTGCACAAGTAAGGGAAGCAGCAGGCAGAGGGAGAAGCAGGGTCCCCACTGAGCAAGAAGCCTGATGTAGGGCTTGATCTCAGGACCCTGGGATCATGACCTGAACTGAAGGCAGATGCTGGTCCAGCTGAGCCACAGGCATCCCTGATTTCTATCCTTAATAATACCTTTTTTCTTAAAGTTTATCTGATATGAAAATAACTATGCCTGCTTTTTATTTGTTGCTATTTCTTTTTTTTTAAGATTTTATTTATTTATTTGACAGATAGAGATCACAGGTAGGCAGAGAGGCAGGCAGAGAGAGAGAGAGGAGGAAGCAGGCTCCCCGCCGAGCAAAGAGCCCAATGCGGGGCTTGATCCCAGGACCCCGAGATCATGACCTGAGCTGAAGGCAGAGGCTTTAACCCACTGAGCCACCCAGGCGCACCTGTTGCTATTTCTTTTTAAATGCTTTTACCTTTTTACTTTCAAACTTTCTGTATCCTTATGCTTCAGATAAATCTCTTATAAACAATACACAGCTAGATTTTTTAAAAAGAAGTTAAATTGACAATATGCCTTTTTAACTGGCAAATATATGATTATATTTTAGGGGAATTATTGATATATTTGGAATTGCTTTATTATCTTCCTTTAAAAAATTATTTGTTCTTGCTTTTTCTGTAACCCCCTCCATTCTTTCTTGCCTTTCTTGTTTTTGTTTTGTTTTGCTTATTCCAAATTTTCTTGCTACACTTTTGGAATTCATACACTCTATTCCTATTCTTGTAGAGGGTACCATTGAAATTTTACCACGTACACGTAATTTAATCACCCCTAACATCAATCACTGTCTTAACTCCTCCTTGATAAAACTACAACCTTGGTATGCTTTAACTCCAGTCTACCTGTCATGCTATTACATGCTATTCTCATCCCATATTTTAGCTCTTTTTTTTAACCCCATACATTATACTATTATTATTTTATTCAATGTTTGGTTTTAAATAGTATTTACATGCCATTTGTTTTCTATTCCAGTTGTATTCTAGAGCTTGTATCTGTGGCTTATATCTCTTCCTTAAAGAAAACCCTTTAGAAGAGTCTTTAGTACAGATTTCTTGATGGTGAATGTTCTCAGTCTTTGCTAGCCTGTAAATGTCTTTCTCTGGTACCATTTTTCTTGAAAAGTTGCTTTGTGGTACACAGTTCTAGGTTGGGAATCATTTCCTCTCAGTTCTCTGAAAATGTTCTTTCCCTGTCTTCTGGATTCCGTTGTTTTGGAAAACTCTACTCTCAGTCTAATTGTATTTTTTTATGAAAGAGATTCTTCCTCTGTCGGCCTTTTTAAGACCGTCTTGTTTCTGGCGTACTGTGGTTTCATGAAAGTGAACTGAAGTATGAATTTATTTTTATTTATTCTGTTTAAGATAGGTTATGCTCCTTGGTTATGTGTATTTATAGTTTCTTAAATTCTGGAACTCTCTCAGACATTATCTTTTCTAATGTTGCTGCTTCTTCAGGCTCTTTATTCTTTATCTTTGGGATTCCAAACAGATGTGTTAGACTTTCTCATTCTATCTTTCATATCTTATTATCACTTCCATTTTTTATCACTTCCATTTTTTTCATTACTTGAACATAGACTTTATTTATTTAAATAAATTAAATTACATTTGACATACAATATTATATTAGTTTCAGTGTGCAACATAGTGATTCAACAATTCTGTGCATTACCTAGTGCTCATCACTCTAAGTGTACTCTTAATCCCCTTTACCTGTTTCACCTAAGTCTGTTTGGGGTATTTTTTGTTGTTGTTCATATATTTTGTTTTTAAGATTCTACATATAAGTGAAACCATATAGTATTTGTCTTATCTGACTTATTTCACTTAGCATAATACCCTTTAAGTCCACTCATTTGTCACAAATGGTAAGATTTCATTCTTTTTTATGGCTAAGTAATATTCCATTATAAATAAATAAATAAGTATATTCCTATATATATACTGTATCTTCTTTATCCACTCATCTACCAGTGGTTTAGGTTGCTTCCGTATATTGACTATTGTAAATGATGCTACAATGAACATAGCAGTGCATATACCTTTTTAAATTAATGTTTTTCAATTTCTTCAGGGAAATACCAGTGGAATTACTGGATTGTATGGTATTTCTATTTTTAGTTAGTTGAGCATACTCTGTACTGTTTTCCACAGTGGCTGCACCACTTTACCATGTACCAACAATGCCCAAGTGTTCCCTTTTCTCCACATCCTCACCAACACCTGTCTTTTTGAATCCCGCCCTTCTGACTGGTGTGGGGTGATATCTCAGTGGTTTTGATTTGCATTTCCCTGATTATTAGTGATGTTGAGCATGTTTTCATGTGTCTTTTGGCCACCTGTATGTTTTCTTTGAAAAGATGCCTAGGTCCATTGCCCATTTTTAAATTGGATTGTTGAAGGTTTTTTGGTGTTGAGTTGCATCAGTTCTTCATGTATCAGATATATAATTTGCAAACATCTCCCATTCATTTGTCTTTTCATTTGGTTGATGATCTCCTTTGTTTGTTTGGTTTTTTTTTTGAAGATTTTATTTATTTGACAGAGTGAGAGAGATCACAAGTAGGCAGAAAGGCAGGCAGAGAGAGAGGGGAAAGTAGGCTCCTTGCCAAGAAAGAGCCCGATGTGGGGCTCGATCCCAGGACTGAGACCATGACCTGAGCTGAAGGCAGAGGTTCAACCCACTGAACCACCCAGGTACCCCGATGATCTCCTTTGTTTTGCAAATCTTGAAAAGTTTGAAGTAGTCCCAGTTGTTCATTTTTCCTTCTGTTGCACTTGCCAGATGAGACAGAGCCAAAAAAATATTGCTGAGACCAATGCCCAAGATTTTGCTGCCTATCTTTTCTTCTAGGAGTTTTATTATTTCAGGTCTTACATTTTAGGTCTTTGGTTCATTCTGATTTTAGTTTTGTATATGGTATAAGAATGTAGTCCAGTTTCATGCTTTTGCATGTAGCTTTCCAGTTTTCCTACCACAATTTATTGAAGAGACTATCTTTTTCTCATTGTATACTTTTGCCTCTTTTGTTGTAGATTAATTGACCATATAAGCATGGGTTTATTTCTGGATTCTGTATTCTCTTCCATTGATCCATGTGTCCATTTTTGTGCAAATACCATACTGTTTTGATTACTATAGCTTTGTAGTATAGTTTGAAATCTGGGATTGTGATACCTTCACCTTTGTTCTTATTTCTCAGGATTGCTTTGGCTTTTTGGAGCCTTTTGTAGTTCCATGCAAATTTTAGTATTATTTGTTCTTGTTCTGTGAAAAATACTATGGGTATTTTGATGGGGATTGCATTTAATCTGTAGCTTGCTTTGGATAATATGGACATTTTTTACAATATTAACTCTTCCAGTCCATGATTCTATCTTTCCACTTATCTGTATAATCTTCAATTTCCTTCATCAATGTCTTATAGTTTTTAAAGTACAAATCCTTCACCTCCTTGGTTAAGCTTATTCCAAGGTATTTTGTTCTTTTAGATGTAATTTTAAATGGGGTTATTTTGTTCATTTCTTTCTGGTAGCTTGTTATTCATGTATAGAAATGCAACTAATTTCTGTGTATTAATTTTGTATCCTGCAACTTTACTTAATTCATTTATTAGTTCTAATAATTTTTTTGTGGAGTCTTTAGGGTTTTCTTTTTTTAAGATTTTATTTATTTACTTGTCAGTGAGAGAGAGCACAAGCATAGGGAGTGGCAGGCAGAGAGAGAAGCAGGCTCCCCACTGAGCAGGGAGTCCAATATGGGACTTGATCCCAGAACCCTGTGATCATAACCTGAGCTGAAGGCACATGCTTAACCAACTGAGCCACGCAGGCATCCCAGGGCTTGCTTTCTTGCTTGCTTGCTTGCTTTTTTTTTTTTTAAGATTTTGTTTGTTTGTTTGTTTTAGAAAGAGAGAGAGAGCATGAGCAAGGGGAGGAACAGTGGGGGAGAGAGGGAGAAAGAAAATCTTAAGCAGATTCTGCACTGAGCATGGAGCCTGATGCTGGGCTCAATCTCATGACCCTGAGATCATGGCCTGAGTTGAAACCAAGAGTCAGATGCTTTACTGACTGAGCCACGCAGGGGTCCCTGGAGTCTTTAGGGTTTTCTGCATGTAGTGTCATGTCATAAGCAAATAGTGATGGTTTTACTTCTTCCTTACTGATTTGGATGTCTTTATTTTTTTTCTCTTGTCTGATTGCTGTGGCCAGGAATTTCAGTTCGATGTTGAATAAAAGTGGCAAGACTGGACATCCTTGTCTTGTTCCTGATTTTAGAGTGAAAGTTCTCAACTTTTCACCGTTGAGTATGATGTCAGTTGTGGGTTTGTCGTATATGACCTTTATCGTGTTGAGGCATGTTATCTCTATACTCACTTTGTTGAGAGTTTTTATCATGAATGGATTTTGAACTTTGTCAAATGCTTCTCTGCATCTATTGAGATAATCATACGATTTTTATCCTTCATTTTGTTATTGTGGTATATCCCATTGATTGATGTGTTGATCTTGAACTCTTGCATCCCTGGAATAAATCCCAGTTCATCATGGTTAGTGATCCTTCTAATGTATTGTTGGATTCAGTTTGATAATATTTTGTTGAGGATTTTTGCATCTATGTTCATTAGGGATATTTGCCTGTAATTTTTTTTGTAGTATTTTTGTTTGCTTTTGGTATCAAAGTAATGCTGGCCTCATAGAATGAATTTGGAAGTATTCCTGCCTTTTCAAATTTTTGGAATAGTTTGAGAAGGATAGGTATTAACTCTTCTTTATTTTGGTTTATTTTTAATTTTATTTATTTATTTGAGAGACAGAGAGCACAAGTAGGAGGGACAGAGGGAGAGGGAGAGATAATCTCAAGCAGTCTTCATGCCCAGTACAGAGCCTAATGTGGGGCCTAATTTCAGGACCCTGAGATCATGACCTGATCTGAAACCAAGAGTTAAATGCCTAACCAACTGAGCCAGCCAGGCATCCCAGGTATTAACTTTTTTTTTTTTTTTTAAGATTTATTTATTTATTTATTTGACAGACAGAGACTACAAGTAGGCAGAGAAGCAGGCAGAGAGAGAGGAGGAAGCAGGCTCCCTGCTGAGCAGAGAGCCCTATGTGGGGCTCGATTCCAGGACCCTGGGATTGTGACCTGAGCCGAAGGCAGAGACTTTAACCCACTGAGCCACCCAGGCGCCCCGCCAGGTATTAACTCTTCTTTAAAAGTTTGGCAGAATTCACCAGTGAAGCCATCTGGTCCTTGACTTTTGTTTGTTGGGAATTTTTGATTACTGTGTCAATTTCATTGTATTTGATATGTTCACATTTTCTATTTCTTTCTGATTCAGTCTTAGAAGATTTTATGTTTCTAGGAATGTATCCATTTCTTCCAGGTTGACCAGTCTGTTGGTGTATAATTTTTCATAGTAGTTCTTCATAATTTTTTGTATTTCTGTGATGTCAGTTGTAACTTCGGTTTCATATCTGATTTTGTTTATTTGAGTCTTCTTTCTTTTTTTCTTGATGAGTTTGGCTAAAGATTTATCAATTTTTTTTTTATCTTTTCAAAGAATCAACTTTTAGTTTCATAGATCTTTTCTTTTGCTTTTTTAGTTTTTATTTCGTCTATTTCCACTCTAATCTTCATTATTTCCTTCCTTCTATTAACCTTGGGTTTTGTTTGTTCTTCTTCTAGTTTCTTTAGGTATAAGGTTAATTGCTTGTTTGAGGTTTTTCTTATTTCTTGATGTAGGCTTGTATTGCTATAATCTTTTTCTTAGAACAATTTTTTCTGCATCCCAAAGATTTTGAACCATTGTGTTTCCAATTTCATTTGTCCCAGGTATTTTTTTTATTATGTTCAATTAGCCAACATATAGTACATCATTAGTTTTTGAGGTACTGTTCAACGATTCACTAGTTGCATATAACATCCCCTCCCAGGTATTTTTCTATTTCTTCTTTGATTTCTTCATTGACGCATTCATTGTTGAGGAGCATGTGGTTTAGTCTCCATGTGTCTGTTCTTTTTTTTTTTTTCTTGTAAATGATTTCTAATTTCACATTGTTGGTGTCAAAAAAGATGCTTATTATGATCCTAGTCTTCTCAGATTTACTGAGACTTGTTTTGTGGTCTAACATGTGACTTCTCCTGGATGATGTTCCATGTGCACTTGAAAAGAATATATATCTTGCTGGTTTTGGATAAAATGTTCTGTGTATGTCAGGGCTATCTGGTCTAATGTATCATTCCAAGCCACCATTTTCTCGCTGATTTTCTCTCTGGATGATCTATCTATTGATGTTAAGTTGTGCGTTAAAGTCTCCTGTTAACGTATTACTGTCAATTTCTCCCTTTATGTCATTCATATTTACTTTATATATTTAGATGCCCCTATGTTGGGTCACATATATGTTTATAATTGTTATAGCCTCTTATTGAACTGATTCCTCTTATTGAATTGATTCCTCTTGTTAATCTTTGCTTTAAAGTCTATTTTGTCTGATGCAAGTATTGTTACCCCAACTTTCTTTCTGCTTCCATTTGCATGGGATATGTTTTTTCATTCCTTCACTTTGTCTATATGTGTCTTTTTAGGTGAAGTGAGTTTCTTGTAGGCAGCACACAGATGGATCTTGTTTTTTTTAATCCATTCAGTCACGCTGTGTCTTTTGATTGGAGTGTTTAGTCTATTCACATTTAAAATAATTACTGATAGGTGTGTACTTATTGCCATTTTGTTATTTGTTCTCCACTCATTTTCGTAGTTCTCCTATGTTCCTTTCTTTCTCTCTTTTCTCTTTCTGGGATTCCTATAACACGAATGCTGGTACACTTGATGTTGTTCCAGAGGTCTCTCAACCTCTCCACTAGTTCAGAATTTAAACAGCTGTGCTACTGAAGCCCCTGCCCTAAGCCCATCCTTCCTTTCCCAGCCCTTAGCGCTCTGGCCTCAGCCCACTCTTCCCGGAATCTTCTCCTGTAGTTTATTACGAGCAAAGATAACTCAAAGGGTGTGTCCTCTGCCCTGTCTCTCAGCAAGAAGGCTCTTCAGACCACCTAGTCTGCAGCTCAAAGCCAAAAGGGACTGAGCTTTACAACAAACCACACATTAGAGATCGGACAAATAGATTCCCAGTAGAGGAAAATATAATTTCCAGGTAGTCATTTGTTGTACTTCCTATTTCACCTTTGGATTGTTTTGTTGCTGTTGTTTGGTTACTTACTTGAACTCATCATTCACTCAGAATCATTTATCCCAGAATGAGTCAATCGTATTTGAGTCCTAGCCTCTCTCTGTCTGAGTTACAGCATTTATGCTCCTATTTTTAACCAGTATCTTTCTACTTCACGGAACCTCCTCACTATCCCCTCGTTTTGTGAATTGGAGCTATTAACACTGCACAGGCCTGCTATTCCTGCCGGCCCAGGGGTGGATCTGTAACCTCAGCCAGGCCCTGTAGGTCCTCCCGCCCCTGGAATCTGAGTCTTGAGCCAAGGGACTGAGAAACCAAAACAGCTGGAGCCGCCAAGCCAGGCCAACAGCAGGTCATGCTGGCCCTTCCTTCCTGTGCTGTCCTCCCTGAGACCGGGCTCTTCTGTCCACTAGCTCATGTGCCTCCTGCAAGGCTCTCTACTGCCTAAGAGTCAGGCACAGTTTCTGTTGCTTCTGACCCAGGAAAACTTGACCACTCCATTGGCCGAGGTCTCAGACTTAACTTTTATGCCCAAGAATTGTCATCGCAGGTTTGATGAGTGACTGTTGTCTAGTAAGGTCTCTTCAACAATAAGAACAACTGCACTCACTGAAAAGCAGTGATCTGTCCCCACAGAAATCCTGGGGTAGCATGTGCTAGATCACAGTTCTGTGGCAATATCACTTACAGGCTTTCAAAGACAAACCTTTCTGAAATTTTATTCTTTTTTTTTTTAGATTTTATTTATTTATTAGAGAGAGAGAGAAAAAGAAAGCATGAGTGGGAGGGAGGGTACAGGCAGAGGGAGAGGGAGAAGCAGGCTCCCCGCTGAGTAGGGAGCCCCATGCGGGACTCAATCCCAGGACCCCGGGATCACAACCTGAGCCTAAGGCAGATGCTTAACCGACTGAGCCACCCAGGCTTCCCTAAAATTTTAATCCTCTTTATTTTCATTAATTCTCCAGCACTCATCTTTTATAGATGCTCATCATAGTTCTTACTGTGATCTCTTTGATAATGAAGTCTTAAAATACAGAGACACTTTATTTACTTATTAAAGATAAAGGAATATTCTTCACTCCCAGAAAGAAATGTGACCTCGTATTTCTTATGAAATACACAACCTTGTCCTCTGATCTTCCATTCCCTAATTTTTGATAGAAACTTGGGTGCAAAAATGATTTCATGCTCCTCTTACTACCCTGAGACAACAGCAAGACAGGTGTGATGACAAAATGCTGCTGATGCTTGTCAGCATTGTAAGGGATGCGGATCCACAGCAGCAGGATCTGGGGCAGGTGGGGAGCAGAGACCCTGTTTAAAGGAGGCATTAGGGAAAAGCACATCAAAACCACCCTGAGTTAACACCTTGCGCCCATTTAGGAGGGCTGCTGTGAACAATAGCAACAACGATAAACAGAAACTCTCAAGTGTGGGCGAGGTTGTGGAGCAACAGTGCCTTGTGCACTGTTGAGAATGTGAAATGGAGCAGCTGCCGTGGAAAACAGTATGCGTGCTCCTCAAAAAACTAAAAATGGAACTGCCATGTGATCCAGTAATCCCATTTCTGGGTATCCATCCAGAAGGAGTGAAAGCAAGGTCTTGAAGATTTATTTGTCCACCCATGTTCCTAGCAGCACTGTTCATAACAGCCAAGAGGTAAAAGCAGCCCCAGATCCATCAAGAGATAAAGGCATAAAGGATATGTGGTGTATATATTAATAAGGGAATATTATTCAGCCTTAAAAAGCCAAGAAATTCTGACACATGCTACCACATGTATGGATCCTGAGTACAGGATGTTAAATGATATAAGCCAGTCACAAAAAGGTAATTATAGTATGAGTCCATGTATGTGAGGTGGTTAGAGTAGTCAAATCCATAGAAGTGAATGGAATGGCAGTGACAGGAGTGAGGGTGGGGTGGGGAGAGGTGGGGAGTTATTGGCCAATGGGGAGATTGTAAATTTGTAAAATGAAAAAGTTATGGGGATCTGTTGTTTCATGACCATGTGAATATACTTATTGCTACTGAACTATATGCTTAGAAATTGTTAAGAAGGGGGGCATCCGGGTGGCTCAGTTGGTTAAGCATCTGGCCCTTGGTTTTGGCTCAGGTCATGTTCTCACAGTCATGGGATCAAGCCCCATGTTGGGCTCTGCACTCGGTGTGGAGTCTGCTTCAGATTCTCTCTCCCTCTCCCACCCACTAGCTCTTTCAAATAAATAAATAAAATATTTAAAAAGAGAGAAATGGCTAAGATGGTAAATTTTGTTATGTGTTTCTTATAATAAAAAAATAAATTAACATCATAGGTATGGGCAAAGTATGAGATGTGGTCCAAGCAGGCAATCCCTTTTGTATCTTCCTCCCCAAGGTGAACACTATGACCTCTGGTGTTTTTTTTACATTTTTACTACAAATCACACATCCGTAAACAATATGCCATATTCTGTGTTTTTAAAACAGTCTTACACCATACCTGACAGTCTGCTGCTTGCCCTTTCACTCAACATGATTTCAAGATATAATCCATTCATTTTAATTGCTGTCAAGTGTTCTAGCCTATGAATATGCCTCAATTTATTTATTCATTCACTTGGTGATGGATGTTTGAATTGTGCCCAATTTTTAAAATACTAACAAATAACCCAGCAGACACTGCTTTCATACAGGCCTCCATATGCAAGCATAAAGGATTAGAAAATCCTTTACATGTTTCATAGAACTAACCCATTACACTAAAGAAACATCATTGCTTGACTGTGCTGAGTGAAAGCTACAATTTGTTTTCCTAGGAGGAACTTTTCCTCCACATCCAATAAATCAACTCATCATATTTCTTATGGTCAATGACCAAAGCCCCAGAGGAAGTGGAAAATGTGACCAAACATTCTTTGTTGGGATCCCCTACAGCAAGACTCAGATCCAGCAGCACAGCTCTATCTTGCCCCCGCCTTCTCCTGCTTTCAGGCGGGTCCAGTTCCGCCCAGCGCCCTCTTGCTGCTGGGGGACTCTTTGCAACTTCCGTGAGTCTGAGACGCATGGCATCCAGCCACAGGCTGGTGCTTTACAGAGGGCAAAAACCCTTTTTCCAAAGATCCCCTTGCAAATTGTATTAATGTCTTTGAGGTCTGCTTTTTCTAACACAGACGGCTGTGCTCAAGGCCACCTGTGCCTTTAACAACAAATTCTGCATGGACAGGACTCTTCAGCAAGTATAGGAGAGGGTGCGACTCAATGCCAGGACCCTAAAAGGCCTGGCCATCTATTGTGGAAGGAGAAAGGCAAGTTAAAACCAAGGTGTAGTATATGAGCTCATTTCTGGTTTTGGTGGGTTTTTTTAAGTGCATTAAAATGTCTGAAGGACCACATCCATACCCCTGAGGAGTAGATTAGGAAGCTGGAGGTAGTGGAGAGAAGATAAGAATCTTTTGCTTTGGGCCTCATTTAATTATGTACTTTCTCTTGAATAAGCATGAGTTACCTTTAGAGGGTAAGGGACATTTACCAAACACAGGCTGCAGTCCATCCAGTCCTTCTGTAGAGCTCAAGGGAGCAGAGTTAATTTTAAAAACATTCTATTATAAATAATTAACAAAGACTGTTGTACTTCAAAAACGACATCATATCTTTAACATTTATCAGCCAGTAAGCACTTACTGCATAAGAGTTAGAACAAGAAGATCTTTTTTCTTTGGAACAAAATGTGATGTATCTCAATCAGCCAATTAACTAATTAAGGAAGGACTCCAAATGTCGCTCACTATAAAGTAAAACAACTTAAAAGACTGTCAGACTGGCTCTTAAGATATTCTGCCTCTTTGCCAAAATTGACATCCTGGATTCATCCATATTACCTTATTGAAACAGGAGGGACAGGAAATTTGGGACAACCGATACCTCCACTGACAGTTGCATGCGATGGGACAAAAGAAGAGTGTTATCATCATGGCCTAAGTCCTACGCATGCCCCTCAAGGTCCACCGGAGAGCAGCTTACCCCCAGCCTCTTAGTCTGTCCCCAACCCCTCCACTCTCTCCCATGGGCCCTGCCCCCTCACTGGTCGGTCTCCCTTCTCCGTCCATCCTGCACCGTGCTGCCAATCATCTTACTCACTGCTTTGCCTCGGTCTCCCTTCGCTGCCCATAGATAAGAAGCCCCCAGCATGGTCACAAACTCCTCTGCCAACCTCTCTAGCCTCATCACTCCCCAAATGTCAGCCGTGTCCCAGTCAATGTCCCACCCACCCTCCTCCAGAAAGGCCCCCCTATTCTGCTGCCACACTGGTGAATTCTGTATCTATTTCTAATATATAGTCCTTAAGGCTCAAATTCCACCTTCACTTAACACATCTGTATTAATAATATGCGAGACACGTCATTATATTATTAACTCATTTGATTCTCACAACCAGTCCGAACAGCAGGTCCAATGGTTATTGCCATTTTAGAGTTGAAGAAACAGGTTCAAAAGGCTGAAGACCGAGGGTCTGAATTCCGGTCTCTGCCCCTCCAAGTCCTGGGCTCCTCTCCGCTGAGCCGCGTGAGAAACCCGTGTGGAGGTGTGTGCGCTCTGCATGGAAACCGGAGATTCCAGAAGGGAGAGACTGTCTTGTTTGCCTTTCTCTTCCCAAGGTGGAACACAGGGCCTGATCCCAAAACACAAGGCAGGGAGGGAGAGAGGAGGAGAGGGAACACGTCTTTGGGGGACTGTGTTAGGCAGAACTGGGCACTGGCATCTCTGAGCTTTCAGTTCCTCATGCATCCCACACATGTTCATTGAGCAGCTGCTCTCTGCTGGACACAGCCATAGAAGCATGAACCAAATAAAGTCCCTACCTGCTGAGCTCGCCTTTCAGTAGTAAAAAATAAATAAATAAAACCACATACCAAAAAAATAGAATGTCGTCGGGAAGCGCTAGGAAGAAAACACGAGGCAGGTACAACAGGGCAAAACCTCAGGTGCTGTTCTGGAGGGAGCAGTCAGGGAAGGAGGCTGCTGTGGGAGGGTGTCGGCGGTAGGGCTGCAC
Source organism: Lontra canadensis (assembly GCF_010015895.1). NCBI lineage: Eukaryota > Metazoa > Chordata > Mammalia > Carnivora > Mustelidae > Lontra > Lontra canadensis. The sequence continues at coordinate 25,672,021 of NW_022631002.1, read as the reverse complement.
TAGCCACCCAGTGTGGCAATGTGATTGCAGGAGGGAGCTGCTGGGGCAACCTGAGGGGATTGGCCAAGGCTCAGAAAGGGGAGGGAAATGTGGGTTCGAGAGAGAAATGGTGGTATTGGAGATATATTTCAAAGGCGACACAGTAAAAGAGATCTAAACAAAAACTTGGCCTCATTCTCCACTGTCTCACACTCATAGCGGCAGGGATAGAGGGGCACCATTTTCACTTAATAATATCTTCGATGAAGCCATTTAAATTATTTTATTAAATCTTGGTCTTGGGGCACCTGGGTGGCTCAGTTGGTTAAGCAACTGTCTTAGGCTGGGGTCAGGATCCCGGAGTCCCAGGATTGAGTCCCGCATCAGACTCCCAGCTCCATGGGGAGCCTGCTTCTGCCTCTGACCTCCTCACCTCTCATGCTCTCTCTCACTGTCTCTCTCTCTAATAAATAAATAAAAATCTTAAAAAAAAAGACTATTAAAAAAATCTTGGCCTTGGAGTACATGGATTTTTAAAGACTGAATGTTGAAATATGAAGTAAGCATAAAACATTTTCTTCTGCAAACTGAAGGACAGTGGTTGTGTAGAGCAAAAGGACTCTGAACTGCCAGCCAACTAGCCCCTTTAATTTCTATGTAGCATCAGTTTCACTGGAAAGAATGATTTCCAAACTGTGATTATTCAGACTTGAGTATTTGACAGACATTTTCTTGAAAACGAATGAAGGGAGGCTGTCAAGTCGAGGAAAACAACAGAAATATTTGTGAACAATGATAAAATTTGAGCTTCCAGGTGAATTTAACATTTGGAAAACTTGTATCGATTACTGTGAGGTAGACAGCCTTCCAGTACTTAAATGACATCAGCAGTAATGTTAACAAACATGATTTTTAAAATTTGCATAATGAAAACATTTGGAAAATCTGTACAACTTGATGAATGAGTATTTTCTAAATGACCCAAACATGATGTTACAAAATCATGCATGAGTAAAAGATCCATTCAAAGAGCAAGTTGGACCAAAAGATTTTAATATAACAGAGTAAAAAAAATTGTTGATATGGTTTCAGGTTCCAACCTGCAATTTACCTTTAAGGAAAAATTATCAGTTACTGAGTTTCAGTGTAATATCAAAGAAGGATAACTACAATTACCTAAAAAGGCCATTAAAATATCCTTTTCCCAACTACCTGTATGTGGGGGCCAAATGTTCTTCATACACTTCAACTAAAATAACAGTGCAACAGACTGAATGCAGATGCAGATATAAGAAATCAGTTTTCTATTGAGCTAGATATTAAAGATATTTACCAAAAAATGTACAACAATGTCACTCTTTCCCCAACTATTTCTTGTTCTGGGAAATTTTTTTTTTCAAGTAATGTGCTATATCAATATGTAATTGGTTTATTAATTTTTAAAAAATTAAAATTTAAAAGTTTTTGTATTTTGATTTCTTTTTTTTTTTTAAGATTTTATTTATTTATTTGTCAGAGAGAGAGAGGGAGAGAGAGCGAGCACAGGCAGACAGAATGGCAGGCAGAGGCAGAGGGAGAAGCAGGCTCCCTGATGAGCAAGGAGCCCGATGTGGGACTTGATCCCAGGACGCTGGGATCATGACCTGAGCCGAAGGCAGCTGCTTAACCAACTGAGCCACCCAGGCGTCCCTGTATTTTGATTTCTAATAGGTAGTTTATTTTTGGTAGGTATACTCTGTATAAACAAAAGCTCTTTGGAGTCCTGAGTAATTTTCACAGAGTAAAAAGGTTCTGAGACCAAAAAGTTTGAGAACCGCTTGTTTACAATAATAATTTGTGTTTAGATCTTTAATGGGAATTCCCCTACTTAGAAGACTGACCTCAGGACCTTTGCACCTGCTCCCTTTGACTATGTCAATTATCACGTTGGTGTTGGTGAAAAAGGGATGTGTGGAGAAGCCTCCTCCCATCATCTCCCCTTCTCTGACATAAGCAATTAGTACTTTCTCTAACCTGAATACTGTCCTGAATCACATTTACAGAAAATCTGGATGGCCATTGTTCAGGTCTTTGTTTAAATGTCACTTCTTCAGGGAGACTTTGCCTGAACTTACCCCTCCCCTACTCCATTCACTTCCGCATCCCCCCATTCAAAGTGGCTCCAGGAGGCTAGTTGCCTTATCTTTTTGTTCATGGCCGGATCCTGAATTTCTAGGGCATTTGTTCAAAGAATGAATAAATGAAAATGGGTATTCATCTATCTATGTGTGGACCAGCTGAAGCTAGGGGTTGTGGGCTTTGCAACTGTACATAGGGGCATGCAGCGTGGAAGCGGCGCTGGATACTTCCAAAAAAATAATAATGATGATCAGATCACAGCAAGCTTCATTATAGAATTTATTTTCCAGAGCATCTGTAGACAAGATACTGTGATGTCGAATGCAAGAGACAGGAAGAGATGGGGTGTGCCTTAGATGATCTCACTTTCCCCCTCTTCCCTTCTTTTGCTCCTGACCAATGACCCCATTGAAGGGGAGAGTAGAAGGAAGAAATAAAGAAGTAGGCCGCCTTCTTCGTGGATCTCCGTTCAGGCCCTCCTCTCCAGGGAGAAGGCTGAGTATAAACAAGGATTTTTGTCTTCTATGGATTAGGAAAATGTGCGATTCAGAGAGGCTTAGCGCGGATTGCGTGGCAGACCCAGAAAATAAATTTTAATAATGAGGAAAGAAGGAAATGATTGTCAAAATATGAATTCATTAAAGCATTTTCCCTAAGGGCCTACTTTGGCAGCGAGGGTAATTAAGCTTAACTTTTAAAGGTCAGTTTTAACCAGCTCAGGAGGCAAATGGCAACAGTGACATCAGACATCATCCTGGTCCTCTGTATCTATGGCAACTGAATTTCTGAGCCGTGATTAAACATAAAACTTGAACTACTGCATGAGTCCCAGCACCAGCCCCAAATAAGTGTATGAGCAAGTGGCAAACTTGACGCATCTCTTGAGATGTTCTGGGCATTGACTGGGAAAACAAGCAATAGAATCTGCTATTAAAACTGTCTACTAATGGAGCACCTGGGTGGCTTAGTCATGAAGCGTCTGCCTGCAGCTCAGGTCATGATCCCAGGGTTCTGGGACCGAGTCTTGGACTCTCTGTTCAGCGGGAAGCCTGCTTCTCCCTCTCCCACTCCCACTTCCTCTGCTTGTGTTCCCTCTCTTGCTGTGTCTTTCTCTGTCAAATAAATTCTCCAAAAACAAAACAAAACAAAACCTGCCTGCTAATAAAACAAGGTCATTGGTCCCTGCCCTCCTCTGAGACCTTAGATAAGAGGAAGATCACCCCCAAATCCATGGCTCCTCATTCATGTATTTGTCTTAAGTTGGGGAGTAAAGGTAGCACAGGAAGCTGATTACTTAGGCATTTTCTTTTTTTTTTTTTTTTAATAAAACTCTTTTTTTGGGTTCCTGGGTGCCTCAGTGGGTTAAAACCTCTGCCTTCGGCTCAGGTCATGATCTCAGGGTCCTGAGATCTCAGGGTCCTCAGGGCCCATGATCTCAGGGTCCTCAGGTCCTCCCTGCATCAGGCTCTCTGCTTAGCAGGGAGCCTGCTTCCTCCCCTCTCTCTCTGCCTGCCTCTCTTCCTACTTGTGATCTCTCTCTCGCTCTCTGTCAAATAAATAAATAAATAATCTTTATATATTAAAAAAAAACTCTTTTTTCCTAAACATAAAAATGACTTAAAAGGAACCAATCCATATTTATTGTAGGAAATTTTTTTTTAAGATTTTATTTATTTGACAGAGAGAGATCACAAGTAAGCATAGAGGCAGGCTGGGGAGAGGGGAAGCAGAGAGCCTGATGCGGGGCTTGATCCTAGGACCCTGAGATCATGACCTGAGCTGAAGGCCGAGGCTTAACCCATTGAGGCACACAGACGCCCCAATTGTAGGAAATTTCTAAGAGCCACCTGAATGTTGAGAAGAAAAAGTACCTGAAATCTCAATTAGGGTATTTATTTCCTCTTTTCTGCATGTGCATTTATTTCATAAAATTAGAATTAATATGTTATGATCTTGTTCCCATGTCATTATTCACCAAAATATTTCAAATATGTTAATATTAACAGTGGCATAAAATTCTGTCACGTAAACCAACTATAAGTTATTTTTAAGCTTTGCCTCATTTCTTCCTAACTGTAAGATTAATTGAAGGGTAATTCTTATACTTTACATTTTTACAGCCTCTTCTTATGTCCTATGCAGGCAATCTTGCCCCTCGCTTAGGAGGTGGGGTTCCTAGCATTTACTGTGTTGGCCTCACCCCACTCTGGGTCCTCAGGGGAAGCTGGAATGAGGCAGTCCCATTTTAATCTCCTATTTCTTACATAACAACAAAGTGCGGGAATAACCAAGCAAAATGGACGGAAATACAACAGTGGAGGAGACTTTCACTCACTCATGTCAGTCCTTGTCGGACTAGATAGTGGGGAAAAGGTAAGAAAATTATAGATAATGATAATATAATTAATATTATTTAAATATAGTCTTTTTATATCATAAAATTACATATATTATATATTAGTAATAATATATGTGTTTATTAATAATCTGAAAGAATAATGTAATGAGTAACTAAATATTCCAAACTGCATCTTTTTTTTTAAACTATTTCTTTTTTTTTTAAGATTTTATTTATTTATTTGACAGAGAGAGAGATCACAAGTAGGCAGAGAGGCCACAAGTAGGCAGAGAGGCCACAAGTAGGCAGAGAGGCAGGCAGAGAGAGGGGGGAAAGCAGGCTCCCTGCTGAGCAGAGAGCCCGATGTGGGGCTCGATCCCAGGACCCTGAGATCATGACCTGAGCTGAAGGCAGAGGCTTTAACCCACTGAGCCACCCAGGCGCCCCATCCAAACTGCATCTCTTGATAAGAGTAGATCTATTTTCGAGTATGAACAGAAAAATTTTATAAAAATGAACCCAAGGAAAACTCATTGTACATAATGAATTAGAAACAGTACAAATCACATTCTCTGATCATAACACCATAAACCTAGAAATAAGTTAAAAAGTAGAAGCAAAACATCAACCATTCAAAAATGTCAGGACTTTCTATCAAACTACCATTGGACAAAAAATAAAGTCATAGACTCTGGGAAATAATGCTGACGAAAGCATCACCTTTAAAACTCACGGACAGACCTGTACTCTGAGGAAAATGGGTGGTCTCACCACGCTCCCTATTGAATAAGAAAGAAATCTAAAATACAGCAGGCAACCTCATTTGCCCAAGAAGCAGGGATGAGAAACGTGGTTTTTCTTTTGGGGGCTCCCTGAACGAGGTGCCCTTTGATTAACCTCCCCAGAGTCAAAGCTCTAGTCCAGCAAAACACACAAAGAGGCAAACCTACGAATATCACAACTCCAAGCTTATTCAGAGCTCAGTAAATTAGACATTAGTGTTTTGTTGTTTTTTTCTGAAGTATATTGAGATATAATTCATATTCCATCCAATTCACCCACCCAAAGTTTAAAATTCGGTGGCTTTTAGGATATTCATGGATTTGTGCACCCACCACCATAATCAATTTTAGAACATTTTCATTACCATTAAAAAAACCTGTACACTTTGGTAGTCATTCTCTATTTCTCCCCAGCAACCCCACCCGAGTGCCTGGCAGCCACTCCGTCTCTCTCGGTTTGAGGATTCTGGACAGTTCATATAAATAGAACCATTCAATATGTGGGGAGAGAGGGAAGGGGGAGGGATCGCTAAATGGGTACAGGGCGTTAAGAAAGCTCTGGAATGCAATAGGTGGTTGCATGACACTGTGAATCTACTGACTGCCACTGAGTCATACTTTTTTGTTTTTTAAGATTTTATTTATTATTAGACAGAAAGCATGAGCAGGGGGAAGGATGGGGAGAGAGACAAGCAGACGCCCTGCTGAGTGGGGAGCCCGGTACAGGTCTTGAGATGGGGCTCCATCCCAGGACCCTGAAATCATGACCTGAGCTGAAGGCAGATGCTTAACAACTGAGCCACCCAGGTGCCCCCTGATTCCTACTTTAAAATGGTTAAAATGGTCAAGTTTATGTGTGCTTTACTCCAGTCGTAATTTTAAAAATCCAAATTGGTATTTGTGAAGTTCTTGGACGGGATCATATCTAATCTAAGAATGAGTCATGAATATTTAAGTGAATTATTGTTTTTTTGTCACATTGTATTAAGAGAAATAACAAAACACTACCAGCAAATTATCACCTGAAACGGCAAATATGGAAGCATATTTAACTAAAACAAGGAGTTTAGGCATTTTGTTTCTTCAACAGCAAGGTACGATAATTTTAACAAAACAAACATATGGAGTCAAAAACTGTTTTCACTGTAAACATGAAACGTGCTGCTGTTGTATTTCCATAGACCAAGCTATCTGAGTGATTGGGAAAGGCATGGAACGTCAGGGTAGGAGGCTGGCTTCCCCCTGCTCCTTCTTTTTATTTACAGATTAGGGAAGGAAGATTATCCTCCAGCTTCTTCAAGTCCTGGGAGATTTCTCACTTCCATAGCTGCTGCCCCATCTCTTCCCTCACCCCGGGACTGGGGGGACTCAGCCAGGGCCCAGGGGGGCAAGTCAGCTCCCCCAGAGGCCATCCCATCCTGCAGGTGATAACGTTCAAAGAAATGGCATCCCCGACTGTAGAGCAAATTCAAGGCTTCTATCATGGTTGTGCCAAACGGTCTTCTGGCTCCAGGTGAGAGAACACCGCCGTCAGTTTCTGAATGCTTTGGGATTTTAGGAATAAAATTCTTCAAGAATATCGCAACCAAGTACGAGGGGTTTGTGGGGTTGGCTGCACATTAGAATCATCTGGGGGCTTTCCAAAACCTCCATGCCCTCCCTGGTCCCACTGCAGACCACCCGAGTCAGAGGCTTGGGGAGGGGAGGGCTTGGCTCCCCAGGTGGTCCCAATGTGCAGAGGAGTCTGATGTAAGGGCCCGCCTGAGAAGCCTGACAAGAAGTGGCAAACACCTCCAGTTGCCAGCACTGAGGCCGCTAGACTTTGCAGGAAAAAACCTGTAGGAGGAACAGAAGGCCCGCTCCCGAAGGAGCCCTTCAGCGGTGCGGCTGGGAAAGTTCCAGGCGGGCTCAGTCGGTGGAGGAGACACAGGGGAGCCAGGCTTCCTCTCCCTCCCTCGCCCGCTCAGCATTCATTTGCTCACTCATACATGCACTCAACGTTTCTAAGGCCCCCCCGTGGGCTGGCCCTGGGGAAACCAAGTCAGAAGGAAGGCCTGGTGTCCCGCTCAGAAAGCTTGGAGTGTGGCAACTGAGTATGAAAAGTGCTCTAGGAGAAGCGCTGGGCATCCTGGAGCACGCGGCGGGAGGAGCACGTCGCCTGTGTCGCCATCACAGGGAGCAGCCGCGAAGACAGCTTTCTCAAGGAGGGGACACCGGACTGGGACCAGGTAGGAGCCAAGTGCTATACTTCGGAGATACAGCAGCAAACCCCTATGAATGTGGTTCTCAGCCTGGGCTGCTTCCGGAACCCTCCAGGGGGCTTCTAAGCACTTTCATCTCCGGTCCCACCTCCAGAGGCTGTGGTTTCAGTAGTCTGCAGTGGGGGCTGGGCATTTGTGTATTTTATAAATGTCATCTATTTTTATTGAGGTGACAGTCACACACAAAATTAACCGTTTCAAAGCGAACAATTACGTGGCATTTAGGACATTCACGGTGCCCTGCAGCCACCACCTCTGTTTGGTTCCAGGATATTTTCATTGCCCTAAAATAAAAGCCTGTATCCGTTAAACAATCACTCCCCATTTCACCCTCCCCCCAACCCCCGGCAACCATAAACCTGCTTTCCATTTTTATGGATTTTAACTATTCAGGATAGCTCCCATAAAAGGAATCCTACAAATGGAACATTTTATATCCGCCTTCTGTCACCTAGGCTCATCCATGTTGTAGCAGGTGTCAACACTTCATTCCTTTTTATGACTGAGTAATAGTCCATCTTACGGATATTCCAAAATTTGTTTATCCACTCACCCGTCCGTGGTCATGTGGCTTCTTGCCACCATGTGGCTATTGTGAACAGTGCTGCTGTGAATATGGGCACACGAATGTTTGACATCTCTTTGCAGTCCTATGGGTATATACTGGACATCTGTAGTTTTTAAAAGCTCGCCAAATATGTTAACATGGAGTCAAGGCTGCAAATGGCTGATTTGGGACAGTGGTCCCCAAACTGTTGTTTTGATTTAAAGATTTTATTTATGTATGTATTTATGTATTTATTTGAGAGAGAGGGTGCACGGGCGAGCAAGAGCCAAGGGGAGGGAGAGGAGCAGAGGGGGAGCGAGAGGGAGGGGGAAAGAACCTCCAGCAGATTCCTCACTGAGCCTGGAGCCCAACAGGGGGCTGAATCTTATGACCCTGAGATCATGACCTGAGCTGAAACCAAGAGTCAGACGCTTAGCTGACTGAGCCACCCAGGTGCCCCTGGTTCTGGTTTAATAGAATTCTGGGCCTTGCTCTGGACAGTGTAATTTAGTGGCTCAAGGAATCTCTTTCTGGTTCCTTCTCCGCCTTGGCATCTCCTTTCTCCTTGTTGACAGACCGGCATACCTATCAGCCTCAGGAGAGCTTCTGACAATGCACAGCTTATCAACCCCTTCCCCTCCAAGAGAGGGCCCTCTCTTCCCCCAGCTCAGCGCCCCTAGGCTGGTGCTTCTGGGGACCACTCCAGGTGAAGCAGAGATCTGCTCATCCTTCCTGCCCAGGCCAGCCCCTGCTCCTGATCTCCTGTGGGAGCTTCTTGGACACTCTCATCTCCCCGAGAACAAATGCTCACATTCAGAGATGGTGCAGTCTTGGTTGATCCTGATGCCCCAGAGCCCTCTGACTCTGTAAGGACAGATCTGGGCTATAGATGTTCCCACCAGTCACCCGTCTCATTCCTGGGATATCCTAGCCCCCAACATTGGTATTTTGGTCACAGACGACCACTCAGTTGTCACCAAGAACCTTTTATTTTTGTCACTAAAAGGCCCATCTTGGAGATTTTCTCTAAGCAAAGGAGGCTGCTCCAAAAGTGATCACAGCATTCTGAGACAGAAAACTGACCGCTTTCAAAAACTACATCTCCAACAACAACATTGAAGTCCATGGGTACTGGTTATTTAGATCAACCAAAATTTTAGAGGTTCTGGCATGAGTGTCCAATCCAAGGACATCATGGAGCCTCTGTGAGTCTTCACAAACATACCTGGTGTGACCTCTTGCAGGACAAGGCACCCCCTTTCCTCCCCTGAGAACTGGAAAACCAGGGAAGCCAACTTGTTTGCCTCAATATGGGGGTCAAAGCAGCTCTAAAGGGCTAGAGCATTAGAAGATAAAAGTTTGAAAATGCTTCCCTGTCAACCAAGTCCTATAAGTCACAGAGCAGAACCAGCTTAATATATCTAATCTACATGTCAAAATACTTATAACATTTATTTGTACCATGGGCCAAACTCTGCTCAGTGCATTAACACATATTATCTCATTTAATCCTCACAACTCACATGTGAGGTGGAGTTTATTATCTACATTTTAAAGATGAGGTAATTAAGGCCCAGAGAAGTTAATCAACTTGCCTGAGGTCACACAGCTATTAAGAAATGGAGCTAGGATACAAACCCAGATCTGTCTGACTTCAAAGTATGTGTTCTAAATACAAATATTCTCTTAAAAAATGTATTTTGAGAAAAGAATGACCTACTGATCTGCACAGATGCTGCGCCCACTCAGAGTGGTAAAAAGGATCTAAAAAGGATATCTACTGGGCGTATTTAAAAAATAGAACATGATGTAAGCTAAGTGCTAGACTGTGCCGTCTGTGGGAGGCAAAGGACCCAAGGAACGTCCCTCGTTGCCAGCACCTGGCCCCGCAGCAGGTGGGAGCAGTGCTGGGAGAGATCTGGTCACTGGTGACGTCCCACCTGATCTTAGATTGCTCTTTCATATTTAATAGCTCATAAATCCATAAAGTGACCTCTCTTCAGAGATTCTATTCCACAGGGTGAGTTTGTAAAACGTTATTCATCTTGGACCACACCAGTTGTTCCAGAGACTAAGAGGATTCCCAGAGAGTGGCAGCAGAAATAGTGGGAAAGTTATGGGCTGTTATTCTTTCCCGAGGTGACCACATACCTTTTATCACCCATCCCTGATCCTAGCCGGTCCAGCCAGGGAACTTTCGTAGGTAAATGATTCCACCTGCAAGCCGCCAGGCCAACTGAAGGCCACCCTGGCACTTGCATACAGTGGTCACTTCAGCCAGCAGGCGGCGACCTTGCCCGCTACATTCCACCTTCCAGGTTTCTCCAAAGGGCAGCCAGGTGCAGCCTGAGGCAAGTGAACCAAAAAGGTTTCCGCGCCCGTGCACTCCCTGGCAGAGAAGCTGGTATTTGCGACAGCAAAAAGAGTGTCAGAAGCAGATGCACCTTCTCCGGTCTCCAATCACTGTTTTTAGAAGGAACTACTTTTTAAAAAAGGAAACAGAATTGCTTGCTTTGGTCGACGTATTGAAAATGTATTATTACATTCAACTAATTAAAACGTGAACTACAATTTCAGCGGGTTGGGGATTTTTTCACTGATGTCAGGTAGCCGGAATTTCCCTCATTTTCCAAGGTGGCTTAGCATCTGGGTTTTTCTTTTAAATGAATTCTCAAAGTAGAGACTGGGCAGGCACACTGGTCTTGCAGGAAAATGTGTGTCTGCGGCTGTTACCCCTCACTGGGTGGCAACGTTTAGAACATTCTATCTGCTTCACTGAAGGTGGGGTTCCAGCTGCTACTCATCCCCCCCTCCCCCCAATCTCACGGACAGCCTGTGAACCCAGGAGACTGAGGAGGATGCCTGCCTTTGTAACGGAGATTGAAGGTAAGGCTCTATTTGATAGAAATTCTCTGTTGCTGTCAAAACAAACAAAACACCTTTAAAAACCGGTAATGGCACAAAGACCCAGGGGTGGCGAGTGGCACAGAGATGCTGGCGGGGGCGGGGGGGGGGTGGAATTACACTTCAAGATTGGCAAAGACGAAGCTCTTTACAAAAATGGTGTTTAAACCACGTTGTGGTCAGTTTGAATATTGACAGAAGTTAGCGTTTGTAAGCTTGAATTGTAAATGAAAGCTCAAAAAAATCCAAGCTTCAGAGGAGAAAATGGTCATCTAAATTATTTTTGAAAAGATGATCAACCCACAAAAAGACATTCCTGGATGGAGTGAGCGTCTGATTGTCTCACTCAGACCCTTCTCCTGGGAGAGAATTCTGTCCTCCCCTAGCGGTCCTCCCCTCACTGCCTCACTGCCCGGAGGGAGCCTTCTCTCTTGCCTTTGCCCTTCCCCTGAATCTGACTGAGCTCCATGTTGTGGTCTCACAGAAAACCATAGTGGCTATCTTTTTGTTCTGGCCGTGACAAGAGGTAAAGAACCACCATGGATAATTTTGGAGTTGGGAAGGACAGGACTCAGATGGTCCAACTCCCTCGCTGACAGAAGCGGGGGCCAGTGACTTGCCTGGGTCACCCTGGGTTACACAGCTGGGCTAGAGGCAGCAGATCTGATGTCTAGTTAGGAGTTTTTTCCATTGCGTCCCCAAGTTCCTAAGCCCAGCTCAGTGGGATTGTGCACATTGAAAATTGCCTTGGAACGAACATCTCATGACCAAATTCCCCAGAGAGTTCTTTCTGGGCCACTGACAGAATTTAGTTCCCATTATGGGAAAACAAAAGAAATGGTGAAGTTGTAGAATATTTTGTGTTTGTTTTTTTTTTCTCATGACCATAATCTGATGAATAAAAGAGACTTTTAGGAAATTATTCTTTGTACATATATATTGGCTCCTTTACAAGAGTGTAAGCTCTTTGAGGGCAGAGAAAGGGTTATATTTATTCCTATAAATTTGAAAATATCCTCCTGTTCTCAGTTGATGTCCAAGAAGTATTCGTTGTTTGAACTGAGATGGCTCTGAATTAAAGACTGGATTCAAAAATTGAAAACAATGGTGGGATCTTTCAGACTTTTCAATTTTAGGACTTCTTCTCCCCGCGACCAGGCCTCCTGCAAGTTCTCCCTCTTTCACTTTTTCTCTGTGACACCCAGTAGAAGTATTGTCACCTACAGCCACTTCCTACTGTTTCATGTACCACGTCTTCTTTCCCCACCAAGGTTGTCCTTGAAGGCAAGGCTAATGTTTCCCATGTTCCAGCGTCCACGTCAGTGGTGGCGTGCTAGGCCCGTGGAGAAATTCTAAAGGCGATTGAAAAGAGCAGTCACAGAACTGGTAAGGATTGATATGATGCTTTTAGATAGCATTTTACTTTGTAAGTTCTCTCTCAGATGATACTCCTTTTTCAATAACATAACAAGTTTTTAATTTTCAAATTTTATTCAAAATAATATTTTTTAGTTTATACATTTTGAATTGTGGTGAAATTTTCAGACCTAAAATTTACCATCTTAACATGTTTAAATGTATATAATTCAGTGGTAGCGGTACACTCATATTGTCATACAACCATCTCCAGAACTTTTCTCATCCTCCAAACCTCGAACTCTATAGGCATTACACAATAACTCCCTCTTCTCCCCTCTCCCCAGCTCCTCCCATTCTATTTTCTGTCAAATTCTGTAAATCTGATAACTCTAGTGCTTCATGTTGGTGGAATTGTACAGTCTTTGTATTTTTTGTAACTAGCTCGTTTCACCTCATATAATGTCCTCAAGTGTCATCCATGTTGTAGCATGTGTCAGAATTTCTTTCTTTTTAAGGCTGAATAATACTCTATTATGTATATATATCTCACATTTTGTTTATCCATTCATCTGTCAATGGACACGTGGGTTGCTTTCACCTCTTGGCTACTGTGATTAGTGCTGGTATGAACATGCGTGTGCAAATATCTGTTCTAGTCCCTGTTTTTTTTTTAAGATTCTATTTATTCATTTTACAGAGAGAGATCACAGGTATGCAGAGAGGCAGGCAGACAGAGAGGAAGAAGCAGCCTCTGGCTGAGCAGAGAGCCTGACGCGGGGCTCGATCCCAGGACCCCGAGATCATGACCTGAGCCAAAAACAGAGGCTCAACCCACTAAGCCACCCAGGCACCTCCTAGTCCTTGCTTTTAATTTATTTGGGTGTATACCCAGAAATGTGATTGCTGGATTATTTGGAAATTCCATTTTTAATTTTTTGAGGAACCTCCATAGTAGCGATGCCAGTCCACACTCCTACGCGCAGTACACTAGATAGAGTTCCAGTTTCTCCACATCCTCGCCAACACTTGTGATTTTCTGCTGTTTTGTTTCTGTCTTGGTTTATGATGGTCATCCTAACGAGGTGAAGAGGTATTTCATTGTGGTTTTGCTTTGCATTTCCCTAATGATTAGTGATATTGAGCATCTTTTCATATACTAAATGGCCATTTTCATATCTTCTTTGGAGAAATGTCTGTTCATTCTTTGCCCACTTTAAAATCAAGTTATTTGGGGGTTTTTTGTTATTGAGTTATAGGAGTTGTTTAAATAATCTGGAAATGTATGATTTACAAATATTTTCTCCTACTTCATGGGTTGCCTTTTTACTTGTGATAGCATCCTCTGATGCAAATAAAGTTTTTAATTTTGCTATTGTCCAATTTATCTATTTTTCTTTCACTATCTGTGCTTTTAATGTCTTATCCAAGAATAAGCTAACAGTTTGGTAGTACAGTGTAGTCCCCCAAAATGGTTTCTAGCCCTAAAATATAAGAAATTTGACATCAATTTAAGAAAGGAATGTTATTTTGTTATAACATTCGTGGTATTTTATTTTGTCACTCATTTATGGTATCCATAATGTTTCCTACCCTAGGAGAGTGCGGGGGAGAGGCAAGGGGGAGAGAATCTCAAGCAGAATCCAATGCTGAGAGCAGAGCCCCATGTTGGGCTCTGTCCCATGACCCTGAGATCACAACCTGAGCTGAAATCAAGGGCTGGACGCCCAACCGACTGAGCCACCCAGGCACTCCTACTCTATAGGATTTTTAAGTTTCTCCTACATTTTCCCCAAATTTGAAAACAAGAACTTTTCTTTTTTGTGAGCTCACATGAAAATTCCAAGCTTACATGAATATGAGGACTTAAAATACAGACTCATTCTCAAGTCACCAAAAACATGGGAAGTGTGAAAAATACATTCTTAATTATATTCTGGTTTGGGATTTTCAAACTTTTAAAAATCATCATGAGTCTTTATATTAAAATGTGAGCTGACCTTTTTCAAACACTAGACTTACTGATACATAAAAGAGAGATTGTCATAAAGTAAAATGTATGTGAGTTGTATCTAGCAATTCATATGAACAGAGACTTTTAGGAAAATAATAATAATGGCAGTGTGCCTGGGTGGCTCAGTCAGTTAAGCATGTGCCTTTGGTTCAGGTCATGGTCCCAGGGTCCTGGAATCAAGTCCCATATTGGGCTCCCTGCTCAGCTGGGAGGCTGCTTTTCCCTCTCCTCCCAACTTGCGCTCTCTCTCTGTCTCTCTTTCTCAAATAAATAAACAAAATCTTTTAAAAAAGAAAAATAATAATAATGGCAATAGCATTTTAGAGTTATTACTTATTAAGTTGGAAATGAAGATTATAATACATTTTTCCTGTCTCTCTGATGTCACCTACCTGAGTCAAAGAAAAATGTAATATATTTTCCACATATAGGTGGCAATCTTTATACTATTAACATGGTCTTTATTAAAAGGCAGATGATTAGAAATAATGAGAAATCCTCTTTTTGCAAAAATTTTTTAGAACTTTTTTATTATGAAAATGTCAGGCATACATAAAAGTATAGCGAGTACTATAATGAACGACCCTGTTCTCACCAGCCACTTCAAAACTTACAATGGCCAGTCTTATTTTATTGGGCTATAGCCCCTTCTCCAGTACCTGAATTTTTTTAGAGTTTGTCTATTTATTTATGTATTTATGTACATATGTAGGTGTGTATGTAATCTCTATGCACAATGTGGGGCTTAAACTCAGGACTCTGAGATCAAGCGTCCCATGCTTTTCTGACTGAACCAGCCAGGCGCCCACACCATCTGGGTTATTCTGGAGCAAATCTCAGATATCGCAAAATTAAAATAGAAAAATAAATTTATGGTCCCACCTTTAAAACACCTCCATGGAATTCCAGGAGCACACATGGCATCCTAATGGACACAAAAACAAACCAAAAACAACCTCCGTACTATGAAGATGAAGAAGCATTGAAGGCCATACCCTATAAAACATAGCGTGGAAAACCTCCATCTATGAAGTCATGTGAGAATGTTCTTATTATATATATGAGGATGCAGGTGAAATACAGGTGATACTTTGGGTCTGAAGGAGAGAAATTTCTTTTTTTAAGCAGTGACTAAGTTACAGAAATACCGAGTGACAGGATATATGACATCCATATCCTTCCTTGGGGCTAAAAAAGTGATAAGACCAAGTTAGAAGTTTTTGCAAAATGAATGACGGGATATATAAAGGGGATACAAGTAAGCAAGGGGAATGGAAAATTACCAACTTGTTAGAACAAAGCAGTGACAGCTGCTAGCTCTAAAATTAGGAACAGAGAAGACATTTTCAGAGCACCACCAAACAAAGGCGCAATCCAGCCGGCACCTTTGCAGAGTTCAACCCCTTAAACAATAAAAGGCCAACAGCTACTGCAGAGATGACCACTTGGTAGCTGTTCTCTTGCCCAAACCTTGATGCTGTCTGGGTCCATGACCACCTGTCTACAGAGGGCTGCCCCTGAAGCACGGCTCACACGGAAACCAAAGGCAGGGAGTGAGCATCTCTTGAAAGACTTCAGAGCGTCTATGATTTACTGAGACATTTAGGACTTCACAGACAATCTGAAAGTCAAATGCATTTTGCTCACATCTTCATCATACTCTCTGAGCTCTTCAAGCCCGGACTCGGGAAATAAAATGATTCCCAAAAGAACTCTAAGCATCTGGGTTGTAGACTCCTTTGTCTACCTGAAGTATAAACTTAGCCATTGCTACTGAAAAGGCTTTTTTTTTTTTTAAGATGTATTTATTTGAGAGAGAGAGAGAGAGAGAGAAGGAGAGAGGGAGAGCATGAGAGGGGAGAAGTCAGGGGGAGAAGCAGACTCCCCACTGAGCAGGGAGCCTGAAGCAGGACTCGATCCTGGGACTCCCGGATCATGACCTGAGCTGAAGGCAGCTGCTTAACCAGCTGAGGTACCCAGGCTCCCCGAAAAGTTTTTCAACCACAAAAAATCCCACATGAAGATCTATAAACAAAGCACCTCCGAACGAATAGAAAGCAATGTTAGGGTCCCCAGACCTGCTTTCTAGTCAGGCCACTGCTCTGGGTTGACCATCACACAAGCCAGGTGGGGCTTGAGATCCCTCCCCCAGGAAGAGGGAGTAGCTGTGCTTGCTGTCACTGAGTCACGGGAATATTGCTGAGGACAACTAGGAAAATTGCCATAAATACACTTCAAAATTTTTGAAACACGGAAAAGTTAGGTGGCTCAAGGGTTTCTTTTGCTCTGTTTTATGATTTATTATAAATGTTTTTACACTAGAGGCCATTTGCTCTCTTGATGGCCTAGTATCATTACCTTCTCCTCTGCTGATTAACAGTCAGTAAATTTGCCTCTAGGGCAGCCCTCGGCACTCTCTGTCCTGTGCTTGGGTACACTTGACCTCACCCTCCGCCCCGGAGCAGGGGCCAGTCTGACGGCAGGATAGCCGGTGTCCAGTGAGGGCCTTGTGGCTTGGGGTGCAGTTTTAGGGGAGTAATCCAAGTCCTTTCTTCTCTTTTCCTGCTGGACTTGAACCTGGAAGGATGGGAGGGTAGAGCCCAGCCGCCTTGCCTCAACCTGAAGCCTGGGAAGGAAGCCAACACCCGGAGAGAACAGAGCTAACAGACCAAAAGGTGGGGGGCCTGAGCGCATCACTTTAAGATCCGAAACCCAGCTGCCCCAGGACTGCTGGGTTATCTCAGTATATTCTCAGTTAGGGCTGGATCTTCTAAAACTTGCAATAACAAGAATCCTAACTGACAAGACAGTCCCTCCGTAACTTGCTACAAAATACTCACAGCATCATACGGGGAAGCTCACTATATCACAAAGGGTCTCACTCAAAAACAGAAATTCCTTTGACACTGACTATCCTGTGGTCTCTGGGGGGTGAGTCTTGGTTACCTCCAAATTAGAACTCTTCAAGAAGGTCTGAAGTTTCACTTCCTTCTTTGCTCTCAAGAAATCAGGGAAATACTACTTGGAATGTTGAGGATTTCTATCCTGTGATGGTGGCTGACAGCTTTTACCTGGGTCCTGTATATTTCAGATTCATTGCTACATGGTGCTGCTAATGTGGAGATATTTGCTGTAAACAAACCAATTTGTGGATTATATCCATTTTCTAGATGACCACATGGTCAAAAATTTGAAAGTGTTCTTGCTCAATAGCTCAAGGGAAGAGTTCTGACCGTCACCTCCCCAAGAAGCTAGAGTATTGGTACAACTTACGGTTTCCACAACAAAATGCCTACAAAGTAAGATGTAGGAAGAGGTTGTAAAAGCGTCGGGGAAGGTCAAGTTTTGGAACCATTAAATGGGAGAACTTTTTTTTTTTTTTAAGATTTTATTTATTTATTTGTCAGGCAGAGATCACAAGTAGGCAAAGAGGCTGGCGGGGTGGCAGGGAGGAGCAGGCTCCTGCGGGGCTTTATCCCAGGACCCTGAGATCATGACCTGAGCTGCAGGCAGAGGCTTAACCCACTGAGCCAACCGGGTGCCCCAAACGGGAGAACTTTTTAACGTAAACTTAACTGTTCAGAAACATTTTTGTTGGTACTCAACTGAAGCTGTTAGAACCTTCCTAGATCTACTTTAGGGAAAAAGAAGGCACTTTTCAATTCTATTATGTTCACTGTGAGTCCTTCCCTGAGAAGGTGCGGTCCATGTGGTGGAGGGAAATGCTGCCACTTTCTTAAGTCCAGTACTATGGACATTTGGGGCCAGATGATTCCTTGTCATGGATGGCTGACCTGTACACGGTAGCCTCTACCCACCAGACACCAGGAGCACCCCTCCCCAATTGTGACAACCAAAAATGTGTCCAGACATTGCCAAATGTCCCTTGAGGGGAAAAGTGCCCCTAGCGGAGGACCACTGGTGTATGATTTCAGCCACTGAAGCAGAACTGTCACCAAGTTGAAACTGAGCCGGTTACATACCCACAAGGCTTGGGCTCCCATCTGGTGTGGTCATTACAGAGATTAATGAGGAAGCTGTCTACTGTGGCTCGCTTGGGAAATTCCAAAAAGTAAAATATGGGCTGATAATCTTACAGTGGTTAAATAATCGGACGGTAATATATTTAGAGTGTTTATAAACTGTAAGAAATCTCAGCTCAGTTAAGTTCCTTTTCTTTAAATAGTTATTTTAGTGTGAACAACAACGACAAAACTGTAGCATTTGTGTGATTCCACTCATCCAAGGTACCTAGAGTAGTCAAACACATTGAGACAGAAAGGACAAGGGTGGTTGCCAGGAATGGAGGGAAAGGGGAAGTGGGAATTGTTGTTGAATGGGCACAAGACTTTCCATTTTGCAAACTGGAAAGGGTTCTGGAGATGAGTTACACAGCAATGTGTGCATTTAACACTACTGAACTGTACACTTAGATGGTTAAGATGGTAAATTTTATATTATGTGTATTTTACCACAATAAATTATAGAGTTCACCTCATTTGTGGTGGAGAGAGAGTAAACCTTTTCCACACATTTAAACATCCCTCTTAGTTGATCTCAGACTGATAAACCCAGAGAAGGGCTCTGATGGGCAGGGCTTTGGAAATGCCCATGTGTGAGTCAATCAGATGTGAACAGGATTGGGGCAGTATGATTTTCCCAGGCTTCAGGAGAGAAGGAAAGATCACATACCCAGCCCTGACCCAATTAACTCTAGCCAAGGGTGGCGAATCTGTCATGGCCAGCTTTCATCCAAACCATATGGCTGGAGTGAGGGGAGACACAGTTCCAGGAAAGAGAGGGAAAAGAGGTTCAGGGCAGACAAAGCGGTAACTGAATATTCCAATCTTCAACGACCATAATTATGATCTAGTGTTCTCTTTCCTAGTTCCCTCCTGTTATCACCATTACCAAATTGAAACTGAGCTGGTTACATAGCCACGGAGCTTGGGACACCATATGGTACAGTCATCATGAGGATTAATGAAGAGCTGCAGGTTTTTGCAAAGGGAAACATATGACTTATAAAAGCTAAGCCTGTGTTGAGTAAGAGTCTGCATTGCATAGCCTGGGAAGAGACTGGAATTGACTTTGCTTTATTCATTGCCTTGTCAGTGAAGGCATTAGACAATAGAATGCCTGGATAGAGCTGTGCCACCATGAACTTTGCAGTTAGAGAACCTGAGTTCATAGCCCAGATCCACCACTTTGGGGCAGGGGGTCCCTCTTGGACCCTCCATGTTCTGATAAAAATGAACCCAAGTGGCATCTCTACCAGGCAGTCTGCAGAAGAACACGGCTGGAGGCAGGTGATCGGCTTATCATGAAGGTCTCAGCCTCAGAGAGGTTGTGACCCTCACCCAGGCACTGCCCCCTATAGGAGCTCACAGAAAGAGCCAGTAACTGGACTGATGGACACTGACATCCTTTGTGGTAGGAGGACTGCAGCCCAGATGGAGCTCCCATGAGAGAATCTGATAGGGACAGCTAATTGCCCCCTTCACTTGATTGGGTGGGGTATTTTCAGCTGGACCCTTCATAGGGTGCTCTCCTCTCTGAGTGGACTGGTCTGAGCCAGCTTCTCCTCCCTGGGTTGGGCATCTATGGCCCAGGAGTAGGGTTTTATGATGTAGAAAGTGGCCACCTGTGGCTATTCCCTCTGAATGACTAGGACAGAGTTGTTTTTTTTTAAGAGAGGAGGACTGAGGGGAATTGGTACCATCTTAACCTAGTTCAAAGCCCACATATACAGTAGGCACTCAACACGTTTGCTCTTACCCTTAGAACATCCATGTATTGTGTTCCAATGACTGTGTTGGGCACCAAGGAGATGTGGACAGGATAGATTAAATCCCTGACTCCCTGAGCTCCCCTGCTGAGTGAGGGAAGCATGTAGAAGTTTCATGTGGGTGATATAGATGTTGGGAGGAGATGCCCTGAGTGCCTGGCATAATGGCAGCATGGGCTAAATTTCAGTGGGGAAGGGCAAGACCAAGGGGACCCCTGAATGTCACAAGTATTCTCCTGTGTCCACTAGAGGGCTTTAAGGTGCAGAGCAATACTTTGGCATAACCAGAGCAAGAATGTTCATGAAGGAATGTCCCCATTTCCCTTCCTGATTCCTTCCTCCCATTCTGCCACTGATGCTCCAGTGGTGGGGCCTACAGGTGTGCGGTTTCCCTATAAGGACCAAAAGAATAGAGGCAGAAGAAGTAGAAAAGGGTGTGTATGTTGGGAGGGGGGTGGAGAACAATACAAATGGTACACAGGGATTTTTTTTAATTCACTTTTTAGAACAGTTTTAGGTTTGGGGCACCTGGGCGCTGCAGTCAATTGAGCATCTGACTCCTGGTTTCAACTGGGGTCATGGTCTCAGGGTTGTGGGATCGGCCCCACATTGGGTTCCATGCTCAGTGCAGAGTCTGCTGGGGATTGTCTCTCCCTCTGTCTCTGCCCCTCCTGCTTGTGTGCTTGCTCTCTCTCTCTCTCTCCCAAATAAATAAATCTTAAAAAAACAGTTTTATGTTCATAGCAAAATCAAGTGGAAGGTACAGAATATTTCCCATGCCATTTGTCCTGACACATGCACAGCCTCCCCAACTATCAAAGTCCCACAGCAGAGTGGTACATTTATTACCACTGATGCACCTATGGTGACACATGGTTATCACCCAAGGCCCGTAGTTTACATTAGGTTTCATTCTTGACGTTGTACTTCTTATGGGTTTGGACAAATGTATAATATGTATTAATTATTATAGTATCATACAGAGTAGTTTCACTGCCCTAAAAATCCTCTGTGCTCCACTTACTCATCCTCCCCTTCCTTGAACCCCTGGCACCCACGGTCATTATTGTCTCCATAGTCTTGCCTTTTCTAGAACGCCATACAGTCAGAATCATACAGCCTTTCAGATTGGCTTCTGACACTTAGTAATGTGCATTTAAAGTTCCTCGGTGTCTTTTTATGGCTTTGATAGCCCCCCCCTTTTAGCACTGAATAATATTCCATTCTCTGGATGTACCGCAGTTTATCTGTTCCCTACTGAAAGATGTGTTGGTTGCTACCATGCTTTTAGCAGTTATGAATAAAGCTGCTATAAAGACTTGTGTGCAGGTTTTTGTGTGGACACAAGTTTTTCAGCTCTTTTGGGTAAATACCATAGAGTGTGATGGCTGAATCATATGGTAAGAGTATTTTAAGTCCTGTAAGAAAATGCCGAATTGTTGTCCAAAGTAGCTGCACCATTTTGCATTCCCACCAGCAATGAATGAAAGTTCCTGTTGTTCCACATCTTTGCCAGCATTTGATGGTCTTTGTTTTTTGTTTTTTTTATTGTGGCCATTCTAAGAGATGTGGCACCTCATTGTTATTTTATTTTGCATTTTTTGATGTGGTGTGATAGGTGAGTATCTTTTCCTGTGCTTATTTGCCATTTGTATATCTTCTTTGGTGAGCTGTCAGGTCTTTGGCCCATGTTTAAATTGGGTTACTTGTTTTCTCACTGTTTAGTTTTAAGAGTTCTTTATGTATTTTGGATATCAGTCTTTGTCTTTTGAAAATATTTTCTCCCAGTCTGTGGCTTGTCTTCTAATTCTCATGTCTTTCACAGAGCAGAAGTTTTTTTTCAATTAAGTCCAGTTTATCAATTCTTTCTTTCATGGAATGCCTTTGTTGTTTGTTGTTGTATCCCAAAACATCATCACCATACCCAAGGTCATCTAGGTTTGCTCCTCTCCTATCTCCTAGGAGTTTTAAGGTTGTGCACTTACATTTAGGTCTGTGATCCATTTTGAGTTAATTTTTATAAAGGGTGTAAGGTCTGTGTCTCAAATCATATTTTTTTGCATGTGCATGTCTGCTTGTTCCGGAACCATTCATTGAAAAGACTGTCTTTGCCCCATTGTATTGTCTTTGCTCCTTTGTCAAAGATTAGTTGAATTATGTTGGCCTATTTCTGGACTTCCTATTCTGTTCCATTGATCTGTCTATTCTTTTGCCAATACCAAATTGTCTTTATTATTGTAGCTTTATAGTAGGTCTTGAAATGAAGTACTGTCAGTCCTCTGACTTTGTTCCTCTCCTTCAACATTGTGTTTGCCCATTCTTTAAAATCAATTTGTCAATATCTAAAAAATAATTTGCTTGGATTTCTAATTAGGATTACATTACATCTGTAGGTCAAGTTGGGAATAATTGGTATCTTGACAATATTGGGTCTTCTTATCCACAAATGTGGAATTTCTCTCCATTGATTTAGTTCTTCTATTCCTTTCATCAGAGTTGTGTAGTTTTTCTTATACTGATCTTGTACATATTTTGTTTGATTTACACCTAAATATTTAATTTTTGGAATTGGTCATGTAAATGGTATTGTGTTTTTAGTTTTGAATTCCATTTGTCCATTGCTCATATGAATGGAAAGCAACTTTTGTATATTAGCCCTGTATCCTATAACCTTGTGATAATTGCTTATTAGTTCCAGGAGGTTTTTTCTGGGGACTCTTTCAGATTTTCTACATAAACAATCATGTCATCTGCAAATGGAAACACTTTTATTTCTTTCTTCCTTTTTATTTATTTTTCTGGTCTTATTGCATTATCTAGGATTTCCGATATAATGTTGAGAAGAAGTGATGAGGGAGGACATCCTTCCCTTGTTCTGGATCTTAGTGGGAGAGCTTCTAGTCTCTCAGAGAATTAAAAAAATTATTAAACAACACAAAATACTTTAAATGATCCATAATACGTTGTGTGTGTGTGTTTATAAAACCCTCAAGTCTTCTATCTCCCTCCCTCCCTCTATCATCACCTTGCCCTAAAGTCACTACCTATTAATTGTTTTGTGAATTTCATTCTGAACTTGTCCCTATATATACTCACACATACCTTTTGAAAACATAGATGGAAATGTAGTCTCCATTTTTGTCTGTAACTTGTGGGTTTGGTTTTTTTTTTTTTTAAGAGTATACTAATCATTTTAGCTTTCCAGGCTAGTACATATCAATTTACTTTATTCTTTAAATGTCTGCATAATAGGGAAGGAAGATTTGGGGAGGCAATGTTTGGGATTAAAAATAAGACCTCTTTTGATGTCCTTTAAGATTTAGAAAAGGGACGCCTGGGTGGCTCAGTGGGTTAAGGTCTCTGCCTTCGGCTCAGGTCATGATCCCAGGGTCCTGGGATCGAGCTCCGCATCGGGCTCTCTACACGGCAGGGAGCCTGCTTCCTCCTCTCTCTGCCTGCCTCTGCCTGCTTGTGATTTCTGTCTGTCAAATAAATAAACAAAATCTTAAAAAAAAAAAGATCTAGAAGAGAACATTTGAAGGGTTTTTCATTTCCTTTGCTCACTGAGGTGTGTTTCTTTGAATGCCACACCAAGCTGAGATGGACAGTGGAGACCCCAAGTTTATTCAAGTTATATTAGAAAGATTTCTAGGCCAGTGGGGTGGGGGTTATAATTCTAGAAGATGGTGGTTAGACTAGAAAGGAAAAGGAGAATAAGGACTATAGAAAGGCGGCGGGTAGGGGATGAAGCCTCCAAGGGAGACTAAAAATTATCACCAAAAGGCAAGAGCCGTACCAAGGGAGCATGCTATCTTGAAATTCAAGAGGAGAGAAAATGTCAAGAAGAGTGGGGTGGCAAATCGTATGCTGCAGAGAAGCCAAGCCAGTTAGGATCTGAAAAGGTTCATTGGATCTAGGAGATCACGGGTAAGTTCAATGACACGGAGGGAACAGAAGCCAGAGAGCCAGCTTGTGGAGCGTAGAGAAATGACTGGGTGGAATTTAAGAAACAAAATAGATGAAATAACGGAAGGGAAGGAAAAATAAAATAAGATCAAAACAGAGAGGAAGGCAAACCACAGGAGACTCTTAAGTATGGGAAACAAACTGAGGGTTGCTGGAGGGGGTTCGGGTAACTGGGTGATGGGCATTAAGGAAGGTATGTGATGGAATGAGCCCTGGGTGTTCTATGCAACTAATGAATCACTAAATTCTACCCCTGAAACTAATAATACACTATATGTTAACTAAATTGAATTTAAATTAGAAAATTTTTAAGAAATATTTGAAAAACTAAAAAAAAAAAGTGACTGGGGAGCAAATGGTAGGCACAGCAAGGATGTGCTGCACTTTTGAGAAGTTTCACTCAAGATGAAGGAAAGCAATTAAGCAATGACTAAACTGAAGTCACATGAGGCTACAGGGATAATTTTGAACTCCTATTATTGTTATATATAAACATGAAAAAAAATCAAAGTTTGGACAGTCCCTTTCAATTTTATAAACTCAAACTCTTCGAGTTAATGAGCTTACAGAAGTGAGTCAGACCCCATTAGAGCTTATGTCACTTGGCTGTTCTGGGTACCTGGCTGTGACTCAGAAATGCAGACAAGCAGCCACGTGACACCATGGATTACTAAGCATCGCCTATGCATTGTCAAACAGTGATTTAAAAGTTCGCATAGCGGTATACAGCTGGCAGACCATGGAAGCTCCATTTCCTTCTGTGGAAACTTTGGGAGCCCGTATTTGATTCAAAAATGCTTGTGATTATGAACCCCAATCCAGAGAGACACAAAAGTTGTATATTTCTTTATATCTAATCCTCTGTAGGACAAAATGTCCCAAAAATATATTGGTTTAATTCCATAGAATTTTTTTCCCCCGGCTCAAGTAATTAATCTTTCTAAATAACTAGATGGCAGTGTAGGATACTGGTTAAGACCACAGGCAGTAGGACGCACCTGACTTGGAGTTTAAATCCCAAGTCAGCCTCTTATGAGCTGTGAGGTCTTGAGTAAATTCCTGACATGTGGAGTGAAAAGAGTAATAGTACCGATGCAGAAGGTTTTTACGCACATCAAATGAGGCCATGTCTATGCAGAGCTCAGCCCTGAGAGTGGTACCAAGCAGGTGCTCAGGAAGTATGAGCTGAACATTCGGTTCACTGGCCCAGCAGGTAAACACTGGTACAAAGGGCATGGCAGGCATGAAGGGCTGAAGGCAGTAAGGACGGTGATGCAGCTGGGAGAGGAGAGGAAATTGGGAGGGAACCAACAGGAAATAAAATAGGTAGGGGTGGAATCAAGGTATATGGATCTTCTGTTGGGAAAAACAATAAAGCAAGATTCCAAACAGTATCTATATTATATATAATTGTGTCTACACTCACGCTCTTCTCTCTCTCTCTCTCTCCATATTACCATGAAAGTCTTCCCTATGCTTTGGTAAACCTATGACCGAGATGTTATCTGAGCCACGCTCTCTCTCCATATTAAGTGACAGAAACCCAACTTCAAGTAGCACAAGTCAAAATTGTAATGTACCAGCTCATGGCACTGAAAACTGCAGGGGAGGGGGCCTCTGGCAGAGCAAGATCTAATGCCTTCAAGAGAACCCAGCCTCACCCCACCTCACAGCTCGCTTGTCTCCATGGGCTCCCAGGCTAGGCAGCCGCTCCCTTCCAGGTGGCCAAGAACTCAGTTACCTTCCCAGCAGCCCTCACTGAGGGATAATGCTCCTGGTGCCAGGATTGCTCTGGTTTGGTCACAAACCTATCTCTTTACCTTGATCCCTTTTGAAGATGGTGGTGGAAAGAAGGTATTGCTATTCTGATTGGCCAGCCTGAGACTCATGACCATTTGGGTGAACCTCACAGAATCCACATGGACTGAGCGTGGGTAGTGGGGACAGAAGGTGGGGAGGGGGTCCTGCAAGTGAATGGATCTTGAGCAACAAAAACAGCTCGTGTCCTCCATCACCTTCATCTTGGAGGTTGGAAATACTTTTAAATGATTTAAATTTAGGAAATTAGGATCTGAATAAGTTCTTGTGCATCTTTTTTAAAGGTTCCAATCCTCCACAGCAGAGTTTCCAAACTCATCACAATTAACGTTTTTTTAAGATTTATTTTTATTTATTTGACAGAGAGAGAAAGAGAGAGCAGGAACACAAATGCGGGAGTGGGAGAGGAAGAAGCAGGTTTCCCTACTGGCAGGGAGCTGAATGCGGGGCTCGATCGCAGGACCCTGTGATCAAGACCTGACCCGAAGGCAGATGCTTAACAACTGAGCCACCCAGGCGCCCCACTATCGACATTTTGAGACAGGTAATTCCTTGCTTGGTCCACTGTCCTGTGGATTGTAGTATCTTCAGCAAATCCCCAGCCTGAGCCCACTAGAAGCCAGTAACACCTACCTACCTTCTCCCCTCTGTTCTGACAACCATAAATAACTTTCAAGATGAGCAAATATCCCCTGGGAAGCCAAACCACCCCCTGTTGAAAACCACTGCTCTAGGCTATGTGATTTTTCCCAGGCTTATTTTTATTGCAATTATGCAGCTAAAATCCAATTTTATCAAGTGATTCTAACTCCAGAAGGTTTCTCAGTGAGTACAACTGACTTTTGGGGAGTTGGGGGAAGAAATCCTGTCCAAGTAGCTCATGTTACAGGAGGATATCATGAGAATAAGGGCAAATCTGACTGGCCCAGCTCATCTTTCAAGCCACACCATGAGTCGTGCTCTGTTTGGACCAATGGTCAGCCCATCCAATCCGCTATATCCAGGGCTGGAGGGAAAGTGGGATCTGGTGCTTCAGAACCTGCCATTTCGAACAACAGGGGCTGAGACCAGGGAATCCTCCACCTGTGGGATAACGGTTTGCGTGAGCAGCAGGTGAATCAAAATACATTAACTGTATGATAGAGGTGTGGCGGGGGAAAAGCACAAAGGTGCAAGACAGGGGTGGCCCACTGTCCCAGTTTGTCTAGCACTGGCTTGGTTTTCTTTTTTTAACTAAGAAAAATTTTATGATGGTAAAATATACATAAAAGAACTTACCATTTTAACCAGTTTAAGTGTACAGTGGCACTCAGTACATTCTGTATAGAATATGTATACTAAGCGACACATTGGAATTAAGTACATTCACATGGTTGTACTATCCCTACATCCATATCCAGAATGTTTCCATCTTCCCTAACAGAAGCTCTGCACCCATTTAAGAACTCCTCAGTCCCCAAGCCCCTGGAAATCCCCATTCTACTTTCCATCTCTAGAAATCTGACCCCTGTAAGTACTGCACAAAAATGGATCATACCATATATGTCCTTTTCCGTCTGGCTTCTTTCATTCAGCATCATGTCCTCGAGGTTCGTCCATTTTGTAACAGGTTTCAGAATTCCATTTCTTTAAGGCTAAATCATGGTCCATTCTATGGACATACTACATTTTGTTTATCCATGTATTAGGATGTATTCAATGGATACTTGCATTGCTTCCCCCTTTTGGCTACTGTGAATGGGAATGTTTTTCAAAGAAACTCTAATATTTTAATCTTAAAACAGGGACTGAAGATTTCATAAAGCAGATTTCTGTATCAAAAGCATCAAGATTATACACATCTGCTGTAGGGCACTGACTGACCAAAGAGCTTTCAAAAAATTATATATCTTATCTCCTTTTTATAGCTTTTTGAAAAAGTTTTATTTAGTTAAATAATCTCTCAACCCCATATGGGGCTCAAACTCATGACCCTGAGATCAAGAGTCACATGCTCCTCTGACCGAGCCAGCCAGACGCCCCCTTCTTTGTGGCCTTATTGAGGTATAATTGACATACAAAAAAATCATATGTAGTAAATGTATACATTTTAATGAATTAGGATATATGTATACATCTATAGTGTTACAACCACAATCAAGAAAATAAGTGTATTTGTCACTTCCAAAATTTTCCTTGTGTCACTTTGCTTTTCTGTGTGTGTGTATGTGTGTGTTTGTGTGTATGTGTGATGTGTGAATAATATTCAACATGAGATCTATGCTCTAGACTTTGTAAGTGCATAACACCACGTTATTAACTATAGGCACTGTGCTATAGTGTGTCTCTAGAACTTACTCATCTTGTATAACTGTAACATTATACCCCTTGAATAACAACTTCTCGGAGCCCCATCCCCCTTTCCCTGACAACCACCATTCTATTTTCTGCTTCTGTAAGTCTGACTATCTTATAGACGTATGTAAGTGAGAATCACTAAGTCATCATTGTGATGACTTACTTCATGTAGCATAAGGTCTTCCAGGTCCATCCGTGTTGTTCCAAATCTAAAGATTTTCTTCCTTTTTAAAGGCTGAATAATATTCCATTGCATGTATATACCTCACTTTCTTTGCACATTTATCTGTTATTGAATATTTGGGTTGTTCCCACATCTTGGCTATTATGAATAAGGCCGCAATGAACATGGATTGCAGATTCTCTCTTCAAGATCCTGATTTAAATTCTTTTGGATATAGACCCAGAAATGGAATTGTTGGATCATCTGGTAGTCCTATTTTTAACTTTTTGAGGAACCTCCATACCGTTCTCCATAGCAGCTGCACTATTTTGCACTCCAGCCAACAGTGTACGAGGTTCCAATTTTTCTGCATCCTTGCCAACATTTATTTCCTTTTTGGTGTTTTGGTAACAGCCATTCTAACAGGGGTGAGGTGATATCCCATTGCAGTCCTCATGTGGTTTGCAGATATTTTCTCCCATTCCACGGGTTGCCATTTCTTTCTTTGATTGTTTCCTTTGCTGTGCAGAAGCCTTTTAGTTTGATGTCGTCCCACTTGTCTATTTTTGCTTTTGTTGCCTGAGTTTTTGGTGTCCTATCATGAAATCATTGCCAAGACCATTGTCATGAAGCTTTCCCTCATGTTTTCTTCTAGGAGTTTTACAGTTTCCGGTCTTATGTTTAAGTCTTTAATCCTCAGTGCTTAGTTTTCCCATGGAAAGTCCTGTGTCCCAAGAAACCCCTCAGTCCCAGACAGGAACCCAGCCAACACACTGGAAGCTGGGACCTCAGCCCAAGCAGGTGAGCTGGAGCTCTGTCCACTCAGAGCATGATTTCTGGGTTCCAGGAAAGGTGGCCTCTCCCACACAGCTTCAGAAGACTGAGCAGGCTAAAGAGAGGTGACTCTCAGAGGCCTCCAATGAACTGTCCAGTTCTCAGTGACAGAATCCATGTCCGAAGGGAACACCAGTGTTGCCAGAGTGGCTTAGTTGGTTAACTTCTGCCTTCGGCTCAGGTCATGATCCCAAGGCCCTGGGATCGAGTCCTGCATTGGGCTTTTGGCTCAGTGGGAGCCTACTTCTTCCCCTGCCTCTCCCTCTGTCTGCTTGTGTGCTCCTCCCCCTCAAATAAATAAATAAGTGAATAAATCTTTTAAACAAAACAAAGGGAACACCAAAGAATGCTCTCACACATTCACACAACAGGAGTCAGTTTTGCCTAAACCTGACCTTATTGACAAATACAGTGCATCAAAGACCTAACTCATGAAGCTGAGAGTGTTTTCCATTAATTAAAAACTTTATCACAATCATGCATTTTCAGTAAATCTGTGATTGGTTTCTTCCTTTGTATTTTTATGCATTATTTCTTAAATGTGTAGCTGCCAAAGGTATCCCTTTTCTATGCATGGTTTTCACAGTGGTTGTGTAGTCTAGAAACCGAATGCTCACTTTCTGGCAGTAAACATGTTCTTTGGCAAGACTGTCAGCATACCCAATAGGGGCTTCTGTTTTTCATGATCTGTAATGTGTCTTGTTGTGTGGTAGGAAGAGGAACAGTAGGATTTGGGGAAGTGTAACATTCGATTAACATCGTCCTCCCAACTGTTGAACACTGACAGATTTGAGCATCTTTCAGGTCTGAAATATTTTCAGTCTTTGATGGCACTGGAGATGGGCGGAGGGAAAGAGAAATTTTAAAGAAATAAGTACTTTTGTTCTTTGAATCCCACATTTTAAATTTCAACCATGTGATACTGGCTTTTGTCTACTGGTAGTGTGGGATGCGGGAGGTTTTCTTTAGTGTATTTTTATAGACTGCTCAGCTAATTTTTCTATTTTTGCTTAAATAAAAATCTTTATTCCTAAAAAAAGGTCTTACCAACAAATATTAGGTGAACATGATCAGGGTTAAAAAACAAAAAGAGCTCAGTCAAGATGATGTGGTATTGATCATTGTAAACTTAGTAAAAAGGTCTATTTCTAAAGATCAAACAGCCCTAAGGAGCTTCACTATGAGGATCAGAGTCATCAAGGCGGTGTTCCTGGTTCCCACTGGGAGCAGGGGCCTTCTTCACCTTCAGCACACATTCCAACTCAACATGTTAATACATAAGAACACCTACGTAGCGGGGATGGATGATGGATTTTAAATGTTAAATTATGTGTAGTGATATTTCAGAGGATGAAAGTTTCCCCTGGGACTGAACCAGGGGGGCTTAAACGTGGAGTCACGGGATAGGCTGTTCAGCCCATAGCAGAATGTCGGCAATGTTCTTGTCAGTACAAGGAGTGCCGGGACAGCCCTCCTGCCCGGAACTTACAAAGTAGGAGACACCAGTGGCCTTCCAGCAGGGGTGCGTGCTGCTGGAGCTTGCCCAGAAGTCGTTTCCCTTCCTCCCAATAAAAGTCCTGATTTCCCCTATTATGAGGGGCATAGGATCCTCGTGACGTGTAAAATGATGGCTCATAAGTGCTCATCTTTGCTTTCACTACAAAAATATATACTTGATATTCAAACTTACTTCATTTTAAAATTTCTTAGAATTTTTAAAAAATATATTTTATTTATTTGTTTGGCAGAGAGAGAGCACAAGCAAGGGAACAGCCAGGGGAGAGGGAGAAGCAAACTCGTCACTGAGCTGGGAGCCTGATGCAGGGCTCTATCGCAGGACCCCGGGATCATGACCTGAGCAGAAGACAGACGCTTAACTGACCGAGCTACCCAGGGGCCCCTAGATTTCTTAGAGTTTTTAATGTAAAAGTAAGTCATGCACAGTTTTAAAATATCAAACAGTGCAGAAGATTATGCCATGACAATTGAGTCTCCCTTCTCCCCTGACCCTCAGTCCCCATTTCTCCTTCCTAGAGGAGACCAGTTACCATTTTTAATGCATACCTTTCCAGAAATAGTCTATGCAAAGACAATCAGATCTGTAAATTGACAGCCCCCAGTTCTGCAAAAATGGTAGCATGCTATATACATTGTTCTGCATTTTGCTTTTTTTTTTAAATTGAGATTTTAAAGAGAACTGTAGGTGTACATGCATTTCTAAGAAATAATGCAGAGAGATCCATGTACCCTCTACCGAGTTCTCTCCAATGGTAGCATCTTGCAAAACTGTTCGACACTATAACAACTAGGATATGGACATCGATACATTCCATCCACATCATTCAGATTTCCTCACTTTTCTTTGTGCTCTTTTATGTGTGATCAGCCCTGCACAAGCTTATCACATGTGCCGGGTCATATATTCACCACCACAGTGAGGACAGAACAGCTCCATCACCACAAACATCTCTTTTGGGGATGCTTTTATAACCCTACCTGACTCCCTCCCAGCCCCTTCCTCATCCTGAACCCCTGGCAAACACAAATCTCTATTTCTAAAATGTTGTCTTCTCTATTTTTTTTTTAGTTTAAATTTTAATTTTTAAAGCAACCTCTGCACCCAGTGTGGGGCTTAAGCTCACAACCCCAAGATCAAGAGTCACATGCTCTACCAACTGAACCAGCCAGGCACCAGGCAACCCCAGAATTTTGTCTTTTCAAAAATGTTACATAAGTGGAACCATATGGTAAGTAACCTTTGGTATTAGTTCTTTTTCTCTTATCATAATTTCCTGGAGGTTCATCTAAACTGTTGCATGTCTGAGCAGTTTATTCCTTTTTTTTTTTTTTTAAGATTTTCTTTCTTTCTTTGAAAAAGAGAAAGAGCACACGGGTGGGCGACAGGGGAGGGGCAGAGGGAGAGGGACAAGCAGACTCCTCACTGAGTGTTGAGCCCTATGTAAGACTTGATCTTCTGACCCTGATATCGTGACCTGAGCAGAAATCTTAACCTGACTGAGCCACCCAGGTGCCCCAGTTTGTTCCTTTTTATTGCTGAGCAGAGTCCCCCAGTGTGGATATAGCACAGTTTATTTAGCTATTAACCTGTTGGAAGACATCTGGGTGGTTTTCAGCGTGGGGCTCTTATGAATCAAGCTGCTATGAACATTCATGCACAAGTTTTTGTGTCAACGTAAGTTTTCATTTCTTTTGGATAAATGCCCGAGAGTATAATTGCTGGGCCATATGGTAATTTTATGTTTAATTTTATAAGAAATTGCCAAACTTCTATTTTAACCACTTTGCATTTCCACCCGCAACCCAGTTTCTTTGCACCCTCGCAGGATTTGGTGTTTGTCATTACTTTTTCTGCATAAAAGGAGTTTTATTTCTTCCTTCCTAAGTTGTATGTCTTCTATTTCTTTTTCTTGCCTTCTCACGGTGTTATTGCTGTTGCTGTTGCTTCATTTAAGAACATAACTTTTATGGGGCACCTGGATGGCTCAGCCAGTTAAGCATCTGACCCTTGTTTTTGGCTCAGGTCATGATCTCATTGTCGTGAGATTGAGACCCATGCTGGGCTCTACAGGAAGGAGGGGGGTGGTCTGCTTGAGGATTCTCTCTCTCTCTCTCCCCCTTCTGCCCCTATTCTTTCTCTCTCTCTCACGCTCTAAAATAAATAAATAAATCTTTAAAAATTTCTTTATAAAGAACATAAGGGGTCCCTGGGTGGCTCAGTGGGTTAAAGCCTCTGCCTTCGGCTCAGGTCATGATCCCGGGGTCCTGGGATCGAGCCCCGCATTGGGCTCTCTGCTCACTGGGGAGCCTGCTTCCTCCTCTCTCTCTGCCTGCCTCTCTGCCTCCTCTCTCTCTGCAGACAGATCTGTGATCTGTCTGTCAAGTAAATAAATAAAATCTTAAAAAAAAAAGAACATAAACTTTCAGTCATGAGATTTTTCAGCTGAGGATTTCCCTCCTTTTTTTTTTTTTAAATGGGGAAAGCTGGTGTCAAAATCAAGAGGGCCTGCAGTTTGTCTAGCATCAGTACCAGTGTTTGATAAACATTCTCGCTGGTTTTCTTCAAAGAACTTCTTAATTCCATTGAAGCTGTGAAGAGCATTGTGCACACCGAATTTGATTCCTACATCATTTGGCTTATATCACTAATTTTACTTAATCTCTCACCTAGAAGTAGTACTGAGTAAATAATATTTAAAGTTAATTGCTTCAGAAGTATACTTTTGGCCTGCATTCTTTATCGGTTAGTGTTATCTTTGTCCATAAAATCACCAATGGGTTTTTTTTTTTGTTTTAAGATTTTATTTATTTACTTAGAGAGAGAGAGAGAGAGAGCTTGAGTGGGGGAGAGCCAGAGGGAGAAGCAAACTCCTTGCTGAGCAGGGAGTCTAATGCGAGACTCAATCCTGGGACTCCAGGATCACGACCTGAGCCGAAGGCAGTCGCTTAACCAACTGAGCCACCCAGGTGCCCTCATGAATGGTTTTTTAAAAAGAATATAACTTGGATATCCTACCAATCAGTAATAGGATCTGCCTTATTCTTTTTAATGGTTTTGTAGTATTCTATAGTATAATCTCCTTAATTTATTTTACCAGTGTCCTATCAGTAGGCTTTTACTTGATTCTGATCTTTTGCTATTATTAGGAACAATGCTTCAATAAATGTCCTTGTACATATCTTTTCACACATGCACAGGAATTTATAGGAAAAAATCCTAGAAATAGAATTATTGCATTAAAAATATGTTCACTTTAGGGGCACCTGGGTGGCTCAGTCATTAAGTGCCTGCCTTTGGCTCAGGTCATGATCCCAGAGTCTTGGGATCAAGCCTCACATCAGGTTCCCTGCTTCTCCCTCTCCCACTCCCCCTGCTTGTGTTCCTTCTCTCACTGTGTCTCTCTCTGTCAAATAAGTAAAATCTTAAAAAAAATATATATGTTCACTTTATATCTTGATAGTGGCTGAATTATCCTCCAAAGAGGTTGGACCAATTTATAGTCACATTCAACACAGTGTCTTCTCAAATTTTTAAAATCTTTGCCAATCTGATAGGTAAAAGAAAGGATTTTGTTGTCATAGTTGCTGAGTTTTAAGATGAGTTTAAACTTTGCTTGAAATGAAATCAAATTTAAGGGTGCCTGGTTGGCTCAGTTGGTTAGGCATCTGCCTTTGGTTCAGGTCATGATCCCAAGGTCCTGGGATCGAGCCCCATGTGTCCTGTAGACACTCTCTATAGTAAAGATAAGAAAGAAAGAAAGAGAGAGAGGAAGAAAGGAAGAAAGAAAGAAAGAAAGGAAGGAAGAAAAAGAAAAGGAGCTAAGCTGCACCTGGGGGTTAGAAAAGGCTTTGAGCTGAGTTGATCAGTAAAGAAGGAATGAAGTTTAGCTGGGTGCACCAAGGAGGGAATGGCAATCGAAGCAGAGGGAACAGCATAGGCAAAGACACAGGCATGAGCAAACAAGCTTGGGGAATGAGAATACCAGAAATTTAGCATTTCTAGAGGGCCAGGCCGAGGATTAGGCCAAAATTCAAGCAGGAGCCAGCCCAGTAAGAAGCAAAGATTTAAGCTCTTCTACAGTCTATAGGAACCATTGATGGCTGTAAGGAGAAAATGATCAGATTTGCACTTTCGTTGCTTACTCTTTCCATGTTGCGCAAGCCTGGATATGCAGGTACTCAGATGGTTATGCCTTTTTGGCGTGCCTAAAATATTTCATAGTGATAGAGACCAAATGTTGTTATGCATTAACATTTTTTCCTAATTATGTCTTGCCCTTTGTATTAATAACTGCCACAAACTTAGTGGCCTACAACTATGCCAAGTCTGTTATGTTTCAGTTCTGGGCGTCACAAGTCTGAAACAGTTTCCACGGGGTTAAAGCCAAGATGTCGGCTGGGCCCTGTTCCTTCAGAAGGCTCTAAGGGAGAATCCTTGTGTTTCCAGTTTCTGCATCCCTTAGCTCATCGCCCCTTCTCCCTCTTTAGAGCCAACAGAGCCACATCTTGAAATCTCTGGCTCCCTCTGTGG
This sequence comes from Lontra canadensis, assembly GCF_010015895.1. Taxonomy (NCBI): domain Eukaryota; kingdom Metazoa; phylum Chordata; class Mammalia; order Carnivora; family Mustelidae; genus Lontra; species Lontra canadensis. The sequence continues at coordinate 25,636,767 of NW_022631002.1, read as the reverse complement.
CCTCACTGTGTCACTTATAAAGATCCATGTGTCTACATTGGATTGGACTGAATCATCCAGCATAATCTCCCTATCTCAAGGTCAGTTGATTGACAACCTTAATTCCCCCTTGTCATGGAACATATTTCCAGTTTCCAGGTATTAGGTCTTGATGTGTTTGGTGGCGGGGGGGGGGGGGGTAATATTCTGCTTACCACACCAGCCATCCAACATTAAACATTTCACCCAAATTGTGGCAAATGACACAGGACATAAAATTTAGCACTTTTCAGAGGATACTCAGTGCCATTAAGTACATTCATGTTGTACAACTGTCACCACCATCCAGCTCCAGAACTCTTATCTTTTTAAACTGAGTCTCCATACCCATTAAACATTAACTTCCCATTCTCCCCTCCCCGTAGCTCCTGGTCACCACCATTTGACTTGCTTTCTCTATGAATTTGACTATCCTAAGTACTTTATTTTGTATTTATTTTTGTTAAGATTTCCTCTTTATTATTTAGACAGAGAGAGCAGGGAGAGCAGACAGACACAGAGGGAGAGTGAGAAGGAGAAGCAGACTCTCCACTGACCAGAGACCCTGATGCGGGACTCGATCCCAGGACCCTGAGATCACGACCTGAGCCCAAGGCAGACAGTTAACCCACTGAGCCACCCAGGCACCCCACCCTAAGTACTTTAAACAACATTTATTGAACATCTACCATGTACTCTGCCACATACTCTGATTCATAAGTTAATTTGCCCTGATATTTTTTCTCAGCTTTTTATTATAAAATTTTCACGTGCAGAAAAGCTAAAAGAGGGGCGCTTGGGTGGCTCAGTGGTTAGGGCCTCTGCCTTCGGCTCAGGTCATGATCCTAGGGTCCTGGGATCGAGTCCTGCATCGGGCTCTCTGCTCAGCAGGAAGCCTGCTTCCTCCTCTCTTTCTCTGCCTGCCTCTCTACCTACTTGTGATCTCTGTCAAATAAATAAATAAAATCTTAAAAAAAAAAAAAGAAAAAGAAAAGCTAAAAGAGCTGTATGATGAACAACCAACCATATACCTAGTACCTGGAATCCAGCAATTGTTAAACTTTTGCTGTATTTGCTTTGTGTGTATGTCTGATTATTTTGCTGATGCATTATATAGTAAATCGCAATCATAATGACATTTGATCCATAATTACTTCAGGAAGTATCTCTTAGAAATCAAGATATATTTCTACATAACTGCAAAACCATGATTGTATCTAGAAAATAAACAATAATTTTAAAATGCTATCAAATAGTCCATGTTCAAGTGTCCCCTGTTGTCCCCAAAGTATTCGCAATTTAATTTTTGAACCAGAAGCCAATCAGGGCTGACTTACTGCATTTAGCTGCTGTAGTCCTTTAAACCGACCCATCTTTTCCCCCACATGACTTTGACTTTCCGAAGAGCCACATTCTGTTCTGGCTGTCTATAGAAAGAAATCTTAAAATGTTTTATAACTTTAGTAGCTTAAAACCACTATTTTTTAATTTTAATTTTTTTTAAGATTTATTTTTAAGTAATCTCTACATCCAACGTGGGGCTTGAACTCACAACCCTGAGATCAAGAATTACATGTTCTATTGACTGAGCCAGCCAGGCATCCCTTAAAACAACTGTTTCCATCTCACAATTTTGTGAATCACGAATTCAGGCAGGGCCCAGTCATCTGTTACCTATAACATTGACAGAAGGTGCTGGCTGGTATTTGGTCAGAAGATGGACTGGGCTGGAGGGTCCAAGTTGGCTTTGTGTGTCTGTGGAGGACCTGCGTTGGGTGGCTGGAAGGCTGAGCTCAGCTGGGAATGCCCACCAGAGGATATCCATGGAGTCTCTCTCTACCACAGTGGCCTCACTGTGGTCAGTGTTCTGATAGAATAGCTCTTCATCTGGGAACAATGTAATCAGGACAGAAGCTGCATTACTTTTTATTATTATTATTATTATTATTATTATTATTTTAATTTATTAGCTTCAGAGTCACGTAGCATCACTTCCATCACACTGCATTGCTTGAACTGGTCACAGAGCCCAACCAGATTTAAAGAATTTGAAGCTATGTCTTAAAAATTGCCATGAGACAGGTGCCTGGGTGGCTCAGTGGGTTAACGCCTCTGCCTTCGGCTCAGGTCATGATCTCGGGGTCCTGGGATCGAGTCCCGCATTGGGCTCTCTGCTCAGTGGGGAGCCTGCTTCCCCCTCTCTCTGCCTGCCTCTCTGCCTACTTGTGATCTCTGTCTGCCAAATAAACAAATAAAATCTTTAAAAAAAATTGCCATGAGACCATCGTGCTCTCCAGCCACAAATTATTTGCTTTTCTTTCACTTGCAAAAGACATGCACCTTTTCCCAGGACTCCTGCAGAATCTTCTCCCATTATGACAACAGGATCAGGTTCTTTGAGAGATGCGGTTCCTTATCCTGGGCTCCCTGTGAAGCCCTGGACTACATCCTTAAGAGTACAAGCATACCTCTGAGATATTACAGGTTCAATTCCGACCATCCCAACAGAGTGAGTCAAATGAGTTTTTTGGTTTCCCAGTGCATACAACATTTATGTTTACTCTACTGTAGTTATACAATGTGTAATAGCATTATCTAAAGAATGTACTACTTTAAGTAAAAGACACTTTATTGCTAAAAGAAATGTGATCACAGACACTGTAATAAATATAATTAACAATGAAGCATTTTGAAATATTGTGATAATTACCAATAGGTGACACGAGATAGGAAGTGAGCAAATGCTGTTGGGAACATGGTACCAACAGACTTGCTCAATACAGAGTTGCCATAAATCTTCAATTTGCAAAAAAAAAAAAAAAGATTAATAATAATATTAGTGATGCAGTCTCTGCAAAGCACAATAAAATGAGGCATACCTGTATTAGAAGCACAGCTGTTGAGCTGAGAGGAGTACAAAGCATGCCCTTAAGACTCTCAGAGAGATGCTTGTACACCTGAGTGGATTATGAAGAACCATCTTGTGCTTCTGAGGTCATAAACACACATCTTACGGTCAGGTTCCAGACTCCCCCAAACAGTGTTTTATTAGTTGGTGCCCTTGGAGAATGGTCCACATTCTGATTTTGTCTACTTGTTTCCTCTTGGAATCTTTTAGCTTTTTCTCATGGCCAGCCCCCACCCTCACCCCCAACCCAACTCCCATATTTCCTGTGATGTCCAGACACTTGACTGGATTCAGGTCGGAATGCTAGTGGGTCAGCACACATACTGCAAATCTATAGCACAGAGACCGCCCCACTATTCATGTGTTAGATTTGAGCACTTCCATGTGGTGGTGACTAGCCAATTTCCCCACTGTAGAAATTCATTTCCCTCTCTGTGATTAGTGTGCAGCCTGTGGGTCATACTATGAAGAATACGGGATGCTTCACAAAGTCACGTGGTCCTTGCAAGGGCCCATGCTAATCTTTCAGACCTCCTCCCAGTTTTGTTCTGTCTTCGGCAAGTAAGCCTAGGCCTTTAATGTTAAATGAGGTCATAAAGGTGGGGCCCTGATCCAACAGTACTGGTGTCTGTATGAGAAGAGGAAGAGAGGGGCGTCTGGGTGGCCCAGCCAGTTAAGCATCCAACTCTTCATTGCGGCTCAGGTCATGATCTCAAAATTGTGAGCTCAAGCCCCGTGTTGGGCTCTGTGCTGAGCATGGAGTCTGCTTGTCCCTCTTCCTCTCTTCTTCCTCTCTCTCTCTCAAGTAAATAAAATCTTTAAAAAAAAAAAAAAGAAGAGGAAGAGTCAGCAAGGATGTACATGTACAGAGGAAAGGCCATGTGAGGACACAGCAAGGTGGTGACCATCTGCAAACCAAGGAGAAGAGCCTTGGAAGAAACCAACCCTGCTGACACCTTGAACTTAGACTTGCAGCCTCTAGGCCTGTGAGAGATTGCTGTTGGTTAAGCCACCCAGCCTGCAGTATTTCGTGATGGTGGCCCTCACAAACTAATACACGGTTCTTAGAAGACACCCAAGACTTAATGAGGAGTTTAGAATGTATTCTGTAATCAGTAGGGGGTGATTTGGGTTGTAAGCTGGGAGTAACAGGATCAAATCTTTTGGACAGATCACTGCCAGAAAAGTACAAAGGGACTTTGGAGGAAGGAGAGAGTAGAGACAGAGGAAAAAAACCAGTCAGGAGGGATTTTAAGAGTATGGGTAAGAAATAATGAGGACTCAAACAAGAGCAACTGGACAGACAAAAGAGTGTAAGACAGTAGAATCAATAGACTGTACTGACCAGCTGGACATGGGGAAGAGAGAAAGAAAGCTGTACTGAATTCTCCCAGGTTCCTGACTGGGTGGTGATTGTAGTGCACATTTATTTGTTTCCTACCCAGCTTCCCCCATCCGAAGAACACTCCAGAATTGACCCCAGATTTCCCTATTGTGTAGCCCCTGTGCTGTGGGGAAGCTCACCCTGTCCCAGCATTAATGGTGGGCTTTGGCTGACTCACACTAATTAGTATATTGCATTGGTCTGGCTATAGTTTTTGGTTCAGGAGTGAGCATGTGGTCTAACCATTGTCAGTGAAGGGGAATGTCAGAGCCCTCGACTGGAAGGCTAGGACTGAATGCTCTTCCCCACTGAACAAGAACAAGGAAGCTTGTAGGCCTGACTTAACTGGCAAACATTTCGTGACTCCAGGGGAAGGAGCTGTAGACTAGAGCTGACCATACGCAGAGCAAAGCAAAGATAGATTCCCCAGGGACATGCTTGGCTCAACTGACCATGAAGTCCTGGGCTCTCCAGTTATGGAGTCTAGAAATCCGCTGACGTTTAAGCCGGTTTGAATTGTGTTTTCCTGTGACTTGCCAGATAGATACGGGTAATCAGGTGAATGGTGGAGCCATTAACTCACATATGCAAGGCAAGAGGAGGGGCTCCTTTGAAAGGAAAGAAGTTTCATCTTGAACTGTCACAGTCCCACCCCTTTGCTCAGAGTTGATGTTTGGGTCTGGAATGACCCCTTCCTCACGTCTGTGGGCCTGCTACAAAAGTCCTCCTCACACCCAGAGGCCCCATTCTTACGCACCTTCCTTTGTAAAGCCTTCGTGAACCCCTATTCTGCGTAGATCAGAATTCACCACTCTTTCTGAGCTTCCACAATATTTTGGACACGTTCTATCATAGCTTTTTTCACCTCATGTTACTAGTTCCTCCACTGAACACCAGCTTCCTAGACAGTCCAGAACACATTGTATCTTTTTCCATGCCCACATGAGGAGGACGTGAAGCCGCTGATCCTCTCGACAAATAAATGATGGCTCTTCTTCCCCCATATTCTTCTCATACTAATGAATTTACTTACCACTCCACCCCCTTTGGACTGAGGGAAACTCTGGCTATCAGATCATGGTTTAAATTATATAAAGTTTACCCAAAAAAAGATGAAAATATAGGAATGCGAGGAAGGGGTATTTTTATGGAGCTGGGAATACAGAAAAAGAAAAGTTGGATCAAGCAAGCACCTTGATTATAACAATGTGATCGCTGCTTCTTTGCCAAGTTAGGAGGGTGACACACACACTGAGTCTCTCTGGATGTATGAGATGGGTTTACAGTGTCTCCTCATACTGCTAAAGACTGTGGGAAGAATCCAAAATCGGCGCTACCCACACATAAGGTCGCATCATGCCTATCAATTTATTTTGATCTCATTGAAGGCGTGTGGAGCAGTGCTCAAGAAATAGCTCAACCAAAAGAACATTTAAATTATGCAAAAATGAACTCCAGTGATTTAAATCCATTAACCTTACATAATAACATTTCAAACATAGTACTGTAATTGCAAAAAAATGAAAAAAACACCTTTAATAATTTGAACTCAGGAGAGATAAGTTCTATATGATCTTTGCAGGAAGAAGTTGAAGAATACTGATCTGTCTTCTTCAAGTCCTTTTGGAAATGTGAATTGACGGGGAGGCAAGCATAGCCATGCCTAGATCAATGACAATAGTAATGAACGATGATAGCCTTAAGCCTCAGTGTGTGCTATGTGCCAGGTGTCATCTGAGGTGCGGAGGACATAGCATCTGAATAATGACAGTAAGAAGGACACTTACTGAGCCCTTGCTAAGTATGGGCCAGGCCCTGAGCTAAGTGCTCTGTGTATATTGGCTCATTCATTCCACTCCTACCATCATTGTCCCCATTTTACAGGTACAAAAACCATGGTTCAGATGGGTAACTACTCCAAGGTCACAAAGCCAACTGAAGTGGACTCTATCCAGGCCTGTTGGATCCCAGAAGTCACACAGCAGTTGAGTATAAACAGCTGCTGTGTTCCGTGGGTAGGGGGTTAAACCATTTTAAATCCCGTTCACTCCTTTTGCTTACACATTCATTATTTACAGTTGGCGTGAAGGTAACATTCAGTATAGTTCTACTAAAACTTCAACAACTTTGAATCAGGGGAGCTCAACTAATGAGTTTTCTTCAAGGCATTTAGCAGTGACTTTAGTCCACAAATCTAGAAGATTATGTAACCTAATCTGTACCTTGGCAAACTATTTTTTTTTAAGATTTTAAGATACTACTTTTAAAAAAAGTTTTATTTATTTATTTATTTATTTCAGAGAGAAAGTGTATGTAAGTGAGGGGGAGAAGGGCGGAGGGAGGAGAAAGAGGATCTCAAGCAGACTCCCCACTGAGCATGGAACCTAATGTGGGGCTCGATCTCACAACTCTGAGATCATGAGCTGAGCCAAAACCAAGAGTCAGATGCTTAGCTGACTGAGCCATCCAGGCACCTCACCTTTCTTGCCACTTTAATTCAGTGCTCTCTGTGTTTCACTACTCTGCTTTGGGACTGTGGTAATAGGTGCTCACCACTTGTACTATTATTTGCTTATAATTGAGTCATTGTTTTTTGCCTAATGTTTTAGAGGAAAATATCACCCCTATAAATAAAGAACCACTAATTAACTCAATGAATATTTATGAAGTGCCTAATATGCATGAGGAAGTGGGGATATAGTAATGAAAAATACACCTCAAGAATCCTTGCCCTCATGGAGCTAATGTTCAAGTAGGGGTGACAGACAAGCAACAAGGAAAAGAATAAAATAGCAGGAGGCCTGGGAGGCTCCGTCGGCTAAGCATCTGCCTTCAGCTCAGGTCATGATCCCAGGGTCCTGGAATGGAGTTCCGCATCAGGGTCCCTGCTCAGCGGGGAGTCTACTTCTCCCTCTCCCACTGCATGCTGCTCCCCCTGCTGTGCTCTCTCTCTTTCTCCCTCTCTCAGACAAATAAATAAAAATAATTTAAAAAGGAAAATATATAGTACATAAGAGAGTGATCGTCCTAAAGGAAAAAGAGAGAGAGAGAGAGAGAGAGGAAGAGAGAGTCAGTTGGGGAGGGCTAAAATTTTAGATACAGTGATGAGGGAGGCCTCATTGACAGGATGACTTTGAATACAAAGACCTGAAAGGGACCACCCATATGGAAATTCAAAAGAGAAAAAAAAAAAGGCAATTCAGGGAGTAGGAACAGACAGGGCCAAGCCTGGAGAAATGAGCATGCTTGGAGCTTTCAACCATAAGGAGGTCATGGGCAAAAGCAAGACTAGACAGGAAGCTGTTGCAAAACTCCAAGCAAGAGATTATGTTGGTGTGGACCACAGTGATGAGAAATAACCAGATTCTAGAAATATTTTGAAGACAAAGCCAACATTTGCTGATGGACCAGTTACAGAGTACAAGACAAGATGAATCAAGATAAACCCTAGAACTTTTGGCCTAGGAAGCAACTGGAAGGATGGAGTCCAATATATGTCTTCTTTTTTTTTTTTAATCCCTCCATAGATCCTCCCCAGTCCCCTTGATCTGGATCTCTGTCACTTGCATCATAGCCTCCCCACTCAGTGGAAGAAATTTAGAAAGCACCAGCATTCAAAAGAACAGATTTAAAGCTGCTTGTAGTTTTGCTGATCTAGAGTCTGTGTGTGTCCCACGGTTCTAGGATTCTGCAGTCTTGAAATGACAACACTGGGAAAAATTAGTGAGGTTTTTTTCCAGGGATCCAGCAGACACCTTTGGAATACTGAAATTCTGTATATGGTAAATATATTGAACACACTCTGAATATCATAAATATGTTGAAATTCTGTCTAGTGCAATTCTGGTACATAGATTGATTGGCTGGGTAGTAAGGAACACAAGCTTTCAGAGGGAAAAGGAACATTCCTGGCTCTTAAAATATAGGCTATAAACAGATCTATGCTTGATAAACTATGTACCGCTTGTGTCAAGTGAATTAATGTAACTATTTAGCATCCCAAGCTCAAACTTTAATTTCACTCTTTCTGGCTTACTCAGTAGTTCAAAAAGAGGACAGATTAAATAGAGCAAAAATACACAAGCAGTGAATGAGTTTCATGGTGAGCCAAGACATCACAGAAGAAAAATAATTCAATTTTATCTTAAACACTGGCCTGTTACTTTAATATTAAAATAGCGGTGGTATTTGAGTTTAGAGCCAATGGTCTCTGTACAAAAATAATGCCTTTCTTGGCACTGATAAATCATTAATCTTCCATCTTAAGGGTTTCAACATCAAAAATAGTTTACTGGCCTTATCTGTAAATAACCTGCATTGCCTTCAATTAGACAAATTAACGCACTCACCGTATTGGCCCCTACAGTCACTTCATCAAATTATAAATTCTGACTATGAATTATGTTTACTTTTACATTGGACAGTGTAGCAAACTGAACATTTAAAATATGATCAAGTTCAAGGGTTCAAGGCTGTCCTGTAACTGCCTCTGAACAGAGACCAAACTAAAGGTTCACTGCTGGTTTCTCCATAGAGCTGCAGACCTACCGTCTAGTGGCCCCTGGACTCCACTGTAAGTGCCATCCCAAACTCATCTGTGGCCCCACATTGCCCATATTCCTGTGCTCTGTATCTGTTAGTGACATCTCCATCCACCTGGTCAGCCAGGTTAAAAACTCGAATTACCTTTGACCCCTCTCTGCCCTTCTCTTCCTATATCCAATTAGTTGTAAGGTGTTGCCCCCTGAACTTCCAAACTGACTTCCTGTATCAAATCACTCCCTTCTTCACCCCACTGCCAGATTTATGTTGTCACTTGCTCAAAAATCTTACTGTTTTCTATTTCTTATGGAATAGCCTAAGCTCCTTAGTGCTGAAGTCTTTCCACAGTTTGGCCCCGATTACCCCACCACCTCTTGTTTCAGTTACACCAGGATTTAATTCATAAGGGTGACTGAGTAATGACAGAGTGGTCAGTGCCATTGAAACAAGTTTTATTGCTCACCATTCCCAAGAGAAAGGGGCACATCATGCCATTCAGAGCCACACAGGAAGTACCAGGGTCAGGAAGGAAGCAAAAGGAGTGAGAGGGAGATCATGACCCAGAGCCTCTATTGTGGTTTCTGCAGGAAGAAATGGATGAGACAGAGTAGGCAAATTTGAGCAGGCTTAAGATGGGATACTTTGAATAATGTCTGTGGACTCTGGGCTATAAAAGGTGTCTCTCATTGTCCAGTACTCAGCCCTGGAATGATTTAGGACAGGGGAACTGTTGGCTTGGTGAGAGGTAAAGGAAGTGGTTGGGATATAGGCTCTCAACCGTTTGGTTAATGGAAGGTGTGTTCACAGGCAAATTGTTTGTTACTCTAGGCATTAGCCCATCCAAAGAGGGAAAGCTCCTGGGGTGGAGGGAGTCAAAGGCCCCAAGATGTCACGGCGCCTTAAAATGCAGCAAATAAGAAACATGACTAATACATATCTTCCTTCCCATGAGCCCCTTGCTCATAGCTCTCCTAACCCCAGAAAATGCCTTTCCGTATGAAAGGGGCGACTGTGGCCGAGTCTGGTGACATATAACTGTCAACCTTAAAAATAAAACTGCCAGTTATTTTACCAGCGAAAATAGGTTTATTCAGGAATAGCAGAGAATGCCCATCCAGGGCAAGCAAGCTATGGCAAAACCAAAGACAAGACCAGAGAACACATTAGACCTGGCTCATTTATGGAGGAGAGGGGCACTTGGGGAAGCCGTTATAAACAAGAAATCCATTGGAATAAAATGGGAGTTCAAATACAGTGGCTTCTCATTGGCTGAGTTGGGACTGTTTTTCATTGCCTGGGCCTTTGGAGGAAAGCCTTTCTTCCTCTTGCTAAGGTAGTAAAATTGTATCCATGTGCAAAGTCCTTCTCTCCCTGTTGGATTTGTAATAAGCGAAGAGAGGTAGGGCAGGAGAGCTCCCCCTGCTGAATCTCCTGACTCCATTTTAGTGAGGTTTCTCTATTAATTTTCACATAACCATGATCCCTTCCCTACCCCTTTTCCCCCAACTAGACAAGGGACTGCACCTGACACAGATACTCATCCAGTCTATAGGGTGGCTGGCAACATAAGCCTCTTCCGATCTTTTTCAAAAAGACAAACTGGGCCAATTAGATTTCCTCTTTTAAGGATTCAAATTAAGAGCCGTAAAAGATTTCCAGTGGGTGGTAAGGTGAACTGGGAGGCTCTGAAGTAAACTCAGGACCTTTGTGAGCCAGACGTAGCCCAGTGCTTTCCCCTATCTCCTCCAACTCCATCCCTTACCCAAGCCAAAATATTACAAACAGTCCATGACTATCTGGGGCTAGTGCTGGAGGTTTTGTTTTATTTATTTTCTTGTTTTGTTTTGTTTTAATGTTTCTTTGAAGTACAAAGATTAATAGATTCAGTAACAAAACTGTTGTAAATAGGTCTGACTTGATCAGGCCTGAGACGGAGGCCACAATGATGCCCACTTATAATCCCCCAAACGTGTTGCTAAGTGTTTTTAACTTCATGTAAACATTTAAAGGACCACATAAAATCTAGTACAAATCATCCAGACACCTCAATGGGCATTTCCAACTCCCTTTTAAAGTTCCCACACTGTGGTGGGACTGGAACTGGGTGCCTCCGTGGATTCGGCCTCTGCCTTCTGCTTGATCCCAGGGTTCTGGGATCAAGCCCCATATCAGGCTCCCCACTCAGCGGAAAGTCTGCTTCTCCCTCTGCCCACTGTTCCTCCTGCTGTGCTCTCCCTCTTTCTGTCAAATAAATAAAATCTTTCCAAAAAAATAAATAAGTTCCCACACTGAGCTCACACACTGCAGGGTACAAATCTTCCCCGCGCAGGTAGGGACTGCGCCCCGCCCCTGATCACGTGGGACCAAGTCCGCAGGCTGTCGATTGTTTCTGCCTGGGCAGGCCCGCCGGGATCGATTGCTCCAGTCTGGCCCATCCGCAGAGCGGGAAAATTTTCAGTCAGCCTGGCGGCCACAGCAAACCTCCACACTCTTCACAACCTTGACCAGCATCCGCTTTTTCAGGCTTTTCTATCTCGGACTCCCGGCACCACACGAGTGGAAGCGAAGAAGTTCAAGCCGCCGCCGCCATGTCTGAGGCTTATTTCCGGATAGAGTCGGGGGCGCTGGGGCCTGAGGAGAACTTTCTATCCTTGGACGACATCCTGATGTCCCACGAGAAGCTCCCCGTGCGCACAGAGACCCCCATGCCTCGCCTCGGCGCTTTCTTCCTGGAGCGGAGCGGAGGTCCGGAGACTGACCACGCGATCCCTCAGGTAAGCCTGCCCACGCGCGTTCTCCGGAAAAGACTACAGTTCCGGTTGGGCGTGGCCGCCGCGCCAAAACCGTGATCCCCCTTGGGATTTGTCGTTTTGCGGGGGGGGGGGGGGGGGGGGGGGGGGGGGTGGCGGGCCTTATGCACAAACAAGCTGTAACCGCCGGTCTCGGCGCGCTGAAGCGCTTTCTTAGCGGCGGGCCTCCTGTGTGAAACCGAGTTTATCCTAGGTGGTCTGATACCATTTTTGAAGCTGTCCAAATTGAGCAGAGCCCCCACTCGCCCTGTCTTGTGCCTAAGGCTTAAAGGACCGGCTACTACTGACGACTTCAGGATCGGGGGCTCCTGATCACGTTTGTCTTAAAACGACAGCTTTGGGTTCTGTAAGAGGATGTGATACGTCTGGGAACCGCAAATTGCTAGATTCATTCCTGCGCAGCGACGACGGTATCCGCAACCGTCTACCGAGGGCTTCAGTGCCGGCGTGGATGGTGTGGGGGAGGGAATCTTCCCTTCTGTGACTCCTTTAATCCTTCCATGACCCTATAGTTGGATCTGGTTACACACCAGGAATCTGAAGCCCAGAAAGTTTGTGTAACTTGTTCAGGGTCCCATTGCCCGTGGTGAGCTTGGGATTGGAGCCTGGAGCTGTGGGACTTCACAAGCTAGTTTGCCCCAGGAACGGGCTCAAGATGGTTATTTTGTTATTTCCTCTTTAACCTACATTTTGCTTGGAAGGGTGTGTTAGTTTGGCGTGTTTGTTTCCATTTTTATCCAAAGTAATCCATATACAAAGGTCAAATGGTGACAAAATTTCTAAGAAAAATTAGGGGGCCCCTGCTTTGCTTTCCCCCCAGTTTTCCTTGCCAGGTCCACCCGGTCTGTCGACTTTTTAAAGAGTTTCTTCAGGATTTGCCTCTGTGTTTTTAAATAATAATCGTGAGCTTGTTTTTTTGATTTGTAGAAAATTAAGACGTTATTTCTTAGCTTTGCCTTATAGTCAGAAGGATTGTGTTCTCATACACACTTGTAAGCAGAGATGTGCTGCCCATATGTTATTCATATTGCCTTCGTTTTACCAAATGGCCTTTTTTGTGTTCCAGGATTCCAGCCAGGTCACCCCCGTTGCATTTAGTATCCCGTATCCTTGGGCTGCTCTTGGCTGTGATAGTTGATCAGATTTTCTTTGTGTTTAGTGACCATGACAGTTTTGTGGAGTGCCGGCCGGGTAATTTGTGGAATGTTCCTCAGTTGGGATTTGTCTGATGATTCCCTCATGGTTAGACTGATTTGAGGAGGAAGATCACAGAGGTGAAGTGCTATTTTCATGGCGGCATACCAAGGGCATATAGTGTCGGTGTGGTTTATCACGGATAGGAACCTCCATCACCTGGCTAAGATAGTGTTTGTCAGGATTCTTCACCATCAAGTTACTTTTTCCAGGGCTCCTGGGTGACTCAGCTGCTTAAGCATCCAGCTCTTGATTTCGGCTCAGATCCCGATCTCAGAGTCGTGGGATTGAGCCCCGAGTTAGGCTCTGTTCTGGGAGTGGAGCCTGCTTAGGATTCTCTCCCTTTCCCTCTGCCCCTCCCCACCTCTCTCTCTATCTCACTCTTTCTCTCTCACACACACAGTCTCTCCCTCCCTCTCTCTCTCTCCCCCCAACCCCCCCCCCAAAAAAAAGTTAACTTTTTTCCACCTTTCCATACTGTTCTGTTTTTGGGAGGGAGTCATTATACACAGCCTCACGTAAGGAGTGGGGGAGTTATGCTCTACCTCTTTGGGGGCGGTGTCTACATAAATTATTTGGAATTCTATTTGGGAGATTTGTGTAGGATGGTTTTTAATGACATATTTAATTTCATTCATAGATACAGGACTATTTAGGTTTTCTGTTTCTTCCTGTGTTTTTCTTGGTACATTGTTTTCTCCCCTAGGCATTTGGACGATTTCATATAGATTTCCAAATGTAGTGGTATAATCTTCAAAATTTCCTTTTACTATCTTTCTGACATCTGTAGGATTATATTGGTGTCTTGGTTTTTATTATTTGGGTTTTGTTTGTTTGTTTGTTTGTTTGTTTTAAGATTCTATTTATTTAGGGACACCTGGGTGGCTCAGTGGGTTAAGCCTCTGCCTTCAGCTCAGGTCATGATCTCAGGGTCCTGGGATCAAGTCTCACAACAGGCTCTCTGCTCAGCAGGGAACCTGCTTCCCTCTCTCTCTCTGCCTGCCTCTCTGCCTACTTGTGATCACTATCCATCAAATAAATAAATAAAAGCTTTTAAAACAAACAAAAGATTATATTTATTTATTTGACAGAGAGAAAGAGATAGCGAGAGAGGGAACACAAGCAGGGGGTGTGGGAGAGGGAGAAGCAGGCTTCCTGATGAGCAGGGAGCTGATGCAGGGCTCGATCCCAGTGTCCCAGGACTCTGGGATCATGACCTGAGCTGAAGGCAGATGCTTAATGACTGAGCCACACAGGTGCCCCAGTTTTTATTTTTGATATGGAGAAATTATGCTCCTTTCATTAGTCTTCCTAGGAGTTTATCAAGCATTAGTCTTTTATTTTCTTCAAAATTTTATTTAAATCCTAGTTAGTTAACATACAGTGCAGTATTAGTTTCAGGAATTAAGTGATTCATCACTTATATACAATACCCAGTGTCATCACAAGTGCCCTCCTTAATGCCTCTCACCATCTAGCCCATCCCCCACCTCTCTCCCTCCATCAACCCTGTTTATTCTCTATTGTTGAATCTCCTATGGTTTGTTACCTTCTCTCTCTCTTTCTCTCTCTCATTCTCCCCCCTCTCATGTGTTCATCTGTTTTATTAGTCTTTTAAAAGAACTAACTTATAACTCTCTCAGTTTTCTTCTTTGTACCCTTGTTTTCTAGGTTATTAAGTTCTTAATTAGTTCTTTACTGCTACTTTCTTTGGATTTAATTTTCTATTGTTTCCTACCCCCCACAACCCTGCCCATGCATTTTGAGATGGGTCCCCAGGTGATTGATTTTTCAGCTTTCCTTTATGCATTTTTTAGCTCTGCATTTCCTCTGAGCTCAGCTTTAATTACATTCCACAAGTTTTGATTTGTTGTATTTTATTTTCATATCAGTGAGTTCAAAATAATTTCTAATTTCTATTGTGATTTCTTCATTGACTCATAGTTATTTCTTCATTGACTCACAGTGCTTAATTCCAAACATGTTGAGATTTTGCTTTTCATCTTTTCTGGTTTTGATTTCTAGTTTAATTCGTTACACTGTGGCAAGAGAATGTAGTCTGAAAGATTTCGGTCTTTTGAAAGAAAGCTTGCTTTATACTGCAGCATAAAATCCACTTAAACATTCTATATGCACTTGAATAGATATATATTATGAAGTCATGATGTGTGATAAATAATGTAAGTCAGGTCAAGTTTGCTGTTTTGTTGAGAACTTCTCAATCCTTATTGGGGTTTTTGGCTATTACTTATCTAAAGAGATATGCCAAAGTCTCCCACTATAATTATGGATTTGTCTATTTCTCCTTTTACTTCTGTCAGTTTAGACAGATGCCTGTCTTTTTCTTGTGGATATAATGACCCTTTTTTTATTGTATCTCTAGTCTCCTTTCTTTTGATTACTATCTGCATGACTTTTTTTTTTTCAATCTTTCTATGTCTTTTTATTTAAGATATATCTCTTTTGGGGCACCCAGGTGGCTCAGTGGGTTAGAGCCTCTGCCTTCGGCTCAGGTCATGAACTCGGGGTCCTGGGATTGAGCCCCGCATCGGGCTCTCTGCTCGGCGGGGAGCCTGCTTCCCCCTCTCTCTCTGCCTGCCTCTCTGCCTACTTGTGATCTCTCTCTCTCTGTCAAATTAATAAATAAAATCTAAAAAAAAAAAAAAAGATACATCTCTTTTAAGCAGCATATAGTGGGGTTTTGTTTTTATTTGGTTAGACAATTTTCCAACTGGTGTATTTAACTTTTTTACATTTAATTTAATTACTGATATATTTGTGTTTATTTTTGCCTTCCTACTATTAACTGTCTGTCCTGTATTTCCATATTTATTTCTGGGATCATTTTCATTCTTCAAGATTTACTTACTCTGTGTCTTCTGGTGATAAATTCTCCATTTCTGTCTGTACAGGGGGTCCCCAAGACCAATCCGCGGTTTAATGATTCACTAAGAGAACACAAAGGACTCAGTATACAGTCATTCTTATGTTTACATTTTAATACGATAAAAGGATATAGAGTAAAACCAGCAAAGGGAAAGGGTGTGGTGAATGAAGTTTGCAGAAAGCCGGATATAAGCTTTCAAGTCCCAGCGGAGTCACACTGGATGCACTGAATTTCTCCAGTAATGCATTGTGATATGTGTGAAATATTTGTGTACCAGGAAAGCTCATTAGAGACTCAGTACCCAAGGTCTTATTGAGGGCTAGTTACATAGGCACTCTACCTAACATATACAAAGATTCCAGGCTCCCAGAAGGAAAGCAGGTATTCAGCATAAACCACATTGTGCAAACTAAGCACAGTGAAGCACATGTATCCATTCTGAGAATAGTGGGAACCCTCCTGAAACCCAGATTCAAGGACACCCACCAAGGACCAAGCTTACAAGCAGGCCTTTCTAAGGAGGGCAGTCTGAGGCTTGCTGTGTTAACTTTCCGCACACTTCCTGTGTGAAAATACCTTTGTTTTCCCATTACTTTTGAAAGGATATTTTCACCGGGTATAGAATTTTAGATTTGCTGTTATTTCAGGCCTTTTTTAAAAGATGTCATTCCAGGGGCACCTGGTTGACTATTTCAGTTAAATTTCAAGCCTTCGGTTCAGTTGATGATCATGGAGCCCTACATCAGGCTCCCTGCTCAGTGGGGAGCCTGCTTTTCCCTCTGGCCCTACCCCTTCTTGTACTGTCTCTCTCAAATAAATAAAATCTTTTTAAAAATAAATAAAAATAAAATGTCATTCCATTTTCATTGTTTTGTGTCTTCCTTCATTTCCGTTGAGAGGTTGGCTTTGACTCTTCTAGCTCGTTTTGTAAAAGATGTGTTCTCACCCCCACCAGCAATGCCTTCTAAGATTTTCTCTAGGTCTTCATTTTTCAGCAATTTGAGTAAGATGTGCCGAGTTGTGGTTTTATTAATATTTATCCTACTTCGGGGGCACCTGGATGGCTCAGTGGGTTAAGCTCAGTGGGTTATGCCTTCAGCTCAGGTCATGATCTCAGAGTCCTGGGATCGAGCCCCGCATCGGGCTCTCTGCTCAGCGGGGAGCCTGCTTCCCTTTTACTCTCTCTGACTGCCTCTCTGCCTACTTGTGATCTCTGTCAAATAAATAAATAAAATCTTAAAAAAAATATTTATCCTGCTTCATTATGTTCCTAGAATCTGTGATTTGATATCTCTCTTAAATTTTGGAAATTCCATGACTATTTTCTTCTCAAATACTTCCTTTGCTTCAATCTATTCCTCTTCTCTTTCTGGGCTTCAAATTACATGCAGGTTAGACTGACTTCCTTTCTTTCTACCATATTCCACATTTCTCATGCTGTTTCTTGTATTTTCTTTTTATGCTTCAGTTGGATATTTTCTGTTCACTCTTTTTTCAATTCATGACCCTCTATCTGTGTCAAATCTGGTAGGCCAGTCAAATGTAACTTAATCTATTGAGTTTTGTTTTGTTTTTTTAAGTGGGGAGGGGGAAAGGGAGAATCCCAGTAGGGGTCTCAATCTCCGGACCCTGAGATCATGACTTGAACTGAAATCAAGAATCAGATGCTTACCCAACTGAGTCACCTAGGTGCTCCCCTCTGTTGAGTTCTTAAAGTTCAATTCTTGCATTTTTCAGATCTGGAATTTCTAATTGATTTTTTAAAATTTGTTTTAAAGCTAGTGCCTAATTACTCATGATATTTGGTACAGAAATTGGACTTCATTCTCTCTCTATCCTTTTCTTCTCAAATCTTGATCCCCTATGTTCTGGCTTCTTTGGAAGCCTTGAACTCAGTATTTGTCTCCCTGGCCCTGGGAGGTTGGCAAAAAGCTCTGCTCATACACACTGCAAAGCTTCTCCCGCCTTTTGCAGCAGTTCTGCTCCATGAGAGTTCTATGCTATTGTACCTCCTTCGACTTAAGTTAGGTTTGACTTTTATTTTTTTGGATATTTCTCTCAATTTCTGGTCTGTTGTGGCCCCCTCACCATATTTTCCAATTCTGTTAAGGCTTTAAAAATATAGATTTCTCTCTCCTGTCATCTCAAACTATGAAGTGGGATACAGAGGGCCTGTGGTCTGAGGTCAGGCTGATACTGTTTTTCCATCTAGCCCTTGGCACCCAGGGTGTGCTTCTTAGCATATAACAGGCTCCCAGTCAGTGTATATGAAGAATAGATATTGAATATTCAGAGAAAGCAGAAATGTTTATTATATTTCTGAAGTGACTGCAATTGGGAGTTTTTATTTCTGTGAGTTAGAAAACTTTCCCTTAATACCATGGTTTTGTCCTGTACTTTGCTTTCATTGAATAAATCCATTTCTTGCCATTCCATCATGACATTGAACTTGAGCCCCTGCGGTTCAGTTTTTCAGGTCACAACCAGGCTTCTGCACATGGTAGCCCTGCCGCCAAGGAGAACGGCCAACACTGATATTTGCCAATGGAGTGTGTATTTCTTTTCTAGCACACATGCTTGCTATGTGATTTGTTGTTAAAATCTGTGTTCTTGTCTGATGCAGGGCTCAAAGCTTGAACTCCCCTTGTGGCTGGCAAAAGGACTTTTTGACAACAAGCGGCGGATCCTTTCTGTGGAACTCCCCAAGATCTACCAACAAGGTTGGAGGACGGTGTTCAGTGCCGACGCCAATGTGGTGGACCTCCACAAGCTGGGGCCACATTTCTATGGGTTTGGCTCCCAGCTGCTGCATTTCGACAGTCCAGAGAATGCAGACATTTCCCAGTCTCTCCTGCAGGCAAGTGATTAATGTGAAAATCTAAGGCACTGCACGGGCCCTGGGAGCTGGTGTGGTCACCAGCAGACTTCACTGTTCTCGGGGAAGTGTACCATTTACATGGTTCGTTCATTATTCCATGTCAGCCGACAGTTAGACTGTGTTTGCTGATTATATACCTACTTCAAAATGATTGGTCTGCAGCTTTTCATATTTGCTTGTTAAGACTTGGGACCAACAGAAAGTCCTAGAAATAAGAAAGGGATGATGGTTGACCACAGGGACAGGCTCCCAAATGTACCAGCCCAGCCCCAGGACTGGCCTGAGGGTTCCTCTCAGGAATGTACCTGTTACTTGTTCCCTTCCCTTGCTCTGGGGCTAAGATGTGGCTCTGCATCTGCACTGTGTCCTCACGGTGTGATCTGGTCAAGCTACTTGTTCTCTCTAGGCTTCTCAATTTTTCGCCTGTTAAGTAGAGATACAAGAGTGCCAAAATTACCACATCACAGTGAGTTTATATTGTGCTATTTAATAAATGGTACCTATTACTGTTATGTTCCATGGACAAGACAGTGTTATGCACATAGTACCATCCTTTAGGTATGACCTTATTTTAACTTTTTATTCTGCTAATATTAGAAGAAACCTCCTTTTCTACCTCTTGTTTTACTCCTTCATTTCTAGCTTTGCAAGAATCGGTGGCTAAAGACACATTTCTGCCCGGTGTTGGGCTAATGTGTCCTTGTGCAATTTTTAATGTGGATAGTAAAGAAACACTTCATTGCTCTCCATTCAGATAAAGAAGCCAATACACAGACTGTAGACCATTGGAGCTTAGGAAACTCTTGTGAGCAGGAAGCTAAAAGTGAGGAAAACCCATTTGTCTTACAGTATCTCCAGGACATGTTCTTGAATTAGAACACTGCCCTTGGCTAGTGATTTCTTTGTTTTCTTTTCCCATCATTGCTTTGAAGTCCTGTAAAGTTGCTGACATATAAGGTGACATCGCCACAAGGCCAAGGAAGAAACTGAAGCCAGGGCTCGTGGCTTGGTCTCGGAGCCCTAGGGTAGAGTGACACTCCTAGATCACATGTGTCTCTGTCCTGCTCTCAGACTGAAAAAAGTAGAAAATGCGTTCAATTAGATCAGGAATCTTCTTTGGTTGAAACCTGTCTGCATGTGTCACTGTGCATTATTATGGCCTTTGTCCCTAATAACAATAACAGGTAATGCTTTTCGAGGAGCTTCCTCTTGCCAGTCATTTGTGAGATGCTTTACAGGTGTTCCTTCACTGGTTTCCATAACAACCCATTGGATTTTCCTAATAGTCTGTTTCACAGACGGGGAAATTGAGGTGTGGCAACGTGATACAACTTGAGTGGTAGTGGCCTCACACCTCCTTCTGACTGAGTCCAAACTTCCCCTTCGTGACATTTAATGTTCAGGGATGTTCAGGGATGGGCCACCTGGCAGACTCCGTCAATGGATCGCGTGACTCTTGATCTCGGGGTTGTGAGATCAAGCCCTTCTTGAAAAGGGTGAAGAGATTACTTAGAAATAAAATCTTTAAAAACAAAAATGTACAGGGATAAAATGGATCTTATTTCTCTCATTCGCTTCTTCTTCAGACATTCATTGGACGTTTTCGCCGCATCATGGACTCCTCCCAGAACGCTTACAATGAAGACACTTCAGCACTGGTAGCCAGGCTGGACGAGATGGAGAGGGGCTTGTTTCAAACAGGACAGAAAGGACTGAATGACTTCCAGTGTTGGGAGAAGGGGCAGGCTTCTCAGATCACAGCCTCCAGCCTCGTTCAGAACTATAAGAAGAGAAAACTGACTGACATGGACAACTGAAGGCCAGAAGAACACAGAAGTGCTCCTGGTGGAGGGAACCACTCTGTGTGTCCTTGATAGGAGCCTCGCTGACCTTCTATAGGACCAGAACCGTGTCCCATGTCATGGCTTATTTCCTGCAGCAGTCCGTGTGGGAAAGGATGTGCTGTAGGAGGTCCTTGACCTATGAGGCATATGAGACTATCCCAACCTGCTGACCCACAGCCCAGGCCTACTTAAACCATGAACCCCCAGCTGGAGAGAAACCAAAGTCCCTTATAAAGAAGGATGGTTAATACATGCATCATAGTACAGTTGGAACTGGGATCCCTTGTGCCTGGGAGTGTAATAACCTCCAATGTCCAGTTTCACTAGCTCCAAAGGACAGGTACAAATGGGCCGTCTTCGCCTGCTCACAAATGTTCACGTGAGCGTAACTGCTGCTCCATCTTCCTCATGGGTGCTCAGAGGACAGCAGGCAGCCCCAGGATGTCAGCCTTGTGTCCCCTGCCTGTGGGGAGTTACCCCAAGCCAAGAATAAAGAAGAAAAAGGAACAGGCAGATGAATGGTGGGACTTTTACTGAAGGGGCTTTTACACATTGCCTTCCTCCTCTCTAGCCAGGGCTTTGGGGTCTAGGTACACAAAGCTCTGCAGGCAGCCTGGAGGGGAAATGGTTAACCTGAGCCTGGCTTTTGTCTTGAGATCTTCAGAGCCACCAGCACAGCAGTTCCTTCCCTCCCTAGAGCAGCTGTCAGGGAGTCATTTGGAATCGCAAAGTAATTATTAAAGGGTGTGTACCAGCTCTTCTTATATTGAAAACCAGACTTTAGGGTGGCTGGTTAGGAAGGGCCCCATTTGAGAAGCTGCACGGGGCAAATGTAAGTAGGCGGGAGACCTTGACGCTATTTTCCCTCTTCAGTAAATTCAGCAGCACCACTACCTACAGGATTCCTGACCATGTACCGAGGATCTGTTTCAGCAAGCACAGAGCTCGTCCCCGGAGATCAAGGCGGAAACCTTGGCCTGAGTAAGAAGCTTTGTTCCCTGCAGGCCACCCCATTTGAAGGATAGTTATCTCTACGCCGACTTCCCACAAATGACAACTGTCTTTGTCATTAGAAATTATAGAGGGATTTGGGGATCCAAATTGTGCAGATGTCTCCCTGCAAACTTAGAATGCCAGAATGGCTTTTAAAATGCATGTTTCAAGATGGAAACAGTGTTTTTATGATTTGATTTTGGTGCTAAATAAATGATCCGTTTTGCACATGAATACATTCTGTACAAGTACTATTTCTGTAACTCGAGTACTACAGATGATCAGACAAAGCGATCAGAGAATTTTGTCTTTGATCGTATTTGACAATAATGCCCAACTAAATCCGTGTTTCCGTGGCTGCTCTTTTGTTTGCACCAGACTCGTGAATTTGAGGGACATTCTCTGTAGCAACGATTTGTGTCCCAGAAAGGTGGGCCTTTCTTTGCTAGCACGGTGTTTGCATAGAGCCAGGGCCCGGAGACAAGGCATAGTCAGAGGGAGAAAAGTGTATTGCTTCATTTTTGGATTTGCTGTTTTCACAGATAGCTTTGTATTTAAAGTCTGTGCTAAGGCGGCTGCCATTTTTTTCTCTTGTTGGGAAAAAAAAATTATGCTGGAGTCACATGCTGGGAATAAGTGGATATGCATGTGCAGAATTTATTCCCTGTTTACATTTTGAACAGATTATTATAAGTAGCTTTTGAAACCTATTTCCAGTTACAAGGTTGCCTTCAAGCCTTTCAATTACTACCTCTCTCCCCTGCAGTCCTCCTCAAATCAGGCTTATAGATCACTATTTGTTCCCTTCAAAGAGGTGAGTTTTTCAAAATGAGTCCACAAATGACTCAAACAGCAAACTGCTCTTAAAATCAATAGCGGGGAAACGTGTGTCCTTTCCCCTTAAGGCTCTGTTCCCAGATAACTGAGGCCTTAATTATATGCAAACACCTCACCACATTGAGGTTTTTCCCTGGGACCATCCGGGCTACCAGGGGAGTGGGGCAAGTCTGGACTCCTGGGTCCGTCCCTCCTGCTCTCCTTGACCTCTGAACTTTGGATGGCCCCAGTCTGAGTCCTTGGGTCTCTCCTAGCCTAGCCGTTCTCCCTCGTGAGGGCATCTTATCCTATCTCAAGCTTTTTAAATACCATCTACGTGCTACCCAAAATTTGATCTGCAGCTCAGACCCTCCCTCCAACTCCAGACTTGGATCCCGCCACCTACTTGACATTCTACTTCAACGTCTGACCTCACTTGGCTGAAATGGAACTAATCTGCCTCAGTCTGTTCCTCCTATAATTTCTGTCTTCTCTGTTTCAGACAACACTATCCTTCCCTCTTGCACAGGACAAAAACCTGGGTGCCTCCTTGGCCCTGCCCTTCCTCTCCATGTCTTTTGGGTCTATCTTCAAATCACCTGTACGATCTGACACGTCTTCCCCCACCGCCAGTCTCGCACTGGATGGTTGTGTCACCTCCCAACGGCCCCCTGCACCCACTTTCCACCCCACCTTGAGACTTCTCACCATAGCAGCCACAGTGGTCTTGTTCAAAAATAAGTCAGATCTTATTTATTCTCAGCTCAAAGCCCTTCCAAATCCAAGAAAAAGATCATTCCACCATCCCAGCCCCTTTTATTAAAAAAATTCACTTAACCCCAGTGATCTGGCATAGAAATTTTTTTAATCTGTTTTTTAAAAGATTTATCTATTTCATTTAGAGAGGTAGGGAGTGAGCAGGAGGAGGGGCAGAGGGAGGGAATGTCCAGCAGACTCCCCGCTGACCATGGAGCCTGTGGCGGGGCTCAATCTCAAAACCCCGAGATCATGACCTGAGCCAAAATCAAGAATCAGATCCTTAACTGGCTGAGCCACACAGGCGCCCGTGGTGTAAAAATTTTTTAATGCTTCTGTAGCCGAATTAATTTGTTTCTTATTTTAAATATAAATTGCGTGTTCTGCCTAAGAGAGTTCTCAGTATCTTACAGAGTTTCTCATTAATCTCTCAGCACCACTGGACCTGAGAAGTTTCCGGAACACTGCTTCTGAAGTAGTGCAGTCAGAATGCAGAAGTATTGAGTGACTTACTCAGGTCAGCCCCCCTGTGAGTCTGTCTATTCTGCTCCCCCATCCTTCAAGAAACCCCAAAAGAGCTGTTCATCTTTATGCTTGAAACAGTTGTGCTTAAATGAAAATATTTTACACATCTTAGCAAAGGAAAATAACTGTGCAGAGGCCGTATGTGTGTTTCTGAAAGCAGATATCTTTGTGTTTAAAAGAAAAATCTATCCTTGAAATAACTTGAACAAAATGTAGGATAAATGCTTAACAATAAGAAACTTAATCTTACAATCCTTACCTCATATGGGTAAGCTGAAATTTTTTAATTCAAATATACACAGATAATTTCTAAAAGTCAATTAAATACCCTAAAACCTAAAGAAATTGTCTGAATTTGGAATTCTGTTGCTCACTCTTGATATCACTATTTTGAGTGAGCAGTAAACTCCCCTCCTTAATGAATAGTGAATAAAATCACTGAAATAGTGAATCAAGGGGAATCCTGAGACCATGTATAACCACACTCTCCTACTGAGAGCAAATGATTAACAAAGGTGACAGTCCCAGCCTGCTTTTGTTTGAGCTCATTTTGTTGATTTTTCCAGGCCTGTGCATTTCTGTCTAGCACAGAGACACTGTAACCCAGCCCATTCGGCTGGCAGCCTTCCTTGGGACACGAACATTCTCGTTTCAGGGTACCCTCTCCCATTGCCCGTGCTGTGGTTTAGGGGAAGGTACAAATGGGGCTCCTCCCCAAAGCCAGAGGTCTCCTTTGTCTGCTCTTCAGAGATCAGAGTCAGGTCAACTGATGGGGCACCATTCCACTGAAGATAGTATAGAGAGGCAGCCTATATCCTCCACCCAGCGTCCCCCCTCATCTTATGTAACCGTGTGCATTTATTAAACTCTGTTAACTAAGCCACGGGCTTTATTCACATTTCACCAGTTTTTCCACTAATGTCCTTTTCCTGTTCAGAATGCAATTTAAAATCCTCCATTGCATTTAGGGGCAATCGGTTTTGAAAGCAAAAAAGAACATCAGACTCTTCCAAACTATGGTAATTTCAGGAGTTCAGCTTATTGGAAACGTTTCATTGCATTGATGTAGGTCAGGGCGGCCAATTAGGGGCTTGTTGGGCCTTGCCCAGGAACGAGCTGCAGGTCAGTTCATCAAAAAGGGAGAATATTAGCTTTTCACCTGAAAATGTCACTCACTGGTACTTGGATCTGTTGGGAAAAGGTCTCTTTAATTTTACTTAAAGCTTTCGCATTCTCTCTCTGACAGCAATAACTTGATTTTCTCCCCTTTCCCTTCTGGCACATACTAGCTAATTTTCTTTGTGTCTAAATGAGTTTAAAAAGAGCACAGCTTTATACACCAATATTATTAACAAGTGTCAGGACAGCTCTGAAAATAGTCCTGGGAACTGCTAGTGTTTCAGAATCCATAAAGGGAGCACACAGAACCAGCTAATCCTTGCAAACATCTCCCACCTATGCCTAATTAAGGGAAAAAAAAACCAACCTCAGAGTTTTTAATCTTTATGTCGTTCTCTGTTCTTGTATCACCCTTGAAAGTTTATTTGATTCCCACACAATTTCCATCCCTCCCCTTGTGCAATGAACATTCTTCCCTGACGAGAGTTTCTTTTCTTTCGATCTAGAAAAGCAAACGAGTGACTAAGGAATATAGATTCAAGGGCAACCAATGAGACAGGTCAGAGAAAGGGGGTGTGATTTATTGAAGGGAATGTGTGGGAATGATGCATGTTGACGCTTGAAGACTGGGGACAGAAACCAGTAATAAGAGTTGGCATTTGCCAGAACCATCGGTTGGAAGAGGTGACAACAGTTGTTCCCAGAGAGTGGCCTTATCTTAATGGGAACAAGAGGGCTTGGCACTCCACTATCTTGTAGGCTCAGGAGCAAAACACTTAACAAAACTTTTCAAAAGCCACTGTCATTTTCTAATTTAGCATTTCACGTTCATGTCTTTATCCAAGATTTCCAGATCAATATTAAGTAATGCACCTCTTTTCAAATCATTGGGAACTCCAAGAGAGGTTTTCTCAGGTTTTGAGCCAGCTCAGGCCTTGATCCACATTCCAGAGGATTCTCCTGGCTGAATGTCCACATCATTTCAAAGATCTTTAGGGGGAGCTGTCCGCATAGCATGATACATCATGTTTATTGGCCAGGAGTGACAATTAAGTTCCGCAACATTTAAGGCATTTTTCAAAAGACATTAATAAAAACTAACAAACCTCACTCCATTTTGAAAGACTAGTTATCTGCATAGACTGTTGTGATTTTAAAAGGCTTTTCTGCCACTGCACTAAGACAAGCCACAGGAAAAAATGCGTCCGGTTACCTATACGTATTTGTCGAGAGAACATGGTGAAGCTGAGTTCCGTGGCGACGAGGGTATTGCCTCACTTAATTACAGCGGAAACACGCTCACCTTCCGTTTAGCCCACGAGTGTTCTGTGGGGACCCGCACCGCACAACAAATCTCTCAGGAAAGAGGCGATGTTTTCAGACCCCTGCCGTGGTCATTAACTCTGGGAAGTCTTACAGAGGTGGCTTCTTGATAGCATTCTCCGTGGGACCCCTTTGTTTAGTGATTTTATCCCTGTACCTTCCCAGAAAGGTAATGGTAGACGGCTGCCTGATGACCCACTCATTCTCTGTCTGACTTGGGCCAAAGTGCAGGAAGATGCAGCCTAAGGAGTCCTAGCGATCCTAGGGGTGGTGGGGCGCTGGGTCTGGCACAGTTTGTCATCTGGCTCTTTCCTCCTGCCCCAGGTTCTTTCCTGGTGCCTCATCTTACCAGCCTCCAGCCTCCACTGTGGGTTCTGGGCCCAGAATTTGTTCTGGAGGCGGTGACATGCCTGCTCTTTCCAAATTCTTCTCCCAAATAAACAGATACTGGAATAATGGGGTGTTTCCTATCAGACCTTGCTAAACTGGCAGCTTAGAGCCAAAGGGGCCCATGAGGATTAACTAGGACAGGCTGTGAAGAATACATAGTTTCTTTCTAAGTAATCTCTCTACCCAATGTGGGGCTGGAACTCATGACTCTGAGGTTAACAGTTGCACACTCCACAGACTGAGGCAGCCAGGTGCCCCTGTAAAAAATACTTTTTATCGTGTTATATTTACATGTTGATACATGTAAAAAAAAATTGTGGCATATCTTTAGATTATGAAGTATTGCAAAGGAACACCCATGAATGTCCCTTCACTTAGGTTCTGGAACATAATCAATGCTTCTGGGTTTCTTCTGCATGGTCCCTGCTTCCCCCTTCCCCCGGAGTAGCCACCCTCCTGGACTTTATGTTTATGACCCCCTTGTGTTATCTATCTAATGAATATATTGTCTTGGTTTGGTTTCAAGGTTTGTCAAATACCACGCTGCGTGCACCTGGCCTTTCTCACTCAGTTTTAGGTTTGAGCTTCCGGCCACCCTGGGGCAGCTTCTTTTTACCGCGGAATGATACAGCCTATTGTGGGAACATGTCACAGTTTCCAGAAGCCTTCTCTCAACACTGGACATTTGGCTCATGTACGGTCTTTTGCTCTATCATCAACATTGTCATCGTGCACATTCTTCAATGCATCTGGGTCATTTATTTGAGAGTTTCTCAGGGATGAGTTTCACCCAAGAGCAAAACTGCTGGCTTGTAGGATAAATTACTTGCTTGACCTCACAAGATGGTGCTGAAAGGTAGCAATCTCCTCTCCAATCAGCGGTCCTCACTATTAGAGTTCTTAACTTTTGCCCATTTAATGGGTATAAAATAACTCACTGTGATGCTGATTTGCATTTTACTTAACACTAATGAGGCTGATTTTTTAAATATATTTTTATTAAGATTTTTTTTTATTTGACAGAGAGATCACAAGTAGGCAGAGAGGCAGGCAGAGAGAGAGGGGTAATGAGTTGAGCAGAGAGCCCGACGCGGGGCTCCATCCCAGGACCCTGAGATCATGACCTGAGCTGAAGGCAGAGGCTTAACCCACTGAGCCACCCAGGTGCCCCTAGGCTGATTTTTTTTAATATATATACTCACTGGCCATTCATGCTTACTCTTCTCTGAAATGTCCTTTTATGTGTCTTACCTGTTTTTCTACTAGGTTGTTTGTCTTCTTATTGATCTACAGGACTGCTCTGGATACTGATCCTTTGTCAGTTATCCATATTGCAAAAATATCTCCCAGTTTGTGGCTTGTCTTTTAATTTTCTTTGTTGTATCTGTTGATGAATAGAAAAGTTCTTAACCTGCTTTTTTAATAGAAGAGAGCCTAGGTACAATGAAGTGATAGGAATTCCAAGTAAAATAATTACTACAGAAGAATGAAGTCGGACCCTTACCTAACATTATATTCAAAATTTAACTCAAAATGGATTAAAAATCCAAACATAAGTCCTAAAAGTATAAAACTCCTAGTTAAAGAAAAAATAGGGAAAATCTTTATGGTATTGGATTTGGTAATGATTTCTTGGAACTGACACCAAAATCCCAGGTAATAGAAGCAAAAATAAGCAAATGGGACTACAACAAACATGAAGCATTTCTGCACATCAAAGGAAATGATCAACAGCATGAAAAGGAAAACACAGAAAGGGAGAAAATATTTGCAAATCATGTGTCTGAGATGGAGTTAATGTTCAGAATATATAACCAACTCCTACAGTTCAACAACAGTAAACCAACCCAATTAAAAGTTGGGCAAAGAACTGCATATACTTTTCTCTAAAGATGACATACACGTGGCCAACAAACATGAAAAGATGCTCGACATCCCTCATCATCAGGAAAATGCTAATCAGAACCACAGTGAGAGAGACAACACCTCATACTCATTAGGACGGCTACTGCCCAAAACAAAACAAAAAACAAAACAAGTGTTGGTGAGGATTTAGACAAATTGGAACTCTTGTGCGCTATTGGCGTGAATGTAAAATGGTGCAGCCACTGTGGAAAACAGTATAAAGTTTCCTCAAAAAATTAAAAATGGCATTACCACATGATCCAATAATCCTACTTCTGGGTATATACACAAAAGAACTGAAAGCAGGATTTTGTAGAGATATTTGCCTACTCTTGTTCATTGCAGCACTATTCCCAATAGTCAAGAGCTAGAAGCAACTCAGGTGTCCATCTCTGGATCGATGAGTAAATAAGATGTGGTTTAATCATACAGTGGGATATTATCCAGCCTTAAAAACAGGAAATTCTGACACCTGCTAAAACAGGGATGAGCCTTGAGGACATCATGGTAAGTGAAATAAGCCAGTCACAGACAGATAAATACTTATATGAGTTATCTAAAATAGTCAAACTCGGGGGCGCCTGGGTAGCTCAGCTGACTGGACATCTGGCTTCAGCTCAGGTCATGATCTCAGGGTCCTGGGATCCAGCTCCGCCATGGGGCTCCCCACTAAGCAGGAAGTCTGCTTCTCCCTCTGCCTCTCCCCCTTCTCATTCTCTCTCCCCCTCTCTCTCAAATAAAATAAAATCTTTTTAAAAATTTAAAAATTAAAATAATAAAATAGTCAAACTCTTAGAAAGTAGAATGGTGGTTGTCAGGGGCTCGGGGTGGGGGGGCAGAAGGAATGGGGAATTTGAGGCTATAGAATTTCAATTTTGCAAGATTAAAAAGTTCTGGAGATCAGTCGCACAACAAAGTGAATATACATACCACTACTGAACTTACACATTTAAAAGTGGTCAAGGTGGTAAGTTTTATGCTACCTATTTTTAGCCACAATTTAAATTCTTTAAAAATTTTTAAATGTTATAGCTAATAATAGCTGTCATTTATTGAGCACTTACTCGGTGACACCAGCTTTCTATGCATTATCTCACTGACTCTTCACAACAGCCCTGAGGGATAAATAGTGATTTATTTTTATTCTTATTTTAATTTTCCCTCATTTTCCTGGAAAAGTGGCTCAGTGAGGTTAAGTCACTACTCAGTGTCACACAGCAACAAGCACCGAGCCCAGGACTGGAACCAGGTCCAGCTGCGTCTGAAGGTTGAGCTCTTCCCAGCACTGCAGTGTTGTCCCGTGGGCAGGAGAGCCCGGCCAGGCGGCACGGGAAGCCCTCTTCCCCGCACGCCGCCAGATGTCTTGTTCTTCAGCCGTGGTCCTTCCAACACAACTTCTGCAGGCACCTCCATGCCCCCCACCTCCGAAGGGTCTCCTCTGGGGACATCGGCCCAACATTGACCATGTCGCCCCACCACTATCTGCGATATAAGTAGGACTCCTCTCTCTGTTTCACAACACTGCTTGTGTCTTTGACAATTCATGCTCATTCCTGAGATTGCAAGCTGCTATTTTTGAAAAGATATTTTGCATGGCGTCTTGTCCCCGGGGCTCTTGGTATCTCACTTGGCAGAACACAGTGCAGCCCTCTGGATGTGATTGTAGGTGTCTAATCTGCAACTTTGGCTGTTCCCAAAACTCCCCTCCCCTCCCCTCTGTCCCCGCCCCAATGCCTTGCTCAAAACCAAGTGCTGGGTGCTTGGCCTGATGGAAGGGAGGTTGGCAGAATGAAGAGTCCTCAGGACAAGGCTGGCTGGTTTCTGGCCTCTTCCAGTGTGGGTTTCACTGAGAGCAGGAACCATGATATATTCACGGAAGGCCTCTCTGAGGAAGGAGCCTGCCAAGTGAAGAGCCCAGAGAAGGTTACCGGCCAAGAATGTAGCAAGTGCCAAGGTCCTGGGGCAGGAAAGAGTGAGGTCTGTAGCTTGGCCTATTCTGAGGAAGGAAAGCAGGCGTGGCTGGTAGGAGCCTGGAAGGCGAGTGGTAGGAAATAGTGGCCAGATCCCTTGAGGGGTAAACACAACGAACTCCCACCCCATGCATGAAGCTGATAGGTAGGGGGTGGGGGGACATTACTAAATCATCACAAGCAAGAGCCTGGGAGAGGCCATATAGATTGCCTAAGAACCTACAGCAGGAGCACCTTCCCCAGTCAGGGTGTGTCTCAGGAGGGGTGACATTTAAGCAAAACCCTAAAGCAGAGGTTCCCAAAGTGTGGTTCTCGACCAAGAGGGTCAGCACCACCTGTGCATTCATGAGAAATGAAAATTCTCGGGTCCCGCCCCAGGCCCACCAAATCCCCCAGAACACCAAGCACAGAACCTTGCACAAAGTGCTCTGTTATGGAATGGTTGAATCTCAAGCCCTTTGTTTCCAGAAGGTGCTCCCATGTTAAGATACGGGAATGTGGTGGGCCCCCGCGCACCAGCAGACATGGGAGTGTAGCCGACTTGACTTCGGGGTGCAAAGGTAGAGAGAAATGCATCCCTCCAGCTCTGCTGGGTGAAACTTCACACTTGGCCTCCTGGGACCCTGGGGTGGGGGGGTGCTTTGATTTTTACCAGGTGTGAAAGGAACGAACAACATTTAGTGCCGCAGGTTGAAAGCCTTTACACCAGCTTCAAGTTACAAAAATCAGGCACCAAAAAACCAAAAAAAGCAGACAGGAAATGGTGTTATGCTCAACCTCCGCCAACTCAAGACCAGCTGCAGAGGATTTTGCCAGATTACCTGCTAAGCAGACCCACCACGGGGCTAAGAACAAGCCTGAGACTACCCCCTCCCCCCAACCCCGGGTCCTTTAGAAAAGAAAATTCTCTGCTTGCAAACAGGACGCTTCCCTTTAAAAGTGCGCCTGTCCACAGCGATGCAGAGCCTGAGGCCCGGACAACTTAAGTGCTGGGATAGACACAGGGTAATGGGGCTTTAATAGCAATAGAACCCAAATAGGTGTGGAGTCCCTCGTTCAGCAAGTAGAGGTGCTACCAGGTTTGGGTTCCATGGGTGTTAGGGCTGGTCCCCTCTTGGCAGCTAGACCCCATGGAGAGTCCCAGAAAGGGAGTGAGTCCGTGGATTCAGTACTGAGAGTCAACCAAGAGCAGAACCCCACGGCCTGATCTAGCCTAGATTCAGGCACATGCAGGTCAAACCATGTCCCTCAAACCCCTACAGGCAGTGAAAGCTTGGGGTGCCCGTCCTGTGAGCTGTGCACCCCGCTCGCCAGCAACCTGCAGCCCTCCCTGCGGCTGCTCCTCCAGCCAGTTCAGATCTTCACAAGGTAGAGAAGGGGTCAGTTTTTGTTTCATTCGTGGTTGGGGCAGGGTCGTTTAGTGGTGAAGGGCCCCAGCTCAGGGCTGAGGCTGCCTCGGGTCAGATCCCTGCTTTGCCAGCTTTTTGCAGCCTGACTTGGGTGCAACCCCTTACCTCTATGCCTCACTTTCTTCCTCTGTAAAATGGGCTCATAGTCATGCTTACCTTGTAGGGTTTTGAGGAACATGAATGGATTGTCTGAGGCACCCAGCGCAGAGGAGGCCCTGGAATCATGCTGGCTGTGGGGAGATTGGGAACCAAAGGAGAACGAAGTCAGGTAAGCCTGGACCCAAGAAGGACATCAGCTCAAGCCGCTAGGACTGAGCCCTGGGGTGGGTGGGGAGGGGTATGCCAGAGGGGCCCTTCCTTGGGGAGGGTCATGGGAAGCCGGGAAGCAGGGCGGGCCGGGCCCAGGGAAGCAGGAGCTCGGAAATGCTGCCAGGCTGGACCGGTGGTGGGCCGGAAGGGGTGAGAGGTGCTTGTAAACATGGGCAGGAGTGAGACCATGTAAGGCTTTGGAGCCCGGGGCAAAGATGTGATTCTAGAAGCAATGGAAACAGGGAAGTGGTCCTTGGCAGAGGCTGGAGGCCAAGGAGCACTGGGGAGGCACTCAGGTAGGAGAGCCCTGTGAGAGGCGAAGGGGCCAGAGGTGGGATGTGTGGAGAGTAAGTGAGGAAGATGTGTGACCACTGACTGTGGGGATGAGAGACAGGTGGAGTCCAGACCACCCGCAGGTTCAAGAAAGCCTCCAGAAGAAAACAGGTTTGGGGCGAGACAAGAGGATCCCATCAGGTTCCCAAAGCTGCTGTGGCCCCTGTCTCTGGGCGTGCGCATGTCCTTCTGGCTGTGCCGTGTCCCATTTGACTTTTGTGGCTTAGTCTCCACACAGCCCCACCTGCACCACCTTTTAGAGACCCCTTCGCCCCTTGCTGGCGATGGACCCTGTTTCTAGTCCCGAAAGTAACCAAGATCCCAGCCCTACCTGAGACTTCCCGTCAGCTTGGAAATGGAGCCCTTGAGTGGCCAATGGTGGGGCATTTGGGAGTTTGGAGGCTTTTTTATTTTAAAATGATTTCATAGTTTGACCACGTGCTTTTTAACTGATTACATAAATACTATGTGTTCCTGCACATACAGACTCGTGAGAGATTCAGATCATGCAGGACAAAACATAAGGTCCCCTCCTCCTCCGCCTCCCACACCCCACGCCCAGCTCCCGGCCCCTCCCCTGAGATAAGCCCCGTCAGCAAACACATGGCTTTCTGCCAGGCCTGGCAGCTCCCTGACACCCTCCCGCGTGTCCTTGACGTATGTTGGACCTCATTATACAACCTGTTCTGCTCTTTCCCTTCTTGACCTAACAATATGTGTCGGAGATCTATCTATTTAGGCTTTTTTTCCCCCTCTTTAACAGCTATGCAGTTTTTTTTTTTTAACTATTTATCAAATAGAGAGTGAGAGTGAGCGAGCACAAGCAAGGGAGCAGCAGGCAGAGAGAGAAGCAGGCTCCCCGCCGAACAGGGAGCCTGATGCAGGACTCGATCCCAGGACCCTGGGATCAAGACCTGAGCTGAAGGCAGACACTTAACCGACTGAGCCACCCAGGTGTCCCAGCTATGCAGTTTTTAGAGTATGAAGATAATCATATTTTATTTAACCACTCACCTTCTCTGAAGGTTTTAGGCTTTTTAGAAATTTTCACAACAGTGCAGTATCATGGGACCTGAATTCAGACTCACATTGCAAAGATTTCTCTAGAGCACATTCCTGGAAATGGAATTACTCCTTCAAAATGGAATATATGCCTAAAATTTGGGTACCGACTATCCAATTATCTTCCCAAAAGTTGTCTTTTCCTCTAAAAAAAAAAAAAAAGTCTCCTTAATTACACAAATAATTCAAGTTCTTATAAAAGTTCTAAAATATACAAACAAGACCAGAAAATAAATTTCAAAACACTCATCATCCCATTACCCAGAAATGACAACTGTTAACCTGTGATCTATTTGAGTCCTTTTATCATGCCCATATGGCTGCATGAATTGTTAGGAAAATGTGGTCATAATGGATACCTTTTTTAGAAGCCTGTGTTTTGTAGTTAACTAGATATCACAAATGTCTTTCCAAGTCATTCAAGATTCTTCCTTGGTGACATTCGAGATTGCTAACATGGTTTGGGGGCAAGAGAAGCAAAGCTTATGTGGAAGGAGGGAAGCTAAAAAGAATTTTTTTGGAAGGCTGTGCTGAGAACAATATTAACATCCCATGTGTAGGATATATTCAGATGAATCTGTTTATGTAGAAAAATTATTCTACAACCCTGGTTCTTGGGCATCTTGGAGAATCTGGTGAAGCTGTTTTCTTCCCTGCAATGTATTTGAGCACATAATTTGTATGTAATTTCAGGGGTCCATCCTCCCCTTACCAAAAAATTGCTAGTCTACACCATCATTTTATTTTGTTTTAATATATATGTATTTTATATATTTATATATTTAAATATATTTTATATGTAATTGTATATAAATTGCATAATATATTTATATATAATATATATTTATATTTTAGAAAGAAAGGAAGGAGAGAGGGAGAATGTGAGCGGGGGAGAGGAGGAGGAGGAGGGAGATGGAGAGAAAGAATCTTAAGCAGGGGCCACATTCAACTTGGAGCCTGACACAGGGCTTGATCTCATGACCCTGAGATCGTGACCTGAGCCAAACTGAGTCAGACACCTAACCGACTCACCCAGGTGCCCCTACACCATCACTTTAAATGCTTGCACCGAAAGCCTCATTGTGGATGGAGCACAGATTATTTAACGCATAGGATAGTTAAGAATATGGGTTCTTGAATCAGATACCACGTCAAGGGCTGGCTCTATTTCATATTCCTCAGTCCCTCTGTCTGTCTGTGTCCTGGCTTGAAAAATCCAAACAATACCAGATGGGTTATAGGGTAGTGTGTGGTTTAAGGGTTCGTGTGCGTAAGATGTTTAGAACAGGGTCTGGCACATGGTAAGTGCTAATTAAATGTCACTCTTATTATTTCCCGTGTTTTGCTTTTGCAACATTTCTAACTATATCTTTGCACACATCTGTGATTACTTCCCAGGGATAAATTTCTAGATAGGGACTAGCTGGGTGGAATTAGCATATTTATAAGATTTGAGATATATAATGCAAAACTCCTCTATGAAGATCCAGATTCAGTAATGATCCTGTGACTGGGTTTACACTGGTAAGCAAACAGACCAAGCTCCCTGCCGTCATGGGGCTTGCATTAAAAGGTGGGTAGACAATAAACAAAATACAGAAGTAACTTATTTGCAAGGGACAAATACTATGGAGAAAAAGTAAGCAGGGTTGGGGGTTGGGAAAGCTGGGACAGCATGGGGGTGGCAGTTCTAAAAAGGGTGGTCAGTGAAGCTCCCTGAAAAGTTGACACTAGAGCAGACACCTAAAGGCAGGACACAAACATGAGGACAGCTGGGAAGGAGTGTTTAGGCAGAGGGGAAAGCAAGTACAAAGGGCCTGGGGCAGGAAGGTGCCAGGCTGTACACTAGGGGTACCTGGAAGGAGAGAAGACAGGGCCAGAGGAGGGCAAGAACATGTCGCAGAGGGCTGGGCAGACTGAATCCAACTCCACTTTCGGAGCAGTTTTGCTTTTGTGCAACTAGAGGTCTAGGAAGGATGAGGTAGATGGTCAAGGAGACATTTAGGACAAATTGGAATTATGTTTTCCTTGTTGCAGTCTACGCTGAAAGGAAGTGATAATTCTCACTGTTTTCCCTGAGGAAATCAGAGATTCCTTGCTGTCTGAGCCAAACAAGTGAATGTTTCAGATACTCAAATCCAGTCTCTTTTTCCTAGAACAGTGACAACCACAAGAAAAATGAAAAGACACAAGCGTGTTTTGTTTGTTCCGGGGCCGTGTTCCCGGACAGCCCGTTTTCCAGGTGTGTGGCTTGGAGACCGTGATCACCAGGGGAATTTAGGGCTGTGAGTCTGAGATGACATTGCCAGGGTTGAGGGTCCCTGAGCCCCAGGCTTCCCCCCTCATCTTTTCCCTGTACCCTACGAAGCACCAGCCCCAGAGACACGTGCAGAGGGTGGAGTGGCCGGCTCTGCAGAGGCTGCAGTTCAGGGCAAAGAAGTAGCAAACCGCAGGTTCATGCTGGGGACCACCACGGCTG
The DNA here is from genome assembly GCF_010015895.1 of Lontra canadensis. Classification (NCBI taxonomy): domain Eukaryota; kingdom Metazoa; phylum Chordata; class Mammalia; order Carnivora; family Mustelidae; genus Lontra; species Lontra canadensis. Next base: position 25,600,913 of record NW_022631002.1, on the reverse strand, counting down.
AAATCGTGACCTTGCATTTCCACCCAATTCCTCGAATTGCAAAACCTCCGCTTGGGATAAATGAGAACATCCCAGGTGCTTGGGCAGGACCAGGCGCTGAGCTGAAATGGTTCTAAAGGAGGGGAGACGGATCTCGGTGTGGAACAGGAGGTGCCTGTTGCCACGTGGGGTCAAGGCCAAGCCCTGGCAGAATGCTCGCCTGTGCTGCTCAGGCTTCATCTACACCTTGATGGGAGCTCCCTTTTTGTAACTTGGCTTGTGGCCGATAAGTCACCGATTACCTACCACTGACAGGCACAGGGCTGCGTGCCTTCAGAGGGCTATGAAGGACTGTGCCTTCGGAAGCTGCCAGCTCCTGCCGGGGGGCTGGGGGGGGGGCTCTTCTCCAGGAGATGCTTGGCTCAGTGCCCCTCGAGCCCTGCCTTCTCCAGGTGAACACCAAGCAGCTTGTTCTTTTTCTCCGCCTTTCCTTCCCTCCTTTCTCTTTTTTTCTCCCCCATTGTCTCTCTTCCTTCCCTCCCTCCTCCTCCTTTCTGTTTTGCAAACAGTATGGTTTTATCATGATGAAATGGGATTGACAGAAAAACTTGTTCTCTGAACTGTGTCTCAGTTTACTATTTCAGCAGATATAAAAAATGCTGTTGAAAAAAAGAATACTGTGAAAACATCCAAATACAAGAGCAAATCTTCATTGCATTCACTCTCTGCTTTTCCTTTCCCAAATTACTCTTAACAATTTAGTGTTTACTTTCCAGACATTTTTTCCCCATGCACACATGTATTTTGGTACACCGTTTTCATACAGAAAGGGACTACCTAGTCCTCCTATTTAACGGACTGCTGTGTCCCCAGCTCCTGGCACATGTGGACCCTGAAAACATTGGTGGAACAAATGAATTTTGAATTTCTGAAATTTGTCTCTCTCACTCGAAGGTACACCATGGACATCCATTCATGCCATCTAGCTCATTCTTTTTATGGCCACATCGTGTCCTACAGAACGTGTGAGCCGTTGTTGAACCAGACATCGGGCTGTCTGTGTGTTTTCAGTATTCAAAGCCTCAGCACCTGGGGGTCTGTTTCCTCTCGTGGCAAAGGCCTTGCAGGTGTAAGAGTTAAGCCTCCTAAAATGGGGTGCACCTCCTGGATTAGCAGGTGGGCCCTATATAATCATAGGGTTCCTTGTAAGAGGAGTTACAGCAGGTGACAAGAGAAGAAGCAGGGCTTGGAGGATTGGCCTTGCCAGAAGGAGGCCACAAGCCAGTAGAACACAGACAGCTTCTAGAAGCCAGGAAACGCAGGGAAACGGCTTCTCCTCTAGAGCCTCCAGAAAGAATGCAGCCTTGCAAGCCTAGTTTGGACTTCTGACCTCCAGAACTATAAAATAATTAGTTTGTGGATTTTTTTCAGATTTTTTTCCTGAAGTAAAATATGTGTAACGTAAAATTTACTATCTTAACCATGTTTTAAGGATCCTGTTCAATGGCATTAGATACGTTCATAATATTGTTCGACCATCAACACCGTCCACCTCCAGAACTCTTTGGCTGGTAAAACAGAAACTCTAGACCTTCCTTCTCCCCTCCCCCTTTCTCCCTCCCCCCTGCCAACCCACATTTTTCCGTCTCTCTGATTTTACTACTCTAAGAATCTCACATAGTAGAATCCTACAGTACTTGTCTTTTGGGGGCTGACTTTGTTCACTTAACATAATGTACTCAAGGTTCATGCATGTCGTAGCAGGGGTCAGAGTTTCCTTCCTTTTTGAGGCTGAATGATATTCCATGATGTTGTGGTGGATTTCCAGGGGAAACTGAGTCAGGCATTCTTAGCCGAGATCCCAAGAGGCGGCCGCTGCTTCTAAGCAGAAAAAGCAGCTGACAATGTAAAGATATCCAGGAAAAAAAAAAAAAATCAGTGACAATTTTATCTAACTTGTGATATTTAAATTTAACAAAAGGGTTTATTACAGTTTTTAGAAGAAGATCAAGTCTGTTTTTAGTTCTGTTTTAAAAAAAAAATACAAGTGGGTTAGAGCAAAGCTGACTTGATGTAAAATTCTAAAAAAAAACACGTGGTAACTACTAGGGGGTTCTACCAGCCACTGGAGATGCAAACATACTTGAGAAATTCTGTGCTCTTGGTGGGTCAAGAGCTAGTGTGTAAAATCCTGGAGATGCTTTAAATGTTGAGAGAAAGCAGCTCCTTTCCACAGATGTTCTACAGATTTTGGTAGCTGCGGATTCTTTTCATTGCTGTACTTTTTTTTTTTTTTAAGGATTTTATTTATTTATTTGACACACAGAGATCACAAGTAGGCAGAGAGAGAGAGAGAAAGGGAAGCAGGCTCCCTGCTGAGCAGAGAGCCCGATGCAGGGCTCAATCCCAGGACCCTGAGATCATGACCTGAGCTGAAGGCAGAGGCTCAACCCACCAAGCCACCCAGGAGCCCTTCACTGTAGTTTTGATTAGCACCTCCCTAACCATGAGTAATGTTGCACATCTTTTCCTGTGCTCTTTGGCTGTGTGTTTACAAGTAGCCCCTGCTTTTCAAAAGTTCATATGATGCCACTTTTCTTTTATGAAACCCCTACATTAGCACCTGTTCTCAGTAACTGAAAGAAATATGAAGAGGCTTTTCACTTTTACGAGAAAAGGCAAAAAGCAGAAATAGCATTGGGCATGTGTTTTGCAATGAGCCTTCATAAAGGCACCATGCAGCCTGCACAGCTCACAGAGGCCGAACCACACTCTTTCTCGGGGAACCCCACTCAGCATCCAGCTGACATAGCTTTGAACTGTGTCTCTGAGCATCTGCACTTTACTTCCATTTATTCTGTGTATCTCCTGGCAAGATGTGTCCTAAGGTATCAGAAAAGCCTCAGGAGCATTATATTTTGAGTCTAGGCATGCTCAAAAATTTTTCCATATGAATTAATGGTAACTGCTGCTTTGCTTTTCGCCACATCAGCTTCCGAAAGATTTCATAAGAAGGCTCTACTTCCGGGTCGTGGGGGAACACCTGTATCATCTTTGGAGAAATGTCTATTCCAGAGTCTTTTTGCCCATTTTTAAATCAGGGGTTTTTTGGTTGTTTTCTCTATATATTCTGGATATTAAATCTTAATCATACATTTGATTTGCAAATGGTTTCTCCCATTCTTGTGGGTTGTCTTTCTACACTGTTGATGGTGTTTTTTGATGCACAAAATTTAACTTTCATGAAGTTCAGTTGATCTGTTTTTCCTTTTATTGACTCTACTTTCGGTGTCTTATCCAGGAAATCATTGCCAAATCCAATGTCATGAAGCTTTTGTCCTATTTTTCTTCTAAGGGCCTTACAGTTTTCGATCTTACATTTAGACCTTCGATCCCTTTTGAGTCAATTTTGGTATGTGATGTTAGGGAAGGATCCAACTTCATCATTTTGCATGGGGACATCCAGTTTTCCCAACACTGTTTTTTAGAAAAAAATTGTCCTTATCCTATTGAATAGTCTTGTTACTCTTGTCAAAAGTCCTTTGACTTTTGAGGGTTTATTTCTGGGATTCTAGCCTATTGTTCTATGTCTGTCTTTATGCCAGTGCCAGTGTTTTGATTACTATGTCTTTGTAGTAAGTTTTGAAATCACAAAGTGTGATTTCAGGTCCTCCAAGTTTGATCTTCTTTTTCCATAATGTGTTGGCCATTCCAGGTCCCTTGAGATTCCATATGAATCTTGGAATAGGATTTTCTTTCTCCAAGGAAACATCACTGGGATTTCAAAGGATTGCAATGAATCTGCAGATCACATGGAGTGGTAATGACCTTTAGCAGTATTAGGTATTTTAATCCATGAACATGGGATGTGTTTACATTCATGTCTCCTTTAATTTTCTTTCAGCATCCTTTTGTAGTTTTCGTTGTACAGATCTTTCACCTCCTTGGTTAGTCCCTAAGTACGGCATTCTTTCAGATGCTATCGTAAATGGAATTTTTATAATTAAAGATTGTGCATCGTTAATGTACAGAAATGCAACTGACTTTTATGTGTTGACTTTATATCCTGCTGCTTTGCTGAGTTCACTTATTCTAACGGGTTTTCTTCCCTTGTGTAGTCTTTAGTGTTTCTCAAATACAAGGTCCTATCGTCTGTGAATGGAGGTTGTTTTACTTCCTTCCCAATTTGGGTGCTCTTTATTTCTTGGCTAACACCTCTGGCTGGAACTCTCAGTACTGCATTGAATACAAGTAGTGAGGGCAAACATCTTTGTTCTTGTTCCTGATCTTAGAGGAAAAGCTTTCAGTCTTCCACCATTGAGTATGATGCTTGGCTGTGGGTTTTGCATACATGGTTTTTATTATGTTGAGGTAGTTTTCTTTAAGTGTTTTTATCATGAAAGGGTGTTGAATTTTGTCAAATGCTTCTTCAGCAGCGATGGAGATGATCATGTGGTTCCACCTCCCCAACCTACATTCTGTTAATATGGTATATTAATTATTGATCAATTTTTCTATGTGGAACCATTCTTGGATTGGAAGAATAAATCCTGCTTGGTCATGGTGTATAATCCTTTTCCTATGCTGCTGAATTCAGCTTGCTAGTATTTCGTTGAGGACTTTCCCACTAATGTTCGTAAGGTAATTGGTCTATAGTTTTGTTCTTGGTTTTTATTTTTATTTTTTTGTTTGTAGTGTCTCTGGCTTCAGTATCAGGGCAATGCCAGCCTCATAGAATGGCTTAGGAAATAATCCCTTCTCTTCAATTTTTTTTTTTTTTTTTGAGAAGCTTGAGGAAGACTACTAGTTCTTTAAACGTTTGGTAGAACTCACAAGTGAAACCATTAGATCCAGGCTTTTCTTGGGGGAGATTTTTGATTACTGATTTAGTCTCCTTACTAGTTATAAGTCTGTTCAGATTTTCTATTTCTTCATAACTTAGTCTTGGTAGGTTTTGTGTTTCTAGGAATTTATCTATTTCATCTAGGTTTTCCAATTTGTTGGCCTACAATTGTTCATAGTGCTCTGAGTCCTCCTTATCTCTATAAAATTGGTAGTAATGTCCCCCTTCTTTCAGCTTTGATTTTTGTCATTTGCCTTCTTTTCCCTTAGTCCATCTAGCTAAAGGTTTGTCAGTTTTGTTGCTCAAAGAACCAACTTTTGGTTTTGTTGATTTTTTTCCCCTCCCCTCTATTTTTCTATTTTCCTTTTTATGATTTTATTTTTATTATTTTTTCTAATTTTTATTTTATGTAATCTCTATACCCAGTGTGGGGCTCAAACTCAGAACCCTGAAATCAAGAGCCACATGCTCTACTGACTGAGCCAGCCAGGCTGCCTCTTTCTATTTTCTATTGTCCTTCTTTGTTTCTTATAACCATTTTTAAAAAAATATTTTATTTATTTATTTTAGAGATAGCACAAGCGGGGGAGGGGGAGCAGAGGGAGAAGGAGAGAGAGAGAATCCCAAGCAGACTCCATGATGAGTGCAGAGCCCAGTGCAGGGTTCAGTCTCAGGACCTTGAAATTGTGATCTGTGACAGAATCAAGAGTCAGAGGCCTATCCGACTGAGCTACCCAGGCACCTGATCTTGTAACATTTTTTATTTAAAGTCACTTTTGTCTGATATTAGTATAACCACTTTATTCTCTTTTACTATTTGTGTGGAATACCTTTTTACATTTTTAATCTATTTGTGTCATTGAGTGTAAAGTAGGTCTCTTCTAGACAGCATATAGTTGGATCACGTGTATCTATCCCTTTTTGCCAACTCCGTCTTTTGACCATTTAAAAGTAACTTGTGGTAAGGAGGGACTTCAGTCATTTTTGTTTGTTTTCTATACAACTTAGAGCTTTTTTTGGTCATTCATTTGTCCATCCCACGGTCTTCCTTTGTGTTTACTTTTTTTTTTTTTTTTGATTCCTCATTTCCTTTTGTGTACAACTATTTTCTTTGTGGTTGCCATGGGGATGACACTTGATATCCTAAAGTTGTAACACTCCACTTTGAATTTATACCAGATTCTATAATATACAAAAACTCTGCTCCTTTACAGCTCCACCCTTAATGTTATCACAAAATTATACCTTCATACATTATCTACCCCAAAATGTAAACTAATAATTATTTTTAATGCATTGGTATATTTTTTTAAAGAATTTATTTATTTATTTGACAGAGAGAGATCACAAGTAGGCAGAGAGGCAGGCAGAGGGAGAGGAGGAAGCAGGCTCCCTGCCGAGCAGAGAGCCCGATGTGGGACTCGATCCCAGGACCCTGGGATCCCAAGACCTGAGCCAAAGGCAGCGGCTTAACCCACTGAGCCACCCAGGCACCCTTGCATTGGTATATTAAATCACGCAGAAAGCAGAGGAGTTCTAAGCCATTGTTACAATAATATTAGCTTTTATAATTGGCCAGGTGTTCACCTTTGAGATCTTTGTTTCTTCATCTGGCCTCAAATTACTGTTCAGCATCCCTTCATTTCACCCTGTAGGGTTTCCTTCAGCATTTCTGTCAGGACAGGTCTACTGGTCACAGACTCCTTCCACTTGTGTTTATCTGGAAATGTCTTCATTTCTCTCTCCCTTTCAAAGGACAGTTTTGCTAGATATAGGAGTCTTCATTGACAGTTTTTTCTTTTAACACTTTGAATACATCTGCTCACTGACGTTTGGTCTCCAAAAGTTTCTGATGAGAAATCTGCTGATATTCTTATCGAGGATCCCTTGTGCATGACAAGCAGCTTTTCTCTCCTGCTGTTTTTGAGTTTGTCTTTGTCTTTGGATGGTTGATGTGTCTTGTCCTGGGTCTCTCTGAATTCATTTTACTTAGTTTGTTGAACTTCTGGGATATTTATATTCATGTCTTCCATGCATTATTTCTTCCAACATTCTCTCTGCCTTCTCCGTGCCCCCCCCAACACATTCTTTTTCTCCTTTTCATGCTGGCTCTTCCTTCTGGGACTCCCACAATGTGTATCTTGTCTACTGGATGGTATCCTACAGGTTTCTCAGCCTTTGTTCACTTTTCTTCAATCTCTTTCTGTTCCCAGACTCCATCATTTCCTTTGTCCTATCTTCAAGACCAGTCAAGATTCTTCTGCCCACTTAAATATGCCTTTGAATCCCACTAGTGAATTTTTCACTTTGATTATTGTAATTTTCAGTTCAAATTTTTTTTCTATCTTTTTATTAATGTTTGAATTTTATTCATACATCATTTTCTTAAATTTCTCCACATCTTCCTTTGAGTATCTTTAAGATAGTTCTCTTTAAAGTGTTTTAAGACTGTGGTTTTGGGAAGGGTGTTTTTTATTTTTTGGGTTTTGTTTTTTTTTTTTAGAGAGAGACCACAAGGAGGCAGAGAGGCAGGCAGAGAGAGGTGGGGGTGGGGGGGAAGCAGGCTCCCTGCTGAGCAGAGAGCCCGATGTGGGGCTCAATCCCAGGACTCTGAGATCATGACCTGAGCCAAAGGCAGAGGCTTAACCAACTGAGCCACCCAGGTGCCCCTTAAGACTGGTTTTATTTAGTATCTCTGCCACCAGGTTTTTGTCAGAGACTATATGGATAGACTTTTTCCTTTGGAAGGACTGTACTTTTCTATTTCTTTGTAGGCTTTGTAATTTTTTAGAAAAACTTGGGACATTTGAGTTTGTAATGTGTTAACTGTAGAGATCAGATGCTCCCCTTTCCCCAGGGTTTGCCCGTCTTTTGTTTTTTAACTTTTGTTTATAGTTCCCCCCCCCTTTAATTATTATAGAATGTCTCTTTGCTAAGGATCACCCTAAAGTGTAAATTTAAGGTATTGGGTCTTTTTTTAGCCTTTTTTTGGGTATGCATGATCATTTTTCATTTTTCCCTAAATATGCAGTTGTTTTTGAATGTCTGTGATGGGTTAATTCCATGTGTCAACTTGACTATAATAAGGGATGCCCAAATTGTAATGGTATACATTATTTCTGAGTGTGTTAGTGCGAGGTTTTTGTTTTTGCTTTTTTTTTTTAAGAGATTAGAATAGGATCAGTAGACTGAATAAAGAAGATCAATCCTCACTGATGTGAGCAGGCATCATCCAGTCCACTGGGGATCCAGATAGAACAAGTAGGTAGCAGAAAGCAAATTCTCTCTTTTCTTGAGCTGGGATATCTATCCTTTCCTGCCCTCAGATATTAAACCTTCTGGTTTTTGGACCTTCAGACTTAAGGACTCACACCACCAGCCCCCCACCTCCTTGGTTCTTTGGCCTTTAGCCTCAGACTGAATTATACAAGTGACTTTCCAGATTCTCCAATTTATAGACAGGGATCATTGGACTTATAAACCTCCATAGCATGAGGTAATTCTTAGATACATGTATATAGAAGATTTATTATTTCTACATGTAACATATTGGTTCTTTTTCTTTGGAGAACTCTAATACAATGTCTCAGTCTTAATATCTGGCTCCCGAGAGTAGAAAAAGGTAAAATGGAAGGAGGAGAGTTGTGAGAGGAAGGATGCTGGGCCTTTAAATCCCCTGGAGGGGTGCCTGAGTGGCTCAGTGGGTTAAGCCTCTGCCTTCGGCTCGGGTCATGATCTCAGGGTTCTGGGATCGAGTCCCGTATCGGGCTCTCTGCTTGGCAGGGAACCTGCTTCCTCCTCTCTCTCTCTCTGCTTGCCTCTCTGCCTACTTGTGATCTCTCTCTGTCAAATAAATAAAAAATCTTTAAATCCCCTGGAAGTCACTTCAGCTGGAGGGGGTGGGGTTGCAGTAACAGGGGGAGGTGCCACAACAGTGGCTCCCTACCCCTTTGTCTACACAAAAGCAGTGATCTGATCAAATCTGATCAAAAGCAGTAGTCAGTGATCAGAGTGCAGGTCTCTGCTATTTAGAGGACAAGGTCCTTTTTTACCCTCTCCAACCCCCAAAAGGTTATATAAGCTATTCTAGGAATATGGGCACATGGGCACTCATGGGGGATGAGTGCTTCTAAGCTCAGAGCTGAAACTGACCAAATTAACTGCAATTTACCTGTCCAAACCTGTCCGCTGGAAGTTACAAGCCTTCAACAGACTCCAGAGTTACAAAAACATATCAGACAGATTCTGCCAATGCAACTGTTTTCTAGATGGGAAGACCTACTTCACTTGGGTACTTCCTACACTACCATCTTTCCAGAGTCCTCTCAATAAGTGTTGCTTTAATTGACCTATTTGCAGTAATTTGTTATAGCAACAATGAGAAAATAATTCAACAGGAGACCTGAAATGACATTGCTGGTTCAAAAGATAAGGTCATTTTTCCATTCATTTATCATCCTTCATATAACCATGGTTTCCATCCCAGGCCCTGCCTTCCAGATAATTTTGAAGATATCTGTGTCCTTCTCAAAATGCCAAAAAAAAAAAAAAAAAAGAAGAAGAAGAAGAAGAAAGAAAAGAAAAAGAAAGAAAAAAAGAAACAAAGAAAGAAAACAAGGTCAGTCCCAGAATGACCCATCATTCCAGACCCTGCTGACTGGAGCAAAGTAAGCATTTGGTAGATTTGATCAGCGCATCTGGGAATCTCACATTAAATTATGCTCATCAAGCTGGAAATGAACTGAACACCTAAAACTTCTAACTTCACATCTCTTCTGTCCCGTTCTTGAATCCTTGGTCTGCTTTTGACTTTGGCGCAGGACTTGACTTTGATTCCTCCTAAACTCCATGTCATCTAAATATACAGTGAAATATTAGAATGTCCTGCATCACACTACTGACAAGCTCTTTGTTGCCATTCCACGTGCTTTTGGAGAATGGAAAGAGTAGGTAGATTTGGGCCCTTAAATCTCAGAGAAAGGAAGCTAATAGAGGCAACATCATAAATAATAGAGTAGGTAAAAGCCTCTCTATTAAAAAAAAAAAAAAGGCTCAACTTGAGGGCCCAAGATGGGATTTATATGGGAAAGCTTTCTAGCCTAACATGCTCCTAGCCTTGTGCCTTTCTCCATTTGACCTCAGAATGGCAGACAGCCTCACTCCCCGACCCCTGGTACTCTATTCCACAATGGCCAGGAGGAAGTAAGTCTGAGTGGGTCCCTCTCAGGGGACATGAGCATGAGATTACAAAGAAGTAACAGTTTCCACAATGACCGTGCTACCGAGGGCCCTGGTTGTATCTATTCTGAAGCAAAGGTAGACGGGGATCGGGGCTGTAGAATCCACCCTAGATTCAAGTCCTGGTTCTTCTACAGTTTTGGCCTTGTGACCTCAAGCAGGTAACCAGGCTGGCAACACGCTGGCCTTGGATTCTGCTGACCCTCAACACTGTTTGCAGAGCCTGTGCCCTCAAATAGCACACAAATGTGCCAAGACATGCCCAGAGTTTGGGGCTTAAGCAGCCTACAGAGTAGGAGAAATCCTCTGCTGCTTTACCAAAGTGGCTGGAGAAGGGGCCGTACCAACTCCAAGGGCTTCCCCCCAACTGCCATTAGAGTAATTTCTTGGTTTCTCCATCCATTGAACATTGATTCATTTAGCCAGGCTAAGTGGGAGCCAGCCAGACATGCACAAGGCTCTGTGGGCCACAGCGGTGGACAGGACAGCTCCTCCTTTCTAGAGCTTCTCTCACTGCTGTTGAGGCCCTTGAGCCAGGAAAAGCAAGCAAGTCTCTGACCCTCAGGATCAAGTCCACAGGAGACGGAGAAGGGAGGGTTAGTAGCTAGAACTAGACCAGCATCTACTGAACGTTAAGTATCTTGACAGTATGATTGTATAATCATTATATTCTACTAGAGTAATAAACCCCCTCAGGACAGGTCTGATATCAGACTCTTTGGCCTACAACATAAGCTGGAAGTATGCTGAATTAGTAGCGGCAAGACTCAAGTTCAGTGACTTTGCCATTCTAGTATGTAATCCTCCAATGACTCTGGATTGGGTTCCCACTCTGCTGGAGCTACAGGGGTGGGCACAGCAAACACGGTCCCTGGTCTTATGGAGCTCACACTCCATGGGGAGGAGCAAGAACCCAAAGAGTAAGCACCTTAGTTAATTTCCGAGAGTGATCAGGGCGGGAAGAGCATATGATGGCAGCGCAGGCAACAAGCAAGAGGGGCCATACTTAGCCTGGTCCCTCAGTCGGCTGCACCCAGACCTGGCCTGCTCCAAGGGTCGAGGGGAGGGAATTGGTGAAGGGCTATACAGAGGTGTGGGCACAGGGATGCAGCCAGGACTAGCCCCACCGGGATGCCAGTATCTCCCCTGGCTGAAAGGTCAAGGAGAGGACACCACACCAGGAACCAGGAAGACTTGCAGGAGAGGACTCAGCCCCGCCAGACCAGGCCTAGAAGGCAAGGTATCAGGAGATGATTCCCACCTCCCTCCATGTCCTCCTTTCACTCTCCCACCAGCCTTCCCACTGGCTGTAACCACAAAGCAAGGGAAGCTGGGTGATGGAGGACGCAGGGGTCCCACGGCCAGGGCGTGGAGTAACCTGCGAATGGAGGTCAGCAGATCTGGAGAGGCAAATGAGGACCTGTCAACTCTGGGGGCAGAGTTGGACAGATAGCATTGCATATATGAAACCAGGTGGAGCCTCTGGAACATAGCCCTTCGCCCTGGGCCTCACTTTCCTAATCTGTAAAATGAGGATGGGAACCCAAAGAGCACAAGTTACCCCCTTGTGCTTACCTCCCAGGGACCCCAGCTGCTCCCAGGACCTGGGCTTCTGCTCTCTGTGCCCTGCCGCACCTCGCAGAGAAGCAGACCAGCACGTGTTTTCAGGATGTGAGGGCGAAGTTGGCGCTTGCCTGTGGATGAGATGTACTGAATTATAAGACCGTCACTGCAAATGACACCTTATCTTCAAATGTGGAGCATGTATAGAATGCCTGAGTTAAAATTATAAGAGCAGGTGAGCATCACAAAGGCAGGACTGGAAGGAAAAACAACCACAAAGGCTAACAGCCATGGTCCGCAAGTGTTTGAGTTGAGTGTGGGAAGAAAAAAAAAGCAAAAAACAAAAGAAAGAAAGAAGGGACAGAGGAGAAAGAAGGGAAAGGAAGGAAAGGGAAGAAAGGAAAGGAAAAGGAACAACTCTCTGCACCTTAAGCATGGGTTAAAGAGCTCTCAGCTGGGGCCAAATGTCCAAATCAGAGGTGCTCCCCACCCTTCCCTCCTCCTTCCCCCACATCCACCAAGCTCTGAGCCTATGCCACGTGGTGTCGCTAGAAATGCAATGACCCAGGGCAGGAACCCCTTAGCCTGTCACCAACAAAGGCGATCAAAGTCTTTCTCTTTTTTTTCTCCTAAGTTTGGAGCCCCTGCTACATGGTTTCTGGTCTCAGACAGACAGGAAGGCGGTGGTGGCGCTTGGCCCCAGTCTTGCTTCCCTGCGGCAGGTCTGGTTTCTACAAGCCGCGGTCAGTGTGGAGTTCTGGCCCTCCAAGGGAGGACTGCAGAGCCCAACACTCAGTGTGTGGGCTTGCAGCCAGGTGAGGCCAGGTTCAAATCCTGGCTCTGCCAGCACAGTCTCTGAGCCCTGGACCTGTCCCACACCCCTCCAGTTTTAGCATCCCCATCTGCAAAGCAGCACAGGGGGCCATGCGGGCGAGACTAGATGCGGTACTGGAGGAACTCGGCATGTGTCGTGGACTGGAAGTGTCCCCTAAGTTCTTATGTCAAAGTGCTCCCCCCCATATACACTGGGGTAATGGCATTTGGAGGTGGGGTCTGTGGTAGGTAGGTAGGTTTTGAAGAGGTCATGAGGGCAGGCCCTCATGATGAGATTTATGCCCTAAAGTTTGCGTCTCTCCTCCCTACCTCTTCACGCACACTCCAAGAAGAGGGTCTGTGGGCCTGCCACAAAATGGTGGCCACCCTCCAAGCCCAGAAGAGAGGTCTCAGAATGAAACCTACCCTTCCAGGACCTTGATCTTGGACTTCTGGCCTCCAGAAGCGCCAGATGTACACGTCTGTTGAAGCCACACAGCCTCTGGTATTTCGCTGAGGCAGCCTGTGCCACTGTGGCCTCGCCCCGGGCGTGGGGATGGGGTGCACTTCCATGGCCTCTGGCTCATTTCTTCGAATAGGTTCGGCCAGGGAGCTGCAGCCACTGTCCATGTTTCCCTGGGGCCAGTGCCTGGCACCGCAGCGCCCCTTTGCAATCCAGCCTCTGCACCCACCTCACTGGCCACTTGGCATCAGGCTCCCTGCGCACAGCCCTGAGCAGGTGCGGTTGGTACCAGGTCCCTGTCCCCACAAGCCCAGCTCCAGGGGAAGCCCACTTTTTAGAGCTCCCAGAGATCTGAACCCACCCTAGCGCCTTCCCCTCTCCCCCAAGTCTAAAGAATGTCTAGAACCTGCAGGCTGTGTGTGTGTGTATGTGTGTGTGTGTCCCTAGCACAAGAGACTGGGTTCTTTTCTGACGTTTCACTCCAGACCAAGCTTTGCTGCAAAAGCAGAGGGGAGGTTGAAAGGGGCTCACCTTTAGGACAGGACCCGATTTCTAGAGGGTGAGAAGCCAGGTACTGGGTGGCTTTCCAGAGAAAGAGGCTCTCCCACCAGGCAGGGGAGCAGAACACAGCCACAGGGAAGGCACTCACTGTACAGGTATTAAGTGGCTGCTGTTTGCCAGGCAGGGGGTAGTGGGGGAAGGGAGGGGTTCTGGGGTATAGATGGGTCACATCCAAGCCTCACTCCCCGACTTCGCCTCCACGAGAAGCCATCTGTTGTTTTCTGCCACCATTCTGTACCCGCCCTGATATCTCTACCCCTATTGTCCTCTGGGAAACCACCACTGTGACTCCTGTCACTCCTGTGGTCCTAGACAAGCCTATTTTAAGCCCAGTTCCAGGGAGAGAGCTCAGGATCCTCCTTGGCCCAGGCCAGTCCATGCCTTCCTTTCCCCTGACCTTGACCGGAGCAGGGGCACCACCGAGTCTGAGCCCTGGACGCAGCCCTGGGTGTGTTCCTGTGGACCTGAGACCAGAGAATGGGTAGGGGCCCAAACTCCTGAGTCCATCTGGCCACAAAACAAAACCCAAAAGTGAAGTGAACACAGGAGAAGCACAAACCAGAGAGGAGGAGAAACTGAGGCCTGATGGCATTGGTGGCCCCGGGTTTGCCACCCCACCTCCCAGCTCAATGAGCAGATTAAGAGCTTCTCTAAATCATTTTTTTAAATTTTTTTTTATTTATTTATTTGACAGAGATCACAAGTAGGCAGAGAGAGAGGCAGAGAGAGAGGAAGGGAAGCAGGCTCCCAGCCAAGCAGAAAGCCTGATGTGGGGCTCAATCCCAGGACCCTGGGATCATGACCTGAGCCGAAGGCAGAGGCTTTAACCCACTGAGCCACCCAGGCGCCCTCTAAATCATTTTTAAAATTTAATTTTTTAAAATTTAGGGAGAATCTCAAGCAGACTCCCCACTGAGCACAGAGCCTGACGTAGGGCTCGATCTCACGACCCTGAGATCATGACCTGAGCTGAAATCCAGAGCCAGATGCTTAACCAACTAAGCCACCCAGGCGCCCCTTAAATTATTTCCTAGAAGCCCTTTTGTTAGGTTTCTGTCACGTACAAGTGTATCCAAACGAATTGCAGATTTCTTAAATGGGAGCACAGATAAGCCCAAGGTATTGCAGCTTTTGCCTGACTCCTCGGAGTTGGCAGGGACCATGGATAAGGGGCAGGTTTGGGATCAGCTTGGAGACTATCTGATGTCAGCAGAAAAGCTGCTCACCTAAGTGGCTCTGTGGACACCCACGCAAGCCTGACCTTTTCCCCTCTGGTGAGCGGCCCCCCAGGCAGACTGGTTACTCCACGCTACCTGCAGGCCCCCACCCCGATAGCCTGGGATGGCCCCAGCTCCAGGCAGGCTCACTGACCCCGGGATTAAGGCAGTCTACTCCTCCAGGAACAGGATTCTCAGATCAAGAGAGGGACCAGGAAAGGTACAAAAGTTTTTAGATGGAAGTTGGCAAAACGGCCAAAGGCCTTCCATGTCCCGATGAGGAACGTCAGGAAGCTGCTCGATCTCTGTCAGCTAATGGGGCCGGCACCCGTAGGTGCTCAGTAAACTGGTATTTCCAAAGACATGAATGAGTGAATGAGCAGCCCTCCCTGAAGGCAGAGTGTGGAGGTGGTTATTACGCAGGGAATTTCCCAAGACCCCAGAAGACCTTGGGACGTCACCTCTGGTGTAGTATGTCTCAAATCTGTCATTCAGATTTTTTTTTTTTGCCACATTTCCATGCCATCAGTTTTATTGCAAGTAACCGGCTTTTTAAAAACTTAAATGTGCAGGACGCCTGGGCGGCTCAGTTGGTTAAGTGGCTGCCTTCGGCTCAGGTCATGATCCCAGCGTCCTGGGATTGAGTCCCAGATCAGGCTCCTTGTTTGGTGGGGAGCCTGCTTCTCCCTCTGCCTCTGCTACCACTCTGCCTGCCTGTGCTCGCTCTCTCTCTCTCTCTCTGACAAATAAATAAATAAAATTAATAAATTAAATTATTTATTAAGTTAATAAAAAAATTAATAAAAACTTAAATGTGCTATGGCAAGTGCCTCTACAATACAGAGGCAATAATTCTAAGCCAGTCTCTCTTCGTTAAGAACGACTGACAAGGGCGCCTGGGTGGCTCAGTGGTTAAAGCCTCTGCCTTCGACTCAGGTCATGATCTCAGGGTCCCGGGATCGAGTCCCGCATCGGGCTCTCTGCTCAGCAGGGAGCCTGCCTCCTCCTCCTGTCTCTCTCTGCCTGCCTCTCTGCCTACTTGTGATCTGTCAAATAGATAAAAAAAAAAAAAAAAAAAACGACTGACAAGGGGCGCCTGGGTGGCTCAGTGGGTTAAAGCCTCTGCCTTCAGCTCGGGTCATGATCTCAGGGTCCTGGGATTGAGCCCCACGTCGGGCTCTCTGCTCAGCAGGGAGCCTGCTTCCCTTCCTCTCTCTCTCTCTGCCTGCCTTTCTGCCTAGTTGTGATCTCTGTCTGTCAAATAAATAAATAAAAATCTTAAAAAAAAAAAAAAAAGAACGACTGACAAGAGGTTTTAAAGACCGCCAGCACCAAGCAGAGACTGTCCCTTTGTATGATCAGCCCTGGAAGGAGTAACTTCCCATGAGATTTAGCGCCACTTAAAACCATCTTGTGCATCTTGTGCATCCTAAGAGGTGTGTGTCCTGGGTTCCGGGGACAGAACAGCACAGGAATAGAGGACACAGCAAATCCATGGCTTGCAGACTCCAGGCTGGGACCTCCCCAGCTGCTCCAGTGACCTGTCCTGCTGCCCCTCTGTGCTCCCCTTTGGGACCATCCCCTCCCTCTTTCTTTAGGTTGAAGTCCTGGTCCTGGATTCCTCTGCTTGATTTGCTGATGATGGACAGCAGGGGTGTGGGGTCCAGGCTGGGCTGCTCAGAGCCCTCCTGTCCAGCTCCCCATCTTGCTACAGGCTTATTAGCTGCCATCATTTCAAAGCAGCGCTGAACAAAGTATTTCAAATCATCTACAACAACCATAGTGTGGCATGAAAAGGTCTGGTGGCCCTAGACGGGGGCCCTGGCACTGTTGACACGGGGTTCCTGCCTACAGTCAGTTGCACTTAGAGGTTCGTTGAAAGAAAGGTGTCATCTTTTTTGCTCATTGGCAAAAAAATCTACTTAAAGTGTAGATTAGATTTTATTATTCAGGTAGAATAAAGGCAAAAGATTAGGAGATGATCGCCCCCGGAGGGGTAGTGTGTTCCAGATTTCAAGGAGGGGGCGCCACGCAGGGAGGCACTGGGGTCAGTCGAGAGGCAGAGGGAGCAAGAGGAAACCATACCCAAGAGCCTGCGTTGGGGTTGGGGTGGGAGGAGGCAGTGATGCAGGATAGACAGGCTTGCTTACGATCATCTCAGCGGCTCTGAGCTGTAGGGTTTCCAGTTGTCTGGTACCTGGCCCAGCGGAAATGAAGGTGGGGGAATAATGACCCCAAGAAAGAGGTGGTTGGTGCATGGTTTTCGATTTAGATGGTTTTTGATTGAGAGATGTACTCACAGGCCTGGTGTTTACCATCTCTAGGAATTAACTAACACTGGGAGGGGCAGTCTCTCCAGAGGCTCGGCAAGTCCCCAGATGTGAAAACATCAGGAATACCTCCCGAATACACCCATCCAAATTCACAGGCCCCCTGAATTTGACCTGGGGCTGCCAGATTGAGGATCCTATCTGAGAAACAACCCCCAAATGCAAAAGGCAGCATTAACACCTGAGAGTCAGAGATGCCAAATGCAGCGCCTTATGAGCTGTGTGAAGGACAGCCAGGGTGGGCTGTGGCACTCCTGCCCCACAAAGGCCAGTTGCTTTCAGCCCCAGCTGGTGGCTCCCCAGTATTGCCCAATCTTCGGAGCCTTCAGAAGACCGATACCTAGACTCTGTGTTGGGTTGTGTGTGTGTGTGTGAGTGTGTGTGTGTGTGTGTGTGTGTGAGAGAGAGACAGACAGACAGACAGAAGAAGGAGAAAGAATCCCTGATTTCTAAATGTTCGCAATTATTTTTTTAAAGTGAACATTGCAGAAATAAATAAGCACATGTCTGAGCTGCAAGAGGCCTGGGGCCACCAGCCTTGGTTTGCCCCTGACCCAGTCTGTCTGCTCCCCAGGCCCTTTCTCATTCATGGCGAAATCTCTCCTCTTGCTGTAAGAAACTGTGTCTCTGATTCTGGCTTGGTTTCTTTTGCCTATGGAGTCAAAACCTCAGATATTCTTCCAGGCTTGATTTGTCCACGGCATTCCTGGGAGCAAGGAGGGCCTGTGGGGTGATACAGCCCAGCGTTTTATAGAGAGTTTTCCTTTCGACACTGAGAAGTCCAGCTGCAGGTCTCTGACTGGGTTTCCTCACTGTTACGATGCAGCTGCGGACGACAACCCCACGCAGGCAGCCGTAGCTCCCCACAGTGGCAGTAAATGGGCCAAAACCGATGAGACCTGTAAGCCGGGGCCAGGAGGCCTCCCCACCGCCTTACAGGTTGGCTCTATGGTTAATCCTACTTCGCTGACAGGGAAGCAGGAAGACCATGGACCTGCCTGTGAGCATCGTGAGGCAAAGCCACCTGTGTGGCCCTGGGGACAGAGGCTGGGGGACAGGGGCTGGAAGGTGCCCACACGCCCCACCCAGAAACCTCCCCCGCCCGGGACCTGGCTCATACCAAGAGGGAGGTGGAAAGTGAACAAAGGGAGCCGAGGCTTCGTCGTAAATAAGAAGGACCATCAGCCAGCCCACACTTGCTTGAGGGGCGTCCTGATGCTGTTGCCGAGGTGAGCGCCCCGAGAACAGCATCTGCCAGGGTGGACAATGGCGGTCGAAGCCCCCACTCTCTGGTGAGGCTGTACCAGCGCATCAGAGCTGCGGGAGCCAATGCCATAGACCCGAGGTCTCAGATAAGAGATGTACTTTCTCAGCGTGCTGGAGGCTGGAAGTCCCAGATCAAGGTGCCTGCAAGTTTGGTTTCTCCCTCTCTCCTTGGCTTGTAGATGGCTGCCTCTTCTCTGTGTCCTCATACCGTCTTCCTTCTGTCTGTGTCCATGTGTCCTCTTCTTTGTTTCATTTGACAGTCAGAGATCACAAATAGGCAGAGAGGCAGGCAGAGAGAGAGGAGGAAGCACGCTCCCTGCTGAGCAGAGAGCCCAATGTGGGGCTCGATCCCAGGACCCTGGGATCATGACCTAAGCCGAAGGCAGAGGCTTTAACCCACTGAGACACCCAGGCGCCCCCATGTGTCCTCTTCTTATAAGGACCCCACTCTTATTGGATTACAGCCCACTCTAACCACCTCATTTTAACTTAGTCACTTCTTTATTTTTTTAAAGATTTTCTTTCTGGGGCGCCTGGGTGGCTCAGCCATTAAGCATCTGCCTTCAGCTTAGGTCATGGTCCCAGGGTCATGGGATCAAGCCCTGCATCGGGCTCCCTGCTTCACAGGAAGCCTGTTTCTCCCTCTCCCACTTCCCCTGCTTGTGTTCCCTCTCTTACTGTGTTTCTGTCAAATAAATAAAAAATCTTAAAAATATATATTTTATTTCTTTATTTGACAGAGCACAAGCAGGGGGAGCAGCAGAGAGAGAGGAGAAAGCAGACTCTCCGCTAAGCAGGGAGCCAGATGACGGACTTGATCCCAGGACCCCGGGACCATGACTGGGACCATGACCTGAGCCCAAAGCAGCCGCTTAATCACTTAACCGACTGAGCCACAGCCGGTTAATCACATCTTTAAAGACACTTGCATCCTGAGGGCCTGGGGGTTAGGACTTTAACATAGGAATTTTGGGGAGGACACAATCCAGCCCATGACACCAGGAAGTGACACAGGGGACTGCTCACCGGTCTCCAGGGAGGCACACAGTATTGGGGGGAGAAAGAGGGATGGAGGTGAGGCAGAGCAAAGCCTCTCCTGGCCCAGACTGCCTGGGGCTTCAACAGGATGCTACAAAGCCCTCAGGAAACCCACCAGCTCAGCTCGGTCCCAGGCCAGCTCAAAGTGGCTCCTCTCTTCAGGCAGGCACGACGTCACAGACAGTCCCATGTGAAATAGGCAAAAGACTTGAACAGAGCCTTTGCAAAAGAAGATGGACAGATGGCCAACAGCACGAGGGCTTAGCATTGCCACTCATCACGGCAATGCCCGTTCCAACCACAGTGAAAAGCTCACCCGCAGCAGAAAGGCTAAAATTCAAGAGGGACAAGACCGAACGTCGGCCAGGATGTGGAGCCAGCACGACTCTGATAACTAGTTTGCGGGAATGTAAAATGGTTCAACCACTTAGGAAAATAGAATGATGGTGTCTTAAATACCTAATTATATACCTACTCTATGACTCAGCAATTCCTCTTAGCTATTTAGCCAAGAGAAATGAAGACATATGCTCGCTCAAAAAAATTGTACAAGAATGTTTATAGCAGCTTTCTTCATAATAACCCCAAACTGGAAATGGCCCAAGTGGCCATCAACAGGAGAGTGGATAAAGCGTGGGGTAGCTAGACAGTGGGATACTGTTCCGCAGTAAAAGAGGCACAAACTGGGGCATGGGGGTGGCTCAGTCAGTGAAGCATCTGCCTCGGGCTCGGGTCATGATCCCAGGCTCCTGGGATAGAGTCCCATATCCAGCTCCCTGCTCAGTGGGGAGCCTGCTTCTCCCTCTGCCTGCTGCTTCCCCCTGCTTGTGCTCTCTCTCTCTTTCTCTCTCTCTGACAAATAAATAAATAAAATCTTTTTTTAAAAAAAGGCACAGGGGCACCTGGGTGACTCAGTGGGTTAAAGCCTCTGCCTTCGGCTCGGGTCATGGTCCCAGGGTCCTGGGATCAAGCCCCGAGTCGGGCTCTCTGCTCAGCGGGGAGCCTGCTTCCCTCTCTCCCTGCCTGCCTCTCTGCCTACTTGTGATCTCTGTCTGTCAAATAAATAAAATCTTTAAAAAAAAAAAAATAAAAATAAAAAAGGCACAAACAATGATGCAGAGAACAACAAGATGAATCTCATAAACGTTATGTTAAATGGAAGAAGCCAAATGAAAAAGAATTTATCCCAATGACATGAAGGTCTCGGAGAGGCTAGCCAAAGCTCGGGCAGCCTTAAATATCGAAGAGTCATTTGAACCAATATTAGTAGCCCTGAGGTTGAGATCCCTCAACTGAACTAACTGAGGATGGGGAAAAATCAGAGCCGTGGTCGTCTCTGGGAGCTGGAGACAGGGATTGCCTGAGGCTGGGCATGAAGGAATTTTCTAGGCTGATGTTAATGTCTCGTATTTTGACAGCAATGTGGGTTACACAAATGCATGCATCTGTCAAAATTCAGCAAACATATGCTGAACATTTTTGCATTTCATTGTAAAGTTTACATGAAGAGAGAAACCAGGGAAAAAATTGAAGTTTAATTAATGGCATGCATGCTTCAGTGTGAAGGGAGGGGGGGCGGTCTCATGGATGCCCAGTTTCCCTTGAAAGACAGTTAAGAAAGAAGATGGTTGGATGGATGGGTGGAAGGAAGGATGGACAGACAGATACACCTAGTTAATTATTTTCTTAAGTTCCTTCTATTCAAGTAACTGATGTGGTTTCTGTCTCGACATGGACCTTCACATGCCCTGAGCAGCTATTCTAAAAAGCATATCTGATCAGGCCACTTAGCTGCTTAAAACCTTTTAACTGCTCCCCATCTCCAGCCAGATAAACTTCTTAGCCTGTCATCTAAGGTTCTTCACCATCCAAACACTTATTACTACCCTAAATTGTCATCACAGTCAGCAACTGGCTATGTCATGAACACACTTCTAGCTTTCCTACCACCCCCTCATATATCCAGGCGACTCTGCACACCTTCTCTTTACTTGGAATATCTTCCCACCTTCTCCTCCCGCTAAACTACTCTAAGTGTCAGTCAACTTCTCTTTGAAACCTTCCCTGATTTTCCGAGGCAGAGAAAAAGACCACCTCATTTGGGCTTTCCCAGTGCCCTCCCAGAACACTCATCCTACCAGCTGCTGTTGGCATAACTGTCTCCCTCCCAGACTAGGACCTGCTCAGGGGTAGGGATCCATCCCCATTCCTTCCTGAATCCTGTGAGCCTAGAACATTGCCTGGCACTGGGTGAAGTTCAATCCATATTTTTTGCATGAAAAACATATAGGAACAGATCCACTCTACAATGGTAAAGAAAAGTCATATCTGAAGTTTAACAAACACAGTTAACATTTTAAAAACTTAAGTTCTAGGGTGCTTGGTGGCTCAGTTGGTTAAGCATCTGCCTTCGGCTCAGATCATGATGCCAGGGTCCTGGGATCGAGCCCCACGTTGGGCTCCCTGCTCAGCAGAGAGCCTGCTTCTCCCTCTCCTTCTGTGGCTCCCCCTGCTTGTGCCCTCTCTTTCAAATGAATAAATACAAATCTTTTTTAAATAATAAAAATAAAAACTTGGTTCCATTCCATTTTTGAAAAATATAAAAATTATTTAGTGAACATAACAGTTAGCCTGGGTCTTGTTTCTCTTTTTAAGCAGAGTTGGGCTCACTTTCTGCCTCGCTAACTGGCTTTAACAAGTTCATAAAAGTTCATCTGACAAGTTTATAGACGTTCATTTAGCAAATTCACAAAAGCCAGACTTGCCTCGATAGTCTGCCTGAGGGTCTAAAGCGATTCCTTCAGGATCTGATGCACATTATTTTTAATGATAGTAACTTTATTCCTGTTTTATTATTGAAATCATACATCCTTTTATGTAAAAACCATGGTAAGTAAAACAGACAAGAGACACATAAAGAAGAAACCAAAAATTCATTTAAACCCACGACTCAGAGGCACCGGGGTGGCTCAGTCAGTTGAGCATCAGACTCTTGGTTTCTGTTCAGGTCATGATCTCAGGGTTGTGAGATCGAGCCCCGCATAGGGCTCCATGCTCCCCACAGAGTCTGCTGGAGATTCTCTCCCTCTCCTCGCTCTTCACCTCTCACTGCTCCCAGGGTCTCTCTAAAATAAATAAATAAAATCTGAAAAAAAAAAAAAAAACAAAACTACCACCCCAAAATAACCACTGTTAGCATTTGGTAAACCAAATGTACCAGTAAGAACCCAAGCTGGTGCCTCGTTTAAAAATGATCCAATGCTTTTTATTTTTTCATGATTTCAGACTGTCCTGCCTGGTTGCTGAGCCTGGGCACACAGAGAGAAGAGCCCTTGGTGAACAGACACCCCAGGCACAGGATGCAAGTCCCAGCTCTGAAATCCGCAGGGCTCCTGTGAGCGTGAGTTCAAACGAAAAACAGCAACAGTGGGAAAATATCTGGAGGGTAGTAAAATGACAAACAGCCCAATGAACACATTTTAAAAGTACATTCACATTTGAAAAACAGAGTTATTAAATTAGCAAGAGGGAACACATTAGACAGGGCAGAGCTGAGTTTCCAAATGTCTTTCTGGAAATAATTAACTTCTGGCGGCAGGCGCTGAGTACGTTCCCTGCAAGTGGGAGGTGGCTCCGGGGCTAGAAACTGGAAGGTGGCCCTGGGGAAGGGCTGTGCGTGCTGAGGGTGTGGGGAGGGGCGGGCCCAGGAGAGCAGGCAGGGCTCCCAGCATCACGAGGCATTTGGTTAGAATGGTAAGAGCACCGGCTGGGAGATCTGGGCCAGTATCTGCTCTCCCACCTACCAGCGGTTAGGATTGCCAGCACGTTTCTTAACTTCCCCACGCCTTGGTTTTCCCATTGGGCAAACACAGACAATCCAGACTGCTACTTCACTGGATAGTGGTGACCAATATACAGAAGGTTGCAGAGGAATTAGCAGTCTGTGGTGAACTCTCAAGCCTTGCAGGGGGCGCTGTGGTTGCTCCTATCATGAATGAGACAGAACAAGGTCAGGCAAGCGTCCAGGAGGTTTGCAGCTGATGCTGGAGAAGGGACTGAGCACCACGCAGCTCACCAAAATGACTTGGAATCTTAGAACTAGACCCTTGCTGATTCACTGTAGGCAAGAAATCATGCGGTGAGGTTCAAAGCCGCAAAGCTAGCTCAAGAGCCTCTGGGGAAATAGATCGATCCTGGTGAACTAGTCAGCGATTGCTGCAGTATTGCTGGATAACAACCATCTCCAAGCTCAGGGGCTTACAGCCAGTGAGGGTTTGTGTTTTGGGTTGGTTTGGTTTTCTTTGCTTAGGCGTCTGCAGACGGGCTGGTACGGCTCTGCGCGGGTCCCCAGGGCCTTGCCAGGCCTGCTCCCTGCATCTTATTCTGTTGGACCTGGCCTGTGGCTACCCAGTATGTGTCCTTTTCAAGTCAACAGGCAGGAGAGCAAGAGCCACCCCCCCCCAACCTGAGAAGCACACGGGTGGCCTCTGCCGACATTGCATTGGCCAAAGCAAATCATGTTAGCCAAGCCTGGGGTCAGCGGGGAAAGGAAGTTACACTGCCCTGGGGTGGGAGAGGAGGGAGGAGGGAAGGAAGACTTGGTGAACAACGCAGCAGTCAGTCTCTCCCAGCTGAAAGAAGCAGCCCCATGGACCAGGAGGTGCCTGGGTGTCTGGGTCCCCGGAGCTGGCGGCACCAAGTGCCAACGCAATGATGATGCTGGCACGTGGGGCTCCCTGGACGCTGAACACACAGACTCAGCCGTCTCGTTGCCAGCAGGCAGGCTCTTCAGTCCGTGCTCCCTTCCTTCTGAGGAACAGCATGTTGTGGCTCTAGCTCTGCTCACTCACTCTCTTGTGCTTCCCGAGAGGGGCCTCCGCAAAGCAAATGTCAGTTGCCCTGGGTCCAGCACAGTTCTGGTGATGGGAAATTGATCAAGATACAGAGTCCAGGGATGCTAAGCTAGAGGAAGGGGGACGTGGCAAGTTTTGGGGAAGCCCATCCCTTCCATCGGCAAGGTCTTAGGATGGAGGGAAAAGAGCCTGGAAGACAGGACTCTGGAAGTCTAGGGCTCGTTCTGGAGCCATCTGGCACAATCTCAGGCAGAATGCTTGGCCTCGCATTTCTCTCCGTGGGCCACCTGCTTTGGAATCACTGGGAAAGCTGGTTAAAGACGCAGGTTCTAGCTGGTCCTAACCAGGATCCCAGGGTCAAAGCAGGGGCTGTGTGGGTCACAGCATCTCCAGAGGGTTCTGAGAACCTCAGCCAGTCTCTCAGGACCCGGGAGTTTTGAGCTTAAAAGCAGGGAAGAGAGGGGCACCTGGCTGGCTCAGTCGGTGTAGCCTTTGACTCTTGATCTCGGGGTTGTGAGTTTGAGCCCCTCGTTGGGTATACAGATTACTTTTTAAAAAAATCTTTGTAAAAGAAAACAAGCAGGGAGGAGAAACAGATGCCTGCTCTCTGGTTTTATGTGCTAATTCCTTTTCCAGCATTCCGTGGTGCTAGCCATGATGTTAAGCCCCCACTAAACTGAGCTACTGCCCATTTTACAAACGTGGAGGCGGAGGGGAAGGTGGCGCTGCTGGCACCTCGAGGCCAGCCAGCTGGGCCTGTGGAACCCTTGGCTTCTCTGTTCTTCTGGAGGCCCTTCCTCCCAAGTGCTTCAATCCAAACCCATCCTTCCTGGCCCACAGGAGGCAGGATATGGGGAACTGTCAAGACATTTATCAGTGTTTACTGTCCCTTGAGTTCTTTGCCAACTGCATTATGCACATTGTCTCTTTTAGTCCTGTAAGGATCCAGTGAGGTAGTTAATGAGGAGGAAAATAATGTGCAAAGAAATGGAGCGACTTGCTCAATGTCACACAGCTCCCAGCTGTGGACTACGACAGCCTTGGAGCGTCTTGTCCCCAACCTTAACCCTACACCTGAGAGCCTCTCCTGGTCCTGGTGGCGAGAAGGGGGAGGAAGATGAACCTTCCTCATTGGGCTTTCTGCTCCAAGACCCAGAAGAAGCAACTCAGACATGCCTCTTAGTGCTTTATCTCTTTCCCCACCATACATCACACACACACACACACACACACACACACACACACCCTGGTCTCACGACACACACGCACACGTCCACATGTGCGCTCACCGGCAACCCACACCAGCGCACATAGCAGCTGTGTTGGGTGGGGGACAGTGAGTTTGGGCTTTGCTGCTGCCACTGCTTTGCTCAGAAAGCTGGGAGCCTGCTGAACGTGTCGGCTGGCTTGGCAAAGAGGAAACTGCTCACAGGGTGGTTCTCGTGGGTGGGAAGAGGGGACAGGCTGTGCCAGACACCAGGATCCTGCTGAGACCCAAAGAAGCTGCATAGAGGGGAAGGGAGAGAAGAGAGCAAGGATGAGGGCAAGGAGCCGCCCTTGGTCCCCTCCGGGGCACACAGCGAGGTCACAGCTCTGGCAGGCAGCATCTGGGCGCCTGCGGGAGGTGAGTAATGGGTCATAAATAATGCATCAAGGTAAGGCAGGGGGCAGCTGAAGGAGGAGAGAGACTCTGGACTTGGAGCCAGGAGACAGGGACGGGAAGCCCACCCTTGCCTCGAAAGGCTGGGCACCTCCTGCTTTCCACAGTGTAAGCCTGGGGCACTAATCCTGCTGACCACCCACTGGGAGGACAGCGAGACAGAATGTGTGCAAACAGAAAGGTCTGATCCAAATGGGAGGCGGTGTTCCTACTATTACAGTTATCATGGCTTCTAGAGAGGCAGGAGGTCGCAGTGGGCAGTAACAGCGACTCTGAAGCCACACTGCCTTTGTTCAGTCCCAGTCACTGGCTGTGTGAGCAGGCACGTGACTTTGCCTGTCTAGTCCTCAGTTTCCCAATCTGTAAAATGGACATAATGATAGCACCCATCACATGGAGCTATGAAGAGGACTGAAGGGGTTAAGGATGCTTAGCACTTGGTACAGTGCCCAGTGTAATGAAGTATCCGAGAGCTGCCTGTTACGTCCTCTGGCCGATGGGCACGCTCGTGGTACTTCCGTGCTGGGGCCTGTTAGGACTCATTGTGTGCCTGCTTCCTCCGCCATTCATATATTGAAATCCTAACCCCCGCGGTGAAGGTTGTAGGAGGTGGGGCCTTTGGGAGGCGATGAGGTCATGAGGGTGGAATCTTCCTAAGTGGGGTTAGTGCCCTCATAAAAGAGACCCCAGAGAGCTCTCTCTGCTACCCACCAACGGGAGGCTGCTGCTGTCTATAATCCCAAAAGGTCCTCCCCGGACCTGGTCTCACACCTCCAGCCTCCAGAAAGGCAGACAAGCCACCCAGTCTGTAGTACTTGTCAGAGCGACCGGAGATGCCTAAGATGGGGCGGTTAAGCTGACGTGAGCGTGGGGGCGGTGGTGGGGTGCACTCCGGACCCTGCCTGGCCCTGCATGCTGTCCCTAATGATTATGGAGGCAGCAGGTGTGATGCCCAGAAACGGCATCCTTAGGCCTGAGGCTGTGGGTGGTCAGGATGCCGACTCTCCCTGCCCAGCTTCAGTGCTCACATGCCAGCCAGAGGCTCTGTTCCCCTAGAAGGCCGCTCGTGTCTTCCCTGCGGCCCCAACCAACCCAGCCCGCCGAGCCAATGGCTTTGTCTCAGGATCGAACTCTAACCCATCTTCAGACTTGCGACCTCCCAATCAAGTTAAGCCTCTGATGTGATAAACCCAAAATAAAAAAAAAAAAAAAAAAAAAAAAAAACCCACTTTACGTGTCTTTTCAGATAGGAAGTGTGAAGCTTATGGTCAGAAACCAATTCAGTTCAACGGTCATAGAGTAAACGACCCCCGGTGTGGTCCTTGGTGTCAGGAGGGACTGGGCCAGGTTTTGACCTGCTGCTGGGAGTACGGAGTGCATTCAGGGCTTAGGGCCACACAGATGTATTTCTGTGTCTGAAATGGGTCTCACTGGGCCAAATTCAAGGTGTCCGCAGGGCTGCATTCTTTTTGGAGGCTTTAGGGGAGTACCCACTCCCTTGCTTTTTCCAGCTTGTAGAGACTGTCTGCTTCCCTTGGCTTGTGGCCTTCCCGCAGCGGCACCTGCAGGCCACATCCTTCTCCTACCACCATCTCTGCTCTCTCCTGCCTCTCCTCCATGTTGAAGGACCCTTGTAATCACATCTTGACCCCTCAGAAAATGCAGGATAATCTTTCTATGTTAAAATCAGGTGATCAGCAACTTCATCTCACCTGCTACCTTTGTTCCCTTCTGCCAAGGAATGTGACCTATCCCCGGGCTCCCGGGATCAGGACACGGACACATTGGGTTGTGGGGGATAGGTCTGCCTACCGCAGATACTAGCATTTGTGGGTTGTCTATGGTAAGCCCAGCACCGGGTGGGTGGCTTACAAACATCCACTCCCTCTCTTATTTCTTCAACAATATTGGCATATGAGGCCCAATGCCAGAGGCTAAGGCTGAGCATCCAGTGAGACACAGTCCCTGCCCTCAGGAAGCTCACAGTACAGGGCAGAGAGGGACCCGTGCATAGACACTGCTGTACGGGCTTTAGGGAGGGTGTTCGAGTCATTTATTTCATGTGTCCACACCTGTTTCTTCCTGTGTAAAATCAGAAAATTAGTCTATGGCCATACCACCCTGAACATGCTGGTCTTGTCTGGTCTCAGAAAAATAGAGTGGCAACTCTCTCTCCAAATGTTGGGAGAATCAAATGAGATAGCAAATGTACATACCCTCTTAGCAGTATGCCTCCCACACAGTAGGGGCTTAATGAATGGTAGACTATTAATATTGGTATATTATTATTAAGCATGTGGTATGATGGGCAACAAAGGAGGGGAGTCAGGGAATCAGGGAGTCACATGAGATCCAAATTGACACCCCAGGGATAAGCAGGATTAGCCAGAGGAAGTATAAGAAGTGAAAGAGAGGGTCCCCAGGCAGAGAGGGTGCATGTGCAAAAGCCCTGTGGTGAACAGGACCCTAAATCCTCATGAGACCCTCATACCACCCCAGGTCTCTTGCCGCTATGTATGTATAGGAGTTGTGCTCTCTCCCCAGAGGTCCAGAAGCCATAGGGATCCCCTGGATTTTTAGCATCTAGCTCCAAGGTGGCTGGATTGTTCACTATACATACTTTACTCATCACAAAGATCCTCACCATCACCGCACTTTGTGGCCTGCAGCCACAAAATCTGGCATCCTAATAGCCACCAACCAGTGGGCCCCAACAAGGTGTCAGGGACTGGACCAGGGCCTCTTCAGTTCACAACTTCTCTCCTCATGGCTTTATAGTTAGACGCATGTGCAAGAGGAGGAAACTTGCCTAACGTCATGCAGGGAATAGATGGGGGAACCCAAGGCTGTCTGACTCCCCATCAGGAGGGCCGCACAGGCCAGCAGCCTAGGCTTTGATGGCTCAGCCCCAGGCATGGAAGCTGGACAGAGGAAAATGGGCTGAGGCAGAGACTTTTGCAAAATAGCTAGTTTACCCTAGATTCAACTTAGTGGGGGGCCAGAGCCTGGGGTGAAGGCCAGGGCAGAGGCCAGGGCATTTGTTAAAAAGAACACACTCCTCTCTTTCCCTGAATAAGTTGCAACAGCAGCAAGCCCCAAGATCGGAAAGGAGACCCTGGCTTGGACGCTTAAGGGAGAGTCCCAGACTGCCCTCCCACCCTCAGCAGAGCCTGGCCTTTCCCAAGGGCGGGGACGTCTGATCTCAAGCTAGTGCAGGAGCCAGAGGGAGCCTCTCAGTTATCTGTTCTTTACCTTGGGACAAAGCTGGATGGACTAAAGGGAAAAAACGCACGTGGAGGATTCCTGGTTCAGGACAGTGGCTCCTGACCCCTCGTCCTCAAAGTTAGCAAACTTGGGCCAACTGTTTTCTCTTGGGGACCCCTGACCTGCATCACATCATGATATCCAGCCTACCTTCTTGGAGTTAAACTTCCCCTCTTTCATGAAATCGTGCTGATACTAAAAGGCAGTTCGTGTACACATATAGCGGAATAAATGACTGGCATCTGTGCGGTAAGGGCTCAGCTCAGCAGGCCTGGGTTGCTCAGATCCTGCACATTCTAAAGAAAGGACTTGCCTTCCCTCCCGCTCCTGGGAGGTAGATAACCTCTGAGCCTCTGGAATGTTCTCCCTATTGCAGCTGGGGCCATGGGCCACACTGTATGGGTTTGCCCAGGTGGGTGACAGTAATAATATGACTTATGGAGAATGCTGGTTTGGGATCGCCGAAGGCCCTGGGCCCTGCTGCATCGGTGGACCTCTTGGGGCCCAGAGACGGATCGGCTAAGCTCAGTCACACTGGTGCTGCGTTCTTATGGGACCAATAAAACTCTGGACACCAAGGCTCAGGTGAGCCTGCCTGACTAGTCCTCTGCACACGTTCTTGCTCCTGGCACCTAAAGTAAGCCTGTCCCGTGTGACTCCACTGGCTGGGGGGTGGAGGGGGGGTGGGAGGTACCCCTGGAAACTCACGCCTGCTGGCCCCGCATGCTGCTCCTGCACCTTTCCTCTCTCTTGATGTGGCTCCATGTCGTTTTGTGAAAATAAGTGGTAATGGTGAGGGGTGATGGCTTTTCCGAGTTCTGGGAGTTCTCTGTGCAAATCGCTGAGCACGAGGGTAGCCTTGGGGACCCTGGTTACTTCCTCAGTTTCTAGCCTCTGGTCATTATGGGGCGGAGGACTCGGTGGGGACACCATGGCCTGGAGAGGGGAGGCCACCCACCCCTCCCCACCGCGGGCGGTCCAGCCACAGGGCCAAGTCCTCCCCAGGTGTAGGAATGGCACCTGTCTCGTTTAACTCAAGCCTGGGTGGGGCTGGGACAATGACACTGCAGAAAGGGGGCCACTTCTCCCCAGAACTTTGGGACAGAGGCTCTTCCAGCCATATGTGTCCTCTTTGGAAAGAAAAAATGACACTGTTTCTCCCAGAGAGAGCATCTCAGCTTTTGTCTGCTTCCTGCCAGATTCCGGTCTATCTGGAGCTCCCTGGAGCCTGCAGGAAATCTGCTTCCTTCTGCCCCTTGGGGTTCCCCTACCCCCTAGAGTTGGATAGAGGACAGCCTGGAGGGCCACTCCACCAGCAGGGCTGCCTTTCCCTAGAACAATTCCTACCCTTGAGGGAAACTGAGGCAAGCTCAACTAGGCCAAACTTTGCTCTGGTCCTTGTGACAAATTAAAAACATTGGTTCCTGAGATTGGGGCCAAATAGCTTACCCCCAGGCCAGCCTCAGTTTTTTCTTTTTTTAACTTGCTATTTGAAATGATTATAGATTTATAGGAAGGTGCAAAAAAGTACAGGAAGTTGCAAAAGGAAAGGTCCTGTGTACTCTTCACTCAGCATTCTGCAATGGTAATATTTTACAAGATCAAAACCTCTGGCTTTAAAATGATATTGGCACAATCAGGAAAGTGAGGGCTGGCAACCAGTTCATCGGTTTCACTGAATGCCCCCAAGAACTTGCACAGGTGTGAAGACAATGAGGGCTTTTAGGCATGCCTTTTCCCCCCTCTGAGGATGGATGGGCTGGCATTGGTAGAAGACGGAGACCAAGTAGCCAGGCAAAACGAGGCTGCAGAGTGACCTTAAGAGGTCATCCAAGAGATGTGGGCAAAGCTGTCTTTGGGAGGATTGGGATTGCTTGCAACAAGTTTTCAATAATGAAAACTTGGAAACATCCTGAATGCCTGGTGATTGAGACTGGCCAAGAAGATAATGACACTCCCACACAGTAAAGATAATATAGCTATTGTGATTACGTTGTAGAAGAATAACTTTTATCAGGGTAAATGTTCATGATATACTGGCAAGGGGAAAAAAGAGCAGCAAAAATAATACAGGAAGTATGATTCTTTGGGGGATAACACACACACACACACACACACACACACACACACACACAGAAACTGCTGAAGGATATAAACCCCCAAGATATTAACATATTAACACTAGTTATCTTTAGACAATGGCATTATGAGATTTTAATTTTCCTTCTGCATCTTATAAGTTTTCTATTAGAATTTTTTATTAGAATTCTTAAATTCTATTAGGACTATTAGAATTTTTAAAAAATATTGCCAGATCCACCCTTTGACCTGATGTAGCACAAACTCAGGCTCTGTGTGTCTGGTGAGACTTCCGATGGGGGGTGGTGGGGAGGGGTCCTGCTGCCCTCTGGGGTGGGGGAGGAGATGGTAGGGTGTCCAGAGTTACCTGGAGAGCAAGGGCTGGTCCTGCAGGAGAGGGTCTTTGCATGCAGGGAAGAAAGGGGGCAGCAACATTGCCAGTGCGTGGTCCAGGGTGGCCCAGGAGCAGGGAGCAGGTCATCTGGCGCCCGCTGAAATTCCAGATCCAGGCTGAGGCCTGATACTCACTCTCACCCACTTCCTGATTCTTCACCTTCTGCTCACACACACCCTGCATTCTCTACCTCCTTTCAGGAACTCCTGGCAGGGTTTAGCTCTGAACCTTCCTGAGCTTTGTGGAAGGCCTGGCTGACCTAATGGATGAAGGCTGGATGGTGTCTCCCCCATCATCCCTTTTCCCATCTCCATCCGCTGACTTTCCACCTCTCAGATGCCTCTTCCTCCAGGAAGCTCTCGCTGACTCCTGCAGGCCCCCACCATACTGCATGCTAACCTCAATCACGCATTTTAGCAGAGTTGGCCTAGTACCTAGATTATGGGACTCTGAGCTGGTTTCCTCCCTCAGTGCATAAACCTGGTCCGCTCTGGATCGCCAGTGCACTCCACAGCACAGGTCTTGGCACCAAAGAGGCACTCAACCAACCCCATAAAAGAAGAGAAAGGATCCGCTCTTCTCCCCCTGAGGCCCTGTGGCTCACAGTGAGTGGAGAGTGTGAGTGGGGGGTGGGGGGTGGTTCCTGCCTCACCCTCCCTGCCAAGAGAGCAAGCTTCCGTGGCCCCAGGCTCTTCTGCGCCTCCGACCCCACCTGCTAGTTCTTTTACTTTGCTTTTTACTTGCTCCAGTCATGGTCACGAGGGGACTGGAGAGGAATGGTGACTCAGCCCAATTCATCACCACAATGGAAAAACCCAGTCACCTGTCCTCCTGGCAGCAGGACCGGAGCTGCCTCTGAGTCTGGAAGAGCAGCAAGCCATACTGCTTTCAAGGTCCCTTCGTCTTTCACCTGCTGAAAAATCAAAGACTTGAAATACGGAGGAGCACCACCGTGGACACTGTAGACCTGCAGCGCCGTGAATCTCAGTGACCTGGGCTGCTGTGTTCCCCACACGGTGGCCTCACCGCGGCTTCACAGGTGCCTGGTGGTCGGAAGTGCACACTGTCACGCTTTTGGCCACCAGCACCTGAGTTGCCCTTCCTAGGAGGCAGAGCCCACCTCCTCCTAGAGGATCACAGAGGGTCTTTTCCCAGCCTCCCTTGCAGCTTTGGCAGACGACCTGCTCTGGGCGCCTCCGATCAGACACGCGCATGCTTGGCCATGATTTAGAAACAAATGGCACAAGGAAGACAAGGCCACACGGGAGACCATGCTGGCAAGGACACAGAAGCAGCGGCAGCAGCACCTGAGGCTTCAGAGTCAGCCATGGTCCCGCTGGATGGAGTGCCCGGTGTCCGTGCCCATGGGCAGCGCCAACTGCAGCAGCTGTGCCCACGGATGGCAGTGGCGGCTTTGCCACCAGACCAATGCTGCCGCGTTGGGCCAGAGCTGCCTGCCCTCCTTTTAGCAAAGGCTTTTCTGCTTCAACTAGCCATCGTCAGGCTCTATTTGCTGCAGCTGCCAAGACTGCTGCATTAGCTGGAATTTCCAGATGGGGAAACGAAGGCTCAGAGGCATCTTCAGAAAGGCTGTGTCTCGTCTCCAGAAGAGGTGCAGGCTGCTCTCCTGCCCATTTTACAGATGGCAAAGGGGAAGTCCAGCAAAGGCAGTGACTCAGGCAGCACCTTTCAGGTCCTTAGGAGCAAGGCCCCAGTCCCAGCCACCAGCTTGGCCCTCTGCTGGGCTCTGCCCTCCTCTGTTCAAAGCCCTGCCATCTGGCCCGTCCTCAAACAGCACTGCCTCCGGCACAGGGTGTTAAAGATGAAGGGAGCCCAAAAGCAGAAGGGACTGAGAGCTGGCCCTTCTGCTGACTCAGCAGGGACTCCTCCTTTCCTGGCATGACTACCATCCCGTCCAGAAGGGGCCAGGGCCCCCTCTACCTGCTGGTTCCCCAAGCTAAGCACCTATGCTTGGCGCAACAGCCCCCCGCCCCAGGGGTGGAGAGTGGGGGTTCTTGCAATTATATTTCTTCACCATCGATTAAGTGTCCATTTTTAAGGGTTCAAACCTGTAACCTACCCCACCTGAATGCTCGCCTGGGGTTCGTGAATTACCTGAGCCTCCTGGATCGTGTGTCCCAGTTCAAGGCCATGGCAGATGCCATTCTGCACACAGACAGACATGTCATAGTGTCAAAGCTTTTGTTAGGCAGCACTGAGACCCTCCTGGGGCCTGTGTTCCCCCCAAGGAATTCAGAACAGGCCTCATGAATTATGTTACTAGAATATCCAGTTAGTTTTGTTTGATGACTAGGTGTGAATTTATTAAAAAGGGCGGAACTCAGGGAAGCCTGAATCTCTAATACAATCATAACAATTTAATCATCAATAACAGCAACTATTCAGTGATCACTTAAACCACGTGTCAGACCCCACACTAAGCATTTTCTTCATGAGCCATCATTTAACTCTTTTTTAAAGATTTTTAAAAATTTATTTGACACACACAGAGAGCACAAGCAGGAGTGGCAGGCGGAAGGAGAAGAAGTCTTCCCACTGAGCGGGGAGCCCAATGCGGGACTCCATCCCAGGACCCTGGGATCATGACCTGAGCAGAAGGTAGAAGTTTAACAGACTGAGCCACCCAGGCGCCCCCCATTAATTAATTGTTACAAGAACCCTCTGAAAGTTCATCAACCCAATTTCAGAATATGGCACAAAAGCTCAGAGAGGGTGAGTAGTTTGTTGGACATCACACAGCCAGGAAATTAACCACCCAGCCTGTGCTCTTAAGGACTGGCTCCAGACTTGTATATATAGAACCACAGTCTCCTGGATGTTTTGGTCACACAGGTCCACTCTGTCACCACTGACATCACCCATCCCCTTCACAAAAGTGGAAAGTGAGAGGCAGGGATTTCCCCAAGGTGAGCCCCAGGGCTGTAAGGAGAACCCAAGTTTGCTGCCTTCCATGTGATTCTTTACTGTACCCCAAGCAGGAGCATGCACCCCATCTCCGGCAGCCAAGTCTTACCGGCTTCTTCAAGCAGGAGAGTCAGTTCAATGCCATGGCAGACTCCAACATAGCCTGGAGCTGAGGGAAAGCCATGACCTTAGCCCAAGCCAGCCCAGACAAAGGGGAGGAAGTGCTGTAGGATCTTCTTGACCTCCCACCCAATGTCATCCTGGATCTCCAGAATGACTGGTCCAACTCACGGTCTCTGTAAAAAAAAATAGGCTGGAATCCCGGAGAAGGCAGATCCCTGAGCAAGGTCACCGGCAGGGCCTCAACAGAGCCGCGGAGCCGTCTCCACAAGCACTGTTCTGGGCTGTCTTGCCCAAGTAAATTCTTTCAGGCCATCAGATTTCCATTCTCCCTACAGTTGGACTCCATCTAGGGGCTTTGGCGCTGCCTCATTTGGGGTGACAGGTGAGAGCAACGTCACTGGGCCAGACCAGAGTGAGCCTGAGAAAGACAGGGCTGGGCCAGTTCCCCTCCCTGAGGAGAGCAGAGACGCTGACACTCTGAGGGGGACCCTGGGGGCCCAGAACACCTTTACCGGGAGACCATCACCCCCCACGAGTTTCCCCAAGGAAACCCTGGGGCTCTGAAAACTGGACAAGGCTCCAGGGCCCCTGAGCACCAGGTTCTTTCCGACCCCCCAGGGCTTTTCCTGATCGGCTCCCAGGCGGCGGCGGGTGGGGCCAAGCCGCACGGGCTGACGGAGGAGGCTGCTGTCCCCACCGGCTGGCCAGGCTTCCCCTCGGGAATCTAAACAAAGAGGGACGCAAGGTCTCCCCCCTTCCCGGGAGCCCGACGCCGCGCGACCGCAGGGGGACAAGCGGGGCGGGCGGGCGGGGGCCTTCCACCGCACCCCGCCGGCACTCAGCGGCGGGGCTCCTTCCTCCCGGACGCTCGCTGGGCGCTCCCGCCACCGCAGGAGGTGAAAACCCAGCGCCCCGGACCGCCTGGGGCGCTGCCAGCCCGCCGGGCCCAGGCAGCCAGCGGAGCGCCCACGCCCGCCACACCCACGTGGGCACGCCCCCCGCGGCGCACCGCCCCCAGCCCGGCCCCCGCCCCCCGCAGCAGCGGCGCAGCGGAGGGGCTCCCGGCTGCCGGCACCTGCACCCGCGCGTTGGCGGCCCCGGCACCGAGGCCCCGCTCCCCGCCTGCGCGTCTGTCTCGCTCACATCACCCTCGGTGAGTCGGCGGCGCCCTCGGCCCTTCTCCCCCATTCCCCACTTGCCGCGGCGGCTGAGGCCAGTCCACCCACCCGGAGCCTCCTCCCCGCGGGCCCCGAGACTGGCCAGCCGCGCGCCCCTTCGCTCCCGCCACATTTTGCTTACGAGGGTGGCGCCCCCTCCCTCCTTTCCCGCCAGGCTCGGGGACCCCCGGGTGTCGCGGTGGGGGAGGCGCGGGCGGCAAGTCTTCTTTGTTAGGGCTACAGGCGCCGGGGGCACCCCGCCCGCCGCCGCCGGGAGTGTCACCCGCACCCACCCCGCGCGCTCCCTCCGCCTCCCGGAGCTTACCCTGACCAGGTGGCGGCGCGCGCCTTTTAGGGGTGCGCGGTCGTGCAATTGGTGGATTTTTTTAACCCGTTTTGGAGGGAGGGGGAGCGCAGCGGGGTGGGGGGGAGGCGAGAGCGCTCCTGGCTCCCGGCAGCTCCGCCTGCCTGGCTCCTGGCTCTCCTGCTGCTCCGCTCCTCGCCTCCCGCGCTCCTCTCCCGGCCCGGCAGAGCGCGCTCCCCGACGCCGCAGCGCGGAGATGAAGGTGCTGGGACACAAGATCGAACTGCTGACAGGTACCGCCGGCTCTGCCCGCGGCCGCCCCGGAGCGCGGCCCTCGCCGCCCGCTACTTTCCGAGTTGGAGCGGGAGCCCGGCGCGCCGGCCGGGGTTTGGGGCGGCTCGGGCTCAAGCCGGAGGAGGGGGGTGCGGTTGCCAGCTGATTCCGAGCTTGTGCGCTGTCTGTTCCTGTGCGGAGCCCGGCGGCGGGAGAGGACGTGGGGCTGTGCTCTGCCTGGCTGTGCTCCAGCCCATGGGGTCGGCGTTTCGCCGGCCGGAGAGCGGGCCAGCGGCCCCTTGGAGTCTCCGACCAGCTGAGCACTAGTCAGGTCATCGAAAGGGAGCTCAGAGCCCCTGCCTTCCAATCAGTGTCCCCTGTAAAAAAAAAAAAAAAAACAAAAAAAAAACTCTCTGGGCTCTCACCAGGACCCCTGCCAAAGGCCTCTTATTTCCTGCTCCCCCACGACGATCTGAGCGCTTCTCCCTAGCAAGAGAAGTTTCTTCCTGGGAGTAGAGGCCAAGTGGTCTGGGAAGTGGGAAGCGAGATGGGACCCTGGGCCTTGGGGCCCGGTGGAAACCACCTCCAGGTTGCTGTGGCTGGAGATCAATAGAGGACGCTGGGTATGCCCAGAAGTGGAGGCAGAACAGAGAGTAGGGACAGGGGAGCTGGCATCTGGAAGGTGGGAGAGCTCTCCCAGGCATGAGGTCATGGAGATTCAGGCAGGGGGAAGGGGGCTAGAAAGGGAAACATCCTAGACCCCCCTGCCCCAGCCCCAGGGCCTGGGTGGTGGAGGTGCTCAGTCAGTGTGTACTGGGGGGGATCTGTGTCCTGTACCCGTCCTTTGGCACCTGGCAGGCTTTGGTTCCTGACCTCCAGGACTGAAACCGTCTGGTGCAAGAGAACAGAGCACAGGAACCCTGGTACAAGACAGGGAAGGGGGCAGCAGTGTGGGGGTGCACTCAGGAAACAGGTTGGAGTCTGAGGTCGCTGGAGGGAAGCAGAGAGATTTGAGCGCATGGCAGTGTTTGAACTGGACCCTAAAAGACCATTTCTGTTACTGGAGAGAGAGGTGGCATTCCAGGCTGCAGATGGAGAGACCTGCTCATACACAGGCCCTGGGAGTGATGCGGAGGCTGGAGGGGCCGGAACAGGGAGAAGGAGGTCTGGTGTGCTTTCAAGCTGTGAGTGAGAGCTAACTCACCTGCGGCTCATGACAGGCTCACAAGGGAAGCCCTGGAAAATCTGCCCAGGTGCTCAGCGGGGCCACCTCTGAGCCCAGTTAGCCACCCGGGCTGGCCCTCCCCTCCCTTACCAGCTTTTCCTTGTAGAGCTCACTTGAGGCGGGCCAGCCCACAGGACTTTAAAGGGAACCGCACAGGCCACTGCACTTGCTAATGCCCTTGAGGGAAGTTTTTAGAAGCCCTTGGGTGTTTGAGCCCTACATGGAAGGCAGAACTTCTGGATCCTCCTCTTCCCCTCTTTGGCTTCAGAAGGGCCTGGAGGAAGAATGCTCTCAGGAGGCATGTGTGGGGGCTCCAGTGGGGGGTCCAGCTTTGGGGTCCTAGGGGCAGTGTGCTGTTATCTCCTGAGTACTGGGGTCAGGGCCCCTCCTCCCTCATCAGACAGGCTTGAGCGTTCTGGCAGACTCTTTAAGCCTCCTCCCCCACCCTCCCCGCTGGCCAGCTGGAACAGGATCCCCTTAGGCACTGTCACACTGTTGTGGGTCACAGGCCCCCACCCTTGCACCTCTCACCAGGGCCTGAAAACCAGGGCATCCCTTCGCTCTCTGCCTTGTGGTCTTTGTAGCCATCCCCCCAACCCCTTCCTGTCCTCTTCTTTGTCCCACAGACAAGTGTTCAAATCCCAACCCCACTGCTCCCCAGCTTAACCTTTCTGACTTCAGGTTTCTCCTCTTAGAGATGGAACTTCTGACCCCTTCCTCTGAGAGTCGGCATGAGGCTCTCTGAGGTAGCACAGGTGAGGGGCCTCGCCCCAGTGGGCACCTCTGGGGCTTCATCTTCCTTCTGGTTCCTTAATCTTTGCTGTTCCTGTAATGGAGAGCCCCCCACCCCTTCCCCTGGCTGGTTGGCCCCTAAGAAGTTTGGTTCTGTCCCTACTCCACCTTACCCTGCTCACGTGTATCTGTGAGATTTTGACCCATCTCTTCTGTCGGATGATGAGCAGGTCAGGTCAGCACAGTGCCCAGTTTATTGTGGAGGCATACAGCAAGTGTCCCATAATTGTCGGCGGAACCCAGGCACACCTAGACTGTCCATCTGATATGTCTCCAGGATAATTTCTTAGAGACCTGTAACCCCCTGCGCCCCACGTCAGCATTAGCGAATGATTCATTAAAGCTGTTGGCTGAATTCCTACTTCTCTAGCTTGTTTATAGTTTTCACATTCTCCCCATTTGTTATTATGCCCATTTTCCCAATGAGATCAGTCCCTTCATACAGCTGGGAAGAGGTGGAGCTCAGCTTCGGCCGTGAGTCCTGAGTCATCCTGTGTGTTCAGACTGCCAGGCTTCAGGCCAGTCTTTGAGCTGCTCTACACTGCTCCCATCTGTAAAATGGGATCATCACAGTACCTACCTGCTTGTGTTCCTGAGCAGTGAGCTGTGAGAACAGGCATGAATGCTGAGGGCAGTGTCCGGCAGGCAGACAGCAAATGGCAGTTGTAGGGCCAATGTCCCCAAGTTTTTTCCGTGTCCTGGGGTCTCGTCTTCTGGAATGTTCCAGTTCTTTCTCTGGCTTCTCCACACAATCCAGATTGCCCTGAGATGTGCCCCTGGGGGACTCTGCTAAGATCTCAGGTTCCTGTCACATGGGACGAATTGGGGCACAGCATCTGGAGTGACATCACAGCTCTGACATCAGGTGCAGAAACCTGACCCCTGTGGGGTCAGGAAGGTGTCTGGAAGGTGTCCGGAAGGTTTCATGCGCAGCCTCAGCATGTCTATTTGTTGCAGAGAGAAGTGGGTGGTAGGGGCCATTCTAGGAAGTCTCACGGAGGACTGATGCCCACGGTGACCAGCATTTTCCAGACGCCCTCGGTGTCTTGACTGGTGGGGAGGGCAGGGAATTGGCGACCAGAGAATGTAATGTCAGGGTCTCCTTTCTTTTCTCAGCTCCTCAGAAAATTCTTAATTTCTCTGAGCCTCAGTCTCCTGGCCAGCAAAATGGGAATAGGGGCAGTCCCTCATGAGCACCGTGAGAAGGATCCCAGGATGCTCCCAGGCCCACACACAAACTTGCTACCGTCCTAGAAGGCAGGCTTTCGGTGACTTTTGTGGTGGGGGCAAGCAGGCCATCAGTCTGCTTGCACAGAGGAAGGTGATGGCTCGTGTGCGTTTGTACGCAAACAGTATGCCTCCAGGGTGGCTTAGAGACCAGAGAGAGCTCTAACAGGGCAGATTTGGGAGTCTGGTGTGGTCCCTTGGGAGCCTTAATACTGGATGTTGGAAGTGGCTTAAAAATACCCAAATTTAATCACTTGATGTGTGATTAAAAAGCCAAACTTTTGCCTGTTCTGTCTGGAATTTCAGTGTCGTGTTAATGCATGGAATATGTAGTCCCACACAATTTTGTAGACGACCTTTAAATAGTGTTTGAGTCTTGGCAGGTGTGTTGACCCACATTTTACATGTGGGGGAAAATGAGAAGCATAGATTTATCCCAGGAGGCTGAAAATAGGATCCCCAAACCTCATCTCCCGTTCATCCATTTCAGCAAACGTCGCGGCTTCGCTGGGGGCCAGGGGGACTGCAGGGTGGGTGCGGGGGACACCTACACAGGTAAGGAGGCTGGTCTGCAGGCAGAAGAGACTTTAGAGTTGGCCCAGGGCCCCAGGTTGGGGGAGGGGCAACTTTTATGAAGGGCACGTTGGCAATGATGTATCAGAAGTTCAAAAATATGTGTGATCTGTGACTCAGCAGTTGAATTTTTAGGAACAAATAAAGATGTGTGCAGAGGTGTTTGTTCAAGGATGTTTATCCTGTAGTTCTTTAGAGAAGAAGAAAAAAAAAACTGGAACAATATAAGTGCCTAACAGCAGAGAGGATAAATGGATGCGAGTGCCGTCATACCAGGGAACCCCAGCGGCTGCAAATCATGCTACCTAAGGTGATTGGGCCACCTGAGCAGACGTTCCCTTACATTCCTAATGATAATAATAACAGTGATGACAGTTCACACCTGTATGGCATTTGGCACGTGCTGGGGCCCAGCCCTGAGCACTTTCTGTATGTTCTAACAACCCTTTCAGGCATGTGCTATTATTTCCTCCTTTTTAGAGATAAGGCCAATGAGGCACAGAGAGGTTAAATAACTTTCCATAAGTCACACAGATGGTGAGTGGCTAGCTGGAATTTGAACCAGGATATCTGGCTCTAGAGTCCCAAAATATGTTTCCAAACAGTGCGGGGTTTTTTTGTTTGTTTGTTTGTTTGTTTGTTTTTAGAAAAATCCCTCTTCAGCATGTTGATCAGCAGTGAAAAATGATGAAAGGGCATAAGTAAAAATGTCAACGGTGGTTTCCTCTGGCGAGTAGGGATTATATGTGCTTTTCACTTTTTTTTTTTTTTTTTGCTTTTCTGTGTCTCTGACTTTTCTCAGAGAATGTGTGTTACATGAAACTCGAGTTCTATTTTTAAAAACTAAAAATGAACAAACGCAGAGGGGAAAGTGCTAAATGCTGGGATTCTGATGAAATCAACCCAGTGGGAACTCAGAGGAAGAGCTGAAGTCCAGTGCTAGGGAGGGGGTGTTCTTGGAAAACTTGAGGGCAGAGCCGTCCTTCAAGGTGGATACTGAAGTCGGTTTTCCGTAAGTGCAGGGAGGAGAAAGCCACCAAGTCACCCGGAGCACAGTCAGACACACACAAGGACGGCCAGACCACGGCGGGGGCGGGGGGTGCACTAGGTGAGTAACGGCCCCCAAAGATACTCAGATCCTAACCCCTAGATCCTAGAAATGTTACCTTATAGGACAAGAGACTTTGCAGGTGTGATTCAGTTAAGGCACCCGAGATGGGGTCATTCTCCTGGAATAGCCAGGTAGACCCTAAATGCAACCACATGTATCCTTCCGGGGGAGGGGGGCTGAGGGGGATTTGACCACAGAGTGTGGAAGAAGGTGATGGGGCACCTGCACCAAGACTCCTCCCTTGCACGCTCCTGGCCTTGAAGGTGGAGGACAGGCCATCCGTCAAGGAGCACAAGGAACAGAGTTCTAGAAGCTGGAAAAGGCAGGAAAGCAGATTCTCGCCTGGAA
Organism: Lontra canadensis; assembly: GCF_010015895.1. Lineage (NCBI taxonomy): Eukaryota > Metazoa > Chordata > Mammalia > Carnivora > Mustelidae > Lontra > Lontra canadensis. The sequence continues at coordinate 25,559,294 of NW_022631002.1, read as the reverse complement.
CCTCCAGAGGAAGAATGGTCCTGCCAGTACCTTGATTTCCGCCCAGTGTGATGAAGTTTGGATTTCTGACCACCAGAATGATACGACGATAAATAAGTCTTGTTTAAAGCCTCCGAGGTGGTGGTGATTGGCTAGAGCAGCCCAGGAACCCAGGTCCAGTGTGCCCAGCCAACTCGGAGCCTCTGCGGAGTCTGCACAGACAGTGGGGTTGGTTGGGGGAAGCTGGTTCTGATCAGCCCCGGCCCCGTGACCCCTAGTCAAGCCGGCAGGGTCAGCTGAGAGAGTGCCGCGATGCTGTTCTGTAAGCAGAAGACCACCCCATGAGCATTGACACGAACCTGTCTCTGCATGGGGACAGAGAGCTCTGGTCGCAGTCATCAAGCGCTCAAAACCCCAAACCACAGATGAAAGGCACGCTCTAGCCAGAGAGATGGCACATCGTAAGCCCTACAACAAATACCTTGGAGGATCTAAGTGCTTTTTCAGTTCACCTTTTGGGAGAGACAAGGCCGGGCAGGTGCTGCGTGCCTGGTGATGCACCCTGTCTCCAGCAGGTGCGATGGGGGGACCCTAGCCTCCTGGGGGACTCTTTCTGGCCTGTCGTCTGGCTAGCCTGGGGGGGTTGGTCCCATAGCCAAGTCCACAGTTTGTAGCCAGGATCTTGTTCTACGCAGCCACGAGCGTTTCCTGACACTCTGCTCAGGGGGCAGGGCTTGAGGGTGCCCGAAGTCTTCCCCGTGTTTGTGTTGAGGAGTAGAGATGGACTGCTGGGTCCCGCGGCCTGGGAGTGGCACAGGGAGGCTAGCTGGATGTCCACCAGGCTGCCTGGAAAATCCCATCTGTCCCACCCTGAGTCCTTGCACGTACTTTCCCTCGTGCCTACGGTGAGAGCTCTCAGCCCACCTCTCCCAAAGGCCTGGCCAGTTCCAGAATATTTGCTGACATCCTGGGACAGGGTGGAGGGGGCTGTTATGGTCGCCCGGAAGTCCCTTGCGATCTGAAGTGGTCATCTAGGAGGCCTGGAGGCCCCAAGATGTGCTGGGCTGAAAAAGCCCCGAGCAGCTGGAGTGGACCGTGCCGTTGTCATTCGAGTGTGGAGATGAGCTCCTGCCTCCCAGCCTGTGAGCCTCCCTTCCCCCACCCGGGCCCCGCTGCCCGTGTGTGAGCGCTGGACCATGTGGGGGAGAAGAGCCTAGACGTTGTGTGAGGACTCTTCTTTGCAGAAACTGAACATAGAGTGACACCGAGGGGACTGGGGGGTGTCTGTGCAGCACAGTGGACTGAGGGCACACAGGGCCACCAGACTCTCTCTCCCCTCCCTCCAACTCCTACCTGTTCAGTCCTTTGGGCTGGTTAGGTTCTAAATCAGGCCCTGCCTCAAGATGGCGAGATGGCGGGGGCGCCAGGGTGGCTCAATGGATTAAAGCCTCTGCCTTCGGCTGGGGTCATGATCCCAGGGTTCTGGGGTGGAGCCCCGTGTCGGGCTCTCTGCTCAGCAGGGAGCTTGCTTCCCTTTCTCTCTGCCTGCCTCTCTGCCTGCTTGTGATGACTGTCTGTCAAATAAATAAATAAAATCTTTAAAAAAAAAAAAAAGCTGGCAAGATGGCAGCGGGCTCTCAGACCATCCTCCTCATCACCTCTACCCCTAAGGAGGCCAGCATAGGCCTGGTCCTGACTGGAGCTCGCAGCCCTCCCTGTCTGTCTCTGAGGCCAGGCCCTCTGTTGCATTCACATGGTTCCCAGCCCCCATCTCCTGCCTCACATCTGCTTTCCCCTCTTCTCCTTTCTCTAGGCTCAGTCACCCCCTAGCTGGCCCCATCCGGTCTCATGAGTTTGGGCCCCAACTCTGTGGTGATGTCAGCCTCCCAGACCAGACAGGTGCAGCTGTATCCACTCAAGATTACACCTGTCCCCAAGCTGTCCCCCAACCTCTTGTTCCCAGCTGTCTTCCTCCAATAGCTCAGAGCAAAACCCAAGTCACTGTTGACTCTTGTCCCTCCCTCATGCCCCACGTCCAATGGCCCACAGCTCTCACCGGCCCTGCCTTGAGGACACACCCAGAATTGGAGGACTTCTCCACCTCCACTGTCACTTTCGAGTCTCTTCTGGATCTTTGCAGCTGGTCTCCGTGTTCCCACCCCCATGTCTGCTCCACACAGAGCAGGTGGAAGGAGTCTTTAAAGTGCCAGAACGCTCCAGGGCCCCTCACTCAGAGAAGCCAGAGTTCTTCCAACAACATTCAAGGCACAATATGGTCTGATGCTCATGCCCTTACTGCTCCGTCCCCAGGTCCTTCCCTGCCACCGCCCCTCCAGCCATGCTGGCTTCCTCGCATGTACCTGCACACGTCAGGCAAACGGCTGCCTCAAGCCTCGGCCCTTCTCTCTGCCCTGAGGGCTTCTCCACGTCCGCAGGGCCCTCTCTCTTACCTGCGTGCACCGTTCAGCCCCCTAGCCCCGCCGTCTGGTCCCTTCTCTGACACCGCTTCCTCGGATAACTTGGCGCATCTGACACACTGTGTATTCATTTACTCAGACATGTTGATTGCTGCTTCCACTAGAAAGTTCCCCAGAGGTAGGATGTCTTGTCTGTAATGGTCTCCAGTGCCTGGAACGGTGCCCAGCACACAGTGGGTGCTCAGTCAGTATCTGGTGAATAAATAAATGCAAGAAGGACTTAGGTCTGAGCCACGTGGTCGTGTCTGGAGCTGTGGTTCTCCTAACCTGAAGCCCATGGGTTGAGAATAGAGCAGGGGGGATGTCTCCCAAAGAGAAACCAGGTGCCATGACGAGAAGAAGGGACCTGGGTGCTGAGTGGGTCCGACAAGGCCCCTTCTGGAGACATTGTGTCTGAAGTGGAAAGATGCTGGGAGTCTCGTGGAGTGAGCGCTTCTCTGCTAGGGGAATGCTGTTCCTGGAAACACTAATGATGATGGCATTGCGGGGGGATCGGGGCTTCCTGTGGGAAAATGCCCAGGAAGAAAGCTTCTTACTTTCTCTTTAATTCAGACCGTATTGCAGCCCTCTGAGCTGGCCGAGGCTTGTTGCCTTAGCTTACCTCTTTAAATCTTGCACAAAGATCCAGGACAAGTATATCTTGGTTTCTGGGAAACTTGCCAAATGAGGCAGATACACAGCTGAATTCAAGCACCGGTGTTAAATCAGCTTGAGAATCCGTGGCCAAAAAAAAAAAAAAAAAAGCCAAACTGGGCTTTTCAGCTAATTAAGGTAGGTCATGGTTACCCATATCAGCACAGCTACTGTGAGCCTATGAGGGGTGAGGGAGAAGGGGCTGGCTCACTTACTGAAGAGCGACGAAGAGGACTGCTTCATGGATTATGCTGCCCAGGAAAGGGGAAGCTCAAGTTCTGGCTGAGCTCTAGCATCCCCCTGATTTCCTTTGGGCAAGCCCTTTCCTTTCCCTTTGCTTCCCGCTCCTTCAGCATGTTAGGGTGGGCCTCCAAGACAAATGTCCCATGTTTAGATAGTTTGAATAGAATGGGACAGAAAACCCAAGATAATGATAGATTGACAAGATAAAAGTATATTTATTTTATAAACAGCATCTGAAGATAGGCCATCCAGAATGATGGCTTCATGACTCTCAGGTACCCAGACTCCTTAGTATCCTGCCCCAGGGTCCAAAACAGCTGCTGAAGCTCCTACCATCACATCTATATTCCAGTCAGCAGGAAGGAGGGTGGACTGAAGAATGGCATGTCTCCTCCCTTTAAATCATGTGTTTCCATTTACATCTCTTTGGCAGAATGTTGTCATGTGGTCATAAATAAGTTTTATTCCTGTGATCCACCTGGCCATCTGAAATGTAGGGACGTAGGGGCTCCCGACCCGGCTCAGTCAGTAGAGCATGCAGCTCTTGATGTCAGGGTCATGAGTTCAAGCTCCAGGATGGGTGTAGAGCATACTATAATTAAATGTATGAATGAATGAATAGTGAATGAATCCCAAGTTTAAAAAAAAAAAGTATAGGGATCTATTCTTAAGGAAGATGGGGAGAGCTGATATTGGTGGACACTTAGTCTCTGCCACAGTGGGACTCTCTTACTTGTTCCCTACAGCAGCTGCCCACATGGAATGTGTTACTGGGATTCTAGTTCCATCTCTCCTTAGTCCTAGTCTGGGGTTGGAGGTTTAGTATGCCTGTGCTTTATCCCTGGAGCCATGATGTGCACCAAAACAGAGCTTCCACACCCTTGCCGAGCCTCAGCAGAAGGAAATTTTATGAAAGAGTTCTGTTATGTCAACTCCGAGACGCGTATCTTTTCATTACTTGAACATCTAAAATGCAGTCTGTGTCGGTGAGGCGGGCTCAGCAGCTGTCCTTGCTGCCTCCCGCACCTCCGAGTTCTCAGTGGGAGGAAAATCCCGGAGATGATAGGGAAGCCCTGATGTCAAATGCTGACGTCAGAGGAGCGGGGACTGCATGGAACAGCACGCAGCTGCAACAACTTCGAGACAGAGTGACTCAGGGGCATCACGGACCCGAATGTAGGGAGGTTTTAGGAAGACCTTAAAGAACTTATTTCATGTGTACGTTCCTTTTTAATTTACAAGAGTGATAGATGCTTTTAAAAATCTGGGTCTGGGGCACCTGGGTGACTCAGTCTGTTGAGCGTCTGACTCTTGATTTCGGCTCAGGTTGTGACTTGGGGTCCTGAGATCAAGGCTGGCGTCAGGTTCCATGGAGCCTGCTTCAGATTCTCTCTCTCCCTCTGCTTCTCCCCACCTTTCTCCCCTTCTCAAACAAGGAAACAAAAAGTTTAAAAATCTGGGTATGAGTCTAAAAGAGTAAAGGACAAAAAACTAGATAAAGTACATACAAAGAGTTCTGAATAATAAGAACTCATTATATGAGGAGCACTTCTAAAATTACTTTGTGAGGATGCCTGGGTGGCTCTGTTGGTTAAGCATCTGCCTTCAGCTCAGGTCATGATCCCGGGGTCCTGGGATGGAGCCCTGCACTGGGCTTCCTGCTCAGGGGGACTCTATTTCTCCGTCCTCCCCTCCCCCCCACTCATGCTCTCTCTCACTCTTTCCCTGTCTGAAATAAATTATATCTTAAAATATATATATAATTACTTTGTGTGTATCCTAGGAGTAAACAAATAAGCAAAAATATTATGGAGGATGAGGGCCAGACTTCTTACCATGACAGAAAAAAATTACAAAAAAGGGGGAAATTAGAAAAAAATTATTATTATTATTTTATTTTTTCTGAGCATGCCGCTCTTAATCTCAGGGTTATGAGTTCAAACCCCATGTTGGGTGTGGAGCCTACTTTAAAAAAAAAATTAAAATTAAAAATTTCTTTAAAAAAAACTGGTGTTGAATTGGGAATTGAAGGTATCAGTATAAATTTCAGATTTGTGCACACACACTCGGATAGATACAGAAGTGTGTGTGTGTTAATGTACTGACATACATATCCTAACTCTGCCTGTTGAGACCACCTAGAACAATGGCACCCCAGTGGCGCTGAGCATCCCTAGTGCTTAAATCTTGGTTTCTAAACAGCACCCTGCAATCCAGGATTCAGGCAGAGAAAATACGAAGTGAGTTTTGAACATCATAAGGGGCTAGAAAATAGAAGCTACTCAGAAGGTAATGGGTGTGAGTTAAAGAACCCAACTTGGAGAAGCCAACATTTGGAGAAGTCAACGTGGAGGACCCCCCACCCTGCCCCGCATTGGCCCAATCTGACATAATTTAAACAATGAAAAAATGATAGTAATGGATTACAACCCACTCCATAGAATAACTATCCCCGAGTCCATACGGATGTAAACGAGTCATTGAATGAAGAGGTAAATGGAAGAGAAAGGAGAGCTCTTTCTCACAGGAGGACTCCAATTAATAAATGGAGAAGGGATGCTCAGAAAAGTAAACAGAAAAGTATCCTAAGAAAACATACAGTAATAACTGTAGGCAAGAGGCATCCATGGCTACTACGATTAGTGGGGGAATCTGTGATGGGAAACAGGAGGTTGCCTAATGGAAAGTGTCTTCCCACAAGATACTAATTACAGAGAGAAAGTAGTAACTTCAGAGAAACCTGCAGACACGACCTGAATCAAGGGGTCGAGGTCAGCATCCCCAGCAGTAAAACAGACTGACATCACCTACTTACTAGTGGAATGCGAGGAGAAGGGCACATGGTGTCTGTTCTGTTCTTGCCAAAAATGCTTAACCTCGGCCTGAGCCCCAGGAAATGACAGGCAGGCCCAAACCAAGGGGCGTCCTGCAGAGGTAACCAATCCGTGTTCATCACAAGTGGCAGCATCATGAAAGACAGAGACAGACTGAACGACTGCCCCCGAGTCCACAAGAACTACCAGCCACGTGGATCGTGGATTGGGACATAATTGGGAAAACGGTTGAAATTGATGCAAGGTCTGTAGACGACTTCACAACATCGTGGCAGTGTTTCGTTTCCTGCCCTCTCTAGTTTCTCCTAGTTGTGTTACAGTCTTGTAGCATGATGACATTAGGGGAAGCTGGGTGACGGGAGTGTGGGCAATTTCTGTGCTTTGTTTTTTCTTCACTTTCTCTAGAAAGTTGAAATTCTTTCAGGATAAAATGTTTAAAGTGGGGGATGGGTTATGTCTGAACTGGCAATGTTTTTTTCTCTTCTGTCGATACAGAAAATGTTAGTGTGAGTTAGAATCAGTGGTATCTTATAGCCAAGAAATTTCTGGGGGGACCCCAGAAAATGAGGAATTCTTCCAAATGCACTATCTAGGGAATTTGGAACCATACCTGTAGCTGGCCCCTTCCAGCCCTCTCCCTGTCCCCATCCTGACCTCAAAAGGCTGAGACAGAACCAGGGGCAGAGCCTGGATAGGACAAGACCTTCCTTCAGCATCCCTGTTCCAGAGATGAGAAAAAAGGAAGGCGCAAGGCGGGAGTGACAGGTGTAGGTCCCTTGTGGCAGATCCAGGAAGGGAACCCAGAGCCTGTGCTCTTGAACCCAGTGGTTCAAGTGGTATCTTAGATTTGATCACATCTGCCGTGTGGAGTAAAGATCTCCTGCTCTACCTTCCAAACCATATCCTTCTCTAGCACTCTTACAGCTAGACAAGCACTCTTACAGCTCCCCTGACTCAGGTGAGGACTTTTTTTTTTAAGATCTTATTTGTTGGGGCGCCTGGGTGGCTCAGTGGGTTAAGTCTCTGCCTTCGGCTCAGGTCATGATCTCAGGATCTTGGGATCGAGCAGCATTGGGCTCCCTGCTCAGCAGGGAGCCTGCTTCCCCTTCTCTCTCTGCCTACTTGTGATCTTTCTCGCTCTCTGTCAAATAAATAAAACCTTAAAAAAAAAAAAGATCTTATTTGTTTAGTTGAAGGAGAGAGAAAGAAGCACAGGCAGGGAGGAGGGGCAGAGGGAGAGGGAGAAGCATGCTCTCCACTGAGCAGGGAGCCCGCTGTGGGGCTCAATCCCCGGACCCTGGGATCATGACTAGAGCTGAAGGCTGACGCTTAACTGACTGAGCCACCAGGCGCCCCTGCCTTTTTTTCTTTTTTTAATTTGCAAATAGAGGTATTGTGGTGCACATAGGTTTTGCTTAAGTGGGTTTGTTTATACATAATATTCTGTGATATCCCTTTTTATCTTGACTGCGTATTTTAGAATGCTTTCCCCATTTCAGCGGAAATACAGAAATACCGCATATTTTAAATAGCTTATGGTGCTCGGGGTGTAGATGTCCCATTCTCCTGACAGTCATTTGGGTTGTTTCCACCTATTTTTTCCTGTTCCAAACAATGCATCCTTGCACACCCTGCCTCACAGTGTATCCTGTGATTACGATCAATACCTAAAGACAGACTTGCAGAGATGACAGATATTTGCATTTTTTATAAACTACCAAGTTCCGCTCCAAATAAAGTTGAGCCCACTGCAGTGCAACCAAGAGTATATAAATCCGACCTCAGAGTCTATAAAACCCTGTGCTGTTTCCCCACACCCTCACCCACGCTGAATGCTGTCTTCCGATACTTTGGAGTCTAAAGTGAAGAATCAGTCATTCACCTCATTCAACAAAAACATATCAGGTGCCCTCAGAAAAGATTCATGATTGGTTTGGGGGTCATGTAGGGAATGTGATGGGGAAAGGCCTTCCAGCTGGAGAGAACAGCACAAGCAAAGGCACATCCTTCCTGTGGGTAGCAATGTGCTCACTGGGTCAGCTGGGGGCTTTAGTTGTGAGTGTCAGTATCCACATATGGCTGCCTTAAGCCCAGTAGAATGTGCTGGAAGGATGAGAGTGTGTGTTGTTAGGGTGGCTGCGGTTATGGGGCAATGGGAATTCATAGGCCCAAATCAAGGGGAAAACAGAGCTGGCCTAGATCAGACTTGTATAAATCAAGGGACCATGGCCAGAGAGAAGATCTAGAAGGCTGGGCCAGCAATAAGTGCTATCCCCTGTATCCTGCTGTCAGGCATTTCCCGAGGGAGGCAGAAGGTACATGGAGTGTGGGTTCAAGAGCACAGGCTCTGGGTTCCCTTCCTGGATCTGCCACAAGGGACCTACACCTGTCACTCCCGCCTTGCGCCTTCCTTTTTTCTCATCTGTGGAACAGGGATGCTGAAGGAAGGTCTTGTCCTATCCAGGCTCTGCCCCTGGTTCTGTCTCAGCCTTTTGAGGTCAGGATGGGGACAGGGAGAGGGCTGGAAGGGGCCAGCTACAGGTATGGTTCCAAATTCCCTAGATAGTGCATTTGGAAGAATTCCTCATTTTCTGGGGTCCCCCCAGAAATTTCTTGGCCCCCGGTTTCGGGGGATTCTTTTCAAACTACTTTGCTGGCATGGGGAGAGTGGTAGAAAGGCGTTTGGGTGCACAGGCTTGGACATGAGTCACAAGCGCACCCTCTGCAATGTCATTGTCCATGGCCCAGATCCCTTCCCCGCGGTGGAGCTGGCCAGGCCCCCTCGGACTCTGCTCCTGGTTGTGACTTATTTCATTTTCTTGTGACTTTTCCCGTAATAATGGGATCTTATAACCAGGACTTTCAGGAATGCAGTATCCACAGGGCACCTTGGACTGTGACCTTGACCATGACCTGCCAGAGGCCCCCTCACTCTTAGAGCTGAAAGAATACAAACCATTGCACACTCCTGCCCCTTCTCTTTCAGTCCAGTTTCTTCCTGCACCACAAGGTCTGGCTCACCTGGAGGGCTTCTCCTGCCTATGCTGACTTCATTCTCTGTCTTGCCATTCTGCGGCTTCAGTTCCTGTGTGGCTCAGTGGGACAGCGAGGGGTTTTCTGGAGTGGCGAGCGATTCTTCATTGTGCAGCACTGTACCCGCATGGCACCCTTCTCCTGTCTGGCTCCTGGACACTAAATACTTGTAGGGGTCTCCAGTTGCTGAGACAACAAAGCTCCCCACAGTATATTTCCAGACATGCCCTTCTACTGTCTGAGCAGTGTTTCCATTCAGAAATTGCTTTATTAGTTGATGTAGCTACCACTGATCACTTTAATGGACACATTGAATAGTTTCAGGAATGGCCATAGTAGTCACTTACGTATATATATATTTTTTATTTTTTTATTTTTGAGAGGTGGGAAGGACAGAGAACGAGAGAGAATCTTTAGCAGACTCCATGCCCAAGCCGGGGGGGGGGGGCTCAGCCTTACCACCCTGAGCTCATGACTTGAGCCGAGATCAAGAATCAGGCACTTAACTGGCTGAGCCACCCAGGAGTGCACCCCCAATCACTTATATTTTTAACCCTAACTCATCTGAGGGTTTATAGGGCCCAAGCCTCAGCATAGAATCACATTTAAAGAAGCACACACCAGGAACCAAAAGTAATTTAAAAGAAATGCAACTCCTCTTAAAGAATCACCCCCATTCGTGCTGCCCAGGAGCCCCTGTCACCACTTCCGGATCTCCTCTGTGCCGAGAGGTCTCTGTCACGCAAAAAGGCCATTTCCCTTTATAAAGAACATTAGTGTAGCCTCCCTGCCAATAGGCAGGGATCCCTCCTCCAGCAGAAGACAGCAGGAAAAGAGCTCCAGGCTTGCCTTCAGTATGCAGAGGAAGTAAAGGAAGCCCCCAGTGCCCTATTCTCAATTCTTTTTGTCTCATCCAAATGGGTACCAAAATCTTCCTTTGAAAAAGCATTTTCTGTCTGTCGTCTCTGACGCACCTCTGAGGCAGGCAGAGGAGCCAGGAACGCTCGGGTTCCCACTTTGCAGATAAGCATCCTTTCTGTGATTTGCCCAAAATAAAGCTAGGCAGTGAGTGAAGAAATATCGTCCAGTGTTCCGATGACTCCAGGCCTCAACACGGAGAGAGCACGAAAGTAGGGGAGGGGGGACTAGAATGGTCCCAAGCTTGTTTGGATCGAATATACGCTGGGTTGCCTTTAGGGAATCGGGGATCAGAGGGGAGAAAAAAGGGTGGGGGTGAGAAGAACCATCACTGTTGCTTCCCAGACCCCTGGGATCATCCCCCCACCACCCCCAGCTCCGTGCACCACCCCCACCCCCCTTCCTCTGCAGGAGGTTGGTAGGAATCTCTCTCCTATCCCCAGCTTAACTGAGATAGAATTGCTTTTAACATTATGTACATTTGAGGTGTACAATGTGTTGATTTCATAAGGAATTACATTTTCCTTTAACTTAGCATCTAGGTGCTTTTCTTTTTTCTTTTTTAAACCATAACTTTCCCGGGCAGAAGCCTCTATGCCAGCCCAGTCGGAACGTCTCTGGTCGGCAGCCCCACATCACCACCTGCTGGGCCCTGGGCTGCCGGTGCTTTCCCGGGGCTGCCGCGTTCCCAGCTCCCTGGATTATCAGGTTTCTCTCCAGCCCCCTCCCCCACCGCCCCCTCGATCCTGGGCCATCTGTCCCTTTGCTGCCCACTCTCAGTCCTCTGAATAGCTCCATCCTTGGGGAGGAGGGTTTCGTAACCGGCCTGGGTGAGGGGAGGGACACCCCAGTGCTGCCAGGGCGTTCAGTCAGGTAGTTATTCCCGGAAACTGGCAGCTAAAAAAAGTCCTAATGGGGGAAGAGATTTCCAAGGAGGGGGCCCTTCTTTCAGCTCCCCGTCCCCCTCCCCCCTCTGCCGTGGATGGATGAGTGTGCATACATCAGAAAGGGGGGAGGGGAGAGGATGCCTTTCTAAAAATACAGCCCATCTGCCCTGTGTTAGCTGGTTTCCCCGGAAACCACTGGGAAGAGAGTGCACCAGCGGAGGTGGGGGACCTGGGGGCCTGAGCGGGCAGGGACCTCCCTGTGCTGGGGACGGGGCTCTCCCAAGAGCTCTCTGCAGCTCTCCATTATGTCCGTGAGGCCTGGGTGACCGGCAGCACCCAGCTCAACCTCAGCCTATTTGAACCCCAAACTAGGCTCTGGTGGGGACTCCCGTGTAATCTCGAGGCATTAGCTTCCTAATACTGATGCTTCCTGCTTCTAACAGGAGGGAGGGAAGCCCAGAGAAGGTCTGGAGCTGCACGCTGGTGTCACAGAAATCGGTTCCATCTGAGGCCCTGTGCCCTTGAGTCCCCGGCACTCACCACGCCAACTCCGCGGTCACTGGGCCTTCTGCAGGGAGAAGGGATAGGCAGGGGCAGGCTGGGGCGTGCCTTCTGACCAACCAGCTGGTGGGACTGTCAGCCTTTCGGGGCAGAAGGGAAGGTCCAAGGGCTTCCCCCTTGAGAAGATGAAAATAGAATTGATCCAGGACAAACAAACGGGAGGATGCCGAGGAATCCATCCTTCCTGGTCAGGGGGCTGTGGCCCTAAGGAATGAGCTCCAGACCCAAGTAGGAATCCAAAGACCCCATTTCCAGGCCTGGCCCCATCTGGGCATGCCGTGGAATCTCATGGATTCCTTATCTCACTTTCCTGGAGGGTGAAGTTAAATAACACAAGGACGTACTTCGTGAGCCGTGAAATGCTTGCAAGAAGGAACTGACGGTGCTCTTCATATCGTCTCTAAAAATTGCTGATTTTTCTAGATTTCAGATTGTGGACCCCTGTTTTCAGTCCTCCACCCAGGAAAGATGCCCATAAACTTTACAATGTGTATCCTTCCAGGCTTGTCTGCGGGGCTGGTCCTATTTTGTAATCTCAATGATCTTATATTTTATAACTTCTTTTTCCATTTATTAGAATACAGTAATTTCCCCCATGTTATTACACCATCATTCACAAGTGATTGACCCACGGTTTGTCTGGTGCCTTCTTCATGGACATTTAGCTTTTTCTAGTTTATTATTATTACTCGAGAAAGCACTGAGGTGAGCATTTTTACAGATAAATCATGAGGTACCCTGTCCGGTTTCCCTAGGAAATGCCTTCCCGGGAGAGGACTGCCGAGTCCCAGACCATGAACCTTTTAAATCACTTTAATTCATTCTGCAAAACTGCCCTCCAGGAAGAGGTAGCCGTTTCTATACCCACAGGTGGGACGCGAGGAGCGCTGGCTTCCGTGCGTCATTACCAGCACTGCCGACACTGTGCCAAGTCCATGGGCAAAAAAGAAAAAAAAAGTATCTTGTTTTTGTTTTAATTTTAATTTCTTTGACTTCTCATGAGCTTTATTTTCTCATGTATTTGTTGGTCAATTTTAATCATTTTACAGATTTCCAGTTCACCTCCTTGGCTAGTTTTTCTCCTAGTGCTTTCTAATCTGTGCCCTCATTAAGATCCAAGCGAGGATCACGGGGGTGTGTGTGATCCTGGGGGGTGGCTCCACAGATTGTCTCTGACTCCTCCCTCACCACGGGCTCCTCCAAATGTCCACGCCCAGCCGGGCATGCACACACACATGTGCACACATAACCGTTTCCTGAGGTTCAGACTGAAGCCTTGGTCTCCCAGGATACCCAGGATACCCAAGGATACCCAGCTGTTAGGGGTTGGGCGCTCGTATCTGGGGGCTGTAGGTTGAGCGGTCATCCCTCTCTGTGGCTGGAACATTTAGCTCAGCACCCCCTCTTTAAACCTCACTGTACACTCTGCCTGCCATGTTCCCAGGGCCATCCCCAGCCAGGCTTTTCCTCCCAGGCTCCAAGGCAGCCCTCGATTGTGTTCCTCCCTGTGCCCTCCAGGACCCCACTGTCCACTTCCAACCACAGGGGGATTCTGTCTGCTTCTGTGCCTGCTTCCGGCTTCCCCACACCCATCCCTCTTCATCTCAATGAATGCAGAGTTTTTCTTGACAATTGTTTTAAGAATGATCCTGTGGTGATTTTTCTCTTCTTCATTCTCTCTAGGCGTGTTTTAACTTTTAAGAGCAAATAATATAATGACGGCCTCTGAGCTAAACAGGCGGTTCTTGCCCCGTGCTGAGGCTGCACTTAGGGACCGGGAAGGGAGGGGGGCCGGAGGTTCCAGAAATGAAGTGGTGGGTGTGGTCCCCTGCGCCCCTGCACGGCGCTTGTGCTGTCCTCCTTTACACCGGGGAGATTCAGCAGCAGGGCCCAACCGTCGTCCTCCCTCCCTAGGGCTCCTGCTCCACGACGTGACCATGGCCGGGCTGCAGGAGCTGCGATTCCCCGAGGAAAAGCCACTGCTCCGGGGCCAGGACGCTGCCGAGCTGGTGAGTGGCCTTTTGCGGTCCTGGGGTAGAGGGCGCCACCTCGTGGCCAAGAAGAAAACCGCGTGCCTTCCCTCCAGTATTGCCGATAGCCTGGAGCCCAGGGACCCTCCTTGGGGAGCCGGGCGCCTGGAGTCCTTCCGCCACCCTGAGACCCATGCCTCTGCTCTGTTGCTTTTGCTGCCTTTGAGGCAGGGAGGCTTTTTAGGAGAGTGAGTCCCATTTCAGTGATGTGAAAACTGAGGCACAGAAAGTTAACTGACTTAGCCAAGGTCACAGAGCTGTTGGGAAGGAGGCCATGCTCAACCCTTGGTTCTGGAAGGCGATGGAGCCCCAAGAGGGTACCCGCTGGGCAGTGGCAGGGCCTTTCCTCCTCTGTGGACTTCTCTGTCCTTCCTCACAAGCTTCTGAGGACCGAGGGCAGCTATGACCAGCAGTGTCATCTGGAGCAGTGGGACTAAGGCACTTGAGATTGTTTTGTCCCCAAGGGTCCCCTCCCGGGCTCTGGGTGTTAGACTCCAGAGTTGTTTGTACCCCACATTTTCTTGTTGTGGTGATGCCTGGTGCAGCCTCCTTTTCCCTCCCTGCAAAGAAAAGCTGCGCATCCACTGCTCAGAGAATCCTTGAGCGTGGGGACCCCGAGTCTCTGCTGGTTGTGCCGCTCACCCCTCAGTTTACAGATGGGGAAGCCAGGAGCCCCATCCCCAAAACCTCGGCGCACTGGTCTCTGCCCTGCCCTCTCACAGCCTCCGGCCAGGACCTGAGCGCCAGAACCGCTGGGTGCCTTGTGTTGGGACAGAGTGGCTGGCTGGGTCTCCAGGGGCCCAGCCACACCAGGCTGGCAGTCCCGCCCGTTAACTTCAAGACAGAATCTTGGGTTAACGAACAAGACCTGAATATGTGGGGGCCCCAGGAATGGTCAGGGAGTGGCTGGTGAGCTGCCACCTTCCTTCTAGCTATCTCACTGGCCTGTTCCAAGGCCCCCCATCTCCTGTCTTGGGGCTGCCAGGAGCCTCCCCAGTGCTCTCCTTACTCTACAGCCTTTTAAAATATATCATGTCACTTTCTGCTTAAAGCTGGCCAGTGCCTGCCACCTGGCTCGAGCTGCAACCACTGTCCTTCCCAGGCCCAGGAGGAGGTCTGCAGCCCACCCCCAGCCTCCTCTCCTGCCAAGGGGCCCGCTACTCTTCCTTAGACCAGCCACTCCGTCCCCAGCTGCTGCCTTCCCCTGGGCTACCTTGCTCCAAACTTGTCCTCACTTTATTTGGGCTGCTCCAATGCCCCCTCCTCAGAGGGGCCTTCTCCAACTCCAGGTCCAATACTGACCCCCTAACAGGGATCCTGTCCGTTTTATTACTGGTCTCCCCAGGGCCTAGCGGAGCCTTGCACACCTAAGGCTCTCGGTGAAGAGGGTCGGGTCATCGCAGATTGTGATGTGTCTCAGAAGAAGGAAGTTTCCCAGAACTTCCTGAAGAAGTCCCCCCCCCCACCCCCCCCCCATTTCGAGGCAAGCAGAGCCCAGCCTGCTTGCGGGTCTAGGTGGGTAGATGGTGCCCTTGGGGACCCCTGCACCCTGCCACAAGAGCTGAGGCGTGGGGGTTCCGGAGCAGCTGCCCAGAGGCGCTGCCTGCAGGTACCAGGTGTCTGTGGACAGCACAGAGATCTGAGGGCACCCTGGCCTCGTGATCCCGGCCTGGCTCTCCCACCCTCCACCTCTGCAGGACACCCCAAGAGATGCCCCCACACCCCATCCCTGCCAGCCTGGCCTGGTCCTTACTGCCCCTCCCGCCCTGACTTGGTGAGCATGGCGCCTTTGACCAGCAGCCTGGCTCTGCCTTCTCTCTGCCGCATTTGGTGTCCCCTTCATCCCTCCTGGACCCGGACCTGAGTTTGCCACCGTGATGTGCCCTCCCTGCCAAAGGATCTGCGTTTCAGCCCTGAGCCCCCCACCGCTTCTCTCTTCCCTCGGCCTGGCACAAACCTCGTGCCCTAGCCCTGGTCACATCAGTATCAACGGCCCCATCCCCAACCCCCCCCCCCCCGCCCCAGGAACCCGTGTGCTCCCAGCATAGCCACTGCAGATTCTCGTGACCTCACTCTTGGGCTTCCAGAGCCATTCTGGCCCACTCTTTCCCAGACGTTTCCCCTGTTCTCTCTCCTAGCTGCAGCACAGAAAGGTGTCAGTCCCCTCGCTTCTTAAACCTTCCGCGGTCTGCTGGGTGCCAACTCTTTGCGTCCAGGGGGGAATGCAGAGTCCCACATCCTTACCCACCATCGAGCTCACCATTCCAGGCTTGCTTGCCTTGGAAGACCCGGACGCCAGGCGTGTCCAGGGCTCCGTGGGGAATTTGTTGCTCCTTCTGCCTGTGCCGTATCCCCATCCTCCGTCTCCCCCAAGCCGCTGCTGGGCCTCCTCCCAGCTGGGCCCTCTCGCCCACCTGTCTGCCTCAGATTGTTCCTGCTCTCCTTCCAGGACCTCCTGGGGCCCTGGGTTGGCGAGTATCATCCCTGCTCTTTCTTCATTGGCTCCTGCCCCTCCAAGGCCTTCTCATCTCCCAGGGACCCCTCAGCCCGCCGCTGGAAGCGCACAGCACGCCCCGCCATTATCTGCCTCATCCTTTGTGTTGATTTTGTTTTTCACAAAACTGCTTCCTCCTCTCCGCTCTTCGGGTCTTGAAATCTTGAGTCTAGAAATCTCACCGATCTCCTTCCCTGCCCTCCGGCTCGGGCGTGACCTTCCAGTGAGAGGCTTCATCAGGCACCAGCCTTGTCCCCTTCCCGGAGACCCCCCTCCCCTCCCTCAGAGGTTCAGGAGTGGCCTGGCCACCTCCGCACTCTTCACCCTTCCCGCAGGCAGAACCCCCAGGCCCTGGAGGAGCTGGGAGGTGAGGCCAGAGGACAGCCACTGTATATGCGACAGTCCCAGCCACGGGAAATCTGGCTTTCCTCTTGGGGTGGGAGACCCTCGAGATCCAACTCACTCTGTTCACGGCCCCCACCACCCTAACTGCCAGAAAGCAGGAGGTTGAACTTATCCTTATGTTGAGAGTAAAACATCCGAATTGCTGGTTTTCATTCTTTTCCTTTTAACTCCCATGATTTGGGGTCGTCTTCTGTCTTGTCCATTAGCAGAGCAGCCCTTGTCTCGCCCTCCTTGGATAACATCCTGGTCCTGATCTGACTGTCTCATTTATCCATGTATTCATGGGTAGAGCCTCCTGGAGCTCGTGCAGCACGGAAGGTCAAGTGCAGGAGTATAAAGGACAGAGTGACCGCGCTTCTCTTTAATCCTCGCAGACATGGAGGCTGTGAAGCGAGGTGGCCTGCCCCGTTTGTCACAGCCGAGGTTTCTAGACAGGCACAGCAGAAAGCAAGGCAGAGGGCCAGGGTCTCTGCTTTTCCTGGACATGTGCTGCTCCCCTCTTAACCCCATGAGGTTTCCTTCACTAGACCAGACCCACAGAGGACACACACGTGGGGTTCTAGCCCCCTCTTCCACTCTGCATCGCACGCCGCTGCCTTGCAAACAGTGGGTGCTTCCAAGCTGATTCCCCTCATTTGCATAAGCAGACGCGCATCCAGCTCTGTCTGGGTTTGGGGAGCCCATTCCGGCCCAGGCTTTGTGGGGAGAGCAGAGCCGGATGGGGTCCTGACCTCATGGGACTTGCAGCCCAGCGGGAAGGATGGGCACCAGCAACTCCCACTGTATGGTGTCAGTGATCCTGAAAGCAGGGACCTCTGTGCTTTGAGAGCACAAAGCAGGCAGGTCTGGAAAGGTGGGAGGAGCCGCAGACCCAGACACAGCCTTTGTGCAGCTTGGAAAAGCCCCAAGTTCCTCCCTTGCGGGGCCTCAGCTTCCCCATCCCTAATGTGGGTGTGTTCGTCCTGCCTCTCTCTACCCTCCTTCCCTGCCATCCTCTGCGGTGAGGCCCCCGCGGTCTGACCTTGGTGGGGCAGCAGGGCAGAGGAACCCCCAGCAAGGATTTGGCTCGAGTTCCCACCACTTTCTGGCCAGGTGAGTCAGCCTCTCTAAGCCTCCCCCTTCCCACCTGTAAGATAGACAGCTCCACAGTTTCAATTAATAGGTAAAGTTGGTCTGAGTAGCTGCTTGTAGGCTTATCCACCAGGCACTTAACTTGCCCGCTGCCTGGCAAGCCCTGGGTTGCTTTTGTTAACATTAAGCTGGACCCGGGAACACAGCAAGTGAGTCTGCTCCCGTCCCCTGGGAGCCGCCCGAGCCCCTGGAGCCCCTGGGCCAGGCAGGGCCTAACGCGCTGCCCCTCTCTTTGCCTTCCCTCAGGAGAACTCCGACACCTTCCTCTTGGCCGTGGACACAGACTGGAAGGTAGGTCTCGGCTCCACCTCCCCAGACAGGGGACTGCCAGCCGCCAGCCCCTGACCTTGCCCAGCCTGGTCCCAGAGGAGGGTCACTGCCCTTCTCACAGCCTCCAGGACCCCCCATCTCTTCACCCCAGCTTTCCCTGCTCCCTGCTCAGTGGAGACAGGCCTCTGCTCCCCTGCTGGGACCAGAGCAGGGGTGAGGCCTGGGGGAAGCGAGGATGGAGCTGGGATGCTGTCATCTGAATCAGCACTTTCCTCCAGTGAGGCTGGCGCTCTGAAATAGCTCCCGTTTCCGTGGAAACCGTCGCCGGGACAACCGTGTCCTCTTGAGTTTGATGCCAGGTTCCCTGTGAAAATTGAAATTGTTCTTTGTGTTTATTCCTCTGCATGGTGCCATTCCTTCCCTCTGAGTCCCATCGTGGCCCTCTATTTCCGGGCCTCAGAAAACATCTGAAGGCAGACGCAGCGGGAACCTCCACAGGTTCCAAAGTGCTGCTGGCCATCAAAAGCTGCTGAACCAAATCAGACCCTTCTAGGACCTTCCTCCTGGCTGGCCGGAAGGGCCCTCGCCTGAGCCTGCCTTCAGTTTGGTTTGGTCTCAGGAAGCCCGCCCCCCGCCCCCGGCCCCCATAGCCCCAGCCTCCAGGTCTGGACGCCAGGGTGACGCAAGGTGGGGAGGCCGGTAAGCTCCTCCCCCTAGCACCCTGTGCTGCAGCAGGGACCCGGATCCCAGGCCTGTGCGGCAAGCCCTGGGTCATGTGTCCGTTCAAGGACACCAGAGGAGGCCTTGGAGCCGCCCACGTGCATGTGCTCCCGTCCCCTGGGAGCACCGGTTCCAAACACAAAGGGGTCTGGAGCTGAGGACGGGATGGGGTCTGGGGAACAAACGGGAGCCCAGGAGCAGGGAGAGGAGGGATGTGGCTGGGAGGTGGCCCAGGCCCAGCTGGGGATCTGTGCGGGCGCCTCAAGGGGGACGTCTTGTTCTCCCAGCTCGGAGGAGGACAGGACAGACAGCCCCTTTGCGCCAGAAGGGGGCTGGAGAAGTAAAATCCCCAAGAGGCCAGGCTAGACCTGGCTGACAGCAGGTGGGACCCACCAGACCAGTAGTGTTGACTGCCAGCCCCCAAAACACAGCTGGGGAGTATGAAAGGGGCCAGGGGAATCCTGGGGTCCTTTGAACCTATGCCCCATGGGCCAGGCCAAGCTGGCTGGCCAGCTGTGTTCAGGCCCGTTTGCTCCGTAAAGGACAGCAGGTGTTAGAGGCTCCCGCCCCTCTACTCCACTTACACCCCCAGAGGCTGCCGCCTCTTTTTTCTTTTTTCCCCTAGAAAAGCAGCTGAGAGGATGCATGACCCTTATCTGGGCCAAGGCCTGGCAGGAATTTTGTCCCCTTTTCATTCCTTGCCTCAATGGACCCAGCCAGTGCGGGAGGCATGACAAACAAGAGCCCAACAGACCTGGGTCCAGGGCCTGTCCCTTCCACTTGTGGGCCGTGTGACCTCCAGCACCTGTCACTACCTTATCTGCACAGTGAGGACAGAGAGCTCAGACCTCCCCGGGAAGTGATGCCCGAGGCCCAGCACTCAGATCCCGAGCTCCCAGTGACTGTGGCCTCCAGAGTGTGGAGTCAGAGACAGGCAGCCTGGGTGTGGTCCCTGCTCCTGTGTGATGCTGGGCAGGTGACAGAACCTCTCTGTGCTTCATTTTCCTCATCTGTAAAGTGGATGTTAAGGAGATAAAATAAGGTGACTTGTGCAAGGTGTTTGGAAGAGCTGGCAAGTGGGAGATATGCTAATAAGCATTTGCTGCCCTTAACAAGTGACCCCAGGCCCTGAGTGCTAAGGTGCTGGAAAGCTCTGTGTTTACTAGCCAAGTGGGACAGAAAACTTCTCTGTGCTTTAGTTTATCCATCCTTTTCCATAGCTGTCCAAGGACTATGTGTTATCCTTGCAGCTGTCTACGCAGACAGCACAGCTGTTCTCCCATTTACAGATGTGGAGGCTCAGAGAGGTTGACTGACTTGCCCAGGGTCACACAGCAGAGAAGGGGAGGAGATACAGCTGGAGCCAAGGTTTGGCTGGCTAGGACCTGACTCTGCCTTGGGACCTGACCCGACCACAGTCCAGGGAAAGGACCACAGTGTGGAAAGACACACAGATTGCCCTGTTTCTCCCCTTAGGGCTTGGGCAGGCACGAAGTCAGGTCTGGAGCCCCTCATAGAGCTCTTGCTTGTTTTCACAGCAACTCTTCAGGAAGGCTGGATTCCTGTGTTACGGTTGAGCCTGAAGCACAGAGAAATTACAAAGCCTTACCTGGGGTTACCCAGCTAGTGGGTGGGGGAGCCAGGACTTGAACTCGGGTCTGTGGTTTTGAAGCCAGCGAGATGAGCGGAAATGGGGGCCTTGGCTGGGAGTGGGCAGTGTCCAGGGTTAGCTTCTCACTGGGGACCAAGAGTGGCAGAGCCCCTCGGAGGTCAGAGGTTGGACTGGGCATAAGGTTGGTTGGGGACCACAGAAGAGCAGTGGGAGGACAACCCTTGTCCCCTCTAAGGAGCAGGTAGGAGGAGTGAGGGAACAGGGCAGGGGCTGGGCTGTGCCAGAGTGGCCGCAGGGACCAGGGAGCACGGCCCGTCTCTAAGGGGCAGGGGGACACCCCATTCCGCACCCTCGCTGTGCCGGGAGAGTGCAGAGTGTGGGGTCCCTAGAGCCGGAGGTCACAGATGGGGCAGGGAAAGTTGTTGGTGCGCCCAGGGCAGAGGACGTGGCTGGGAATAGCACACATGGCAGGTGTTGACCAGGTCACTGGATGCCCAGAGATGGGGGGGCAACCCCCTTGCCTCAGGGCTGCCAGCCAGAGTGCAGGGCTGGCAGAGCAGGCCGGCCTGGGTGGCGCGTTCCCTCATGAAAGAGACGGAAAGGGGGCACAGGCGCCCAGCACCCTCCTCTGAGTCGTTCCTGCTTCTCTCAGTCCTCGGGCTCCCTCCTACCCTCCACTCCCTGACCCATTTCCTCTCCTCTCCTCTGCCTCCTCCTTCCCAGTTTACTCTGTCCAAGGGTCTCTAGCCAGCTCCCCACACAAGTCCTTGCTGCTCAGGAGGACAGGGCACGGGCCGCCCCCACCGTGGGTTGGCCCAGAACAGAGCTGGGGCGTCTGCAGGAGGCGGGCCCGGCTGCGCTGGCAGGCTGACTCTCCTCTTCTCCCATGGTGGCCTCCAGCCCCTTGCTGTAGGATGCAGATGGGAGGGCAAAGCTGTTGTGTGCCCACCATGCCGCTGGTCCTGCCAATGGCCCTGTGGCCAGGCACGGGGCGTACATGTGGCTAGAGTGGGGGCTGCCCTAAGGGAGACCCTGGGGAGTGGAGGAAGAACAGGCCCTGGAACAGGGTCACCACAGGTTGCCCCAGATAGCCAGTCACTCCCCCATCCTGTCAAGGTTAAGTGAGCCAGACCGACCTGAGGTGGAGGCTGGGCTCCCAGCCCTCTCAGGCCCTCCCTGCTCCCCAGGGAACGGGTCAAGGGCTGTGCCATCCAGGGCATGCCTGTGTTCCCTGCCGTATGTTGGGGTGCGTGTCCATGAGCGGCTCCTGAGTCCCTGACACAGGAAACACCTGTATGGGTAGATTCTTGTCTCATCTTCCCAGGATCCTGCATGCGGCTGGGGGGTGGGGTGGGGTGCAGGGCCTGGGGACCAGTAAGGATGCTGTGTTGCTGGGAAGTGGGGGGAGCAGGAGGAGGAGCAGGAGCTGGGGTGAGTGAGGACTTTGGAAGCCAATGAGAGCCGGGTTCGTCTCCCGCCTGCCAATCTGGAAGCAGGGGCTGGGGAGAGCAAGTGGCTGCTCAGAAACCCCGCAGGGAGGCGGGGCAGGCCTTCGGCTGGGCTCTGCATATAAATGGCCCAGGGAGCGGCACCCCATCACAGCACCGCCATCTCCCCCTCGCTCTGCCCCCTCCCTCTGGACCCCGGTGACTCAGGCCTTTGTTTGCCCTGCCTGGTAGAGGCGGATCGCCTTCTCGCTCGGCAAGATGCCGGAGTGCTGGGATGGGGTGAGTGAGGGTTCTGGGGGCGGCCAGGTGGGTAGGGAGCAAGGGACAGCCCGTGCCTCTGGTGGCGGAGCTGCTTTTGGTCGCCTCACCTTGGGCATCACGGAGGCAAGGCCGGCGGCAGGTTCTAGAGTCCCTAGTGCCCCTGGCCTGCAGCAGTGGCTAGGGGGTCAGCTGCTAGTCAGGGCCTGCGGGGAAGGGCTGAAAGCCGCAGAAAGCGGAATGAGCTGTGCGACCTGCCTGCAAGCCTGGGCGCGCGCATCTTCCATTGACGGTGTGCCCTTGGCCTGGCAGGTGCCCGGCTGGCATCTGCCGCGGGCCTGTGACCGCCTCAGCCCCGGGGGGGGGGGGCTCTCTTCCCTGCACGTGTCAGGGTGTCACTCTTCCTGACCCCGCAAGGGTTGTCCTGGTTGTTTGGGTGGCTGCACCGGAGTGAGAACGGAAGGACAGCCTCTTCCTTCCTTCTTCCTTGCGGTCCCCAGGGAACTTCGGAGCCAGTTTGGCTGAGGCGGGGATGTCTGGGCCGGCTGCTGTCACAGCCTTCAGGCCGAGGTCCCTGCGAGAGCGGAGATGAGGAGGGGTTGCGGTGTCTTATTTGGAGGGTGGGGGAAGGCAGCGCTGGAGCCATGATCCTGCTGGGGTAAGGGCCCGGGGCAGCAGTGCCCAGGGGTACTGTTCTTCCTCAAAGACGGAGAAGCCAGGACCCAAGTCCTCCTCCACCCCTCGCCCAGCCTGCCCTGCCGGGGCACAGCACCCCCCCCCTCCGCTGCTCCGCACCCATACAGCACGTCAGCGCCTACCCCAGGTGGTCGGCCCAGTCGCTGATGTGGTTGATGAAATGAATCGTACTAGCCGCCTCGCTCTAGCCCCTCACCCCCACCCACACGTTGAAACCCAGCTGGGACCACCCGCCACCCCAGCTCTCAAGGTCATGAGCGAGGGGAGACGGACCCATCAAGAGAGGACGTCAGAGCCCCCGCCTCCAGGTGGGCGCTTGCCCCGCTGCGGCAAGGGAGGGGGCTCTGACGTCACTGGCAGCCAATGAGAGCGCTCGGACCTGGGGGCTGGGGGCTCAGAGCCCATCCGGCTGCAGCCCTCCGGTCGCCCGTCTGGTGCTGCGCCCCGAGGGATGACGGGGACACTAGGCTCCTGTCTGGCTGAGCTGGGTCAGAGCTCCTGGGTCGGTGGCGGGGTGGGGGGGAGATGGGGGGGTGGGTGTTCCGCCAAGTCACTGGGCTGCACGGGACCAGCCTTTGGGGGAGGAGAGCACTGTGCCTAAGTCCCGAGGCCCAGGGTCTGCTGATGGTGACGCGGGGTCACACCAGGGCTGGAAGCGGGTAGACACCCCCCTCGCACAGCGACCGGTGGCAGAGGTGTGTGGGTGGACGACTGCCGCCCTGGGCCCTGACTGGTACCCCGGGGCCAGCGCTGACCCCCGCGGAGAACCGCCCTTCACGCAGCAGGAAGCGCATTGCAGCTCTTGTGTGCATGGCGCCCCTCCTGCCCCCCACCCTCTGCCCTCCAGAGCTGAGGGAGTAGTGTGGGGGCTGGGGGACCAGGCAGCACGGCCCCCCAGCAGGGACAGGAGGCCGTGGAGAGCTGCCTGCTTGGAAATCTCTGGAGCGGAGCCTTCAGGGCATTCTCCTGGCCTCGGAGGCTGGCACCTGGTAAGGCCCAGCTTACCCCTTCTGGGCTTGACCTTGAGCAACTCATTTCTCCTTTCCCAACCTCAGTTTGCTCCTCCAGGACTTGGGTCCCTGTGAAAAGTAAATGAGACACACGATGGTCAGCCATCAGTGAGCAGGAAGCGTTCCTTGTTTTGTTGGCCCTGAGGACAGGCCTGGGATGTGGGGAGCCTGTGGTAGCCCTGGGCCCACTTAGAGGACATCAGGTTTATTGAACAGGGCATCATAGCAGAATTGTGGCTCCCAGGGTTTGGCCTTTGGCTGTGGGGTTGATGCTACCTTGTCATTCCCTGCTGAGACACAGGGGTCCTCTGAGCCCTGACCCAGGAAGACGAGACCCCAGGAAGCTGTCTCCTGTCTTGAATTCCCCCTTTTCCATCAGGAGCAGGAACTTGGCTTCTCTCTGAACCTAAGTGTTCTCCACGTGCAGAAGGGGAAAATGCATGCATAACATGCTTGGCACTTGGCACACATTTGGGGGTCAGTCACTCCTGCCCTTGACCTTAGCCCCACCTCCCACTCACAGGGCCAGCTCACACCCGTGGTGCAGGGCAAGGCTGTTAATTCAGCTCTGACAGACCCTCCTGGAGTCTGACCATCAAGCCACCAAAAGTGACTAGTTTGCAGAGAGACCAGCCCCCAGGGCACATCCCCGAGGCTCAAGGATGCCTGCGTACATTGGCCTCCTCCTCCAGCATCCAGCGCCTTTTCTCAAAGGACTGGCAACCCCAAGCCGCAAAATCAAGGGAGTGAACCAAGAGGATCCCAGAGTGGTCACTGCAGAAGGCCTTTGGGGTTGGGTTCTAACCACACCCTGCCGGAAGCGAGGCCTTGGGGGTCACGGGGATGGGCATTGGAAGGAGAAAACGTGAGCAAGAGTCTGGAGGTGGGAGCCAGGGACAGTGTGGGTGCCGGAGGCTGGGCTTGGCTGGGGGCTGGGGGGTGTGACTGCAGATTTCAGGTGGGGCTGTCCAGGCCATTGACCTTCAGCAGCAGCCCTGAAGGATTCTGAGTGAAGAAACACGGCGAGGGCAGGACTCAGGCTGGAGTGGCTGTGCTGTCCTGGAGGGGGGCTGCAGTGACTTGGAGAGAATGAGCTTCACTGGACCCTGCAGGGCCAAGAGTGGCGGGGACTGGGCAGTGGCAGGCCACCCCACTGGTTAGCAGACCTCCCTGTGCACGCCAGCCATCCAGGAAGGGTGCTCCTCCCCCCTGCCCCAGGGTCTGCTCTCCTGGGGGGCTGCCCGGGGCGAGGGGTGTGGTGGAAGGAGAATAAGATGCCCCCTGCTGGGAGGTGGGGGGGGGTTGCCCACCACAACCAGGAGTAAGGGCTGCCCCTGTGCTATTTTCCCTCCAGGAACATGACATTGAGACACCTTATGGCCTGCTGCACGTGGTGATCCGGGGCTCTCCCAAAGGGAACCGCCCGGCCATCCTCACCTACCATGATGTGGGCCTCAATCGTAAGTGCACCCCCGTCCCATCCTGCCTGCCTTGGCCTTCCCTCCTTCCCCGCAGGGCCGCCGACATCCCCACTCACGCTCAGCTCTGTGACCTTAGCCATCTGGGCCTCGGTGTCCCTGCTGGACCATGAGGCGGATCACCTCCACCTTCCCTCCCTCTCAGGCCCGCAGGCCTCCCCACCCCTTTGCTGAGCCACAGCCGCGACTGTGTCTTTGCAGACAAGCTGTGCTTCAACACCTTCTTCAACTTCGAGGACATGCAGGAGATCACCAAGCACTTCGTGGTGTGCCACGTGGATGCCCCCGGGCAGCAGGTGGGGGCGTCGCAGTTTCCCCAGGGGTAGGTACCGGGGAGCTCTCCCCACTCCAGATCGCCCCGGCTCCGTGGTCCAGGCCGCGCCCGGCCCTGACCGCCCGCTCCACCCGCAGGTATCAGTTCCCCTCCATGGAGCAGCTGGCCGCCATGCTCCCCAGCGTGGTGCAGCACTTCGGGTGAGTCCCACCCAGACCCTGGTCCTGGGCTGGGGGCCGGAGGCTGCCCCGCGCCGCCGCAGGGCCAGCAGGCACCGGCTGAGGGCAGTCGCGGGCAGCGCCTCCCCTGGCCCTGGAGTGACCAGCCCTGCTCTCCGCCAGGTTCAAGTACGTGATTGGCATCGGAGTGGGAGCTGGAGCTTACGTGCTGGCCAAGTTTGCCGTGAGTCTCCCTCCTCCCACACCCCTCCCAGGGCTGGCCTCTCCCTGCAACGCTTCAGCCACAGCCACAGGAACATTTGCTCTTTCTTCCTGCTGCTCCCCCTCCCCCTACTTCCTCTTCACTTAGAAAATCCCCCCCCCCTTTTTTTTCTTTTTCATCCCAGGAAATTAAAAAGAGAAATTATTTTTCCATACATTTCTTCAAAAGACTATAAACGGTAACTTGCATAGCCATTAGCCCAAACCCAAATATCTGCGAGCCACAAACTCTACAACAAATTGTTCTAGCCACTGAGCAAGGATTTTCCTAATCACTTACACACTAATTAGGGTAATTTTTACTCTTTTACATTTCTTTCTTTTTTTTTTTTTTCAAAGATTTTATTTATTTATTTGGCAGAGATCACAAGTAGGCAGAGAGGCAGGCAGAGAGAGTGGGGGAAGCAGGTTTCCTGTGGAGCAGAGAGCCCGATGCGGGGCTCCATCCCAGGACTCTGGGATCATGAACTGAGCTGAAGGCAGAGGCTTAACCCACTGAGCCACCCAGGTGCCCAATAAATGGGAGTCATTTCTTAACCAAAAATTACACTTATGTTAAGTTTGGAAGAATTATTTTTTTTTTCAAATTGTCACATTCTAGTTGCCATTCTGATATTAAAGATTTTATTTATTTGTCGGAGATGAAAGTGCACAAGCAGGGGGAGCAGCAGACTCTTGGCTGAGCAGGGACCCCATGTGGGGCTTGATCCCAACCCCAGGATCATGAACTGAGCTGAAGGCAGACGTTTAACCGACTGAGCCACCCAGGCACCCCAGTTTGGAAGGTTTAAAGGAAGTTGCATTTCAGAAACATCACATTGAGTAGGAGCCCATAGGCTTTTCCTATCTGAAAACAGAAACTTAATTTTCAGGATTCAAAAATTTTTTTCTATTTAAATATTTCTTTTTCCAAAAGAAAAGGCCATGCATTTTGAACTCCAGTGTGGATTTTGGCACTTACCGCTTGTTAGCTGCCGACCGTTCCCAGTCCCCCCAGGAACACTGACAGGATAGCAGAATCCTATGTATATCACTGCTTTCCGCTGAAGAAATCATTCGAGTCTCTTTTACATTTGAACACAACACAGGCTTTGGAAAGGTCAGTTTCCTTCTTCACTAGGGTTTTTTTCTCTGTGAAAGCAAAGAAACAAAATACTTCGTTGAAGATGTTTACTCCTCGGTTTTACATCAGCACCATAGTCAGAGACTTACTAAAAGGCGTGGAAAACAAGCCACAGACATAGATTCCAAATCAGTCAAAGAATTGAGAAAGGTTAGGGGAGGGGAAGAGGGCAGGAGGAGGACGAGCAGGGGCCGTAGGCAGGGGAGCCCAGGCAGGGGTCCTGCTGGGCCCCGAGTCATCTGTGACATCCTCTTCTCCTCGGACCTCCCAGCCACCTGTGACATAGGCAGGGCAGGCACCTTAGAGCCGGAGCAGAAAGACAGGCTCCCTCCACACCCTCCTGCCTCCCACACCCTGTCTCCTTCTCACCGTAGCTCATCTTCCCTGACCTGGTGGAGGGGCTGGTGCTGATGAACATTGACCCCAACGGCAAAGGCTGGATCGACTGGGCGGCCACCAAGGTGAGCGTGGTCCTGGTAGACAGGGGTGCTGGTGCTGACAGTGGCCTGCGGGGGAGGGGCTGACAGTGCTGGGGAGGGGCTGCACTCATGCACCACCCCTCCTGCCCCCCCCCCCCCCAGCTCTCTGGCCTCACCAGCACTTTACCTGACACGGTGCTATCCCACCTCTTCAGTCAGGTAAGGGGGTGGGGCCCCCGTGGGAGCTGCGCTGGGGGCTGACCTGGGGGTCTTGGGAGCCTCTAGAGGGCCTGGTTCTTGCCCAGGGCTTGTACCCCCTCACAGCCAGGCAAGAGGAGGAGGTCTGGGTGGGTGTTCTGGGGCATCTGACCTATCTCCCCTTGGCTGAGACAGATGGGGGCTCCTCTGACTGCCGGATGGAGCCCTCCCCTCACTCCACGAGGCACCGCCCCCATCCCCGCCGTGGGAAGAGGGCTGCAGGCTGTGCTACCTGCAAGCCCCCTCTGAGACCCCATCCCCGTCTGTCCGCTCCCCTCCACGCACCTCCCCCATCTGTCCCCCGGGCCCAGGAGGAGCTGGTGAACAACACAGAGCTGGTGCAGAGCTACCGGCAGCAGATCGGGAACGTGGTGAACCAGGCCAACCTGCAGCTCTTCTGGAACATGTACAACAGGTGCGGGCGGTGCGGGCTCAGCTCTGGCCCCAGGCCCTGAGTGCTCGCTCTGCCGGGGCTCGGGGAAGGTGGCAGGCTGGACACGTGCGCTCCCCGGTCTGCAAGTGGGCAGCTGGGTGCAGCTCTGAGAAGAGTCACTGCTGCCCTTGAAGGGCAGACAGGGAGCAGGGCTGTGGACGGACTTGGGGGCTTGGGCTCTTCCACGCCTTCTCCCGTGGGACACTGCGGTCCCGCCAGGGGCGGCGAGGGATGCCAGCAACATCCCTGACCCCACGGCCTGAACCTCCGGGCTGACATCTGTAGGTGGGGAGGAGGCTGGATGAAGCCCACGGTTTTCAGGCTGTGCTCCTTGGAGCCCACTGGCCTTCCCTCTTTCCTTCCTCCTACTAACATTTATTAAGCTCCTGCTGTGTGCGTGGTGCTGGGGATACAGTGGAGAGCCAGAGGACCAGGCCCTGCCTGCCTCTCTGACCTTGGATCCGCATGCATGGGCAGTGGTACATGTTGGGGTCGTGCTTGGAGGGGGAGCGACAGCCAAATTGAGGGCCCACCTGGCATGAATTGGGGGGTCTGAGAAGTCCCATATGAGGGGACACCTGAAGACCCCCTATTTGTGCAGGCCATGTCCCTGTCTCCCCGTTTGTCAGCTGGGATCTGGGAGGCCTTTTCCATAGCTGAGACAATTCAATAACCATAAGCCCCAATTCTGGGCCCAGACGTGGACGTCGGGCCCTTTTGCCACTGTGGGACTCTGGGTTGGGGCCTGGTGCGCACGACCCCTGGCATCCCATCCTGAGCTACCTGTCTCTACTCTTCCTCTCTCTCTGCAGCCGCAGAGACCTGGACATTAACCGGCCCGGAACAGTGCCCAATGCCAAGACGCTCCGGTGAGTGCCCTGCACCCCCCAGCCTGCCCCTGCCCCCTCCTCCCCCGGCCCAGGCCAGACAGCCCTTTTCCTCTGTGTCTGCAGCTGCCCAGTGATGCTGGTGGTGGGGGACAACGCACCCGCTGAGGATGGGGTGGTGAGTGAGGGACTGCGCCCTGGCTGGGGGGTGGGGGGCGGGTGGGAGGCGGGAGTAAGGGCATCATTGGCCTCTGGCCAGTGGGACCAGAACCTGGATGTTGACTTCTCAGCCCATCTCCCCACCATCTTGCCATGCATCTCCACCAGGCAGGCCCACCCTCTAGGTGAGGGAGGCGTGTAGATGGAGGGAGCTGGGGCCAGACCACCTGCCAGTCACCCCCTCCCTCCGTCCCTCCCAGCAGTGTAGCCCCACCCCAGTCTCTGCTGACCTCAGGCCCAGAGATGGAGCTCTCTTCTCTGCATTCATTCACTCTGCAGTAATCCCTGAGCACGTGCATCCTGGGTCTAGCCATGGCTCCCATTGCCTTTGGGGATCGTCACCTTCCCCACTGAAACTCTGGAAGCAGGCAGCCCAAGGCTTCATGTCCCCGTTAGCACAGAGCCCTTAGGGTCCAGGAGTACCTGGGGCTGCCCCCAGTGTGCCCAAAACAAGGACACCTTCCCTGTGCCTCAGGGCCCGGAGGAATAGGGTGTAGGAATAGGGTCCAGACTGTCTGGACCCAGGCAGAGCACGCCCCCTCCGCCTCTGCCCCATCTTTTAATGATCCTTGACCCTCCCTCATCTCACCGCCTGATCCCTGTGGGCCCTGGAGCTTTCCCAGCCACGCCCATCGAGGTGGCCCCAGCTTCCTGTAAAGACATGGCCCAGCCCCTGCCCCATTCCTGCCCTACCAGCAGTTATGAGTGGAGTTCAAGGGTGTCGAGTCCCTCGGGGTCGGGGTGGGGGACCGCTTCCTGATCGGCAGGGGCTTGGACTTTCTGAAGGCAGCCTGCATGCCCTCCCTTACCAGTAGAGCTTCCCAGCTCTGGGACCAGAACCTGCCTTAACAACTGGGGGTAGGGGACTTCCCAGCGCCAGGGCTGCCTTACTCTGCTGACCTTGTCCTTAGGTGGAGTGCAATTCCAAGCTGGATCCGACCACCACGACCTTCCTGAAGGTGAGGCCTCCCTCCCCCACTGGAGGCCAGCTCCCCAGCCAAGGGTCCACCCTCGGAGGGGCGTGCCTGGGGTCTCATCCGAGGCAGGAGCAGGCAGTGTGTCTGCTCAGGGCAGCCTATTTATGTATACAGGGCCTGGGCAAAGTGTGGGGTGACCCCTGCTCATCTCACCCCCCTCTCTTCCCTGCAGATGGCAGATTCCGGGGGACTCCCCCAGGTCACACAGGTGAGACTCCTGGCCCTCCTTGCCTTATCTAGCCTGGTGCGGGAGGCTTCCCTTCCCCCCAGTCTCAGGCAGCCAGTCAAAGCATGTGACTTTCTTCTCTCTGTCCCGCAGCCAGGGAAGCTGACTGAGGCCTTCAAATACTTCCTGCAAGGCATGGGCTACAGTAAGTCAACCTCCCTGGACCCCGCCCTAGAGGCGTGGTGGGGGGCAGATGGCAGAAGGGGTCTGGCACACCGTGTGGGGGTGATGGCGAGCAGCCTGCTGGCGTGTGACTTCTGTGTTCGCCGGGCCCGGAGGCCGCGTGTCTCCCCACACGTTCTCACCATGACTGGGGACTCCAGGTAGTCTCCACCTGAGTTGTGAGGAGGTGATCCCAGGCTGTGTCGGGCTCTCCTGTGCCCTCTGGGAGGCTTTGGGACACTGTTCTCATGGCCATGTGGGGCGGTAGGGTCTTCTTCAGGCCTGGGGGACCAGAGCCCGGGGCTGGGTCCTGCCCACGAAGCCCACGTAAAGCTGAGTCCTGCACACCACCCGCTGCCCCGCCAGACCCACAGCACCTGAGAAGGGCTTTTGCCACAGGGTGGCCCATGGTATCGGGGGCGTCAGAGGGGGCTTGGGGGCTGGGGCCTGAAGAAAACATGTGGGAGAGCTAAAGGCAGCTGAACCTGGGGGCGGCACGGGTGAAGACCCCAAGGTAATAGGGGCTGTGGAGTGGCAACGGCCACCCTCCTCCCCTTTGCCGACTGCCCCTTAGCAGGGATGAGATGCCCAGACTGCTCAGGAGTGCCTCCAGCCCTCGCGCACGCACACACGCATGTGCACGCACACACCTTCTCATTTCCTTGATTCCAACCCCTCCCCGCCCCCCTGTATACTTGGCTCTCCTGCTGGAACTCCTCTCCCTGAATTTGTGTCTCCCCCCAGCCTTCAGCCTCTGGAGCTTGTGCCTCTGTGGAAAGACAGGGAGGGAAGACTGTGAGGGAAGGCTGGGGGCCCAGCCAGGAGTGAGCCTGCCAGCCTCTCTGGGGAGAAGTAGGGCAAAGAGAGGACCGAGCCAACAGAGGGACACAGCAGGAGCTCTGAGGCTGGGCCTGAGCTCCAGGAGCTCCCACCGAACGTCTGTGGGATGGGTGGACGGGCCCTGCCTGGTAGGCTGGGACCTGTTCTCAGGGCCCTATGAGAAATGTCGTTGGGCAGCCCAAGAGCCGGGCAGGATGTAGGAGGTGGTGCAGGCCTCCCCCAATCTGGGCCTGGGGAGACTGAGGCCCAGAAGAAGGGAGGGTGCTGCTGCTAGGGATATGGGCCCCAAAGCCCCTCTCGCCATGAGGCCCTCGGTGCCGCAGCCCAGACTAGAGAAGCGGGGGCAAGAGGAGTGTCCCCAGCATGGCGTCCGGGCTCCCTCATTCCTCATTCCTTCGGTGGGCGGGCAGGAATGGGCTTCCTGAGGCTGTGGTCCGGCCCGGCCCGCTCTGTGCCTGTCCTATTGTCTCCTCTCCCTGCCCTTGTGGGGCCACGCTCTTCACCCGAGTTCTGTGTCTCCCCCCCCCCCCCGACCCCGCCCTTCTGGCTCTGTCTTCTCTCTTAGTTGCATACTTGAAGGACCGAAGGCTGAGTGGAGGAGCAGGTAGCCCTGTGCCCCCTCCCATGCATGGACCCCTGCCCCACAACCCCCTGCCCCTTCCTCTGTGCGGTGCTGCAGCCGGGCCTCATCTTGCTGGGCTTGGGAACTTTCTTGTGTCCTGCTTGCCTCCAAAGTCCGAAAGAGTCCTGCTTTGTCACAGATCCTGGACTCCAGTGGGTTGTGTCCCCTGTTCAGAGTGGCTGGGGTTTACAGCAGTCTGGCTTATGGGGTGCCGTGGGCCGCGTGGCTTTCAGAACTCAGGCTGTTGGAACCAGAGCCTCACAGAGCGGAAGCCCAGGCCTGGCCCTGGGAGCAGGGGCGTCCGGCCATGCCCGAGCTGGATGGATGGCCGGTTGCATTCAGGAGGGTGGAATTCGCCCTGAGAGTCTTGTTTGTGCAACTCGGAGTACAGACAGAAACTGGATTTAAGGCAGTCTGTGGCCTCTGCACCTTGTCCTCCTTGAAGAGAAGTAGTCATGCTCCTCTGTCCAGTCATCCTCTGGAGGGAGGCATCGTGGGAAATACGTCCATCCCTGCACCAGCTCAGGGGGCCCCAGTCCAACCACCCTGCTCTAGCCGTAGCTCTGGCCAGCTGTCATGAGATGGGTCCTGCTGGCCTCTGCGGGGGCCCCCGGTCCCCCGCCTCTTGGGCTCAGTCACTGTTGCTGGTGCTGCATGCCCCCGGCTTGACAGGGCAGATGCCAGAGCCGCGGCTTGAGACGGGCCCCTGCACCGTTGGAAGAACGGGTCTGGCTGGCCGCTTCGCTTGCGTCAATCCTTGTCCCACCCGCCGGCCCCTAGCCCTGCCTGCCCACCCTCACGCCCGCTCCCATCTCTGTCCACAGTGCCCTCGGCCAGCATGACCCGCCTCGCCCGCTCTCGTACGGCATCTCTCACCAGTGCCAGCTCGGTGGATGGCAGCCGCCCGCAGGCCTGCACCCACTCAGACAGCAGTGAGGGGCTGGGCCAGGTCAATCACACCATGGAGGTGTCCTGTTGAAGCCCTTGGCCCGGCAGAGACACCCACCTGCCCCCGCCCGCCTCAACGTCCCACTGCCATCCTCGCGCCGGCTCGTTTTCCTTTTAGTTTATTTTTGTGAAGGCCAAGGGGAGGAAATGGGTTTACTTCTCTTTTGTTAAAAAAATGAGGGGATCCATCCTAGATGCTGCAGAACAGTCTCCAGGTGGTTTTGAGAGACTCACTCCTCCCCACCCCCAGCTCACTCACCTTGTCAACTTGGCTGACTTAGACCCCCTTTTTCAACTCCCCACCGTCAGGGTGGGGTACAGGGAGGAAGGGGATTTGCTAAGGAGAGAGTTCGAGTGCTTCTCTGGGCAGGATCCAGGATAATAATATCCTAGACAGAAGAAAGCACGGGATGGCCCCCTCGGGCAGGCAGTTGGAGAAGGCACGTGGTTTTGAGGTGGTGTGCTGGGACAGCAGGAGCCACAGGGTCCAGCTCAGGTACTGAGGGGACAACCAGGAGGAGGCACTGGGGGGCCCTGGGAGGCAGGAATCCTGGAGCTCTGCAGGCCCCTTTCTCCCCATCTCCTCCACCAAGCGCATCTGTTTGTCTTTTTGCACTTGTGACAATCACCTGAACTGTAGCCACAAGGGGGCGCTCCTACCAGGCAGCGCTTCCCTGGTGCCTCTGGGCTGGCCTGGTGATGGAGGGCCTGGTGATGGAGGTCCAGGCAGGTAGGGTCCAAACAGGGTTTCTCTGCCCAAGGAAGACAGAACACAGAGGACCTAAAAGGCAAGAACCCATTGACTGTCTTAGCCCAAACACTCCACCACCTCCTGGTCTTGGCCCATGTTTGAGCCAAGGCCCAGAGGTAGAAAGTTGCCTGATCCTCTGTCTCCATTGGGACCTGATTTGGGGACTGAGCTTAAATGCTGGGATAGCCCATGAGGGTTGGATGCACCCAAGAACTTCATGGTGTCTGCCTTCGGGAGCCAGTATGTGGCTGGAGGCAGTGGTGGCTGAGAGTCTTAGTTCCATGGAGGACAAGATTTTTGCCCACAGGTTCCGTGGAGGACAACTCAGTCAGCAGCAGTATGTCCAAAACCACCAGAAACATGGTATTATCTCTGGTCCTGGTCAAGCTATGCCAGTATTTTCTGTGGACATCACTAAGAAAGAAGAGAGTTTATTTGGAGAGAAATGGTCTAAGGTAGCGAGACTTCTGCAGGCCCCCACTGCCATCTCAGGACGTCTGGAGTGGCTTGGGCTGGGGCTTACTGGGTCCTGGGGTGGGAAGTGAAGTTTCCTGAAGTGAACATGAGCCAGGCTGAGGAGAAAAGTTCTCCACACACCCTGGTCTCCTCTTTTCACCTGAAGCCCAGGGCTGTGCCATACACATCCCACCTACCCACACTATCAGGGAGAATCTCTTGGCCCAGAAAGCAGAGCCACTGGTCTCGGAGCCTAAATCAGTTGCCACACAACCTGAAACCAGAGGTGAGAGAGCGATGCGAACTGCAGGGCTGTGGAGGGGACAGTTGCGTGTGGGGTGCTGAGGCTGAGCGGACACCTGCATCCACCTTTCCTTGGCACATATCACCCCCTTCTAGAATCTTAAGCCATTACTAGACTGCTCTAGAGCCTGGTGGAGTGTTCGTCTGTCCCCAGTTCTATTCACTCACGTGCTTCCTTTGAATATCAAATGTGACTGTTTGAAAAGCTGGTAGAATTAATCTCTCTTACTGTAGATAGCGCTGCAGACCTTGGATTTTTTTTTTCCTGTGTTCTTTCAGATGAGATATCTATAAATATCTATACATTATATATATATATATATGTATATTGGGTCTTCCTGCGTGTGGTTTTCCATCGGAGGTTGTCTCTTTGGTCAAAGTGAACTTTTAAAGGAGTTATTTTCCTTTCCGTATAAAGTGAAGAACCTAATTTTGTGTATTCCAGTGGCTGATGTCATGAAACTTTGAGATGACAAAATGTAAAACAAATAAAACCCTTGTCAAAGTAGAAAGTTAACTGTGCTGGCAAACTAATAAAGAAATGAAGAAGAATTCGAGTATGGTAACATCAGGCCCATCACAGGAAGCTTTTGAAAAGGCAGCCTTGAGGTTGGTGCTTCTTGGGCTTAGGTGGGACTGAAAATGCAGGAGTTCCCATCCATGTTTCTATTTCCGGTTTTTGTTTTTTGTTTTTTGTTTTTTCCTTTTCTAAAACTCTACCCCCACCTTGGGGCTTGAACTCAGGACCACCGGGTGATCAAGAGTCACCTGCTCTACCAAATGAACCAGCCAGGTGCCCCACTTATTTCCAGGTCTCCTCACATTATCTTACTAATTATTATTTTTTTTTTAAATTTTTTTATTTGAGAGAGACCATGAGCGGCGAAGGGGGGAGGGGGAGGGGCGGGGTGGCTGGGGGAGCGGGGCTAGGCGATCCCAGGACCTTGAGAACCCGACCTCCAACTGAAGACAGATGCTTACCTGAGCTACCCAGGTGTCTCTCCAATCCTTACATTAATTCCACTGGATATATATAACCATAGTTTCACAGGTGAAGAAACAGAGCCTCAGGATAAGGGATTTGCCCTAAGAAGCAGTCAAGCTAGGAGCTGGCTTTAGCATTGCAGGACTTCAAAACCCCGCTTCATTTTCTAAACTCAACAGCATGCTACTTTCCTATGTTTAACCACCACTTCTGACTCATTAACTCAATAAACATAGCGTTCCTGCTACGTGTCAATACAGCACGTAAATAAAAATAAACCCCACCATATGCGTATGATGAAAAACAGAGGGATACACCAGCGAGTGCGTGCAAAGGTTGTTTATTCCCGTTCTGAGAACCCTTCCCATGCCCCTCGGAAGCGCACAAGACCTGCCCCACGGCGCCCGGGCACGCAGGCGCGCGCACCCCAGCTCTGTGCAAAGAACATCTTCGATTATCCTAACGACCAGTCCCGATGAGGAAGGCAGGCCGGCCGCCCACTTGGGTGCGCTCACAGCCGGTCACCCGGGAGGCCCTCGCGCTGGTATCCAGAAACTGAGTTTTGTTCTCCGAAATGTCTCAGCTCTTGGAGACAAAGGGGAGAGAGTTGGGCCTGGCTCGGAACCAGGCTCGAGGCGATACAGGGAGACGTCCGACCGCCCGTTTCCTAAACCCAACTGCGAACTCCCGGGCTTCAGAAGGACGTTGCCCGGAGGAGTGATTTGACCAGGTGCAACTCCCTACCCGTCCGAGGCCCGGGCGAACGTCACGTGGCGTCGGGGCGTAAGCCCCACCCCCAAAAAGGCCTTTTGTGGGACGCCGGAAACGCCGGAAACGCCGGCAACGCCGGCGTAGACCTCCTGACGCGCGCGGCCTCGGCAATGGCGACGGAGGCGAAGCGCCGGCGGGTAAGTAGCAGGAAAGGGGAGCGGGACGCGCCCCTTTCCGCCGCTCCCCTGCTCCGCTCGCTTGCAGGGGTCCCTGGCTGCCCTCCGCGCCCCCTCCCCCTACCGAGAACCCTCCCTCCTCTCGCGCCTCCGTCTGCTCCCGCGTGTTCTCCGGGGCGGGCCCTCTCCACGGCGCTAGTTCGTTCCAGGTGGCGGGGCCTGTGGGCTGCAGCGACGCGGACCCGGACCCGGTGGCCGGTTTCCTGAGCTGGTGTCGGCAGGTTGGGCTGGAGCTGAGTCCCAAGGTGAAGAGGCAGGGGGTGCGGGCTGGCGTGCGCGGCGGTGGGGGCGGGGGCGCAGGCCTTCTCTGACCCGCGGCTGCCCGGTTCAGGTGGCGGTGAGCCGGCAGGGAACGGTGGCCGGTTACGGCATGGTGGCCCGGGAGAGCGTGCAGCCCGGGGAGCTGCTGTTCGCCGTGCCGCGGGCCGCCCTCCTTTCGCAGCACACCTGCTCCATTGGCGGCCTGCTGGAGCGAGGTGGGTGCGCCGGCGGGGACGCGACGGGGAGGCGGGCCGCGCAGCGGCGCGGGTTTTCACCTCCGTGTCTCCCTCAGAGCGAGGCGCGCTGCAGAGCCAGTCGGGCTGGGTGCCGCTGCTGCTGGCGCTGCTGCACGAGCTGCAGGCGCCGGCCTCGCCCTGGAGCCCCTACTTTGCGCTCTGGCCGGAGCTGGGCAGATTGGAGCACCCCATGTTCTGGTGAGCGCCTTAGTAGGGGGTGGGGAGCACCAGCACCGGAGCCTGGCTCGAACCGCCCTGGCCGGGGACCGGGTCCCCAGGCACTAGTCCCGGTGGGGTGTCACTGCAGGCCTGAGGAGGAGCGCAGGCGACTGCTGCAGGGCACAGGGGTACCGGAGGCCGTGGAGAAGGACTTGGCCAACATCCGCAGCGAGTACTATTCCATCGTGTTGCCCTTCATGGAAACCCACCCGGATCTTTTCAGCCCCAGGGTTCGCTCCCTGGAACTCTACCGCCAGCTCGTGGCTCTTGTGATGGCCTACAGGTCAGTGAGCAGAACCCTGAAGGACTTTCTTCCTTTCGAACTAACTCGGGGGGGGGGGGGGGGTAAGAGGGGAAAGAACAGGGAACCGCACCCCAGTCTCAGCCGCACGGCTTTAGCAGAGTTCTCTCTGTGGCAGCTTTCAGGAACCGCTGGAGGAAGAGGAGGATGAGGAGCCAAACTCCCCTTTGATGGTGCCTGCTGCGGACATACTAAACCACTTAGCCAGTCATAATGCCAATCTAGAATACTCTCCCGTGAGTGCATCCCTCTTACTGTTCTTATGTGCACTGATGATCAGGCATTTGATTCAAACCAGCGCTTGTCATTTATGCTGGTCTGAGAGTTAGGCTAAGTGGGCTCCGTTCTCCTCGTGGTAAAAACAGAGGTGAAGTTAGCTTTTCTTGTGACGTAGGTGGTTTGCATATTCCGAACAGTTGGAACACAAAACCTCAGTACCCGCAAAGAAAGTTGTGGTTATTTTTCTAAGCTACTGCCATCATTTCCTTGGTGTCAGAGGTTGGCTATAGGTCAGTACTTCGTGGGGAGAAGCAGGGAGGGGGAGGGGATGGTCCTACATTGGGTCCAAGGTAATACCAGGGTTATATCAATTCCATTTACTAAGTGGAAAGTTGTTAAGAAAAGATCAAGTTTATGCAGTTAGGGAATGGCTACTTTTTAATCCTGGCCTCCATCTGCCATTTTCCCTTGGGGTTTAATTGTTCCTTTTTAAAAACAAGCAGCTTTTTAAGTACTGCAGATGACTTGAGCAGAGACTCACCTAATAAAGCAATGAGGCTGAACTTGACCTTTTCTAAGTCTCACCTCTTTGATTCTACTGTATAGGCATGTTTCCCCTCAGATACTGTGCTTTTTACAAATTGAAGGTTTGTGGCAACCCTGTGTTGAGCAAGTCTATCGGTGCCTTTCCCCGCCCGCCCCTTTGGGAGCAGCAGGCTTCCTGCTAAACAGGGAACCTGATGCAGGGTTCAATCCCAGGACCCTGGGATCATGACCTGAACCGAAGGCAGAATCTTAATGGCTGAACCACCCAGGTACCCTCTTGCTTCATGACTGTGTGTCCTATTTTGGGAAGAATTAAAATTGCAAGAATTGCAATATTTCAAACGTTTCCATTATTACTCTATTTGTTTTGGTGATCTGATCAGTAATTACAACTCCCAGAAAGCTCAGGTGGTGGTTAGCACTATTGAGCAAAAAAGCTGTTTTTTGAAATACATTTTATATGCACTGGGACACGAAAAAGTTCATTTGACTCATTTTTTTTTTTTAAACAGTATTTGCTTTTTTGTGGTGGTGTGGAACCGATCCTATACAATCTGAGATATACCTATACAGGACTTTAATAGGAACTAAAAGTAAAAGTAAAATGTGGGTAGGTGTATCGTCAATTCCAGTGCTGAACTGTACCCACTGGGAAGATCTTCCGAAGAGGGAATTAATCTTCATGGGGCTGGCCAGGGTAGTGCCTATTCCCAGCTTCTCCCTTCCACCCCAGAATTGTCTTCGGATGGTGGCCACTCAGCCCATTCCTAAAGGCCATGAAATTTTCAACACTTACGGGCAAATGGCTAATTGGCAACTGATTCATATGTATGGTTTTGTTGAACCATATCCTGACAACACGGATGACACAGCTGACATTCAGATGGTGACAGTTCGTGAAGCAGCATTACAGGGTGAGTGTCTGGTTGATCCAATCTTGGGACACCAGTGGATAGGTCTCTGTGCCCACCCCAGGTGCTCTTAAAGAGCAGCTGCCCCATTCTTTGGAAACTGGGTAGTAGATTAAGAAGAAAGGAACTGCTGGATATATGGAGACGTTAACACTGTTACTATCTACAGGAACAAAAGCTGAAGCTGAGAGACTCCTACTGTATGAACGCTGGGATTTCTTATGTAAACTGGAAATGGTTGGGGAAGAGGGAGCCTTTGTGATTGGGCGTGAGGAGATACTCACTGAAGAGGAACTGACCACCACACTCAAGGTAAAGGGCTGAGAATAGCCAAAAAATATTTAGAGCTTAGACGAGAAAGGAAACATGGGACGAGGGAGCACACACTTAAATGCTGTCAAGACAGGCTTCTCTAAATTTAGAAATACACGATTTAAAGGACCCAATGATTGCTTCTAGGTACTGTGCATGTCTGCTGAGGAGTTCAGAGAGTTTAAAGACCAGGATGGATGGGGAGATAATAAAAGGGAAGAGGACAGCCTGACAATCACAAATATCCCGAAACTCAAAGCATCATGGAGACAGCTTCTTCGGGACAGTGTTTTGTTGACCCTGCAAAACTATGCCACAGACTTAAAATCTGAACAAGATTTACTAGGTAACAAGGAGGTGTACATGAAACTGAGCTGGAGGGAACAGCAGGCCTTGCAGGTTCGCTATGGTCAGAAGATGATCTTACACCAGTTGTTGGAACTGACAAGTTAGCAGGTTTTGTGTTGCCTGAAGAAACATCAACAAGAACTTTATTCTAAGATAATATTCACCGATGTTTGAAAAAAATGAAAATTTGGATCTTTTGCTTCACTTTTCCTTTAAGTGCCAAAAGGAAAAGTAGCAAAGGTGATGTGTTAGGGTTAACTCTGAGGTAAGGCGAACTGTTTGAAGATTGGGCACAGTCTAAAATTGGAAACTGCTGATGGTTACTAAGACCAATAAATCGTTTAACTGTTTCATTCTCAGTCTGAACTAGAGTTAGCAGAAATGTGATAGTAGTAAGGTCTTGATCTTTAGTAAATAGTAAGGTCATGGACTTTAAAGTAGACCTGGGTCTATTTTGAGCAAGCTTCTTCCCTCCAAGACTGTTTTTCCTGTTTGAGGGTTTGATGAGCTATATGGCGCTGGCACTCAGCAACTGTTTTACTTCCTCAGCAATCTGAAGTTTGCTATAGATGGCACAGCTCACCTTAAGGGAAGGAACCCTAAGATAAGACACCAATGACATTCAGACCTTACTTGTTAAAATTTCTATTTAATCTTGAACCTTTTTGTCCTCTGTGGCCATAGAACTTGACAATCAAAGGTAAGGTATTTTTTAAGTGGCATAAATTTTAAATATATCAAAATCCCACGAGGAGAAAGGGTATGAAAAATCTTTTGTAATTCTTTCATCACAGAAACCTGCTCCAGTGATTTTCTACTGTTGAAACATGCCAGGTTAGTAGGAAAGATCTCATCGTTCAGCAAGAAGTGATGTTTCCTCATGGCCCCAGGCTCTGTGAGACGGGGCCGTCCACTTTCCTCCTCACCACCAGCACTGGCTGCTGCTACTGAGAAAGGCACAGTGGACTCACACGTATGTCATGACTTTAATGTTTTGACTACAGTATGCATACACATACAAGTAAGGGAGCTAGAGCCCAGGAACTAGAAAGGCTACAAAATACAACACATGGACCAATACATTTACAAAACATTCAAAATCTTTACAAAAGGGGCTGTATTGGTCCTTTTGACTTTTT
The DNA here is from genome assembly GCF_010015895.1 of Lontra canadensis. NCBI lineage: Eukaryota > Metazoa > Chordata > Mammalia > Carnivora > Mustelidae > Lontra > Lontra canadensis. Next base: position 25,518,475 of record NW_022631002.1, on the reverse strand, counting down.
TGTTGTTCAACATAGCCTGTATGGCTATTCACTGGGAAGGAGGAAGGGCAATTCATACACTATTAGTCCCCTTTCCCACAATTTACAAGTATGAAGAGAGAGCTAGGGGCACTTGTAGGCGTGATGTGGCTTCCCTTTATCAAAAGAGCTGACTGTATCTTGGGGCCTAAAGAGATAAGTTCTCCACTTGAAATGAGAAAATGATGCTCTCCCAGCAGTCAGCTTCAGATTTGGGGAAGAAGCAAAACAAAAATCCATGGGATCTCAATTGTGAGCTCTTCCCATGTTCCCTAAACATACCAAATAGTAGCACATACACATTTTTAACACCTTTGTGATTTTCAGGGTCCCCTGTCCACATTAAAAAAATAAGTTACACAATATTTTAAACTGGCATTTTTTGCTATTCTTTGGGACACCAGGAATGTCAGAGACATGGAGTTATGTTATATCCCCAGACAAGTGCATGGCATCAACAGCCTTCAGTTACAAGCTAGGCAGGTACCAAGTTTACCTACTAGCCTTGGACACATTTTGCACAAACCCAAGAAGTTCCAGACAAAGGTTTTATCTTTCATATATTTACACAGTTCAAAATGATATTCACAGCATCTTCTAAATTTTGGCCAAGAGTCAATAAAAAGCATTTAAACTTTGGAACGTGCCCACATAGGAAGCTGACCCAAACAGTAATTGGGGCAGGTACCCGGAAACCAGAGGGCTGGGAAAGTCAGGAAGAGCTGAAAGGATTCTTCAGCCAGTTTATAAACCTGGTGCAGTGGGACTTCCAGGCTGTGACACATTTACAGCAGAGATGCAGTTCCATCTAACTGGCACCTGTCCCTTCCATTACTTGCTGAGCCTGCTTCTGTCCCATGCAGCACTGTGCAACCGACTGGAATAACCTGAAAACAGAGACAGTTACAAGTTTGTGAAAAAAACTTCAGACCTGGCAGTATCTTGGGTCATATGAGCTTTGGCTGTCATTAACCTTCTTAATCACCCACCCCAGCTAGAGCCATCATCTGTTTCTCATTCTTAAATAAAAAATGACTTTGAACTCACTTTTCAATTTCTGGGGCACAGTGTACAAACTCGTGGTTCCAGAACTTAAACGCTGGATTTTTAATCAGCTCAATGAAGGTAATAAGAAGACCCCAAGGATGTGGCCTATTTACAATCAACCGTTCCAAGAGAACCCTGAAGGGGAAAAAAGGTTAGTTACTGCACAGAGAAACCTAGAAATTTACGACTTCTCCTTTACCTTTTTCCCTAACTTTTCTCCTTGAGTATGAAACTACATGCAAAAGTTAGTAACTTTACTAATGACAAGTGGACTAATGTCTATATATATAGTATGGTTAATGCAGGTGGATTCTGGAATTAGAAAACCTGTGTTTGTATCCTGCCCCTCTTCCCATTAGTGAGCCTAGAAGACTGAGTTAAGGTAAAGATAACAGTATCCGATAATAGTCTGGCCCACTTTTTACGATGTGTGTATCTCTTTCACCAGAACCTACCCATTGCCCAATCTCCAGTGCTATGCAGACTAAGCAGTCTGCACAGATTCCTAAACTACCATTACATCAAAAAAGAGGGGGAAAGAAAAACACGTATGATTTGGTTATTTCTCTTTCATACTTCTCCTAGACTAGATGATAAAGAAAAGCCTAAGTTCTTTAGATGGCTTTTAACAGGCCTGTGTGGATTCAGGACTCTGGACAAAAAAACATCACCACCACTACTACCACCTGAGAGAAGAAACTGCTGACTTTCAATCAAAATGCCAGTACCTTTTGTTAAAAACCTTTTATTTTAGCAATGATTAGAATTTGTAATTCTCTACTTGTCATTTTGTGTCTATCAGACTAATCAACTGCTAGGTCAGGAACCATGTCCATTTTGCTCACAACTGTATCTCCTATTTAACAGGTGAAAGATATTCAATACTGACTACATGGGGAAAAAAATCTTCCTAACAAAGGGGAAGAAGCACCACTTAGAATTATCTGAAAAACATCTCCCTTACCTTGTAATCTGTTCTTGGATAGCTTCAGTGTTGGCTTCTGCAAAAAGGTACAGCATGGTACAGCTGAAGTAGTGAGTGTGGCTATTTGGGTACCGCAGCTGATTTGCAATGGCATTAAGGAAGAGATACCGACCTAGAAATTCAGAAAACTCATTTTATTGCAGATCTGTCTCACATGAAAAGCCAACATAAAAAAACAAATCATTCTGAGGGGCTAAGGTTTGGATTTATGATACAGGTTTTCACAGTATCCTTTAGTTTTAACCAGTAGTTCTTGAGTCCCCAGTGTTTCCATTTCTGGGTGGGAGGTTGTTACTTTGTATCTTCATTTTTTTTAATATTTAAAAACAGACCCACTGCATATAAGCATTTAAAAAAATTAGGGAAGGGGCACCTGGGTGGCTCAGTGGGTTAAGCCTCAGCCTTCGGCTCAGGTCATGATCTCGGGTCCTGGGATTGAGTCCCGCATTGGGCTCTCTGCTCAGCAGGGAGCCTGCTTCCTCCTCTCTCTCTCTCTGCCTGCCTCTCTGCCTACTTGTGACCTCTGTCAAATAAATATTTAAAAAAAAAAATTAGGGAAGAATATCAATTTCACAGATTTCTTTAATGTCGCTTAACAGACAGCTGGATTCTTCTGCCCCATGTTCAATGTGTTCCAATACTGTGTTTTTTGTAGCCCCTGGAAAACTCCACTGTACACTCATGACAACTTGAGTATACACACATATCATTACTGCGAAAGAAGTTTTGGCCTCATAGCTCTTATGTAAAAGGGTCTTAGGGATACCCCTTAGGGCTTCCACTCCACACTTTGAGAACTGCTAGTTTAGACTATATTGGAATAAATACCTATTAACTAGATCTGGTTGTCTGCCTCTGCTTATTATTCATGTTTATAAGGCTATCCAAGTGAGCTTTAACACTAAAGGCTATGCGGTGTGGACATAATGGTGTTCAGTCTTGTTAAATCTTGATTTTACACTGTTTCAGATCCCTTCACAGACAAGCAAGTGTTTGTATATCAAGATTAACTACCCTCTCCAGAACTGATAACAGCCAAGTTAAAAGTAGGCATCCTTTTTAAGGTATATGTATGTTAAGGGTGCCTGAGTGGCTCAGTTGGTTAAGCATCATCCAGCTGTTGATCACCGGGTCACCTGAATTCAAATCCCTGTGGGGCTCGAGCCTACTTTGAGGGAAAAAAAAAAAAAAAAAAAATTTAAATAAAGTACTTTTGTGTTAAAATAAGCAAGGCTACGTAGTTGATTAGTACCTACTGGGGTCTCTATTAAGAATGAATATAGAAGACCAAAAGAAATGTGATTCGACCAGGCAAGATGCAACCTTTGGGAAGAATTATATACTGTCAACTTTCCAAAAAGCAGGTTAAGGAAAATCCTATGTTAATTTTTATATACCTAATATTTAACAAGTTGCCTGACAGACACTAATAAATGCTGGGGAGAAAGGTAGGCTGACAAAACAATCTAAGATGAGCTTATTTTTAAAGAGAGGCTAGTAAAAAGAAAATGTTCATTTTCACGCTAGAAAAAAATAGTGTAATCATACCACTGAAATACTAAGTAATGTGGTAGGGATTCTGGATATTGCTTTCCATTTCTCCAATTTTTTTGCATTAAGCAGATCGTATACAACTAAAGATAAAAGAGCCAGCAAAGAAAGACAAATACCATATGATTTTACTCTATGTGAAATTTAAGAAACAAGCAAAAGAAAAAAATGAGAGTCAAAGCAAGAATCAGACTTAATTTTAGGGAACAATCTGGTGGTTACCAACGGGGAGTGGGTGTAGAGATGGATTAAACAGGCGATGAAAATTAAGGACTGCACTTACGATGACCACTGGGTGATGTATGGAACTACTGAATTACTATATTGTACACTTGAAACTGATGTAGCACTGTGATGATTAATTAATAGTGGGATTAAAATTTAAAAAAAAATACAGCCATAAACATACTGGTAAAATAACTATGTGTCTGTTGTGGCTTAAAATATTTTTATGATCAGACTGTGGCAAAAGGTGCAGAGAACTTAACTCTCAGAACTGGCTGGCCTCACTCACCTTCAGTGTCCAAGTCCACAGCTAGGTTCTGGAAGATGTCCATGTGAGCCGAGTGGGTGATCGTGCTCATTGATGGCGTACTACCCTTGTTGTGGATGTGTGCAATGGCCTGAGTCCCTACGTAGAGCACCAGTGCATTGATGAGCTGGAGGTTATAACGATTGCCAGGCTCATTGGATACCTAAACGAACGAAACAAAGCTACTTATTTTCACAGAGGATACAGTATTTCTAGCCCTTTTTATGCCTTCATAGAAGAGCTGAACTACTCTCAACATCTGTGATTTAAATTTTAGAAATTTGCATGACTTTGTGAGGTTGCTGAACAAATACATAATTGCTTAAGGATGGCTGGGTCAGTAACAAAAACATGATTTCCCTTTGGAAGCCAAAACTTTAAAAAGCACTCAGCAAACAAGTAAAAAGTTTGTAAATCAGACTATGCATTATCTCAACTACATAAAATATCTGGAGGGGCGTCTGGCTGGTTCAGCAGGTGGTGAGAGACTCTTGACAACCAGGCTGTGAGTCTGAGCCCCACATTCATTTTGGAAATTAATGAAATCTTAATTTTAATTTTTCTCAGAGAAAAAAAATATTTGGAGGGGAAAAAGTAGTTTTCTGGTATGGAAGGACTGGAAAGATAACACAATTTCAAGTCCTCTTCTGTACACCCAACAACCAGAATCCATTTAGAACAATCTTGGGAGGACTGACAGGAACTGATTATCAGCAGTATTATTCTTAAAGAAAACAAGCCTATTCCCTGGTTGCCTCTTCCAAGGCAATAGCTTTGTGTCCGTGATTAAATGAAATAATAAAATGCATAATCCAGGTAATCTCATATAATCTCATCCAACCATTAGAAATAACATTTATGTTTTAAAAAAATTTAAATTCAGTTGAAAACACTAACTCCCAGGTGTACCTAAGTGGCTCAGTCATGCATCTGTCTTCAGCTTGGATCATGATCCCAAGGTCCTGGGATTGAGTCCTGCATCAGGCTCCTTGCTCAGCTAGGAGTCTGCTTCTCCCTCTCCCTATGCCCTCCCCCTGCTCGTGCTCCTCCTCACTGTCTCTCAAATAAATAAAATCTTAAAAAAAAAAAAAAAAAACTCGTTCCCAAATAGGCCATCCACAGGACTATGCCTACAAAATGCTTTCTATGAAAGACAGATAAAAGTTTTAAGTCAAACCAGTTAACCTGTAGGTTGCTTCGCAAATCAGACAGAAAAGTGACCGGTGACCGAGTTTTAAGATAGGAATCCAAATCCTTTTTGAACTGAGGTGGCATCACTCCAGTAAAATTGGTAAGAATCCGGGGTGCAATGTTAATTTCACTCAACATATCCACCTGCAGCAGACAGATAAAATAATCAAAACCAGAAGTATATGTAGAGTTAACAGTAAATTCTTTGTCTCTGCCTTAAAAAGTGGTAGGATTGTTTTTCCAAAACTGTACATTATAAATGTCCTGATGAGAGCTGCCACTTCTTATTAATCTTTAATTAAAAGAATCTATCTCCAAAATGATACAAATCTCTCGTTCTGTAATAAATTTTCTTATATATATCTTTCTAAATTAAGGGAGGGCACCTTCCTAAATTAAGGCTGGATAAGGTAACTTCTGTGACGAGATCTAACATATACCACTAAAAGTTTGTTTCCTGGACTTGGATTTCAAAAAAGAATACAGAGGAGATTCCTCACCCTAACAGTTCTAGTCTTTAAAAAGAGGCCCCAGGGGCACCTGGGTGACTCAGTGGGTTAAGCCTCTGCCTTCATCTCAGGTCATCATCTCAGGGTCCTGGGATGAGTCCCACATCGGGCTCTCTGCTCAGCAGGGATCATGCTTTCCACCACCCCCCGCCTGCCTCTCTGCCTACTTGTGATCAAATAAAGAAATAAAATCTTTTTTTAAGGCGGGGGGTGATGCCTGGGTGGCTCAGTGGGTTGAGCCTCTGCCTTCGGCTCGGGTTGTGATCCCAGGGTCCTGGAATCGAGCCCTGCATCGGACTCTCTGCTCGCCAGGGAGCCTGCTTCCCTCTCTCTCTCTGCCTGCCTCTCTGCCTACTTGTGTGCGCTGTCAAATAAATAAATAAAATCTTAAAAAAAAAAAAAAAGCCCCAGCAGAACAGAACATCATACTTGCTACTTACAAGTAAGTAAATAAATAATGCATGTAAAAGAAAAGAGTACAAAATACATAAAAATTACAGTAGCCACATCAGGGTTACACATATAAAAAATACCTTTGAAATAAGAGCATTACAAAGTTCTGTTCTACAATTCTGTGCCACCAGGGCCACCCAGCAAATAACTGGTTCAACACCTCTATTAAGGTTCTATAAAAATCAATTTACTATCAAAATTAATTTAAAATAGCAGCTAGGCAAATACTGTGAACTAACATTCAGCAAGCTTAATAACGTGATCTCCCCCCACCGCCCAACAGCATCCTCACCTAACAACTTGTGTGTGTATATGCCTGAGAAGAGAGGGGTTAAACAGGTCTACCACTAGAGAAAGGGCTCAAATTCTAAGATATAACTTACTTCTCCTTGCACTGTTTGGAACTTTACCTTCAGATTAGGAGTGAATGGGTCTGGGAGCCTCATGTTTCTTGGGAAGGCACTCAGGATGAGATTTCTTAGCTGAATACAATTAGGTGGGATCACATCACAGAATCCATAATGGTAATCACAAAGGAACTCAGGGAAATCATGCAAAAGAACCAGAAGCACTCTCAAAGTACCCTATTTAAAAACAAAAACAAAAACAAAAACAAAACATTGGCTGTTTTCCGCATTAACTTAGGAAATGAGAGTAACATTTATACTACTGTAAGTAAAAAAGACAAAAGTATATACTACGGTAACAAATTACAGGCTTTTTACCAAAATATTTACATCTGGAAATCACCAAAAACCAGCTTTGGGGAGTTTACACCTTAAATGTGTATGCTTTAAGAGGCTGGCAAAAATAAATTAACTAATTAATTAAAAGGCAAAAAATTCTGTCTTCAGAAGCTGGAAAAAACAACTAATGAAAACCAAGAAAGTAAAAGAGGAAAATCAATTACATGTTCTAAAAAGTACTGAAAGAGGGCGAAACAAAGCTGGTATCCTTGAAAAGATTAAAATCCAGGCTTAGATGGCTTTACCGGCAAAATCTTCATTGTAAGTACTTAAGGAAAAATGAATACAATTTTCCCAATCTCAATTTTTTCTAATTCTTTTAATGAGATTTGCATCCTCTTGATACCAAAGCTTGATGTGAAAAATCACACAAAAATCTTAAATCTTAGAAACAGAAATCACAGTGATATATCATGATGAAATGGTCCCAAATGCAATGGCAGCTTAAATTGATGGAGTTATTAACAAAAAAATTTTCCATTTTAAAAAAGCATTCAATATAACTCAATACCCATTTAATGAAATTTTAAAACTCAACAAATTATTAATAGAAGGGCATTTCCTTATTCAGATAATGGCATCTGTAAAACAAAACTGTAGATTTATAAAAATATAATGGTGAATTACTGAAAGCTTTCTTTATGATCATTAAGGAGACAAACATGACATTATCACCATCTTCTACTCAACACAGTTGTGGAGTTACTGGCCAATGACAATAAGGCAGGTAAAAGTAAAGCAAAAATCCACTGTTGTATGTAGATGAAATGACTGTATATATAGAACACACTTCCTGGGACGCCATGGAGGCTCAGTCAGTTAAGCCTCTGCCTTCGCCTCAGGTCATGACCCACATCCATGTGTGCACTGGGTTCCTTGCTCAGCAGAGAGCCAGCCTGCTGCTCCCCCTGCTTGTGCATGTGAGCAGGCTAATAAATAAATAATCTTTAAAAAAAAAAAAAAAAGAATACACTTCTCCCCACAAAAGACACAGATAAGCTCTCAGAAAAAGTAAATTTAGTTAGGTAGCTAGATACGCAGCTACAAGGTAGCTGGGCAATATAAAAAAAATCAGTTTTGTTTCTATATGCTGCCAGCAAACAAGAAAAAAATTTAAAAGGTATTTTACAATTTTACAAAAAACATCAAATAACTAAGGATAATTCTAAAGAAAGAGGCTGAAAACCTCTATGCTGGAAAACTACAAAGCATTACAGAGTAAAATTAAAGACCTAACTAAATTGAAACATACATGTTCAAGACTGAAAGGCTCGGTATTATTAAGAGGTCTCTATTCTCTCCGAAGTGATCTACAGATCCATCGCAATCTCAATCTAAACCCCAGCCAGCTTTCCGAAGTCGAGCTGACTATGCAGTTCTTTATGCAATGGCAAATGACATTAAATAGCCAAAATAATCTTTAAAAAAGAGCAAAGTGAGGAGGATTTACTCTGCTTACTGCTTTACAGTAAGTCTTACAAATCAAGACAGTTTGGTACTGGCCTAGGAACAGATAAACAGATCAACCAGAAAGACACGCATACACAAATAGTCAATTATTTTGAAAAAGGTGCCCAATCAATTCAATGGGGAATAAAAAATGGTACTCAAAAGCCTTACATTACTTACTATGGGGTGGCAGTACTAGGAAGGATGAGGAAATGAACCTCACCCATACACAATAATGAATATGAGACAGATCATATTATGGTAACACAAAAGCCAGAATAACATAGGTTCTTGGGCAATGAACAGAGTACAAGCAGAAAAGGTTGCAATTTGGGATTGGCAAAGCCAACATGAGATACAAAAGCCAACATTTAACGAAAGCAAAAACTTGGATCATTTTTACTACATTAAATTAAAAAAGTTTCCATTCCTCAAGACACCTATTTTTAAGGGAATAAAAAGGTAAGCCACAAGAGTGATTTGGAAATATTGATTATGTATTAAACAAAGGGCTCATATCCAGAATATATGAAGAATTCCTACTTAAAAATAAGAAAAACATAATCTGGTGAAAAGATGAGCAAAGAACTATAAAAAGGAACATCACCAAATGATACCCAAATGGCCACTGTGCTCATTAAAAAATCAAGAATATGCAAAATTCATTCACAGTGAGATCCTAACTGCACAACTGCCAAAATGGCTAAAACAAAAAACAGACAATACCAGCGATATGCTGGTGTAAGAGTTAATGGACACATACACTTTGTAAAACTAGCAGCATCTACTGAAGTTGAACCTATGAATACCCTTTCTGGGGACTGATTATGAAGTACACTTGATTTTTGTGTTTTCCTGAGGATCTGTTATTCTTTAAAAACTTAATAGGAAAATTGGGGTACTTGGTGACTCAGTCGGTTAAGTGTCTGACTTCAGCTCAGGTCATGATTTCAGGGTCCTGGGATCAAGCCCTGGATAGAGTTCCCTCTCCCTTTCCCCCGTCCCCCAATGCCCTCTCTCAAATAAATAAATACAAATTTTTTTTAAAAAGAATTAATAAAAAAAAAATTAGGCCTCATATCCCCAGTTGACAGTGTTCAAAATTTTAGGTTTAAAGTATTTTAATGTGTAACTGCAAATTAATTACCTTATAGAGGATTTGCATAGGTTTGGTGAGTTCCACATTTCTAAGGAAAGGCGCTAAATATTTGAATAAATCAATCAGTAGCTGCGCATACATAGGCCATCCCTGAAAGAAAGAAACGTACATGAGCCATAATTATACTCAGCTGCTGTTCTATCACCAAAAAGTTGCCCAGGCAGCTACACTGTGACTTATTATCATCTTCATACTAATGTAACTAGAGAATACGGACATTAAGTACTGCAAAGACTGGCATGAAAAGGGACTAAGCGTAATTATGTCAACAGTGAGAAATAATATTTACAACAAAATGGCTCCAGGGGTGCCTCAGTGTCTCAGCTGGCTGAGCACCGGACTCTTGATTTTGGCTCAGGTTGTGATCTCAGGGTCAGGAGACGGAGCTCCCTGTCCAGCTCCCTCCTCATGGGGAGTCTGCTTGAGCTTCTTTCCCTCTGCCCCTACCCCCGCCATGTATGCATGCGCTCACACTCTCTCTTTAATGAGAAATAAATCGTTAAAAGGGGCGGGGCGTGCCTCCAGAAATTCCAGGATATACAGAGGTCCTTGTTCCTATAAGCAAAATTTAAAGAGGACAAGGAAACTCAGAAAATTTCAGACACAAAACAAAACAGACAATTAAGAAACTGACAGAGGTCTGTTTTCTTAACTCCTTCTTTTAATTAAGTCCTAGGTCTCAACTATTTCCTTTCCCACTTCCAACTCCTGTTCAGTAACTTGCAGTTTATAAAAAGTTCACAACACAAATCTTCTCAGCCAAACATGGCCTATCATCAACTCCCAACTATACAAACTATGTTCTTTTGGACAAGTTTATGTTATTGTGTTCCTCCTCCTGGAATACCAAATAAAACCCACTCCATTTAAGGATTATCTCCCTCTCTTTTTTGCCAACCACGTAAGTAGTCACATTTTCTTCTTAAGGGCTAATCAGGGATGCTTTCTATTCATATGCCATTAAATTCCAAGATGGGAGAAAAACCTGTCATGTTAACTGTGTTTATTTGTAATTACACTTTAAAAACTCTTTACTAGGACTTGATACTAATTTCTTCAAATATAGACCAGTGGTCTTCATCACTCTTGATAGTGAAAGCTTTAGCATTTGGAGTGAGAACCTGTAAAACTGGCAGGTTCTAGAGCTCCATTACCCAAGTTTTATTTGAAGGTACTCCAAGGTTTTGACTTTTTTTTTTTAAAGTTCTTAAGCAAGATTAACACACTGCTCACAACAGACCTGGAGGAGCAATACCCTAATCACTGAGGAATGGCTTCTAGGCACAGGCAGTCAAGTACTGGTTAAACCTTCTCCATAACTTTACTCCACATTAAATAATTCTTGACTAAGCCAGGAAGGAGTACAATTATTACTAAGTGACTAAGAGTGCTAATAATAAGCTCCAAGTAGTTACAGTCTTCATCTGTAGAAGATAAACTGCAGCCACACCTTCTGCTGTGGCGTATGTGCCAGCATTCTTGCAATAAATATCCGATGAGAGATCAGTTCAAGCCAGGCATACACAAAGCCAGGAGCTTTGGTAGGCCTCAAGATATGGAATGTATTGCTGAAAGACAAAAACCTTCATCAGAAGCAAGGTCCAACTTAAATACAAACACATCAGTGTAAGTAGAAAACATACAAGCTAGTTTTCAAATCAACATGCCTCAAATCCACAAGAGTACTACTTCTCAAGTTTTACCACTAAGAACAGCAATCCTTAACGAGAAATCTCTATTAAATTCAATAATACTCACCAGAAAGCTGTAAGTGTCTGGAAATTAATGGTTTCCAATACATGCTCAGGTGCATTGAGTTCCAAAAGCAACATGATAAAAATTCGATGGTAGGGAAGCTGCTGAAATTCACTTTGCCGAACATCATGGTCCTGCAGGAGAACTCCCACTACTATACCAAGGACCTACAGAGCATACAGATTAGAGCCTGTAAATCATCAAGATAATTCACTTTTATCACTCCCTAGACATGCTTTCTTTTCACACTCTTGTGCCCCACATTAAAGAAAGAGACATGCCATCTGAATAGACATTATATGCTGGCAGCCAAAGGGGCCATATACTGGTTTGATGTGGCCTGCAGAATTTTGTATTTTCTTTGAATTTCAATAATCTTCAACCAGAACTGTATACTCTCCACAAACCCACTGGTTTTTCTAGAGCTCTGAAAATAGGCATGGTATATCATATTCCATTATGTTAATACAATCTAAAAACCTAATTTTTCTGGTCTGATGTGAAACTGATGAGGCAAAATGGTTTATACTTCTCTTGACATTTAGGAGATGGGAGGGGCCAGGGACGATTTTGGGTTGCAGAAATGTCTCATACGAAGAGCCATCCTGCATTCCACTTAATCTTCCCACCGAAGAGTGAGGGACAGGATAACCTGTATGTTAATTACCCACAAACCCTAAGTTTGTTTTTGTAGTTTTAATAGTCAAATTTCCAGGAACTCCACTGTGTATGTCAAAGAAAACTATTTTGTTTCTTTTCAGAAAAATCAAGACAATTGCAACATTACTTCTGGTGTTTGAACTGCTGATCTATTATCAGTGTATCAGTATTCCATTCACAGTGATTCTGTACACAGGTGAAAATTTTATACTATCTAAGTATCTTCCAATGTAGTCATTACCAAACATTAACATACTGAAATACACTGTTCCCCCCACCACCCGTGGTCTTAAGTTAAAGTACCATACTCTTCTAAAATTTAGTGATTATGTTTATACTACTACCTACAAATTTAATTTCAGGACTGAAGGGATCTTACAAAATGTTCTGAGGAACAGGCTGGACCCTGAGAACCACTGACGCAGATTTCAAGCATACTAAGACTAAGGCAAAAAAAGTAGTTCAGACCTTGTTCAGCAGATTAATCTTTGTGACAGTGTTGGTGGCCTCCCCTGAGTGTTTTACTAGCAGAGCAATGAGTCGGACAAAGGCATCCAGGTTGTGATAGCACTTGGCTCGGATCATGGTGGGATTAGCAGCAGGATTGTGCTGCTGCTCTGCCTGAGCACGGTAACTGATTTCAACACACATTTCAGTACACAGACGAAAGAACCTCGTTATGAGGTCATCAGTCTTCAGGATTCCTTGTTGGTGCATCTACCAAGGGAACAACAACAAAAATATATATATAGATAGATACATAAAAACAAAAAAACATGAGATAATATACCTCAATTTTTAATCTTCATGCTTAAGAGGTATTCTCTTATTCACTCCTTGTCACATTTCTAATTCTTACTTTAAAAAAGGTGTCATGAAAATGACTTCTCCATTAAGGATCAATGACAGAATTCCTCAGTTTTAAGTTTAATGGAGAACAGCAAAGATGGAACAGAAGAGATAATAACATGGCAATTTTGAACAGTCCACAGCCAAATAATGTGGAAATTTAAGTAGACAAATAAACCAACTTTCAGGAGCCCACTAAAATCATATGAAGACATTCTAGCCAATTCATACTTCCCCCACGTAGGAAATTAAATGCCATATATTTTTATTTTACTTTCCCACAGAATTTAACTTCTTCCAACTGAATCAACCAATAACAAAATTTTTGAAACTCCAGCCAGCTGCAACAGGAAAATCAAGTAATAATTTGTATGATAAATGGGTACCAAAAAAAAACAGCCACAGATCTAATCTGGCTATTTTAATGAAAACTGAGGTTTATTTTAAAGTAAATTCAGTTTAAAAGAAAATGTTCTTTTAAAGTATAAAAGTACAAATTTTATGACATATGATTTGGAAGTGAAGCAGAGCAGAGAAGTTATTTGGCTAGTATGAAAGAAGACAGTACAAAAAGAGTTAAGGGTGCAGAGAGAGGGAGGGAGGTCAGTGCTTACTTAAAGAAACCAAGCCCAGAATGAAAACTTGACCATTATCTTGGAAATTTTAAAACAAATCACTGTCCCTTGATAAGCAATAAAATAACTGAACTGACATTAATGTACTAAAGGCAAGGCAGAACGTCAGCAGAGGGACTTCTGGTACACTGAAATCTTAAAAACTAACAGGGGGTTAAGGTAATGAAGACAAATGGCTGCGATCAAGAGGGAACACAAGGAGGAAAGAATTCTCAAAAGGATACAAAAGAGAACAGAAAAGTATAAATTATACTTTCTTAAGCAGAGAGAAGAAACAAGAGCAAATAAACCAGCAGAAGAGCTGAGACAGGTGCCACATCCATACCCATGAAATACTGATGATCGCAAAAACCAAGTGATTCAGAGTTCTATCCAAATCAGAAATCAAACTATAAACATTCAGTAACACCCATGCAATAAAGTGTATTTTAGAATTTTGTTGGGTACAGAGCTACTGTACTGTATGATTTATTTAACTAAGTTAAAATTCATCTTAAAAAGTAAATCCAATTTCTAACTTCTAAAATTTAAATCAGCTCTTACTATCATTTATCTGGTAATAGAACTAATTTGCAATCTTTCTTTGGTAGTACTCCTAAACTTTCATCTCGGTTTAAAGAAATACAATGGTCAATCTGCAGAAATTAACAGATAAACAAATATCACTCCCTGAATAAACATTACAAAAGTTCTACTAAAGGAATTCTAAAGGCAGTCAGCACAAGTACCATTCTTGCCATTAAGTAGTATGATTAGGACACACTGACAATCGGGTATGAATCCCTCCAGTGGTTGAAAACAGACAGTAATGATCAAAAACAGAATGCTAAATGGTACTGCTGCTCTCTTTCTACATTTTTGTCTGTTCCTCCTGTTTACAAACATTCTTTCCAAACCTAATTGTTCTAGGAACTTGCTTCCTACTTTAATTCAAAGTTCAATTTAGATCAAATCAAATGCAAACAAATACAGTAAGCCATTTTCCAAAAGAACCTGTTAGTCAGTTTTAGGTAAATAAGCTACTTAATTTAGAAAATGTAAGAAAAGGTTCCACCCATTTAAGTTTTTAGTGTTTTCTTATTTTTTTTTTAAATAGGGGCGCCAGGGTGGCTCAGTGGGTTAAAGCCTCTGCTTTCGGCTCAGGTCATGATCCCAGGGTCTTGGGATCGAGCCCCACATCAAGCTCTCTGCTCGGCAGGGAGCCTGCTTCCCCTCCTCCTCTCTGCCTACTTGTGATCTCTGTCAAATAAATAAATAAAATCTTAAAAAAAAAAAAATGAGCTATTGTGAGAATTTTGTTAGCCCATAAGCCCCTAGTTATCAAGCTAGTAAAATTATGACATACATCTGGCAATTTCATTATTCATTATCTGATCCCATACTTTGTAACTATGACAAATGAAATGGGATAAGTAGAACTAAAGGGAACATGAAATGTTTAATTTACTGGTTAGCACCCAAAGATGAGGAAAAGAAACAGGCTTTATCAATTTAACAGAGTAATGATGGTGACAATTTTTGGTTTACATGAGTATGGAGGTAACTGTCTGACCACAGGTACGTAATACTGAGCTTAAATATTGGAGGCATCACACCCTACTTATGTTGAATAAAAAGCACCTTTCTTTCCAAAAGCTCTACCTGTCCAACAAACGCAGAGAAAGCTTTGGTACTGTCACGGCCAGCTGCTGCTGAATGGTAGAGATTCACCCATTCCCTCAGAAGATACTCTGCCTTCTCCCTCAGGCCTGGAGGATCATCATATTCTGAGGCTTGAGAGATTCCAGAATGCATCATAAAGTTAGGGCCTCCATGAGCACGATCAATCATTGCTTCATAGTTGGATCGCACTACTTCCATCAGCTGGGGCAATCTAGTACAATAAATCCAGAGTGAAAATCAGTCTACTATGGTTGCAATTTCACAGACACACACAGTTGGACAATTTGCTTATTTAATAGAAACCACAACAGTGACTTCCATATTTAAACACACCTATCCTTGGTCTCTATTTACTCATAACCACATAATACACAAATAACTGACCTTGGTTAAGCCACTTCTGTTAACCCCCCAAAAATAGTGCCTGTTGAAATGGAGCTGATCGATGTTCACAGTCAACAAATACTCACTGTGCGCCTACCGTGTGCCATGGTTTGTTATTTATCTTAATTTCAACAATTCTTTGAGATATTTCTATTTTATTTAAGAAAAGGTAAATCAACTTATGAAAACTCAAATTTTAAAGTGGCAGAGGCAGGGCTTAAACACAGGGCTCTTGACACTAAGTCTAGTACTGTACATACTGCTTGCTCTAGAGCAAGAAGGCTGGGCAGTTAGTTAAGGCTTCATACTTAACGGGACAATATTAGGTCTCACTAAAGCTTCCCACATACTATACATACAGCAAGTTTCTACAGGTAACATTACTTATTAAGTCTGCACATTCATTTTTAAAGCTCCTTCATAAGACTGAATACACAAAGATCCCAAAACACTTCATCCTCACCCTTCTGGAGCATTGCCTCTGGAGTGAGCATTAATCCTCATGAGAGTTTCAATGGTGTGGAATAGATCTGCCTCAGTAACATGAGCAACACTCCTTTCATCCACCAACAGGATTTTTACCAATTGCATAGCAAATGCCACGGCCATGTAGTTTAAACCATTCTCCATTGACTGGCAACACAGAAAGCACAATGTAAGATAGACAACACTTAAGACAGCAAACACATTTCCCAACTAACCAGAGTACCTTTTCCTGTTTAAGAAAATTTCCTCCATACCTGAGCTAGGTGAAGATCATACTGCTGCATATTAACCAAATGATTACGAATGAGCAACTCCACTGCTTCCACATTGTATTTATATTCATCCCGACATTCAATTAGGCACCTAGAAAAAGTATTTCTTTAAAGGCCTAACCGTACTGTATCAAATAAACAATTTTATTCAATGGTAATTTATTCCAAATTAAGGATGCTTTGAGAACCAACAGCAAATTAGTATCTAAGATTCAAAACAGCCAATAATGAAATAGAAAAAAGACAACCCAGTGTTAAAACTCAAGCTTTGCTCTCAAAGTCTAGAAAACAAAGGATTCCATTTAAGACAATGAAATATTTATATACGAACACCACTGCTATGAAATCACTAAAACCTTTAAAAACCAATGATACACAATTTATCCCCCAAAGCAAGGTACTGGTTTTCCACATTCATCATGGGCAACAAACTGGAAAGGGCCAAGCAATCAACAATTCTCACTACTCAGGACTGGAAGAAATGTCTCGCTTAACTTCTAGAAAGTTAACTTCTAGAAAGTCCGGACATAAACAGGGCATGTATGTTAGAAAACAGTCCAATAAATAGTACTCTTCTCTAAGATGGTTACCGACCTTGTGATCTGTTTGTTACACCACGGAGACCCGTATGCCCGACCATCTTGAAGAGCTTTTAAGACCAAAAGGTGGCACTCCCTGTAGCGCAGCAACAGGTCAGCATCAGCACCACTTGTGGCATCTAGTAAACCCTCTACAGCCTATGGAAGAAAAACAGTATTCACAAACATGAATAATATAGTACTTGACCCAACTATCAAAGCCAAAAAACGAACCTTAACAAAAACTACAACACACCCTCTAAAGCTTCCAGTGAACAATGTCTGTGCTCACCAAAATGCTTTTCACTTACCCTAACACACACACACACACACACACACACACACACACACACACACTCACTCTCTCTCTCTCTCCCTCTCTAAATTCTATCTAGTTTATGTTCACTGTGTTCTTCACATGACAGGCCCACTGTCCCTACACAGTCAAAGTCTAATGCTCCCCGCCAACCTTCCCACATCACCCAAGTACTTGGTATCAACCTACTCCTCCAAATCTAAACTGCGATCTTTTAAAGTTTCTTAACTGTATTTTCAAAAAATCTTAATGGGAAAAAAAAAAAAAAAAAAACCAACTTTCCCATTTCACCATCAGTAATGGACACAACTATATTCTACAGAAAATTACCTGCTTATTACCAAAAAGAACTTATTTTACCTTAATTTTAAAATCTTAAGATAACCTAAGGAGATGATGGCGTGGGTCACTCTATTTACAAACCTAGTCTCTTCTTAAAAGTAACATTTAAGAACTAACCTTCTGGAGCAATCCAAGAGCAGCTATAGCATCCCGAGAGTTTCGAGATAATACTACAACCTCCAAAAGACTTCTAAGAGCCTGAGCTTGAGGATTCATGGCCAAAGTTGGCGGGATGGCATGTAGGTGCTGCTCCAATTCTGTAATGCACTTATCATAAATCTGAGCTACATCATCTGTTGCCCAAGCTTGCTGTTTTAGAAAAGGAAACAACCAAGAAAGAGATAAGCAAAAATTTTTAAGATTTTTTTCACTGGCTTATACATCAATTAAAAAGTCTTTTAGTATGTTTACATCCCTGAATTTTTTTGTTTTTAAAAAAACTCCCCCCACCCCCGAAGATTTTATTTATTTGAGAGACAGAGATAGCTAATGAGTACAGCAGCTGAGAGGAGAGGGTTCAGAAGTAGGCTCCTCACCAAGAAGGAAGCCCAATGCAGGGCTTGATCCCAGGACCCTGGGACCATAACCCGAGCTGAAGGGAGACACTCAACCAACGGAGCCACCCAGGAGCGCCCCCCCACTTTTTTTCCCCCCCATCAAAACATAGAGGGGCTCTTCCAGTCCCCTTCCTGAACTATTCGATCTTAATAACATTAGGTGGGGCAGTGCAAGGCAAGGATGAGGGGAGAGGTATTTCATTTGATTGAGGAAAACCCACCAGACATCAACACAATCAAATAATCAAAGCAAGCAAAATAAATAATGGGGTAGAACACAGCCTAGGAAATTAGGTAATCTGAACAATGGAAAAATGTAGTACTCAGTTCAAGTGTCAAAGCATGATAGAATAATAACACAGCATCAATTCTGTGATAAATATATCAAAGATGCTGGATCTGAATCTACTCCTGACAACATACTGGACAAATGCGAATCAGGCCATTCTACAAAATAACTGGCCTATAAATCTGTAGAAGTGTTGAGGTCATGAAAGAGGAGGAAAAAGTGAGGTGCTGTATCGGACTAACATGGGGTAAATTTTAAAAATAAAACTAACTGAAATGTATGATTCTGAAATAGGTCCTTTTACTATAAAAAGGTGGTATTGGGACACTTCATAAAACCTGAATGAGGTCTAAGGATTAGGTATTACTGTATCTGTGGTAACTTCCTGATTGCAACAGCTATACTACAGAATGTCTTTTTAGGTAACACACCAGAGTTTTCAAGAGTGACTGGGGTATGAGGGTATCTTGTATTCAAATGGTTTAAGGGGGAAAAGATTTCCCCATCCCTACATCTTCAACTTTTCTATATATATTTCAAACCCTTAGAAAATGTTTTTACAAAATACAGCAAAGCCATGGGGGTCACCATGTAAATTCCTCTAGTTAGGCCAAACATGAAAATGAACCTCATGCATTTAAAAAAAAAATCCCCCATATGAACACAGCACATATGCTATGCTCAGTAACTGTGGGTACATTTTCCCCCTATAACTTAAGCTCACAGGAAGCAAGTGACAGATTAACACCTAAAAACATTCAAATTAAAATGTCAAACATTCGATTTAATCCCAGGCAACAATTTACCTTCATGGGTTGAGCTAAAAATCCTGTGGGCTGACTTAAATCATTTGTGGGCAGGAAGCCAGGCACATTGCGTGCAAACTCTTCGTAAACAGCCAGCTGCTTTGGGTCCACACCACCAACCTGTGAAGAAGAAAACCTATTTTGACAGGATCCTCTTCACAAACTGAAGGCAAGTTTTTTCAAAGTGGAAAGTTTGCATGGGAGTAAGCACAGGGGTTCTTCTGAGAAGGGACACAGGAGTCACTACAACATATTGATGTTGGATGCATGACTCAGTATGCACGCATCTGCACACAATTCACAGTGTTTCCCATTTCCCTGAATCATGTAAAGAGTGCCTGTCATTTATAAATTCATTTGAGTTTTTCCACTGGAAAATGCCTCAAAACCATACAAAGTGCAATTCTCCAAAGGAACTGGTAAAAAATGATCAGATTTTTCACCTCATCTTCTCACCAACAGGTAGCAATAAAAACTTAAGTACCAGAAAGGAAGACCAAGTTGTGAAACACAAAAACTAACAGGCACATCAACTCTTTATGGGAGCACTTCAACAACTGGGAGGTGTATACATCTAAGGTTATTTGTATTTATACACTTATACATACACACACACACCCCCCTTTAAAGATTTTATCTTTAAGTAATCTCTTAAAGTAATTTTATCTTGGGGCACCTGGGTGGCTCAGTTAGTTAAGTGTCTGCCTTCGGCTAAGGTAATGATCCCAGGTCCTGGGATCGAGCTCCCTGCTCAGCCATGGAGGCTGCTTTTTCCTCTCCCTTTGCCTGCCACTCCCCCTGCTTGTGCTGTCAACTAAATAAATAAAATCTTTAAAAAAGAAGAAGAAATCAAGTATCCAAAAAAAAAAGAGAGAGAGAAGGTAATTTTAATTTAATTTTAATCCCTCATGTGAGGTTTGAACTCTATCCCTAAGATCAAGAGTCACACACTCTACCAACTGAGCCAGCCAGACTCCCCTATCTAAGGTACCTACATGTGTTCTCCACAGATGGCCTTCAAATGATAGGCTGAGGTGGGATCTGTCTCAGAAATATCTACATTTAACCCTACTGTCTTAGTCTTGGTGAAGAGTTTAAGCAACTAGAGCAGAAAGAAAACAAAGATGGGCAAGAGAGAGACAAAGCCCCCAATTCTCACTTTTAGCCTGATTTGCTCTGGCATCCGCTCAGCTTGGTATGTTAACACAACAGGATCACAGTACCTGCGCCCTTCTTGCCTAGCATGTTTTCTCAGTTCAAATTCCTGCAAATAAAAAAAAGTCACTGAGGTTCTTGTTATGAGGCATTTTCTTAAACAGAAAAAAAAAAAAATACTTAAATGGCAAACGCTAAACACTTACAGTTGCTAATCTCTTGTCCATCTCAGGGCCTGCTTTTTCTACTGCAGTCTTCTGAATAAAACAGCAAGCTAATTCACAATTGTCCTGAGCTAACTGAGCAGCTGCCTGATCCATCATTTCCCTTTGTTGTGGGGATGCAGTCTATTGAAGGGGAAAAGACAGAATGAAAACAATTTAAAGTTTTCTGTGGATGGACAAGACAGATAAGGAAACAGGAAATGCAGTGCCTAGACAAATTTTACATGTTCTGACTTATGACTCATTAGCTATGACCATGAAATAGCCTAATCATCATCTTCATCTGTATACAAGATGAAAACAGTACTCACCCAAAACATTTTACTTATCAGGCTATTATGAAAATGGTGAACAAATATGTCAACAGTAAAGCAGTTTAAAAAAAAGTCATTATTAACCATGACATGTAAGACCCAAAATTAATAACTGAGTTACTTGAAGAAAGAGTGCATGTTTGTGTTTATGTGTATACATACAAAGTCACTTTCCATTGTTTTGTACTGTCCTATTCCAAGTGTTTTAATCTAAATTCTTAATGATAAACAGAAACAAGATTATTAACTTAAGCATTTTTAAAAATTCTTCATTTCTTTAAACAATATCTGGATATCTACTACCTGCGGAACACTACGTTGAGGGATATAATAGTAAGGAAAAACAAACATGATGCTTCACCTCACAGAATTTACAATCTAAGAGAAAGGAAGACATAAAATTTGGTGATACGCGAAGAAAAAGAACGTCTTTCAGGCAAGCAGTAAGGTACTATACCAAAAACATAACCACATACACGAAGGGCTGATGCAAAGCTGTTTTTCAGGTTGGTAGATATGCTCATTAGCAGAGGTTCCCTGCAGGTAATCATAGCCATTCCAGCTGTTAAATTACGCATCATGTGATGAGCTGCTATTCGCATTCGAGATTCTTCAGAATCCAGGGCAAAATCCTTCCTGACTATTTGCTCACAAGTAGTCATAGCAATCTTAATCGATCGATCCACCACAGGATGGACCAGCTCCTGAACAGCCCGTTCAATTGCCTGGCGCACACACTGCTTCAACTGTGGATGGGCCTGAAACAAGGGAATCTAGGTGGGGAAAAAAAAAGTTAACAGCTTATTTAAGAAAGACAACCCAACTTTCATCAGTAATCACACCCATGATTTTGGAAGTTACTTCAGTATTAACCATTAACTACCAATTTCTACTTTAACCAATGAAGAACACAAGAAATAGAAGCTAAGCTACGAAGACAGCAGTATTCGGACACTTTATGATATATGGTAAGAGACAGGTCTTCGGGTTTTTTTAAAAGTCTTACGGGCAAATTTTTTACTCTGGATGATTACCTGCTTCCTTAGTTAAAATTAAAATTTGTGCCTTAAGTACTCTTTTGTTAAAAATTTTTATTTATTTGAGAGAGAGAAAGAGAGAGCACATGAGCACAAGAGCCAGGGCAGAAGGAGGAGGAGAAGCAGACTCCCCGCTAAGCAGGGAGCCCAACACGGGGCTGGATCCCAGGACTCTGAAACCATGACCTGAGCCAAAGGCAAATACTTAACAAACAGAGTCACCCAGGTGCCCCATGTGGCTTAAATACTCTTAAAGAAAGTGACTTCTTTAGCTGCTTGGAGTAATGCAAATGAATCAAAGATTTCTAAGAGAAAAAGAGAAAAAGATTTCTAAAAAAGCACTACTACAAATAATTCCTCAGAATAGCAAACATTTTACACTACCATACATTGAAGCCATTTTGCTTCACTTGGAAGACTATTTCCAATCTTTTATCTCTAAAACAAACTATGCCCTAATACTCAGTTGGTCTAACTCAATGACCTTGCAAGAAATTTTTAAAATACTCGTGAGGGATACATTAAGTATTCAGATTACTGACAGTGTTACAAAGGGAACCACAATTTGCAGATCTAGCCCCCAACCCCAACAAAAAATAGAACGAGGTTTAAAATCTCTTTCAAAATCCTTTTATGTTCTTTAAATAAAAAGGGGCTCACTGTATTCACGTTACTCCTGTATTTGTGAACGTTTTCAGTGTCTAAAAAACAAAGACCATGAATACTCCAAGTACCTGATTCTGAACAAGTGTTAAGCAGAATAAAAGATAATCATCACTCTGAACATACAGGGTAACATGCCATACATTCCTACTTTCAAATGTAGGAATTTTATAGACTTCAAATCAAACTTCCTCCTAGAACCAGGCTACAGAAATGTAACTAAAAGTGTTAAGTCCCACTTCTAGACCCTGGCCTGGAGATTTCACATACACACACGGGAATCAACTCAGTTCAAACTATCCGCCAGGAAAGGTCATAATGCAAGGCTAAGGGTGGCATGATAATGAAAATAAAGAGCAAAAAGCTATAAACACACTAAGGATCTTTTGACCTATGGAAGGAATTCCTGGTGATTGTGATTAGACTGCCAGCTACTTACTATCTCAGGGTTTGGATATGAGGAACAAATATAGACGATGTCTGGTCACAATAACTATTTTTAGAGTAGGAAAAAAGCCAAGCTGTACTACAGAGCAGTTCCCAATTCCTGCTCTCTGCACAAAAGTCTACACACTAAGAATCCAGAAGAAACGGGGGAAAAGAAAAAGAAGGTGACCAGTTTATCTTGTCACAAAGTAGGAAATGGAGTATGGAGCAGTGTTTACATACCGTTGGATTTAGGGTAATGTGTGGTGCCAGGCCTGCAAGGGAATAGACATTGATGTCGTGGTAGCTGTACTGCGGTTGTGGTGGAACCGTGGCTGTACAAGTGGTACTGGTAGCTGGTGTTGTAGAAGTTGCTAAATGTTAAGAGATAAAATAAAAGCTAATAAAAAGCATACTTCTTGATTTTATTCTAACATTAGCAGGCTATCAAAGAGATTATTCTCTTGGAGGACTTGGGGGAATGGCACAGGTCACATTTTTTCCACCCTAAATTATAAGAAAACCTTCTATTGTTTTAACAGACATTTGAACAAAGTACGTAAAACTATGTCAGTGACAGTGCCCCAGGGCAAATCATCAACTGTGAGGACATGCTTCATTAAGAAGCCCAAGCCTTGTTGGATAACTCTTTCTTACAGGTATCTATTTCCAGTCTAGGCTGTTCCCTGGTTTTACTTGGAGATTCTTAGCCATTGAGTACTGAGAGAGAATGAAAGCTGGTTTATCCTAACACACCTCCCAATCTTTTTCCAACACTTCTACAGCTCCCACACTTCCAATCTATATGATCCAAGTATAATAATTCACCCCCCCACCCCTGGCAGATCTAACTGGTTGTCTGGCCAGCCCAAGATTTGAGGAATAACAGAGACCATCATACCATTCAGTTTCTTCTGAGGCCTCAAACAATGTAAAAGATAACCTTAGTTGGGTTATGATTAATGATGCTTAATTAAGAATACCATATGAATTCTAATACCTAAGACAATGCCTACACATAACTAACTTTTACTTAATTTAGATGGCTCACCAAAAAGCATATAAAATTTTAGCACCACATTACATGGAAAATTACAACTTGCTGTATGCATAAAGACATACCATTTAAGAAAACCTTCTGGTAAGGAGAGGGCTAATTATGACACTTACTTGTGGTTGTGATGGGAGGGAGTTCTTCTGGCTGCTTGACATCTTTCTTTGGAGCAGAGAGTTGCTCATCTAAGTTCTTTAGGCGATCTTTATCCTTTAGGAGGTTTCCAGGTTTTAGCTCATTGATGTCTAATGCAAGGTTCTTACAGAGGACCTCAATCTCAAACTTCAAGTTTAACTGCATAATTCAAATATTCAAAAAAATTTTTTAAATGTAGCTTTATTCACAATATATACTACTCTTAACCAAATGTTAGGGTTTACCCCAAATATCCTCTACTTCTCCTGTAAATTTTAATAATGTGACGGCACAGAATGTTCTAAAGGATAAAGCAGCAATAAATTTACCTTTAAGTCATGTTCCTGATGTAGCTCTGCTAACACATTCATAATTGCCATCGTCCATGGGTTGGGTGGCCTAAAAACCTAAAGAAAAGCTATTATGTTAAGGGGGCCACCAAAATCATCTTTTAATTTGTATTACATAAAATAGCTATAAGGGGCACCTGGGTCCTAATTCCTTAAGCATCTGCCTTCGGCTCGGGTCATGATCCCAGGGTCTTGGCATTGAGCCCCACATTGGGCTCCCCACTCAGCGGGAAGTCTGCTCCTCCCTCTCCCACTCTCCCCATGTGTGTTCCCTCTCTGTGTGTCTCTCTCCATCACATCAATTTAAAAAAAAAAAAAATCTTATAAAAAATAAAATTTTAAGAATTAAAAAAAATAAAAGTTAAGCACTTATACCCATATGGCCATAACAAAACCCTTGGGTTTCCCATCTATATATTTTAGGAAAACACCAAAACCTAAAGCCATCCTTTAAAAATCATGCTACTTTAGCCTCTCATACTCGAAATCTGAGTTTCCCTGAGGAAGCCTGACTAAACTGGCCCTGTGTTCACAGAAACTAAAGACATAATCTTTTGCACTTTTGCTGAAACAAACTAACCCTTAAAAATCAACCACCAATAAAATATTAAAATCTACTCACCACACTACGAATGCTAGATTCTAAGACTTTGGCAACAAAGGGAACTACGTAGAGCAACTCTTGTTGTCCTTTAACATAAGCCTCAAGCAGCAAAGACTTTACATCCAAGTCCTAGAATAAGAAACATTTTTTTTTAAAGCTGGGAATGTATTTCAAAACCCCTCACAAAGTACCAAAAAAAAGGATCTTGTCAAACTCATTCCCAAATTAGGAACCAATATAATATGACTCTTGCCTTACAGAAAGGGATGACAGTCAGACCTTACTGGCTTTTGTTTATCCCCCTTAGCAATGCAGGATCATGAGCATGCAACTGGATTCAAAACATGGGCCAAACTCTTACAAACAGCCAATCATCTTTAAAATAGCCCCAAATAAAGTCAAGATTTTTAAACATAATATGCTGTATGAACATTCTCAAGTTTTACATGGACCCCGGAAACTCACAGTGTGTAAGATGGGTTTATTTTTAGCTAGTGTGATCATTCCTAGCCAATGTCCCAAATTCTTCAGCAAAGAACGATCTGAAAAATTCGCTGCAGCTTTATCAGAGGTCAGGAGCACCTGAAATGGTACAGGATTAAGAAAGATAGAAAAAGAGCTTAAGAAAAAAATTCTCAACTCAATGTTTGGAATTCCTCCTTATCCTACGTTAAAAATGAGCCGTCAATTCTGAGAACACGCCCCCACATTAGATCTATTCCGTATTATCAGAGTATAACTACACAAGGTTAAGGGGTCATGTACAGTCCTACCGAAAAGTATTTGAAAATTGAAGATTTTAGTGAGTTTTGAAGCAGACATCCAACTGCAAATCTAGTTTTGAAGAGCCAAATTCAATTCAAATGATGATAAATCAATGCTTCCAAGTCATTCAAGACAACAAGCATATGGAGAAATGTAACCAGTATCACAGTACTGAGTGCAATCTTTAGCATTATCTAGGTCACTATGTATCTCTACAGAGAACTAAAATAGCTTACTGAAATACAGTATAATAATGCTTAAATACTCTTTTAAATTTTCTAGAATACCTATTAATTTCATTAATACGCTTCTTTTAAAATTTCTAGAATACCTATTTCATTAATTCTCTAGTTGTTACTTTCCTAAGGGGGATATAACCACCACATGAGTTTGTCTGGGGGCACGTACACACATCCATGTGCAACATGTTACACCTTAAAATTTATGGCTATCAAGTTGTAATTTCAATTTGTTTAAAATAATCTTGGAAATTTTGCTCCACAATATGTGCGTACGTTCATATCCCAATCACAATTTTAGATAAAAAAGGGTGAATATAGTTATGTTCCTTAACCCTATCCAGCAACAGCAGAATGGCACAAAGTCAGCTGTGCAACAGAAAGAGCCAGGAATTCTTTTGCACTACAGCGTAACCAAGAATGGGGAAAATTCCCATCCACAGGTTTAAATATAGTGCTAGTTCCTAAGCCAATATCCCAAGTTATTCATCAAAGAATGATGACAGCTGTATGCTGGTTTTCTTGAAACATTATTCTTCCTGAGAAATAAAATACCTACTTTTATGGAACAAGTGTTAGCACATTAGGAAAACTCGGACTCTGAACTGCTGAGAATCCTTCACAACAGCTATTCCATAATTGAGGCTACGGTACAGAGATACATGGCACTTAAGACATCAAAGACTTATTGCAGCACTGTCGTTATAATACATAAAGCTATTAACAATCTAAATATTCACCAGCAATAAATATACAGACAATGGATTTCTATAAGACAATTAAAAAGAACCTGAGGGACTAGAGCTCAGATCATATTACAAACATGAGGAGGAGACATTAACAGAGGGCTAAGATTTAAAACCATGCACGGAATGATGAAAACAAAATCAGAATAGTAGAATTACTTTCAAAGTAAACAGTACATGTCTATGTAACTAAATTCTTCATGAAATTAGTTCCGTATCTGAAACAAACCTTAGAGCAACTTCCACGGATAACCTAATATAGGCAACATAAAACAAACAAACAAAAAAAACCCCCAGCAACACCTCCCCCAAATTTCTACTTGTACAATCAAGTATTTTCAAATTCAAAACAGTAATGAAAAATAAATAAATAAATAAATAAATAACAGAAGAACTAAATCTTACTTTGATGTTTCTGTAGGTCTCATTCAGAACCATCTTATTAAATTCAGGGTTCTTCAGCGTGTCAAGGAAGTTTGAATAGAGGCTGTGAAAGTTTGGCTCAATACTGACTCTCTTCATAACCAGGTACTGTGAAACCCAAGGCATAAATTCTTCCTTCACAGTTTCCTTTAGTTCTTCAACCTAGCCAACCAACGCAACACAGGAAATACACAATTAAAAGATAATACAGTTTTGTGGGGTTTTGTTGTGAACACTACAATATGTAGCATGTGGCTCCTTGCAAAATCAGATACTCAAGCACCACACTTCATCTCCCCCCCACATCAGACACATGCTATGAAGTACAGTATATTCAATTCCATGTTAGTATACAGTCATCTCTCAAACTGTGGGTTGATTAGGACTAAAATTCTATAGCTCCTTTCAGCTTTAAAATTATAAAACATGAAGTCCCTCACCCCCACCTTTCCCAACTCTCCATTTGACCAAAACTGCATAAATTATTAATGTACAACCTGCCATTAAGAGACCTAACACCGGAACTATGTTTTCCTAAATTTCCAACTCCAGGAACTTCTCTTCCAAAAGGACACTAAAGGCTTATCCCCCAATCAATTCTGGAGGGATTTTGAAAGATGGTGTATATGTAATATCTCAAAAATTACTTGTTCAGGCTAATATTACCAGCTAACATAGGCATTTCCAATGCCTTACATATAATCTTGAAAAGCAATGGTCATTTCTTGTGCTTTGTACAAAGTTACCTCGGTTATTAGACATCTAATAAAAGCTCTGAATGGTCTCTGGGAAAACATGACTTGCAACGTGGTACAAATGAAACCCTCCACCATGCCGAGACCACTGAGTTTATTTCAAAAGCCTGTAAAACTTGCTGCAAAACTAATGCTACTTAATGTCTACAAAAACCACAGCCACTAGTTGTATATCCTCCTTCCCTTTGTTTTGATTCTATTACTTCTGCCTTTAAAGTAAAGTATTACAAAGGGTGCTGAATATCAAGTATAAATCACCCAACCCATTAGGGTAAGAACAGACATTATTCACAATGGTATATAAACTATTACATCATGCTCACCTTTTGGGTCATATTCGATTGTGAGAGATTATTGAAGATAAAAGCAATTTTCTCTTGGATATTTTCTGGGGGCTCTACAATTCTTTCAGTTTGATCTGTGGCCACAAGCAACGTGTCTATATTTGTAGTATTAATAGAAGGCTATAAAACAACAACAACAACATAAACTGAAATGCCTACTTAACAAATCCCAGGAAAAAATGTATACCGATTCTTTCAGGAAAAAATATACACATGATATATACAGCTATATACTCTAAGCGTTGGCCAGAATGTGTACTGATATAGTGCCGGTCTTGGAGAAATCTGGGGAGGGGAGATACAGAGGGAGAAATGCTGGTCTTTATACTTTCAGTAGGCATGTGTTACTTATAATAAAATTAAAATACATGCTCACTACTGGAGACAGTACAACACTAACAGACCCGAGGAAAGAAAAAAGATTTACTTACTGGCACATCTTTCTTAAAGCTGACTCCGGTTGGCCTGGTGACTGTAACCGTTTTAGCAACAGTGGTGGTTGTTGAGGTGGTTACCATCGTGCTAACCTGACCAGCAAGGGGAGCTTTTGCTGGAACCTGGGCCTGAGCCTGGGCCTGAGCCAGTGCAATACTTCCAGGGGTTGTGATAGAGCCCTGCATTTTCACAGGAGGATCTCTAGACTGTTGTCCATATTCAATATACTAGGGGAAGGAAGAGGATAAGACATAAAAAGACTTCTTAATGAAAACTGAAAGTGTTGAATTATACTCCTCTAACTTCTGAGAGGGGATATCCCTTACTCCCTGCCCCATTCTGGTCCATATTCCTATACATAATATACATAAGTAGATACCATAGGGCTCTTTGGAAGGTAAAATAGTATGTCTTACAATATTGTAAGGGATCAAAACAGCCACCACCAATGCCTGCATATATACTTTCATAAATCCCTTAATATATGTAACTTTAACATTTTTAAATTTCTATACTGAATTTTTAAAAAGATTTTATTTATTTATTTGACAGAGAGAGAGCAGGAGAGCACAGGCAGGGGGAGCGGGAGAGGGAGAAGCAGGCTTCCCGCTGAGCAGAGAGCCCAATGCAGGACCTGATCCCAGGACTCAGACCATGACCTGAGCTGAAGGCAGCTGCTTAACCAACTAAGTCGCCCAGGCACCCCTAAATTTCTATACTACATTGATCTCTTTTACTGGATGCTGATGAGAAACGTAAGGACCAAAAAGGAGTTATTTCTCAATAACTATATTACTATGAAACAAAGAAACACACTGTTGAAAGCCAAGTCAGCTAGACCCAAAGAAGCAGGACGGCAGACTTCTTTCCATTTCACAGACCACTCAACCTCCTTTCCACACACAAATTAGAAAACTGATAAAGGGCTCCTAATCCTATTTCCAGCAGTCCGTGCCTGAACAAAACAAAAACTACTACCCAGCTGCACCAAGGTGGCTCAGTCAGTTAAGCATCTGGCTCTTCATTTCAGTTCAGGTATCATCTCAGGGTTGTGAAATCAAGCCCCAAGTCAGGCTCTCCCCTGGGTGAAGAGCCTGCTTAAGATCCTCTCTCCCCTCTGCCCCCCCAGCTCTAAACAAAAAAACAAACAAACAGATAACTACTATATAACTGTATTTAAGAAGGACGTTCTCAAGGCTTCTAAGTGGCACAGTCAGTTAAGCACCCTACTTTTGGTTTTGGCTCAGGTCATGATCTCAGGGTCCTAAAATTGAGCCAGGTGTTGGGCTCCATGTTCATCAGGGAGCCTGCTTAAGACTCTCTCTCCTCTAACCCTTTCCCTTGCTTTTGATAAAAAATAAATCTTCAAAAAAAAGATAAATAAATAAAGGGCATTTTCAAGTAGGAAAGACAATCTCTGAATAAAGCATAGCACTTTAAATTGACTAAGGGGCACCTGAGTGGCTCAGTCGTTAAGCACCTGCCTTCAGCTCAGGTCATGATCCCAGGGTCCTGGGATAATCCCACATCAGGCTCTCTGCTCAGTGGGGAGCCTGCTTCTCCCTTTCCTACTCCCCCTGCTTATGTTCCCTCCCCCTGCCTCTCTGTCAAATAAATAAAAATCTTTTAAAAAATAAATAAATGGACTAAGTACAGAAATACAAATAACCTTTCTCTCACCCTCTAACTATCTTGTTATAGGAGGTACTAGGAATCACTGCTTTGTGGGATCCTTTCCAGGCCACCTCTCGTCTCCACACTTCCTAGGTCTCTAGTCCCAGCTCTGAATTCCAAACACATTTCTCATCTTAGCCTTACAAAACTCTGCTTTCCTGTACTGTACTAGAGTAATGGCATATTCCCCCAAACCCCTCACATGGATGAGTAACACTTGTGGCTTCCCTCCATAGATCTTTTAGGTTAACCCATCACAAAAACTCTGCCCTCCTACAAACAAACCCAGTTGGACTAGTTGAAAACACTGGACTAAATTCTAATAAAAATTAAAAGTAGATTCATACTCTGATCTTTCTGATTTGTGTAAATATGACATTATAAAGCCATTTCTCTGATGTACGCAAAACAAAGTTAATAAAGATTAATTTTCTTATTCTCTATAAGCAAGGTTTTGACCAAAGACAAGACAAAGGTATGAATACTAACCAATTAATCTAAAATCAATCACTAGAACAAAAACTTACCAATTTCATGAATAATCACGTAAAGTGGCTTATAACATATAATATCTAGGGGCACCTAGGTGGCTCAGTTGGTTGAGCACCTGACTCTTTTTTTTTTTTTCCTTTTTTTCTGACTCTTGATTTTGGTTCAGGTCATACCTCAGGGTTGTGGCACTGAGCCCCACATCAGGCTCCATGCTCAGCGCAGAGTCCACCTGACCCTCTCCTTCTGCTTCTCACCCGACCCCACTCACATGAGCCCTCACACTTTCTCTTTCATAAATTTAAAAAAAAAATCTTTAAGAAAATGTACACTATCCCAAGTTCATTTCCTCAGGCACTGCCTCCTTTTTAACAAGTACATCAAAGGAATCTAAGCAGGTGGTAAAAAGACTATCTATTTTTTTAAGTTATCTCTACACCCAACATGAAGCTTGAACTCACCAATCAGGCAGAATTTTTTTTTATACGATTTTACTAATCTGAGAGAGAGCATGCGAGTGGGGAGGGAAAAAGAATCCAAAGCAGACTGACTCTACAATGAGCACAGAGCTCAGTCCTGAGATAATGACCTGAGCTGAAACCAAGACTCCAATGTTCAACTGACTGAGCCACCCAGGTATCCCATGCAAGAATTCTTATTAACAGCAGATGATGTCTATACTTTAATAGCAGTATCAGGCTAAAATAACTGATAAAAGCCTTTACTAAATGAAGCAAAACCACTGCTTAGAAAAGATCATCCAAAAATGATTTTTTCATGACCTATTATTAAGATGCAATATGAGCAACAAATAGTATGTATGCTTATATAATGCCAATCATTAAGAAATCTTAATGCCAGTCCCAGCAAATCCAAAATCAATCAAAGTAAGCTCTCCTACTAAAGAGATTTTAGGTATTAAAGACACTTACCTCCTGTAAATGATGTGGAAATTGCATAAAGTGACTGATAGAAGCCAAGTGCTGACAATACTGGGGATAGTCCTTCAATCTGCCAACAAAAACATTCATTCATTCATTCATCACCTCATGTACAAACAGAAGCAGCAAAATTAACAAATTTTTGTTCAAATGCTAGTCTAGGCCACTTGCCCCTAGGAAACACCTACTTGAAGAGACTGCCAGATA
The DNA here is from genome assembly GCF_010015895.1 of Lontra canadensis. Lineage (NCBI taxonomy): Eukaryota > Metazoa > Chordata > Mammalia > Carnivora > Mustelidae > Lontra > Lontra canadensis. Next base: position 25,486,264 of record NW_022631002.1, on the reverse strand, counting down.
AGAGCATGGAAGTAAGGTAGAGAAATATCTACGAACTTCTTTTTACATCAGAAAACAGTATCCTTTGTTTTTTAAAGGTCCTATTTCAGTTAAAACTTGATTACAACAAGCCATTAAAATCACTATCTGGGAACAATTTCAAATGTTCATTAACAGGTAAATGGAAAAACAATTCATAGTTAATCCATACAGTAACACGGTTAACCCATACATACATAGTTAATCAATACAATAAAAAGGAACTACTGAAACATACAATAAAACAGATTAATTTCAAAAGCATCAGCCTAACTGCAAGAAGTCAGACTCATACATACTCTCTATGGTTCTGCTTATAGAACACTAGGAAAACTAGAAAGAAATCAGATCCAGGATTGCCAGGGGTCAAAGAACTACAAAGGGAAAATAAGAGAACTGCTTACGAGTAACAAATTTTCAAGATCCTGATTGTAATAGTGGTTCTAAATTCTGCAAACCTCAAAAGTACTATAATCTAAAATGGTGCCTTTCAAGTATACTTAAATAAACAACAACAAAAACACTATGTCAATTTACACTTTTCCTACCACTTATTTGATAATTGTAATAAACTATTTTCACTTCCTCCCCTTCTACTTCATACAGATGTTAAGATACATACAATGATGGGGCACGGCAAGAATTAGTTGATAAGTGAGTTATTATTTCTTCTTGTATTAACTAAAGATGCTTCCAGGGCACCTGGGTAGCAGAGTTAAGCATCGGAACCCTGGTTTCTGCTCAGGTCATGAACTCAAGGTGGTGAGAACAAGCCTCATGTGGGGCTCTGTTCTGCGCAGGGCTTGGTGTGGAGTCGGCTTAAGATTCTCTCCCTCCCTCTCCCTACTCCCCTCCCGTTCTCACATGCCCTCTCTCTCAAATAAATAAATCAATCTTTAAAAAAGGGAGATAAATGCTTCATAGGAAACCTATTCACTCACCTATTTTTAAACCTATCTAGTGCAGCAATCCCAAAATAATACATTTTGGAACCAAAAGGCTTGCGTAAGGCTTCAAGAACATATCGGAGGGCCAGACCTAGTGCCATGTAAGTGACCAGTCCTTTTTCAATTATCCCACCAAACAGGCAGGCTGTTATATGTAACTCTTTATCAGGGTACTGGGGGAAAAACCGATATTCTTCAAACAAGTTCCTCAGCATACAGTTAAAGACTTCTCGTTCCCTCTTTATGGTAGAATCTTTAAACCTCTGTAACATTTCTAATACCTAGAAAAAGCAAGACAAAAACAAAACACGCATTAAAGGAAACTATGATGAAAAGCATTCCTTCAATATTCTTCAAAGAACTGTTAAAAAGAATATATTTTAAAAAATAAAATTTTAAAGGCGGGGGGAGACTGGCTGGCTCAGCTGGAAAAGCATGCATCTCTTGATCTTGGGGTCATGCATTCGAGCTCCACATGGGGTGTAGAGCTCCACACTGGGTGTAGAGATCACTAAGAAGAATAGATATACTTAAAAAAAAAGAAAAGATGTACTTTTAAAAAAAGAATATACTTTAAAAATAGATATACGATACATAGATAATCTTTTAAGATTTTATTTATTTATTAAAAAGGATTCTTAATCAAGACATTTAACAATATACTGAGCCTGAGATGAATATTAAATCTCAAAGGGTATACATACACATACCAGAACACTCTGAGCTGAATTTCTAAAAACTTTGAAAGGGGATTTAAGATTTATATAAACCATTAAGTATTAGAACATCCTAGACACTTACCTCATCAACAGACATAGTTGGATGTGGTGGATGATTATATATTCTCTGAAAATAGCTGTTTGCTTCATCATCTATTTCTTTACTAAAGTGCTGATTTGCCTCTGGCCACACCTGAGACAGGTCCGCTGTTAGAAACAGAAAGGCAACCAGTGGGCATTGAAGCTCTTTCCCCAATCGCCCACTTTTATACAGAGAGCCAAAGAGAAAAATACCCTTTTAATCTTACAGGAAAAAAAAATAAAAGAAAATGAAGAAATTATTAAGTGGTCAAAGATCAATATTCAAGTATTTTGCGTACATATAAAAGATTTTAACAAGTGCCTTACAAATGTAGCTCTACCTTAGTATTTTACCAAACCATGAAAGTTCACTACATTCAAATCCACACTGCACTGGTCCTTAACACAACCTCACCTGACATTAACAAGTCTTTACTACTTTATAATAAAAATGACACCTAACATATAAGAATTATCAATGCATGTGCATAACACACTGATGTAAACACAAAGCATGCTACAAAACATAACATTCAGACAAGCCTTTCACACTAACGTTTTCAAGTCAACTGGTATACTTTCAAATCCTATATAATGAATATCTGGTCCCAACAACAAGGGTATTTATAGGTAAACAATACCTACATATTTACGAAGAGGACTTTTGACTTTGAGAATTAACTTACTAAGGAGGTGAAACTTTAAAAGCTGTCTTCCAAGTTACATCAGATATGTCATGCGATGATTATTACATATAAGGCTATATATATCATAAAGCTTTAACCTTAAAATAAACTGCCTTATATAAAACTGTCAGGCTGAAACAAAAATTTGAAATTCTCATAGGTGCTCCTGAATTGTTTTAAAACAACAAAAGAACACCACCAACACTTTTTTAGAATAAGTATAAGACTTATATACATACATTTAAATGCTAAAAACCGCTTTTTACTGTATTTCTTACTTTTAGAGTAACGCCCCTAAAAGATGCTACCTCTTATTAACCATCATACTAACAATCCAGATCAATGGTGGAGAGATAACTCAAATTTTTATTTCAGTAACTCAAGTTAGTCAATTAATTCCCACTGACCTACAAGGCACATCAAACAATCACCCCTACTAACAATATGTTAAGTCAATTTTTTTGTCCACATAACTGTAGAGGCAACAAACTGGAAATCTAAAAAGCTTTATGTACATCAGTCACACTTCACAATCACAGACAACACTACCACTTACAAGGTTTCATCTTACTCTGCTGGAATGTAGGCTGGTTCAGTCCAGAGGTGCCCAGTTTCCTCTGTACAAAAGGATCGTTATTCACTGCAGGGAGTCCAAGAGCCCCAGTTCCTATACCAGTCAGGCTGCCTGTGCCAAGACCACCTACTAGAAAGAAGGAAGGCAGCCAGAAGTCTTATCATTACTCATATTCTTTACTTACATCAAAGATCTAGGTTTTTATTTAGAATGACAGTGTCTTTGTAAATTCGCTTATAACAATATTTAATTTTATACAGATCTAAACTAATAAAAGTAGATAAAAATGGGCAAGGTGGGGCATCGGGGTGGCTCAGTTGGTTAAACACCTGCCTTCAGCCTAGCACAATGATCTTAGGGTCCTGTGATCCAGCCCTGTGTCAGACTCCCTCACAGGGAGTCTGCTTCTCCCTCTCCCCCTGCTTCTGCCCCCACCCATTTGTGCACACAGGCATGCTCTCACTCTCAAATCTTTTAAAAAAAAAAAAAAAAGGAAAACACAATAATGTCTTCAGCATATAGAATTATTCATTTATTTATATTCTTAATAAGACTAATATAGAAATCTTTAACTGTACACTGTCATAGGTGATATGCTATATAATATAGTCAAACTAAGAGGAACTGGTTTGCTTTTAATGCTGATTGAAAACTAATGAATTTCATAGTATCTTCCAGTTAGCATGAGCCAGGACTTGCTTATTCCACTCAACTCTAGCCAACAGAATTTATAAGAAGGCCTTATTAAGGAAATTAATTTTGACTTAAATAAATCAACAATCAGGGTTAGAACCATACAAAAGAACTGCTAATCAGGTTACAGAGTCATCACATTTTCAGTCCTTAAATTTTGGTACACTGAAACTTATACCCTGAAAATAAAAGATGCAGATAGCTTAGGAGGAAACAAATGGGTACAGGAGAGGGGAAAAAACGTAACCTTTACTTCAATATAAAGTTCAAAGCCGAAACATTTGAAATAACTAAAAAAGTGTTAGGGATTTACTATCATTTTCAAGGTAGGTGAGGTATAACGAAGCAGAACATATACCTGAATCTCCTATGTGAAATATTTTCTACCTTTATTATTTACTGAATGATTCATAAAGCTGTGAATTCTTTATCTGAACCTCCATCTTTCAGAATGTCATTAACACACTTGTTAATGTCTATATTATCACTTGGTAAAACAGAATCCTTATAATCTGAATTAATTAATATTATAATAGTATAGTGTTCTCTTCCCAGCTTTGAAGAATGAAACCACCTCACAATTTAAACAGCTTTCATTATAACAGTGACTCCAAACACCTTACCCCACACTAAAGCACAATGAGATTTACAAATAATCTGCACTCTCATCCACCACTGCTCCCCCTTACCTGGAAGCTGTGATGAAAGTCCTCCAATACCACTGAAAGCAGTTGTCTGATTTGGGGTTGAAAGGGGTGGAAATGCTTTTGCTGGTGATTGAGGGGTACTGAAGGCAGAACCCAAATTTGGAGGAAAACCCTGCATACTCTGGGTGTGAGGGGCAGCTGAACCACCTATACTAAGAGATGCCATTCCACCAAGAGGGTCAATCTAAAGAAAAACATCATAAAAATGTATTAAACATACTTTAAGAACATACAGACATATGATACAGGTAAAGAAATCTTTAGCTATTCATACGCTTAATCAGTAAACTGCAAAAGCCCGAACAATCATAATACCTAAATCCTCAAATCAAGTCAACTGTGCTAGTCTTTTTTCTTACTGTATCACAGAATAGGTTTCAAGAGTTAGCCTCTGCCAAAGTATCAGAGCCGTAATGAGGGATACAAAACTTCAAGAATAACACTTATGATGAACTGCCCTGCAGCCAGCACTCAGCATGACAAAGGACAGTTGTTAGGTCTTCAAAATTTCCAATAAGCCCCTTTGTACCAGAAAGAATCTCTCAAACTACATTATTTAACTTTCAACACGAAAAACTTAGCAATCAGAAATAAATCTTCCAGTCAAAACAAATAAATCTACTCAAAATGTGAAGATCTTGAGGGCTGGAGGAGATCAGCTCTAATTTAAAACAAACAAAAAACAAGGTAAGCTATTCACCAAAAGATCTTTTAAAATATCTATAACTGCACTTTCAAGCTTCTTAGTTTCTGTCATTATTTCAGACGTTCATGACATAGAAAATGGTACACAAAATGCCTTTTATAAAGTGGCCCCTGAAGAATCACTAAACATTCTTTTCTTAAACCCCAATCTGCCAATCAATGCAGATGAAAAGAGAAGTGGAATATGTTGCTCCCAGAGAGAAGGGGGGTGGTTGGTGTCAGGGAGTAACTTAAATGTACCTTGTTTTTAAAAGAGCAGTTCAGTTGAGAGCTGAAGAGCCCCAGTTATAACAAGTCCTTATGCTCTAGCACTGTTGCTTGGCCCGTGAAGCTACAAACAAGACACATCAGGTTCAAAGGCAGTGCTTATTTCTCAAGTCTAAGTTACTCTTATTTTAAAAAGAAGCCCTTATCATTTACCTAAATAAGTTGTTTTGTACCTTTCCTCTCAGAGTCACGTTCTATTTAATGATTAAAGTCTATCCTCAACTATAATGCCTATTTATGGATCTCCTTTAAAATGTAGTAGTGGATGCTAGACATGCAGGTATCTATAAGGTAATAAATTTAGACAAATTTTCATTTGACAAATTACAAATGATGTAGAAGTTTATTCTATTCCAAGTCTATGAACACACACAGATGTACCAGTTGTAGCATTCATTTACCTGAACGGGAGAAATGGCATCTAAGCTGCTAGCACTAGGAGGGCGTCCTTTTGGCATAACTCCAGGTGGAGGCTGTCTGGCCTTATTCATAACATTACTGCAATTGGCCACCATGGTAAGGATGGTTTCTGATAACTCCTGAGAAACACTCCTAACGACAGAAGAGAAACAAAAAATATCACTTAGAACACCTAAAGAAACAAACCTGATTTTTTCTTTTAAGTAGGCTCCATGACCAATGTGGAGCCCAATGTGGGGCTTAAACTCACAACCCTGAAATCAAGATATAAGCTGAGATCAAGAGTTGGATGCTTAACCAAGTGGGCTACCCAGGCACCCCCATACCTAATTTTCTAATGAAAACCTGACAGAACATGTGCCTAAATTTCCACCATACCCCAAGTCTTTGCATCCATCATTAAACAAGGGTTTTCTGAGCAATGGCTCTCTCGTGGAGATAACTCCTTTATATCCTTGAAACTAAGCCTTTTGTATGGTACAACAAATGTATTTTAAAAAACACTCCAAGAAACATTACATATACTCACCCACTTTGCCAAAAATTATGCCCACACCTGAATATAGCAAAGCCAACAGATAAGAAAACTCAATACTAGTTTCTCATAAATACAAAACATTTATTTAAGTATAGATAAAAATACCATATACATGTAGTCACTACACCTGTCAAGCACATAACTGATTCCTAAAATGTCAAGTAGGATAAATGTTTGTTTAATGAAAAACCCACCTTCTCATCTTAAGGTATCACTGCCTCATAAAACTGTAGAAAACCCTTATATTTCTAAACTCTACACAAACTTGATTCTGTCTTTAATCTTTCCTCCTAAATTCAGAATATTACTACTGCCATCAAGAAGTAAAAGTAGTCACTCAGAGAAGACCATTATTTCATGTTTGGGAAATGAAATATAAAACTGGACATCAAATCACTACAGTACAATCTATAAAATTCTTGCTTGAACCAGTATGAAAGACACAGTGGCTCCAACACGGATTATGAATTTAAATGAACAATGAGTTGGGTTTTTTTTCATCTATTAAAGCAGGAAAGAAAAAATATTAACAGATCATGGAAAAGAATAGGGAGATGTCAAGTACTACAAGTGTGAGTTTACTTATTTACTTTAGTACTGTTAATTTCCAAAAGATGCTGCAAACAAAAACATTTCAAACAGAAAAAAACATGACTTTAGCTCTCTCTAGCCTCTATATATCTAAGTTCAAATACCTACTCCCATGCAATTAAAACTTCATGGACATACCAGTGTGATCTCTTAGATTACCAAATACTCCACTAGCAAGGTTATGAGGAAATAGACATTTTCACTGCTGGTGGTTATACAAGAATGAAAAACTTCCTAGGGAGGAAATTTTCCAGTAACTAATAAAACTATACATGCATTTCCATTTATTCCAATAGCCTCTGCTTCTAATGGTCCCAAATACACACTAGCAAAGACGATGGCTACAAACACTATTTACTGCAACACTACTTATGATATATAGCGAAAATAATCAGAATGTCCACCAGTCAGAAACTGGTTTAATAAAGCAAACATCTACTCAATGAAGTACTATGCAGCAATTACAAGGAATAAGAAAGCTCTTTGATTCTATGGAGTAAACTGTAGGATACCTGATCAAATGAAAGCATGTTGTTATAGAGTATACAATATTCTCCCTTCGCTGTAGTAAAGAGGAAAATACACAAATACTTTTTTAAAATGCAAAGATAACCCCCAAATGTAAATGAAAATGGTTACCAAACAAGAACAAGGTGAGGGTAAGAGCCACAAAGATCCCTCTTAGTTAAAAAAAGAAACCATAACTAACTAACTAACTAAATAAATAAGAAATCATTCCAAAGACATCTATGCCATGGGTTAATGGCTTATTTGTGGAGTATAAGGAATAACACGGAGGACATGGTGAGATGGAGAGGAGAAGGGAGTTGGGGGAAATTAGAGGGGGAGACAAACTATGAGAGACTGTGGACTGTGAAAATCTGAGTGTTTTGGAGGGGCGGAGGGTGGGAGGTTGGGTGAGCCTGGTGGTGTTATGGAGGGCACGTATTACATGGAGCACTGCATAAACAATGAATTCTGGAACACTGAAAAGAAATTTTAAAAATAAATAAAAATTCAAATAAATAAGAAACCATTCCAAAGACATGTATGCCATGGGTTAATGGTCTCCACTAGTAAATAATAATCACTATGTTGCAATGAATACAAAAGGCCTTCAATTTTAAGACACAATATTTTATGTATTACACAAAAAGGAAATAAACTAATTTCAACTGTTAAGACATCACTAATGATATGAATCATTTCAGATGTTAAAATATTAAACAGTGGGTATCTCAGATTGACAAGCTATGGTTAATTAAAATATTCCTTATTATTTGGAAAAAACTTTCTTATATTTGACACAATTTCAAACTTAAAGAGACCAGAATATTATTAGGGACTCCCATAAATGCTTTACTCACCAATTAGTTACATTTTGCCTAATCTGTTTAGCCAGTCTTTCTATACTCTCCTCCAAAAAGTGTATGTGAAGACGTTATCTTTTGTCCCTAAATACTTCACTATGTTTATCCTAAGAACAAGGACATTTTCTTATAGAACTACGTAGAATAATATATATCAGGAAGTTTAACACAAGTAAGCCATATTCAAATTACATCAGTCCCACAAGATACTTCACTGCTATTATTCCCCTGCGTCATGATCTGATCCACTGCACTGCTGTCACCACTTCTTTGAACTAGAGAAACTCATCAGCTGTTGTCTTCCTCCAACTTGTTTTTTTAAAGTTAATTTACTCAATATCCCTTGATTTGAGTTTGTCTGATATCTTATATTTTAGATGCGTTTGTTGCAGGACTACCACATAAATTACATTATATTCTTCTCCGTGCATTTTATTTTTCGTTTATATTATTGTTTTAAGTAATCTCGATACCCAATGTGGGGCTTAAACTCAAAACACCCCAAGAACAAGAGTCAGATGTCCCCTCAGTGCACTTAATTAGGAGGCATATGATATAGAGAGCTAGTGATCACTTTGATCTATAAATTAATGTAGCATATGCCAGGCTTCTCCATTGAAATGTTACTTCTTTCCCCCTTTGTTATTATAAGGTAATTTGTGGGGAGAGACTCTGAAATTAGGTGATTGTCCTGCTCCTCAAACCTTCTCTCACGACTTTTAGCAGCCATTGAAGTTTATAACTCCATCATAATTATTTCTGTATTTATTAACTGGAAGAACTTCCCTTCTTTGGCATTTACATGCATCATTAAAATTCTCCAACAAGACAGGTTCTTCTAATACAGCAACAAAAGAAATTAAAACCTGGAGTTGGGTAAACCACCTCCTTACAAATAAATAGAAAACATTTTATCCAATTTCAATATGCCCTTAAATTTCCAGTATTTAATTCCAGTTTACTTACCTCCAGGTGGATTACAATGTACAAATGTGAAAGGCAACATTCTAAAACTAAATTTTAGAACATTAAGAACTTACAGAGCAGGGTTTCTCAACTGTTGCACTATCAGCACTATGGACTGGATAATTCTTTGTTGTTGGGAGGCTCTACTGTGGACTGTAAAATGTTTAACAGCAACCCCGGCCTTTACCTACTAGATGCCTTTAACACATTTCTCTCTGCTTGTAACAATCTATAACAATATCAAATGACTCTGAGGAAGGAAAATACTCCCTGAGAACACCCAGTTAGGGATATATGTGTGCAAATTTCTCAAAAAGCATAGAAAAGCAAAATAAAATTCAAGATCTACATGGGATACCTTACGAAAACAGGACTGCAGAGGAAGACAAAGTTAGCTCCAAAAATGTTACAGGTTAAGCTGCACAGTAGACTCATAGGTGTTTATTATGCTTCAGAAATTACAAAAAAATACACAGTACATAAGCAAATGGTGAAATAAAAAGATCTCCAAATATTCTCTACTCCATAAAAGCAACTAGAAAAGTGGCAAAAATTATCAGAATCAACTATATTAGAACTCTAACATATATGATACATAACATATATATGATACATGAACTCTTGATATGTAACAATCCAGAAATTTTTATTCCAGAAAGACTGAATCTTGGTAATAAAAGCTTTCCGGTATCTCAATTTGCTTTACTCCCATGCCGCCCCCTCCAGCTGGACAGCAACCTTGAAAAACCTATCATTACAGAGAAAAACCAGCAGCCTGACAGTCACAGGACAGGGCTCAGAACTGGCTTGAGGCATCTCCAAAGCCTCATCCTCAGAGAACCCTGAGAGACAACAATGGCAAGATTATCTCTATCTGACCTAAGAGCTGACCAAGCACAGCCTTTTCCCTCATGAGATATTTGTTGATACATTTAAAGGGAACCGTTTTAATTTTCTGGCTGCCTAGGGTGGAAGATAACAGTTTGAGCAAATAAGAGGTTAACCAAAAAGCTTAAAAGGAAAATTTGGGGAATAAAATTCCCATGGGTGAAATGGAGAACTCTCATTTTCCCAGAGAATCAAGAAGTCCTTGGACATGTATTGAGCAACGCCAATAGTCAATCTGTGATATTACCACAAAAAGACCTAAAACGGACCAAGCTCTTACCTCAAGTTGACGTTCAGGCTCTAAGAAGGAAATAAAGGCTAACAAGTTGTTGTCAAGTGATTAGTGTTAAGATGTGCCCCAATATGCCAAAAAAACACAGGAAAAAGAGTAACTTGCTCATTCTGGCATTTAAGAAAATCACCCAATCATGATCTCAGGGTCCTGGGATCAAGCCCCGTATTGGGCTCTCTGCTCAGCAGGGAGCCTGCTTCCTCCTCTCTCTGCCTGCCTCTCTGCCTATTTGTGATCTCTCTGTCACGTAAATAAATAAAATCTTTTCTTTTTTTTTTTTAAAGAAGAGGAAAAATAAAAAATCACCCAAGTCTTAGCTGATCACCAGGCTACCCAATGTCAATGGCCTAAGGTGACAAAAGAGTATGGACATGACAGAAATAGTTCCCAAAAATCTCTAAATGAAAGAAAAAAAGCAACAAAACAAAAAACAGAGGTGGGGGTGGGTGCCTGATTTCAAGAACTCACACATTATTTTGACTTACCAGTTTCCAACCACAAATTACAAGATATGCAAAAACAAAAACACAGTAAAGCATGGCCTGCACACAGTAATAAAATGCTATCATCAAAAACTGTCCTGGGAGGGGCACCTGGGTGGCTCAGTGGGTTAGAGCCTCTGCCATCAGCTCAGGTCATGATTTCAGGGTCCTGGGAACGAGCCCCACATCGGGCTCTCTACTCAGCAGGGAGCCTGCTTCCTTCTCTCTCTCTGCCTGTCTCTCTGTCTACTTGTGATCTCTGTCAAATAAATAAATAAAATCTTAAAAAAAAAAATCAGAATTTAGTAAGAAATTCTGGCGGGGCGGGGGGAGAGATGACACTACCTATCCTGAGAAAAAGACATGCTGGCCTTGGTAGACAAAGACTTTAAATCACTTATTTCAATATGTTTCAGGAACTGAAGTAGGGGCACCTGGGTGGCTCAGTGGGTTAAAGCCTCTGCCTTCAGCTCAGGTCATGATCCCAGGGTCCTGCAATCAAGCCCCACATGGGGCTCTCTGCTCAGCGGGGAGCCTGCCTCCCTTTCTCTGCCTACTTGCGATCTCTGTCAAATAAATAAAATCTTTTATTTATTTGACAGAGATCGCAAGTAGGCAGAGAGACAGGCAGAGAGAGAGGAGGAAGCAGGCCCCCCGCCGAGCAGAGCCCCAGGACCCCGGGATCACGACCGGAGCTGAAGGCATAGGCTTTAACCCACTGAGCCTCCCAGGCGCCCCTAAATAAAATCTTAAAAAAAAAAAAAAAACACTGAAGTAAAGCATGTTAAAAAGAACTACAAGAAAAACTTTAAAAAGGTGCCCCTCAAGGACTGGCTGGCTGGCTGGCTGGCTGAGTTGGTGGAACATACAAAGTCCTGATCTCAGGGTTTTGAGTTTAAGCCCCATCATGGGTGTAGAGATTTCTTAAAAATTAAAATCCTATGGGGGGAGAGGTGGCTCTGTCAGTTGGGAATCTTACTCTTGGTTTTGGCTCAGGTCCTGATCTCAGGTTGTGGGAATGATCCCTACATGGGGCTCAACACAGAACCTGCCTGGGATTCTCTCTCTGCCCCTCCCCCCAATTGATCATGCTCTCTCTTGCTCTCTGAATTTAAAAAAAAAAAGAGAGAGAGAGATGTTCCTCAAGATAGAGCATCTAGAAATTATTATTTCTTGGGGCACCTGGCTGGCTTAGTTGATGTGCACACAACTCTTGATCTTGGGGTCATGGGTTTCAGCCTCACACTGGGTGTAGTAACTTCCTTAAATAAGTAAGTAAAATTTAAAAAAAAAATTCTTTTAGAGTTAAAAAATCCAGTAACTGGGGGGCCTGGGTAGTTCAGCCAGTTAAATGTCTCCCTTTGGCTCAGGTCATGATCCCAGAGTCCTGGAATCAAGACCCGAAATGGGCTGCCTGCTCAACAGCAGGATCTCCCTCTTTCTCTGCTGCTCTAATAAATAAAAAAAAATCTTCAAAAAAAAAAAAAAGAGGAGAGAAAAAAAAAGAAAAGAAAAGAGGAAAGAGGAAGAAAGGAGGAAAGAAAAATGTAGTAACTGCCAACTTCACTACAGGTTCCCAAGAACAGATTCATGCAGGCAAGAGAATCCAAGAATCTGAAGATAACTAAGATTATCCAGCCTGAAAAAGTGAAAGAAAAAAGTGGAAAAAAATAAACTCAGAGACCGGTGGAACACTACCAAACGTATCAAGACATATATAATGAGAGTTCCAGAAGGAGAGATGAGATGGAAAAGGGGCAAAAAGAGTATTTGTCGAAATAACAGCTAAAAACTTCCTGAATTTGATGAAAACCATTAATCTAGACTCCCAAGAAGCTCAACAAACTCCAAGTAATATAAACATACAAGGTCCAAACCTAGAAACATAATCAAACTGGTGAAAGAATAAAAGACAACGTAAGCAGCTTAATGGCAAGGAGAGGCAATGTAGTGCATACAAGGGAGCCTCAAAAAAAATTAACAGCTGATGTCCCCTAAGAAACTATGGAAACCAGGAAGCCCTGGGATGGCATATTCAAAGAACTGAAGGAAAAGGAGTAGCAATGAGGAATCCTCTATTATAAAACTATCCTCGAAATACAAAGGAGAAATTAAAACTTTCCCACTTAAACCAAAACTGAGGGAATTTATTCTTAAATAATCCACCCTAACAAGAAATAAAGGGAATCCTTTATGCAGAAATGAAAGGACACTGCACAGTACCCTGAGTTCATATGAAACAAGTAAGAGCACCAGCACAGTGACCTAGATAAATATAAAACACAGTGTGTGTTTTTTAATTTATATCTTTTTAATCTCTTGCTTGATCTTTCTTTTTCTGGCTTGGTAAGTTTATTACTGTCTTTACCTAAAAAATCTTCATAGAAATTATGGTTTGGCTTATTAGCTCTCAGTGGCCTGCTCCTAAGCTCTGTGAAAGTTTGAGTTCTTCTGAGCTACCTCATCTTTCTTCAGGGCCAAGAGAATCTGGGACAGTTCCACTCATTCTAACTTCTTTCTTAGGCTCCTTCTCATAGACTGGATTCTCTCATACAGCAGCATGAGCTTTTCTTACACATCTTCACCATGTTTAGAGTTACTTTGTTCTTTATATATTGACAGAATTTTTTTTTCCCCCTTAAAGTCATCTCCATACCCAGTGTGGGGCTCAAACTTACAACCCCAAGATCAAGAGTCAAATAAATGCTCCACTGACTGAGCCAGGCAGGTGCCCTGAGAATTGTTTCATGTCAGCATCTTCATCGTCTTCCATTCGGTAATGCATATAATCTGCAATGTTCTGACCCATATGCTTCTGATGTACTTCTGCACTGAATTCCTTGCTTTCCAAACCAGGGAATCATTTGGTACTATGAGGGACAGACAAGCCTCCATCCACAGGTCCCTTGAGGGCCACAAAATATTTCCAGTAGCAGCTGTGGCCAGCCCTGCATCCAAAAAGCAGGTGAAGACACCAGGTTGACCGTCAATGCTTTCCACATTGTATTCATCTCCAGTCACCTCCACCTGGACTTCACAGATCTTGTCTATGCCAAACCTACCAAAGGCCAGTAGCAGACCACTACAATATGCTGTAGCGTAATTTGTCAGGTCAGCCTTCACACTGTACTTTGGGAGTTCATGAGCATAAGCTGCAAAAACAATCATATCTCCTTCTATACTGGCATAAGCAATCTGACAAATGATCCTTCTGTTAGCTACTTGAACTATCATTCTATATTTGGATGTGTTGTACTTATTTTTATCTTAAATTACCAAGTGTTTCTGAGCATAGTAATCAATTAAATCCTCTCATCTTCTAATGTCCATTTGGTATCTCTCAAAGCAAGACTTTCTCTTGACAGTTTTAACAACCTCCACCCTGCAGAACAGAGAACAGCATCCACAGCTTGCCAGAGACCTCCTGCTTGATTTAAAAGATAATTACCACACAAGGTAATAATTATACCTTTTTTGATGATAACACTATGAAAGAGGTGTAATCTAACAATAGCAGCCCAATGAAGGAGAAAGAGGACAGAGCTATAGGAGTAAATTTTTGCATTCTATTGAAATTCAGTTGGTATTAATCAGAACTAGGGTGTTTTAAGTTAAGATGTTAATTTTAACAGGTTAACTTACAAAGGGAAAACATAACTCAAAAGCATATATTCAAGGAAACAACAAGAGAATTAAGATGATATACTACAAGATATATGTTTAACAGTGAAGGAGGCAGCAATGGAGAAATAAAAGAAAAAAAAAGACATAAAATATACAGGAAAATAGAAATGACATGAATAAATTACCTTATCAGTAATCACATTAAAAATATATAGATCAAATACTCCAATTAAGAGATGATCAAATGGATTAAAAAAATAATAACAATCCAACTATATATTGTCCAGAACTGACTCACACTTTAGATTAAGACATCTATAACTTGAAGATAAAAGGTGAAAAAAGATACCATGCAAACATTAACAAAAAGAGAACTACATTAGCTCCACTAATGAGAGACAAAATGTAGCCATAAAGTAAAAAATTAACAGGAAATAAGAAAAGGATTTTATAATAATAAAAAGGCCAATCCTTCTTACAGGAAGACATAATAATCATAAGCATACATACCTTTAAAAACAGAGCCCCCAAACACATGAAGAGAAAACTGAAGGGAGAAATAAACAACTCAAAAATAGTTGGAGGCTTCTATACTCTATTATCAATAACTGATAGTCAGCAATACTGTATTATATACTTCAAAGTTGCTGAGAGACAAGATCTTAATTGTACCCACCACACACACACAAAAAAAGAAATGATAATTACGTGGTGTGACAGGTTAGCTAACACTATTTTAACTGTACACTGCTATATATAAGCATATCAAATGAACACATACATGAACTGACACAATATCAATTATACCTCACTTTAAAAAAAACAGAACAGAACCACAGAGCAGTTAAACAAGGAACACAGACTTCAACAACACTATTAAACCAACTAATCCTAACAAACATACACAACACCTGATCCAACAGCAGACTATACACATCCTTCTCAAGGGCACATGGAAAATTCTCCAGGATAGACCCTGTTAGGCCACATGATAAAACTCAGTAATTTCAACAGACTATAAAATCATGTAAAGCATATTCTCCACTCACAACTGAATAAAACTAAAAATTAGTTAAGAGAAACTAGGTATTCCCAAATATGTGAAAATTAAATACAACAAACTTTTATGGGTCAAAGAAAATTACAAAATACTTTCAGATGACTTAATACCAAACTTAAAGCATTTCATAGGTGGAAACTCAAAGCCATAAACACCCCAAATTAAACAAGAACAATCTCAAACAGAAAATCAAACTTTTCATCTTAGTAAATTTAAAAAAGTTCAAACTAAAGACAAAATAAGAAGCTGAAATAAATGGAAAAAAGAAAAACAACAGATAAAAACGAAACTAAAAGTTGCGTCTTTGAAAAAGGTTAACAAGACTGACATACATTTAGTCACAATGACAATAAAAGGGTGGTGAGAGAGGAAGGGAAGAAAGAAGAGATTCAAATTATTAAAAACAGGAACTGAAAAACAGGAGTTTACCACCAACCTGAAAGAAATGAGAAAGAGTATAAGGAGATAATATAAAGGAACAAGATGGGCAAACTCCTAGAGAAGACAAAAATGACCAAAACTGATTCAAAAGAGGAAAAAAAAAAAAAGAATGAAAATTTCCCTAGGGGCACCTGGCTAGCTCGGTCAATAGATCCATGTGACTCATGGTCTCAGAGTTGTAAGTTCAAGGCACCACTGAGTGTACAGATCACTTAAAAATAAAAATCTTTAAAAAAAAAAAAATCTGTATACATCTGTTTACATCTATAACAAGATAGAGAAGCTCAGGACCAGATGGCTTCACTGCTTAATTCTACGGAACATTTAAAGAATTGACACCAATTTTTCTCACAACAATTTAAAGAGGAAAGGGAAAGAACACTTATCAATTCACTGCATGAGGCTATTATTACCCTGATAATCAAAACCAGACTAAAACAAAACAAAAAACAAAACAAAACAAAACAAACAAACAAAAAAACAAGAAAACCACAGAACAATATCCCTTAGGGATGCAGACACAAAAACCCTCACCAAATACTAGCAAACTGAATTCAGCAACATATAAAAAGTAGTATACACAAAGACCAAGTGAATGCAAGATTTTTTAACATCCAAATTTCACTTAATATGCATAACAAAATAACAAAAACCACACAATCACCTCACGAGATACAGACAAAAGCATCTAATAAAATACCTTCATGATAAAACATGCAACTAACTAGAATTAAAGGTAAGGAAACCTCAACCTGAAGGGTATCTAAACCCACAGCCAACATTACACTTAATGGTTAAACACCTTCTAAATTCAAGTACAAGACAAGAATGTCTGCTCTGGCCATTTCTATTCAACATCAGACTGCAGGTTCACTGTAGAGGAAAAAAAAAAAAAGATGGGAAGGAGAAAAAACTATTCACGCCATTACCTGACTTGTACAAAAGAAACTATACATACAACAGAGGAAGATTAGGACTTATACACTGAAAAGGACAAACCATCACTGAAAAAAATTAAAGACCTAAATAAAATTCATGAATCACAAAACTTAGTATTATAAAATGGCAATACTTCCCAAAATGATATAAAGATTCAATGTAATTCCAGTGATGATCTTCACAACTTTGCAAGAACTCATATGGGAGGGGCGCCTGGGTGGCTCAGTGGGTTAAAGCCTCTGCCTTCGGCTCAGGTAATGATCTCAGGGTTCTAGTATCGAGCCCCACAATTGGCTCTCTGCTCAGCAGGGAGCCTGCTTACCCCCACCCCACCCCCGCCTACTTGTGATCTTAGTCTGTCAAATAAATAAGTAAAATCTTTAAAAAAAAAAAAAAGAGAATTCATATGGGAATATAAGGGACCCAGAACAGCCAAAACAATCTTGAAAAGGAACAAAGTTAAAAGGATTCACACTCCCCAATTTCAAAACTCACTGAAAAGCTACAGTATCAAGATGGCATGGTCCTGGCGCAAGGATCAAAATGTATAGATCAACAGAACTGAGAATCCAGAAATAAAACCCCCACATTTCAGGCAACTTTTCAGAACACAATTCGAAAGAGAGTAACAAATGTGTTGGGACAAATGAACATCCATATGCAAAGCAATGAATCTGAACCTCTCCTTACACTCATATACAAAAAAATCAACTCAAATGGATCTAATACGTATTTTTAGTATAGCACTTTGGATTTAAAAATGACTGGATTATCTAAGCTGCTGTCACTTTTAATCATTCAACCCCTCTTTCCCCAAACAATTTATTCATATAATCCAATTCTAATACTAAACAGTCCTATGTAAACATACTCTTCTTACCCTGCACAAGCTTGTAAACAGGCCAACATTGTCGCCAGAGTTTCTGGAGGAAGTTGAGCACTTTTGGGCTGATCTTTCTCTGGAGCAAGTCCACCCAAAATAGAAGGGCACCGTCTCTTTAAAAAAGTCATACATGCCTGGATAAAAGGCTCCTAGAAAAAAGAAAATCTTTGAGTTTATGTGAAACTGATCTTAACTGCTTTGAGGCTTAAGATAAATTGCTTTCAGATTAAAGACTATTAAAAGACAGTATGACTAAAATCCGCAAAATAATATCTTCATTGCCACTGTTTTAACTAATTAAGCCATCAAAATTTTAAAGCAGTAATAAATGGACAAATCCTGCTTACTCCATGCTCTCGAATTTTATCTGTGAGCCACTTATCAAGTTTGAGGTATTCACGACGTGAAGCAAGTGCAGCAAGGTCAATAACAAAGGCAAATGGAGTACCATTTAGCAGCATTGACAAGGCCTAAAACAAAAGAATATCAGAAACTTTTAAGTCAGAATGCCTGGATGGCTCAGACAGTTAAGTGTTACAACTCTTGATTTTGGCTCAGGTCATGATGTCAAAGCAGTGAGATCAAGCCCCATAGCAAGCTCCCCATTCACTAGGGAGTCTACTTGAGATTTTTGTCTATCCCTCTCCCTCTGCCCCCTCCTCCCCCTTCCCCAACATGCACACACCCTCTCCCTCCAATAATCTTTTTTTTTAATTAATAAATCTTAAAAAAAAAAAAAAACTGTTAAGCAATTAAGTATCTTTCTCTCATTCTGTTCTATTCTCTGTCCCCTGGTTTTACTTTTACAAACAAGTCTAAATAAAACATATTGCTAATATCTTCTTGGTCATTATTCTTTAAGTAGCTTAAGTATAATTCATTGGTGATATTAGTTTTTACTAAAAATAAGATCACATTTCAAAGGTGGACAAACACATGACTTTACCCTGTGCTTCTGAAAATAACTCAACCTAAGTCAGAGCAAGACACAATGCATAAAAAACAATCAATATTCCATTTTTAAAAATTTAAACTCAGACTTATTACAACCTAAGCACAACTTCAACACCAGTACTATGCACCTACTGGTCAAAGACATCAAGTGTCAGACTACTTGTCAAAAGATACCATGAATGCTAATAAAACCTCCCAAAGGGTGAAACCCAACCAGTTTCCCTACAAATTATATCTAACATACTACATGAAAGTCAATTATCACTTGCTTTAAAATAGCCTTGCAACTATCACAGAAGACAAAACAAAACTCAATCAAATGTACTGAGAAGTGAAAACACTTTTTTCACTTTTTTACAAAGATTTTACTTATTTATTTAAGAGAGAGCAAGAAGCAGGGATGGGGGCAGGGAGACAGAGGGAGAAGCAGACTCCCCATTCAGCAAGTAGCCTAACCCAGGGCCCAATCTCAAGACCATGACCTGAGCCAACAGCAGATTCTTAAATGACTGAGCCACCAAGGCACCCTCATTTCTTACCTTTCTAAAACCACTTTCCCTCTAAACCCTTTGTACTTAACAAGGCAAACTGTAAATATCAACCTAATCTATCTAAGAACTAGTTAAATTTGAATTATTCCTAAGGCATCTATGTTACTTGAAAAATGTTTTCTGGGGCGCCTGGGTGGTGCAGTCAGTTAAGCATCCAACTTGACTTTGGCTCAGGTCATGATCTCAAGGTCATAAAACCAGCCGTGTGTCAGCCTCCACACTCAGCAAGAAGTCAACCTGAGTTTTCTCTCTCCCTCTGCCACTCCCCACTTGCCCTGCCCCACCCTTGCTCATACTCCTCCTCTCTCTCCAAAACAAATGAATCTTTATTTAAAAAGCTTCCTTTTCTCATTAATAAATAAAAAAGTGTTAGCCTGCCCGTCCAAGCTCACCTTCAAGTCCTGGGCCACATCAAGTATTCGAGACAATTTGGCCTGATCATACTGCTCCCCTCGCATGTACCATTCTGCCATCGCGTGCATAATAAGTTGGCGGATTGAGGGAGACTGTCCCTAAAAAAAGAAAAACGGGGGTTACATTATCAGTACTGCTAAACATTTTCACAGGCACTACTGCAAATACCCGGCTAATCTAATTTGTTATGTATATGTAAAATTGAGGTATATCAGTGCAGACTTTAAGTTCAATCCTCAAGCAGTGACTGCAGACGTTCTCTGTAGGAAAGTCAAGTTATTCCCAGATCTTCCAAATGAAAGCCTGTCCCTAAACCTTGGGTCATACAGTCATTCAGTAAAAATTTATCCTATAAAACACCTGCCAATACATTTGCAAACAGAACAGAATACAACGTGAACATAAGGTTACATCAAATCTGTATAAATTCCTTATTATTAAATTATAGAATTACTGGTCTATAAGCTTTTAAAATTGGTTTAAGGTAATCATTTCTCATGTTGCACAGTGTAGTATTCCAGGAATGGTACTCGTACATTTTACAACATCTAGCTATTTTCACAAATGAGAATGTTCGTTTTTCTGTAATTATCCAATTTTATTTCCAGAAAACAGCCTGGCTTTGAGGATTGATCTAAAGACTTGCAGCTGAATGAAAGAAATTAAGTTGGAATTTAGTGACTAGTTCTCAGAGAAGGAATGGCAAGGCAACTGCTATCACTATACCTAAATCACTTTCCGGTTACTGTCCTAGAGCGACAGAAGATCCAAATGAAACAAGTATTGAACAAGGAGTAAGGAGAAGCAGCACCTTTTGGTCTGCCCTTTCTACCTTATAGCTGTGGTGATAAAGACCTAAAAATACCTGGCCTGCAAAGCTTTTGGATAAATGCTTGTTACACATTCTGTAAACTCTAAGTTTACCATGTAATTTGAATCTAAAAATGGAGGGCTGACCGAATAGCATAGAACTAAAGCGAACATTTTCAATATAAATGATTCGTAACAAATTTTTTTAAAGTACTTGTATATAATGTGAACTAGTGAAAATAAAAATGACTAAAGAAAAAAATAGCCAAAAAAAAAAAAAAAAAAGGCACTTGAGCGGAGAGCCCTGGTGGCTCAGTTGGTTAAGCGTCTTGACTCTTGGTTTCGGCTCAGGTCATGATCTCGGGGTCAGGAGACTGAGCCCTGTGTCTGGCTCCACAGTCAGTGGGGAGTCTGCTTGAAGACTGTCTCCCTCCGCTATTTCCCCTACTCTCTGTCTCTCTCTCAAATAAATATTAAATAAATCTTTAAAAAGGGGGGCATTTGATATAAATAACTGCTTTTTCTACAGATTCTGAATTTGTCATTACTAAAAATATAATAGGGCATTAGGGGAAAAAATTCAATGAACAAAATATATTTACAGATTAAATCAATTCTAGACTTAGGGAGGGAAAGCACAGGGCTTAAAGGGCATTTCAACAGAATCTAAAATAAAATGTAGATGCTGGATATGGATAAAAGACAAAATAATGTCAAGTAAATTGATTTATTATCTTCTTCTGTTTACTGTTAAAAAGTGACATGAGCACCTTCTGGCTCCACGATAAATAATTAAGCTCCTTACTATTATCAAAAGCATACTGGTGCCCTTATAGTACAGAGCTTTCGTGGTCCTGAATTATTTATTTGTTTGTTTATTGCTTCTTCCCTCTCGTTCTTTGAAGTTTTAGACTTTAACACTCATATGATGCTAAAAGATAAAGTAAGCTTTGCGGAAGTGCCACTTTTCGAAAGTGTCATAACTGAAGATTGACAATTTAGTTGAACATGCTTCAAAGAATGTCAGTTATTAAGAGAAAAAAATGTCTATTTCTTACCTGCCCATGCCATGCATAGTGCAAAATAATAGCAGAGTTAGGATGGTTTCCGAGGAAAATTGGCATCAGAGTAGAGATGAGCTCATGGCGCAAGGTGTGCCAAGAGGTGTTGATTTGTAGTAAGGCCAATACTAGCATGTCTGGACAGTGTTTAATAGGGAAGCTGAAGAGCTGTTTGACTTGCTCATACTGCCCCACCTCTGCAAGCCTCAGCAGAGATTCAATCAAATCCAAGCTCTTCCTAAGAAGAATGGAGGTAAGATACTGTCAATGAAAACCTAAGTACACAAAAATGTATTTTCCAACTAAGTGTTACCAGCTATCACAATAAAACTGAGTTGTTGTCAGCTCGAAAAGTATTTAAATTGGTGGTGTTCATATTAAAATCATATGCTGGTATACTTTCATACTAATTTCAAAGGCAGTCCAAGTTGACAATAAGTGGTTTAGGAGAGGGGACACCACAGACCACTTATACAATCACAGATCATTCTTACCAAGGAGATACCATCAAAGATTTTTGTGATTGGTATAAAAAATAGAAACAACATCACAGACTTTATTTAGGAATAGTCATAAACCCAAAATGTAAACACAGACCTAATTTATACACACAAAAAATTCTACACAAAAACAGAGCCTGAAAACTTACTTTGGTAATGCCAAGGTCTAACTTAAGTGCCTTCTGATGTCAAGCAAATTCAGAAGTCCACAGCATCCCCTATGCATTATTCTTGCCCCAAGAAGCTGAATGTGGTTGACTTTAATCAAATCTCAGTATCTTACTCTACCCTTAGTCCAGGAAAACTATGGGGACAGAGATCAAATTAAATGCCATGAGGAAACATATACCCCATACCATGGGATAGTTTAAAGGATAAAAGATCCTATTACTTCATCAAATCAATGGCAAAATTGTATTTCAAAAAAGAGAATGAGAAAAGGTAGACTTATAGAATGAAAGAAACCATATAAACCCTGTCTGGACTCTTCATCATACAAACTGTTAGACATTTTTGAGACAAACTTGATGTTAAAGAATTGTTAAATGCGCTATGACATTTCAGTTTTATAAAAGAAATACTGCTATATACTTGGACTTGACGGGGAAAAAAATACCAATCAAGCCTGCATATCCAATGTTGCTAGCACCTGAGAAAAGGACAAACTTTAGAATAAACTACTGTTTGGGAGTCAATCTTTCAGAACAGGGATCAGCAAACTACACCCACAAGACCAATCCTACCTACTGCCTGTTTCAGTAAATGTTTTGTTGAAAGAACTACACCCATATTTATACTGTGCTACAATAGTCAAGCAGTTGCTACAGAGACCATCTCGCCAGAAAAGCCAGATAACTAACCTGTTACAGGAAGTTTACCATCTCTCACTTTAGAAGTTCTGGCAATACCTAAAGGGCTTTAAAGTGCCCTAAAAATCCCACCCAGAGCCCCCAAAATTCAATCATTTGTTCCGTGTTGGGAAAGGGGCTCAGAAAACTGGTTAGAAAAAAAGTAAGAAACAAAGCAGTTACCTTTGGGGAGCAATCCAGCCCATGTCCTCCCCCTCCCTGTGTGTGTGTGTGTGTTGTGTGTGTGTTTTTCAATAGTAATGCAAGTACTTTCAGCATCCTTACCTCACATTCCTAGAGAGGAGTGACTTGAGTTCCAGGAGAAACGTACTGGGCCAGAGTCAGATTCTCCCTCAGAAATTAGGAATTGGAACTCAAATAAACTAGGTAACTTAGCTGAAAGGATTAGAATTGATGGGTTGGCCATCTTGACTACTTACAAAGAAAAGAAAGCAAGCATATCTGTAGACAGAAGAAAGGGGCCTAAACTAAGGGAGAAGTACAAACTTCCTTCCAATATTTGACAGTTTCAGAGAATACCCACAGGCAGAACTTACAGAGGAAAAACATAAGTATCTAGTGATAAGGAAACTAAAAATACACTTTTATCCATCAACAACCCTCTATAAAATTTAAAGTTTAAGTAGGCGCACTAAAAATACTGTTTCAGTAAAATTTTTAACTACATAATTGCTCCCTATTAATTCTGTATTGCAAGAAAAGCTAGAGGTGAGTCTTTACCATGTGGCAATTTCTCGATTGTCATCCTCTGGTGGTGCTTTCAGAATATCAGTGGCAACCGTATGACAGGGATAGTCAGCAAAGCAGAAGATCTCTGGATTTATAAGGGAATGCTGAATGAAGGAGAGCTGGAACAAGAGAAAAAAGTTCTTACTACCATAAATGAATGCAAATGCTATGAAAATGTGAAGTATTTTCATAGGCTAATCTTAATCTTATTAAAATGACAATTTTTTTTTTAAGGTTTATTTATTTGAGAGAGACAGCCAGTGAGAGGGATCACAAGCAGGGAGAGTAGGAGAGAGAGAAGCAGGCCTCCCACTGAAAAGGGAGACTGACGCAGGGCCCGATATCAGGACCCCACCATCATGATCTGAGCCAAAGGCAGATGCCCAACAACTGAGCCACCCAGGCGCCCCGACAATTTCTGTTTTAAATCTTAATTACCTGCTCTTCAAAACCACAGACAATTCAAACACATGAAAAATATGAGATAAAATGGTCTTGGACAGAAATAGCTGGGAAAATGGTTTGCTACACTTTAAGTCTGACTAGTACTCAACTATGATGATCTCCTTTTCAAAATACTGATGTCTCTACTATTCTGCACTGCACAAAACAAATTCTACGTTAAAAGATTATTTTAACCAATGTATAGAAGACACTACATAAGGAGTAAGTCATTATTTGCCTCCCCTTCTACAACTGAACACCAATCACTTACCTGGCCTTCTGCATGTTTCCAAGGTCTATATATGAGGTCTACTGGGAACACTTCCATACCCAGACCCCGCTGAATGCCATAAACCACATTATGAAGTCCTTTACTGTCACGAATTTGAAATCCAGGATGGTCCAGTTCATAAGTTACTTCCTTGAAATTCAAACTCGGGTTCTAAAACAAAAACATTTTGAAACCTAATGAACAAAAAGTATACACATTTCTATGCTTTACCCAAAGAGCCAAACGGAATCATAAATTAAAATGTTCTAATTATAAACTCAAAATAATCATAACCTGGAATTTATAAAGACATAGAAAAACAATTCTTAATAGTTAAAATAAACTGGTTCTACTAGCAAGGCACTCCAACCTTTTAGTTCATGACATACCTACAGCCAATAGGAGTGGGTAACCGTCCAACAAACAATCCCATCCCAGTTTGGCAAAATTCCTCAATTAATGCCTCTCTGTGTTTACACCCAAGATTCTACTACCTTGGAACAAAGTTGCAAAAATAAGTCAATTATCCCAAATACCATTTTTTTTTTAAAAGATCTGACTTACTGAGAGAGATAGAGATCACATGCACTCAAGTGTGGGGTAAGGGCAGAGGGAAAGGGAGACAGAGAATCTCAAGCAGACTCCATGCTGAGCGTAGAGCCTGACACAGGGCTCAATCTCACAAGCCCAAGATCACGACCTAAGTCAAAATCAAATCCATCCTCAACAGACTGAACCACCCAGGCACCTCCCAATACCATTCTTAATTAACTAAAGATCTCCCCTACAAAGTATACCAAGTATGCATCAGGAAAAGTGGTCTAAATTCTTTATGTCAAAATGACTGAAAATGCCATTAAAAAAATGTTCTATGAAAAGGTATTCAAAAAAGCAGTATAAGACTCCTTAAGAAAACATAAAGCAGGGCGCCGGGGTGAATCAGTTGGTTGAACGACTGCCTTCAGCTCAGGTCAGGATCCTAGAGTCCCAGGATCGAGTCCTGCATTGGGTTCCCTGCTCAGCGAGGGGTTTGCTTCGCCCTCTGACCTTCCCCCTCTCATGCTCGCTCTCTCTCATTCTCTTTCCCTCTCAAATAAATAACAATCTTAGGGAAAAAAAAACAAAACATAAAGCAAAGGAAGCAAGTTTACAGAAGATAATTTACCAAACACTCTGCACAAAGTACTAAGTTTATTTTATGCTTGAAAAGAAAAAGGCTGTGCACACTCTGTACTTAAAAATCCTCGAAGCACCATGGACAGTTTAGTTTTGCTCTAAGGCGACTCCTTGCAAGCCATGAAGACATCAATGCTTGCTTTACAAAGCAAGGGTACAAAGAACAAACTTCAAAAGAAGTATTCACTCTAAGGTAACAACAACATTCAGAAAATAAGATTTTCTTTTCTTTCTAACATTTGTTTCAAGTACTGACTATAACAGAACAGAACCAATAATGTATTATTACACAGCATTATCACAGAGACAATTTAGTAAATCCAGAGGTAAGTTTGGTAAGAATCCCCTTGGTTTCTTCCTCTCATCTTTGAAGGGCAATGGAGAAATCAAATTGTTGACCCAAAATGAAATTGTCTTCTGCTCCCTGCCCACAAAAAGTATGTAAAAAACTCTAATATAAGAAGAAAAAGAAGGAAGAAAAGAGATTACTAACTCAACTGTTCAAACCCACAGTGCTGGATCTCAATTTTATAGCCTTTTGCACTCTTTGAAAACAACAAACAGGATTGGTAACATGAAATACTGTCCTTATCTGCAATTTTAAAAAGAGATTATTTTCAGTAAGGCAATAAAGTACAATGATGGAACTACTGAGTGAAAAGGGCGTATTTTTACTTATGCATGACCACCACAGGATAAAATCAGAACAGTAAGTTGGGGGGCGCCTAGGTGGCTCAGTACTTAAGCATCTGCCTTCTGCCCAGGTCATGATCCCAGGGTCCTGAGACGGAGCCCCACATCGGGCTCCCTGCTAAGTGGGGAGTCTGCTTCTCCCTCCAGCCCTCACCCTGCTTGTGCTCTCTCACTCTGGCTAGGTGCTCTCCCTTAAATAAATAAAATCTTTAAAAGTAAAAAAGTGGTATCCATACGTAATAAAACTGGCATTTTTTTTTCATTTCCAAATTTTCTGCCATGATCAAGTATTATTTTTTCCTACTACTAAAGAAGAATAAATCTGAATACTATAAATCTACCTATCAAGAACAATTTAAAAATCCATGAAAGTCATATAGACAACTGTAACCCAATTATATCTATAAATCACTAACACAAAAAACTAAAAATGAGAATTAGGATCAATGTCCTGAGACCTTACAAGAAATATTATGTTATAAATATATATATATCTCTATCTACAAAGATATATCTGTATCTATATCTATAGTCTTCAAAGCTATATCTTGTTCCTAGACATTTTATGGATGAGAATGAAGATATATTACATACATCCTGACTCCATTATTCGTCCACTGATTACAATTCTCAAGGTTTCATTCCTACATGTTTTACTTAAGCATTTTTACATTTTAAGAGAGATACTTTGTTTATTTGGGGGCAAATTATTTAGTTTGCGGATATTCTGTAAGTTAAAGTAGTAAGAGAAATATGAATTTTATTATCCTTATCCACCATGAACAAGACAGCAGAATTTTTGTTGCACTTTCCACAAAACATTCAGAAGGCCTCCTTTCTCAGTAATTCCTTACATAATCACTACTTTGCACTAAATTTGTTTCTTCAAAATAACCACACACCAGGACTCCACCAAACTCCTCAGCAGTGTCACTCAGAATTGAACAGCAACAACTCCTAATGAACAAAACAGGTATGTGATTATGAACTATCTCCAGAAGATAATCACTTTGTAAAGTTCATTACTTTGGAGCCAATAGAGTTGGGAAACCCCAAAACATTGCTGCTCTCATTCAGCTAAGCATTTTATTTATTAAAATTTGCTTTCTTGGGGCGCCTGGGTGGCTCAGTGGGTTAAAGCCCCTGCCTTCAGCTCAGGTCATGATCCCAGGGTCCTGGTATCAAGTCCTGCATCGGGCTCTCTGCTCTGCAGGAGCCTGCTTCCCTTCCTCTCTCTCTGCCTACTTGTGATCTCTGTCAAATAAATAAATAAAATCTTTAAAAAATAAAAAAATAAAATAAAATCTGCTTTCTTTGGGCTCTATCATATTAACATCATGAATATAAAATCATGATTACATGTACTCACCAGTTCTTTGAGAACATCAATCAAGACTTCTACATTCCATGTGTGTGCCTGTGCTCCATCACTTTTATCTTTTCCATCACTCCAGATCCCACTGCCAGGAGCAGAGATACTCTGTACAAGTAAAATTTGAATTAAACAAACCCAACTACTTAATGTGTTCAGCTCTGGTTGGCAGATCAATCATACTGTAATTTAATAAAGAAAATAAAGAGGACAGGATATTAATTCACATTGTAAAACAGCTGATTCCTATATTTACCTGTAATGGAATTCCATCTGTCAATCCTGAATGAGTTCGAGCCATCATCCCCAAAACCCTGGCAACCTGGGCAGCTGTGACCTCCCGAACACCAAACTGCATGATTATATTGCGACATTCTTCAATACTGAAACAGAAATTAAACCTCAGGAAAACGCTTCCACCTTCAATACAAAGGTTAAGAAATGTTAATATGCAAAAGCCCTGAGTGAAATCCTTGGACTTTTCCTAGTATGACTGTATTCCATGTTATTTTATACAGCTAGAAATATAAAAAGTACCTACTTAACTAAGAAAACGGGAAAACTTTTCCTTTTCACTGTATCTATATGAGAAGATAGGAACTAGCTGAATCTACTGTGGTAATCATTTTCCAATACATGTAGATCAAACCATATATGTAAATCACACCATCATGCTATATGCTTGAACTTGCACAGTGATGTTTATCTGTATCAATTATTTCTCAATAAAACTGAAAGAAAATAGGAAAATGGAAAAGGTTTAAAAGATCAATGGAAGAAAATACAAGCCAGGAGTAAGGATTATCCTTCACAAAAGCAAAATTAACTTCCTCCATCTTCAATAGAATCAAGTTTATAATACTGATACTTAGGGCACACCTAGGTGGCTCAGTTGGTTAACTACAGACTCCTGATTTCAGCTCACAATATGATCTCAGGGTCATGACATAAAGCCCAGTGTGGAAATCAAGATTCTCTCTCTCCTTCTCCCTCTGGCCCTCCCCCAGCCATAAATATATATATGTGTTTTTTTTTTTAATATAAGATAAAATGCTGAAACTTGAGGGGAGTTTGATTATTTTGATATGCACAAACCCTTGAAAATGTATCCTAACTCTTCTACTTTGCTCCTTGAAGTTTAACTAAATAAAAGTTTTATGCCAGGCACATAGTCACACCCAACAAATTTATTTTCAAAAATAAATGGAAATTTGGTTTCTGTTGAAGTTTGAAAAACATTAAAAAGTCAAAGTCAAAACAGAACATAGTAATACCCTTAATCAACTCTCAAGAAAATACTGAGTCTGGCGCCTAGGTGGCTCAGCTGGTTAGGCAACTGCCTTCAGCTCAGGTCATGATCCCGGACTCCGGGGATCGAGTCCCACATCAAGCTCCCAGATCCACCGGGAGTCTGTTTCTCCCTCTGACCTTCTTCCCTCTCATGCTCTCACTTTCTCTCTCTCTCTCAAAAAAAAAAAAAAAAAACTACAAGAAAATACTGACAATCCACTTTATCACAGTAATAGTAGTAGTAAAAGGCTGAAAGTTATTTCCTTTGGTGTCCCTAGCAAGAGACAAAAACACTGAAGTAGCAGCTTTGTTAAAAAAGAAAAGGAAACTGGAGAAAATGAAGGTAACAGTGGAGATTTGAAGGTACAGCAAGGGAAGAGAAAAGAGAAACACATCAAGTAGGATAAAATTTCCATGAAGCCTTGCCTCAATGCTCTCTCTCCCATAAAAGCTAGAATTGTCTATCCGCGACTAGACTAGCAACCTGATTTCAAAATCTGAGAAACTAGGGGAGGAGAAAGTGATAAAAATTTAGCCACCAGAAAATAAATAAATAAATATATATATATATATATATATATAAATTAATACAGGCATACCTGGGAGATTTTGTGGGTTTAGCTCTAGACAACCATTAATAGATCAAGTCAAATGAACTTATTCACTTCCCAGTGTAAGTTATGTTTACACTATACTGCAGGTCTACTACATGTGCGACAGCATTACGTCTAAATAAAATGTACATACCTGAATTAAAAAATACTCTTTTGATAAAAATTGCTAGCTATCATCTGCGCTTTCACGGAGTTGTAATCACTGATGACAAACCACCATTAACAAATATAGTAATGAAAAAGTTTGAAATACTGTGAGAAATGTCAGAATGTGACACAAAGACACAAACTAATAAGCAAATCCTATTGGGAAAATGGTGGCAACAGACCTGCTGTATACAGGTTGCCACAAACTTCAGTTTAGGGAAAAAGTGCAGCATCTGTGAAGCACAACAAAGTGAAGCATACAAAATGAGGTATGCCTGTGTGTGGAAGATTAAATTCAGAAGCAAAACTCAGAGGCAAAGATGAGGGCACATTAACTAATCTTAGGAACTCACCTTAAAGAATTATTACATCATATCTGGCACAAGAGTAATCAGAAGTTCAGTACGTTTTATACCAACCTTGCACAAAAGCCATAGCCTACTTCCTGCATAAAATCAGCCAAGGAGCTCTCCATCATGGTTTTAGCTACCCCTCCAGAATCAGGCAGGATCCTGTCCATTAGAATGTCCCGTTTTTCAGGGTATAAAAGTGGTGCAAGCACCACGGGACAGCGTTCCTGGGGAAAATCTGAAGGACAAAAGAAGATTACAACTGCTATACTGATTACAAACAAACTATCCTCATTTACTCTTTCTAAAAGCCCCCAAACCTGAATCTTCCACAAGTTCATTTTCAAAGTTTTTTTCCAATCCAGCTAGTCCAAGTTAGGACCTTAGCACTAATTCCAAAATATAGATGTTTTTGCTTGGGTATATATTTTTAAGTTTTGTATTAGGATCCTAATATAACACCTAGTGACCAAGTCACATCCTAAATATTACTTCAAATTTTCACAGTAGGACTATTAGTTTCCATACAAAGAACACATCAGAGATAATTAGAATATCACTGTCAATTTTAGGAAGAAAATTTCTTATCACTGAGAAGTTAATGCAGTTTAAAATTAAACTGATGCCTGGGTGTCTGTCAGTTAAGTGGCTGCCTTCAGCTCAGGTCATGATCCCAGGATCCTGGGATCCAGTCCTGCATCCAGCTCCTTGCTCAGCGGGGGAGACTGCTTCTCCCCTTGCCTCTGCTCTGACAAATAAATAAATAAAATCTTAAAAAAAAAAAAAAAAGTAGTTGTTAAAAATTTTTTTTAATTAAATTCAACTATATAGGGGGCACCTGTCTAGCTCAGTTGATGCAGCATGGGATTCTTGATCTCAGGGTTGTGAGTTCAAGCCTCTCATGGGGTGCAGAGACTACTTAAATAGATAAACGTACTTTAAAAATATTTTAAATTAAGGAGCACTTTGGTAGCTCAGTCAGTTAAGTATACAACTCTTACTTTCAGGTCAGGTCATGGCCTCAGAGTCCTGGGACTGAGCTGGGCACTCAGTGGGGAGTCTGCTTCTTTTCTCCCTCTCCCTCTGCCCTTCCCCCCAGCTGGTGTGCATTTTCTCTTTCTCTCTCAAATAAAGAAATCTATCTTTTAAAAGATTTTTTTAAGTAACAGTGAAAATGAATAGTGGTTAGTGTATAATCAAGATAATCAAAGATTTGTTTTTAAAAGACTACTCAGCCCCACGAAACAAAAATCAGAGAAAAGAACATCAACAGGACCAGGAGTTATCTTAGCAGAGCAATTCAAATAGTCCAAGAGCTAAAGTGGGCGCAATAATGACCAATTTTTTCTAAGTAAAAAGAATATGTCACAACAATGTAGTCTCCATCACCTTAAAGGAGAAAAAAAAGACTATATGAAACATACCAAGTCTTAACCAAGATTGTTACCTATAGGACAAGATTATTGAAGTTACGTTCATTTTATACCTGTCCTATGGGGCTTTAATCACTTTCATATGTGAAATTACAAAATTCTCTCTTAAAAAATGAAAAGTAAATCGTCTTCATGTGTATTCTAAAATCCTTCCATCATGTGTTTGTGTTCATCCTAAGAAATCACCTTCTGTAAGCAATAGATACTCTTTTACCTCTGCGCAGCGTCTTAAGAAAAGCGTCTATTTGTTCCTGTCCAACTCCAAAGGCTCCCTTCTGCCCAAAGAGGAGATGGGAGAGGAGGAGATGTAGGACCTCTATTGCTATATCTTGGAAGCCACCTTCTTGATTTCCACTGACGTCTGCGTCAATGTAAGAACGCAGAAGATCAGGAAGCTTCTGTTTGATAAACTGGGCAGCTAGAAGTCAGGTAAATCAAAAACCACAAGTTACTTTTGCACCACAACAGGTAAAAACTCACATCAGAACACAGATGACCATCATCTTCATTCACCAACTCACCCCTCACCCGCTCATGTTTAAGACAAACTAAAAGAAAATAATCTTAGATTATTTTACTAAGTCTAAGCTATGAAGCCTCAAGATTCAAAAACTCATGGATTTTAAAGAAATAATTTCACTACAGGATCTTTAAGAAAAAAGTAACTTACCAAAACCTCTGAGATCTGAGCTGGAAGAATTCAAGAGGGCAAGGCCAAAAATTACCTGAAACAATAGGGATTAGGTTGTTTAAAGAGTCAAGTAACTGTTTTAATTCCAATTTTGCCTATCTCTCTTCTTAAATCACTTACCTCTTGTACTTTGCTTAACTTGAGAACTTTACTCAGCTGGGCAAATAAGTGGGGTGCAGGCTTTAAACTCTGAAATAAAACAAACTTTATTTTAAAACAAGAAGAACTTAAAAAGAAAAAAGAACTTAATGATTTTCAAGAAGTTTTATAAAAACATCTATTCACTCAATCATGGTACTACACAGGAGTGAAAGAATTCTGTAGTCTTGTCAGAAACAATACCCCATGTCCTAGAACTGTGAAATGACAATCTTAAGACTTCACATGATCTGGTTTTAGTCTCTACTTATCATCAAACTGTCTTGATTTTGCTAGAAAATTAAAAAACCCCAAACCACTGAAATTTTTAAATTAAGACAGATCACTATGAGATCAAGGTTTAAAGCCTTTTTAGAAAGTCACATTCTTAAGACTACTAAGATAAAAGCAATACCAACCTTCTGATAGTGCAATGGATTATCAATGGCATAGGACAGCGTCGAGATAAAATTTGGCTTTGTAATCAGCGACGCACACTCCTGAATCAGAAACTGAGTCTTTAAAAATAAAAAGTGAATCTTCATTAGCACTAACATTCATCTTCTTCACAGACGCAGAGGTACTCAGAACATTAAAGTGTAATCCAATACTGTATATTGTTTCCATACCTTATCAAAATTAGCTCTTTAAAAATCCCATTTAAACTACTTAGAGTCTACTAGCAACAAGTTAAACATCAACACCTTTACAAAATAGTTTCCCTTGACAGATAACTGTAAGGAACAATATAATGACAAACCATTACCAGACTGAAAATCAAACCAAAGAAATTCTATCTAGAACAAAAGATCCCCTCTCTGCCTTACTTACTTGTCAAGCAGGACTTCCCCCATTCCTGTTTCCCACAGGCAGCTCTGATCCCCAGCAATCTAAGCCCGACCTAGGTAGCTATTAATGGTCTGCAGCCAGGCAGGAGAGGGGAAGGACAAAAAAAGGACAAGTCCCAACACCTTTCATTCATTCAGTCAGCTAAGATGATCTCTGGATGACTTGTAGGTGTTGTTTGCTACACAATGCCCAAGATGCAATTCACTGAACAATTAAATCTAAGTAAACATAAATTATGTTAAGCCCCAATACCTGATGAAAATCTTTGCCACTGCTTTTACCATCGCCACTGAAATCCACATGTGAAAATAGGCAGCGTAATAAATGCCTGTCTGCCTCAGGACCGTGCCGATTCACAATCTATAAAGACCAAAAATATAAATTTATAGTCACCATTAAGGAGAATTTTTTTTAAAAGTATCTACGCAAAATCCCAAATTACATTAATTGTTCATTTTGATTAAGAGTTATAGGAATTAATAAAATGAAGGTGCCAATATTTTATAATTGTTTTTTAAATGTTTCCTACAGTCACGGACAGGAAAAATAGAATAAATTAATTAGTCCATATAAATAACGGTGTGCACTTTGGTCAGTATCTAAACCAAAACACAAAGTAGCAAAAATGACATGCAATAAGAATAGAAAATGTTTTTTCTTTTTTTTTTTTTTTTAAGTTGTAAGGCAACAATTCTGTAACAAACTGTATTTATTAGAGTTTCACTTCTTCTATGCATTATAAATCACTCTAACACAACTTAACTCCTTAAAATAGACAACAAGGCAACGACTTAAATAAACCAGTCTGGAGACACCGGGTGGGCTCACTGGGTCAAGCATGCCGCCCCTGATCTCAGCTCAGGTCTCGATCTCAGGGTTTTGGGTTCAAGACTCAAGCTGGGCTCCACATTGGGCATAGAGCTTACTTAAAAAAATAAATACAAAAAAATAAAGTCTGACTTCAGTACTTTAGATCTTTAGATGCTGCCCCCAAGCTCCATTAGTTTCTTGCTGTTTCTCAAATTTACCAATGTTGGTACTTGCTATTCTAATTTAAAGTTTTAGGCATCTACATATGGGCTGTTCTCTCAGTTCCTTTCATAGCTACATGACCAGCCCCACCATCACACCTTTATCCTGCTTTACTTTTCCCCGTAGAGCTTATGGCCACCTGATAATTTCTGTTTATTTTCTATGTCCCTCACTAGACTAAGTTGCACAAGAGCACAGAATTTGTGTTGTGGTGCTCACTTCTTCACACCTAGAAAAGAGCTTAGCACAAAGTACAGAATAATCATTTACCAAATGCTTTTTAAAGATATTACAATTAATATTTTCTTACACTTTAGGCTAAGTATGGTACTGAGATTCCTTGGTTTTATCTTCAACAACTCTGTCAAAATTTACTGCAATTTTATAGATGAAGAGATGAACACTTGCATCAGATTTTATGAGCCTTAAATCCCATAGTGGATGAGCTGAGAAATCAGAATTCATAGTCCAACTCCAGAGCCTATATGCTTTCCACTGAATCGTAATTCTGTGGTACCTGGTTAAATTAACTTATTTCAGTTTCAGTTTTTCCCACCCCGAAAACGCAGGGAGTTAAATAAGTTAAATTAATTTTTACACTGTCCCACAGACATTTAAAATTAAAAATCAATAAAATCAAATAAGAACCTCTGCATCTCAAAAAATTACTGTAAACCTATTCACAATGTATTGGTTCTATGGGCTCTTACAGTTCCTTAAGTCCTATAAAAGCAGAGATTATTTTTTTTCATATCCCCTAGAATGATAAAAACATCTTAAAGAGGCAATTCAAATTAATCAGGAATAAAACTACTTATGCTCCAACCACCAAATGGACCTCTCCCTAAAATGAACAAGAATACTTGGCTTTGGGGCACCTGGGTGGCTCAGTCTATTAAGCCTCTGCCTTTGGCTCAGATCATAATCCCAGGGTCCTGGGATTGAGCCCATGTAGTGGGGGGTCTCTGCTCAGCAGGGATCCTGCTTCTCCCTCTCCCTGGCACTCTGTTTGCAGGCGTGTGCTTGCTTTATCTCTGTCAAACAAATAAATGAAACCTTTTGGAAGAAAAAAAGAGATTATCTGGCTTAAAAATATTTGACCACATACTAGATACTATGCAAGGTACAGCAAATGTAGCAGCAGAAGAGACCAATGGGCTCTATAGCTCTCATGAAGTATGATCTCACAAGGGAAAAAAGTATGAAGAATTTCTGATAATACTGTCATAGGGAAAAAAAACAGGGTTATGTGACATGGATAGGAGGGGGGAGTGGTGCCTCAGAAAGGCCTTCTCTAAAGATGTAACATATAATTGAGACTTAAAATACTGAGGTAACAACCACCACAGATAGAGCTTGAGGAAAGATCATTTCAGGCAAAAAGTAAATAGTATGCAGGGGCGCCTGGGTGGCTCAGTAGGTTAAAGCCTCTGCCTTCAGCTCAGGTCATGATCCCAGGGTCCTGAGATCAAGCCCCGCACTGGGCTCTCTGCTCAGCAGCAAGCCTGCTTCCCCTCTCTATCTGCCTGCCTCTCTGTCAACTTGTGATCTCTGTCAAATAAAATCTTAAAAGAAAAAAAAGTAAATAGTATGCAAATGCATTTAATAACAAAAAAAGTCAGAGGGAGTCAAGTTCAAGAGTCTAGATCATGGTTAAGGAACCTACCAACTTATCTGCTATTACACCAATCTAAAAATGGAAGAGATATTCCGCTAGACTGTTAAAAGCCAAAAAACAGAACAAAACACAAAAAACAGGGGTGCCTGGCTAGCTCAGTCAGTTAAGCCTCAGGCTCTTGGTTTCAGCTTGGGTCATGATCGCAGGGTTGTGGAAGTCTGTTCAGATTCTTTCTCCCTTCCTCCTCTGCCCCTCCCGGCTCATACTCTCATTTTCTCAAATAAATAAATAAAATCTTTAAAAAACAAAAAAATGTTTAAATTTTTAACTACAATAAACAGAATCTTATGACTGTCCCTTCTCATCCTTCCATTGACTTCTACAATATTATATAATTTTACAATTGCTTTTACAGCCACTCAATCTTACCAACAACCCTAGGAAGGACAGACAAACAATACCACATTATTACAGATAAAGATTCCATTTAGAAAATCAAGGTTGCAATGACTAACAAATGTCACATATAACTTGCAGGATAGTGGCATGATCTGAAGATATGTTTTGTAACTGGTAGGTAAACAGAATGTTCATTCAGTGATACCACGCTGTCCCTTCATTAGAAGAAAACTTTTTCTGTTTTGTTTTCCCTGAAACTCAAGTGCTATTTTAAAAGCATGATCTTAGATTACAAAGATGTTGAAATAAGATTTCATTGCTCCCACAAGATCAAGTCCTATGCACTTTCACTTAAAATTTAAACCATCCCACCCACTGGACAGGGGAGACCAGTAAAATAATTCAAAGTTTTAGATAAGTACATTACAATCTGATAATGAAATCTTTAGGCTACACTGAAAATAAACTAACTGTATCAAAAGCAAACTACAACACTTCTATAATGATCTGATCTGTAGCTAGAGTAACAAATTCTCATCTAGAATCAAATATTAAGAGGAACATTAACAAACAGTGCATTTACAGTGGTAGAGATTCAGAAAACCATGTGAAATGGTTAGAAAAATGGGGCACTATTTGCCCTAGAGAACACATGAGAAAAAAAGACTTAATTGTGTGAAGGGTAATTACATGTAATAATTAATCTTATACAGAGAAAGAGCCTCAAACATTTATTTTAGCTCATTATAAGAAAATTCCTAATAATGTTGTCCACAAATGGTAATGATTAATCTTACGAGGTAATCAACTAACTTCCATAGTAAGAAACAACAAAAATCCCTCTCTATTAATACTTGTTAAACCCTTCTTTGGGTGGAATGTTGATACACCAGCAGTTACCTGATGATTTATGCCTGCAACATAGCTCCAAAAAGCAGATTTTATATATATATATATATATGTGTGTGTGTGTGTGTGTGTGTGTATATATATATATATGGATATTCACACAAAAGCTCTAAAAGACTTATATAAAGAAAAATATAAAACCTAACAGATTATCTCAAAGGTTTAAAAAAAAAAAAAACAAGACACTACACAACTACGAAGTACCAATTTTAGGGCACCTGTAGCTCAGTCGGTTAAGCTCAAAGTCATCATCTCAGGGTCATGAGAGTCCCTCCCCCACTTCAAAAATAAGTATCAGATTTTTGGAATTTAAATTGAAGGCAGTAACTCTACCTTACAATAATCACAGTTTTAGACTGTAATACACTCTACAGAGGTAATGAAGCATCTTCATATTTACCATTTACCATACTTGTTAAACAATTTTAACTTTTAAAAAATACTGATTTTGGTTTTTATTACCCTATCTGTATGAATAACTTTGGGTTTCTATTAAATATTTTGAGTTTACTTGAATCCATTTCAATATATAATATATTTCCAGTAATGGGTGCCTGATTGGCTCAGTTGGTAGAGCACACTACTCTTGATCTCAGGTAGTTGAGTTCAAGCCCCACAGTGGGGGGCATGGAGCCCACCTTAATAAAAAAAAAAGAACAAAATAACAACCAAAAACCACATTTCTAGGAAGACTAAATCACTTTTTGAATAAAAGTTTTACAGATAACTTTGAGAACAAAAATTTTACATAATTATCAAGCAAATCTGAATTATTAAAAACGTATTCTCTAAATATTTAAAGTAATATATAAACAATGAAGCCAACACTATATCCACCTGGTGGTATAACTATGCCAAGAACTACTCTAAGTAACTTTAATATAGTAATCTGATGGTACCTCTCTAGTGAGATACTAGCCATATCTCATTTCATTGCACTTTGCAGGTCATGTTTTTTGTTTACTGAATTGAAGGTTTATGGCAACTGTTTACAGTGCCATTTCTACAGAAGCATTTGCTCACTTCTTGTCTGTCACATTTTGGTAATTCTCACAGTATTTCAAATTTGCCCATTATACTTCTTATGGTTATCTGTGATCAGTGACCTTGGATGTTACTATTAGAATTGTTTCAGGGCACCATGAACTACGCCCATATACAAGGGCAAACGTAATAAATATCTTGTGTGTTCTGTCTACTCCACCAACTGGCTGTTCCCCAAACTTCCATCTTTTACCTGAGACACAGCAATACTGAAATTAGACCAATTAATTACCCTACAATGGCCTCCTAAGTGTTGAAAAGTCAAACACATCTCACTTGAAATCAAAAGATAGAAATGATTAAGGTCAGTTGAGGAAGGCATGTTTAAAGTCAAAACAGGCCAAAAGCTAGTCCTCTTGTGCCTATGTTAGCCAAGGTGTAAATGCAAAGAAAAAAATTCTTAAAGGAAATTAAGTGGTACTCCAAAGAACATACAAATGATAAGAAAGGAGAAGAGTCTTCTTGCTGGTACGGAGAAAGTTTTGGGGGTCTACATAGATCAAACCAGCCACAGCATTCCCTTAAGCCAAAGCCCTAACCTCTCTCCAACTGTATAAAGCCTGACAAAGATGAGGAAGCTGCAGAAGAAAAATATGAAGCTAGCAGAGGTTGGCTCATGGGGTTTAAGGAAAGAAGCCATCTCCGTAAAAGCACAAGGTGAAGCAAAGGCTGATGAAGAAGGTACAGCAAGTTGTCCAGAAGATCTGGCCAGATAATGAAGGCTACTACAGTAAACAACAAATTTTCAATGAAGATGGAAACAGACTTCTAAAGCCTCGGCCTTCGGCTCAGGGTCCTGCGATAGAGCCCCGCATCGGGGGATAGAGCCCCGCATTGGGGGGGGGGGTCTCTGCTCAGCAGGGAGCCTGCTTCCTCCTCTCTCTCTCTGCCTGCCTCTCTGCCTACCTGTGATCTCTCTCTCTCTGTCAAATAAATAAATAAATAAAATCTTAAAAAAAAAAAAATGAGATGCCATTTAGGACTTTCACACCTAGAGAGAAGCAATGCCTACTTCAAAGGACAGGCTGACTCTCTTGTTAGGGACTAGTACACCAAGAGTCTGTATGTTGAAGCCAACGTTCACTTACCATTCTGAAAATCCTTGGGCCCTTACAAATTATGCTAAAGTGACCCTGCCCGTGCACTATATAAATCGAACAAAACCTGGAGGACAGCACATCTGTTTACAACATGGTTTACTGAATATTTACTGTTGAGACCTACTGTTCAGAAAGAGATTTCTTTCAAAATATTACTGATCCGTGACAACGCACCAAGTCACCCAAAAGCTCTGATGAAGATGTGTAACAAGATTAATATTGTTTTCTAGTCTGCTAACACAACATCCATTCTGCAGCCTGTATGGATCAAGTAGTCATCTCAACTTTCCAGTCTTACTATTTAAGAAATATCTTAATATTTAAGAAATACATTTCTTAAAGCTAGAGCCACTATAGATAGCAGTATTTTTAATGGATCTGAGCAAAGTAAACTGAACACCTTCTGGGAAGGATTTACCATTCTAGATGCCATCCAAGAAGAACATTCAGAATTCATGGGAAGAGGTCAAAATATCAACATTAACAGGAGTTAATGGAAGAAGTTGGTTCCAACCCTCAAGGATGACTTCAGGGGATGAAGACTTCAGTGGAAGAAGTAACTACAGATGTGGCAGAAATAGCAAGAGAACCAGAACTGATGATGTAACGTAACTGCTGCAATCTCATGATAAAACTTCAACAGATGAAGAGTTGATTCTTTTGAATGAGCACACAAAGTTTCTTGAGATGGAATTTACTCCAGGTGAAGATGTTGGAATGACAAAAAAGGTTAGAATATTGCATAAATTTAGCTGATAAAGCAGAAGGGTTTGAGAGGACTCAAATATTTTTTTTAAAGATTTTATTTATTTGAGAGAGAATGAGAGAGAGACAGAGAGCAAGCATGAGAAGAGGGAGGGTCAGAGGGAGAAGCAGACTCCCCTCAGAGCTGGGAGCCTGATCTGGGACATGATCCCAGGACTCTGGGATCATGACCTAGAGCTGAAGGCAGTCACTTAACCAACTGAGCCACCGAGGCGCCCAGACTCAAATATTTTTTTTAGGATTTTACTTATGTACGTATTTGAGAGAGAAAGCATGCACAAGCAGGAGGAGGATCAGAGGAAAAGGAACAGCAGACTCCACCCTGAGCAGAGAGTGCAACGTGGGGCTCCATCTTAGGACCCTGAGAGTTTATGACTGAGCCAAAATCAGGAGTCAGACGCTCAACCAATGGAGCCACCCAGGAGCCCAGGACTGACTCCAATTTGGAAATAAGTTCTACTGTGGGTAAAACGCCATCAAAGAACATCATACACTACAGAGAAATCATTCATAAAAGGAGAATCAATCGATGTGGCAATCTTCACTGTTGTCTCATGTTAAGAAACTGCCACAGCCACTCCAATCTTCAGCCACCACCACCCTGACCAGTCAGCAGCCATCAACAAAAGATAAAACCCTCCACCAGCAAAAAGATTAACTCTGCTCAAAAGGTTATATAACATGTTTTAGCAATAAAGTATTTTTTAATGGAAGTATGTACACTTTTTAGACATAATGATATTATACTTAATAGGCTACTACAGTATAAACGGGACTCTTAAAATTCACTTGACTCACTTTATTGCAATGATCTGGAACCAACTCACATTATCTGAGATATGCCTAGGAATACCTCTGGGATAGCCTAAGGGCACCCCTCCCTTCCCCCCACCTCCTAAAAAAATAAACCGTTTTCCATAACCATAGTGCTATTAACAACATCAGGACTATTAGTCTGAACTCTTGACTGTACAGTGTGGAACAGGGTAAATGGCTTTTCATATCACTGAAAATGGAATTTTGTGCATGGGGAAAAAAGAGAGAGAGAGATTTCAGATCATGAATTGAAAGTAAAGGTAAGAGGCGCCTGGGTGGCTCAGTCGTTAAGCAACTGCCTTCAGCTCAGGTCATGATCCCAGGATCTTGGGATCGAGCCCAGCATCGGGCTCCCTGCTCAGTCGGAACCTGCTTCTCCCTCTCCCCCTCTCCCTTGCTTGTGTTCCCTTTCTCACTGTCTCTCTGTCAAATAAATAAATGGAACCTTTAAAAAAAATTTTTTTTTTAAAAGCAAAGATAAATTAGGAATATCAGTAGTATCAGTATGAACTCTTGGTATATTTGCTCTTTAGCTTTGTCCATCGAAAGGCCTCATACTGAACAACTGATCATCAATGAGCAAACACAAGTGCTGAAATAATTTCCTAAGCCCAAAATGGTGCCATTACTACCCAGGGTGCCGTGTCAGCAAATCAAAACTTAGGTAACTTTCAAATCTCTATAAATGCTCCACTCAACCAGAAATGCAGTATATTTATATCACTGTATCAGTTAGCCAATACCCAAAGGTCAAGCCAACTCTGGGCCTTCTCATCTTAAATAAGGTTGACTATGTGGCCCCAACCAACCAGATGTTTTCCATATGTCTCTTCCTTGTTTTTTATTTATTATCCTATAAAAATAGCTTCTTTCCTTCTGCCCCATTTTGCAGTTCTCCTAAAGAGGATTGTCCACTTAATGAAGTACTAAAT
Organism: Lontra canadensis; assembly: GCF_010015895.1. Taxonomy (NCBI): domain Eukaryota; kingdom Metazoa; phylum Chordata; class Mammalia; order Carnivora; family Mustelidae; genus Lontra; species Lontra canadensis. Next base: position 25,444,402 of record NW_022631002.1, on the reverse strand, counting down.
AAAGTTTTTTCACATCACCTAAGTTGTCTCTCTTAATCACTTTTTAACTCAAGAGACAATCTCCATATCCAAAACCAAGGCCTCTTAAAGAAACTGCTAATTCCAGGTCCAAAGCAAAAAATACACAAGATGACTCTAGAATATTTTGGTTTCCAGTGTTTCTGAAATGATATCAAGGACTATAAATATTACAAAATAGGAGGACAAGGGACTCCAAAGCCAGCAAGAATAAGCATTCACTGGCCAAAGAGTTTCATCAGTAATACTTTTCAATAAACTCAAATATATCAAATATGTTAAAAATACATAAGTTCCTGGGGCATCTGGGTTGCTCAGTAAGTTGAATGAATGACTCTTGATTCCAGCTCAGATCATCTCGGGGTTGTGGGATTGAGCCCCACATCGGACTCTGCACTGAGGGGAGTGTGCTTGGGATTCTCTCCTCCTACCCCTACTCCCATCCACACACATGCATGCATGCATGTTTGCTCTCTAAAAAGATAAACCTAAAAAAAAAAAAAAAAATACACGAGGGGCGCCTGGGTGGCTCAGTGGGTTAAAGCCTCTGCCTTCGGCTCAGGTCATGATCCCGGGGTCCTGGGATCGAGCCCCGCGTCGGGCTCTCTGCTCAGCGGGGAGCCTGTTCCCCGCCCCCCCTGCCTGCCTCTCTGCCTACTTGTGTTCTCTGTCTGTCAAATAAATAAATAAAATCTTTAAAAAAAAAAAAAAAAAAAGAAAAAGAAACATTGCACTAGAATGTCAGGCAGAACTTTTCCAGTCTTAAAATGTCTATTCACCAGGCCAGCAAAATTCACACTATGGATAATTACAAGACAAACAATCTGATTTAACAAAATAAGCACTGCTGGGACGCCTGGGTGGCTCAGTTGGTTGGACGACTGCCTTCAGCTCAGGTCGTGATCCTGGAGTCCCGGGATCAAGTCCCACATCGGGCTCCCAGCTCCATGGGGAGTCTGCTTCTCCCTCTGACCTTCTCCTTGCTCATGCTCTCTCTCACTGTCTTGCTCTCAAATAAATAAATAAAATCTTTAAAAAAAAAAAAAAACAAAAACAAAATAAGCACTACTAACAAATTAAGTACTACTTAATAAGTACTAAGAGTGAGGGAAAACCAAAGATTTTAAAAGAGATCTGATAAGAGCTAATGCAACATACATATTATTTGGATCCTAATTCAAACCCAAGTGTAATAAAAATTTTTCAGATGAGGCAAAACAAGAAATTTGAGTGTTAACTAGATAGTACATGTTTAAAAAATACTGTTTTGTTTTGTTTTTGTTTTTAAGAGACAGCATAAGTATCAGCCCATGAAAGCTGGGAAGGGGCAAAGTGGGAGAGAAAGAGAATGCCAAGCAGGAGCCACACCCAGTGCAGAGCCCCAAGTAGTGTTCCTTCTAATCCACCCTCAGATCATGACCTGAGCAGAATGTTTAATCAACCGAGCCACTAAGGCACCGCATAACACGTTTTAAATTAAAATGTGAGAGAGGAAAAAAAATAAAATGTGAGAGAGGGGCGCCTAGGTGGCTCAGTCAGTTAAGCATCCAACTCTTGATTTCTGCTCAGGTCATGATCTCAAGGTTGTGAGATCAAGCCCCGCATTAGGGTTCATGCTCAGCATTGAGTCTGCATGTCTCTCTCCCTCTTTGCTTTTCCTCCAGCTCATGCACGTGCTGGCTCTCTGTCTCAAATAAATAAAACCTTTAAAAAAAAAAAAAAAAAAAGTGGGGCGCCTGGGTGGCTCAGTGGGTTGAGCCTCTGCCTTCGGCTCAGGTCATGATCTCAGGGTCCTGGGATCGAGCCCCGCATCGGGCTCTCTGCTCAGCAGGGAGCCTGCTTCCTCCTCTCTCTCTGCCTGCTTGTGATCTGTCAACTAAAATAAATAAAATCTTTAAAAATAAATAAATAAATAAATAAAATTTTTTTAAAAAGTGACTAAAAAAACTAACGTGGTACATAGCAGATGATTAAATAGTAGCTGCATAAAATTGTCAGGACACATTCTGACCAACACAGCTTTCAGAATTTATCCTAAAGAATTAATCTGAATAAAGGAAAAAAGGTTGGTAAGTCTTCAATGATGAGGTGTTACTGGATTTGTTTCTTCAAAGATGAAAATTCCAGGATTTAGAACGACCTAAAGGCCCTCAAATTCAGATTGAGGAGGTTAGGTTTTGTTCTCTACTAAAAGGACCCCTGAAGGTATTAGAACAATGAACTTAAGCACTGTAATTCATCAAAGCATTAATTGCAATAAACCCTATAAGCATAAAAAGATGATTACAACATAGTATATACACTGAAATACTACATGAAAAGAAAAAAAATCAAATAGGAAATGAGTAATTCCAAGAATTCAGCTCTTCCATTAGAAAGGAAAGGAGAATAGCCCAAGAATGAATTTCTAAGAATTTATCCTACATAACACATACATGCAAAAAAAAAAAAAAAAAAAAAGTTTTAATGCACTGTCAACAGCAAAAGCAAAAAAAGTATATAATCTAAATGTCCATAAATAGTGAAATAAATGTTTCATCCATATAATGGTTTCCTATACAGCCTTAAAAGAACAAACTTTTTATGTACAGGATAATGAGTAATTTTTTTTTAAGGCAGGCTCCACGCCCAACTGTGCTCAAACTCAAAACCCCAAGAGATCAAGAGTCATATGCTCTACTGACTGAGCCAGCCAGGCACCCCAAGAATAATTTCTACGACAGACTGGTAAGTTAAAAAGGAAACAGGGACACTTAAGTGGCTCAGTCAGTTAATGCTCTGCCTTTGACTCAGATCATGATTCTAGAGTCTTGGGATCAAGTCCCACATCAGGCTCCTTTGCTCAGTGGGAAGCCTGCTTCTCCCTCTGCCCCTCCTCCGCTTGTACTCCAACAAATAAATAAAATCTTTAAAATAAATTAAATAAAATTAAAAAGAAACAATCAAGATACAGAAAACTATGATATGCCAACATGTGAAAAAAGAATGGAAAGTATTTTACTAAGTTTTTTAACTTTTTAAAAATAGTTTTATTTAACCTGATTCAGCTTTATCAAAATAATATTTTACTATTTTCTATGTGCAAGCATCTTTGGAAGAACATTTAAGAAACAGCAAACATCAGTTGCCTGTGGGCAGAGAAAAAGTGGGTAGCTGGGGTAATCAGGTTAATATATTACCTATTTTAAAGACCTGAGTGGCTCAGTCAGTTAAGCATCTGCCTTCAGCTCAGGTCATGATCTTGAAATCCAAGGACTGAGCCCTGAATCAGGCTCCCTGCTCAGCAGGGAGTCTGCTTCTCCCTCTGCTCCTCACCCTGCTAGTGCTCTCTCAAGTAAGTAAATAAAATCCTTTTAAAAAAAAGGTGGGGGGGCGCCTGGGTGGCTCAAACTGTTAAGTGTCTGCCTTTGGCTCAGGTCATCTCTGGGTTCTGGGATCAAGCCCCCACATCAGGCTCTCAGCTCAGAAGGGAGTCTGCTTCTCTTTCCCCCTCAGCCTCTCCCCCCAACCCGTGCTCTATATCCCTCCCTCCCTCAAATGAATAAATAAAATCTTTAAGAATGAAAAAACAGGGGCGCCTGGGTGGCTCAGTGGGTTAAGTCTCTGCCTTCAGCTCAGGTCATGATCTCAGGATCCTGGGATCAAGCTCTGCATCAGGCTCTCTGCTCAGCAGGTAGCCTACTTCCTTCTCTCTGCCTACTTGTGATCGGTCTCTCTCTCTGTCAAATAAATAAATAAAATCTTAAAACAAAAATAGAATAAAAAAATAAAAATTAAATTACCTCCAAACACACACCCCAAAAACAAGGAAAGGAGAAAAAACTCCCAAACAATTAATTCTTAGATTTAGCTCAAAGAATCAGGCACCTATTTCATTTACAAGTTTGTATGTATGTACTACCTACCTTATGTAACAACTGTTAACTTATAATGTAGAAAAAGGAAAATTTCCTTTTTTTAAATAATGCTTAGGACAGGAACTGTACTAGGTGCCTCTTAACTTCATTTAATCCTAAGAAGGCTGTCAGACAAATTTTATATTTATCCTTATTTTGCAAATGAAGAAAATAAGGTTCAGAGAAGTTACCTACTGTCACACAACTTGTGAATTTTAATTTAATAATATATACAATTTTAAGTGTAATACTCCATTTATTAATGAGAAGGGGCACCATCACTACAACTGAAGTATAGTATACTATTTAACTTTCATAAAGATTGAATGAAATGCTCTATAAAACAAACTTGTACTTAAGAACAGTTTAATTTTTAAAAATTGGGGGATCAGGACACCTGGGTGGCTCAGTCCATTATGCATCTGTCTTCAGCTCAAATCATCATCTCAGGGTCCTGGAATCAAGCCCCACAGAGCCCCACATCAGGCTCCCCACTCAGCAGGGAGTCTGCTTTCCCCTCTCTCACTGCCCCTCCCCCACCCATGAGCACGTTCACACTCTCTAATGAATAAATTAAATCTTCTTTTAAAAATAGTAAATATTGGGGGGGTCAATGGCAAAAAAAACTGGGGGGCAAAGGATGAGAACTGACATTTTCTCCAAAGATACACAAAATGCCCATGAAAAGATGTTCAACATCATTAGCTACATAAGCAAAATAATGAGGTACCTGTTCACATCCACTAGAATGGGTATAAACAAAGACAAAAAATAACAAGTGTTAGTGAGGATGAGGAAAAATTGGAACCCTCATTCACTACGTGTGGAAATGAAGTGATGAGGTGCCCTGGATAAAGTCTGACAGTTCTTCAGAAAGTTAGAGTTATCCTATAACCCAGCAATTCCATTCTTTCATATATACCAAAAATATTAAAACCAAATATCCATCCAAAAAGTCATAAACAAATGCTGAAAGCCACACTACTTGCAACAGCCACAAAATGGAAACAAATTAAATATCCATTTTACAGATAAACTGGAGAATATTCAAAGAACTATTATTATTATAAATAATATTCACATCATATTATTACTCATAAAAAGGAATGAAGTACGGACACAGACGCCAACATAGATGAATCTTTTTCTTAAAGGGGGGGAAGTGAGGGAGAGCATCTTAAGCAGGCTCAACACCCAGCACAGAGCCCGAGGAGTAGCTCAATCTCGCCACCCTGAGATCCTGACCTGAGCCAAAATCAAGAGTCAGACATTTAACTGACTGAGCCACCCAGATGCCCCAACAAGACGTATGAATCTTGAAAGCATTGCGCTAAGTGAAAGAAGACAGGCACAAAAAGCCACATCTGTTGTGACTCCATCTATGTGAAATATCCAGAAAGGCAAATCCATAAAAGCGGAAAGATTAGTGGTTGCCAGGAGCTGGAGAGAGGAGGGAGAGCAACTGCTAATGGATTCAAGTATTTCTTTTTGAGGCGATGAAAACATTCTGGAGTTAGATGGTGATGATTAAGTAACTTTGTGAATCCACTAGAAACTACTGAATTGCACATTTTATAAGGGGGAGTTTTACAGTCTGTGAAATATATATGTATCTCAATTTTAAAATGTAGATAAGAAAAAAATGAGACTAAACCAAGTCAGGTATTTCATAATTTTTACAGAAAAATTTATATCTGTGACTCCTTAAAAAAAAAAAAAAAGATTGGGATAAAATCTCTTTTATATATTAAAGCTGAGGAGAATGTTCTTTCTACTCATTCCTTTAATGGTACCTGTTTTCTATGTTTACTTACATGTTGTATTTCCTGCTGGCTGGCTCGGTAGTTTTTCTTGGTTAAATTGTCCACCAGGTAGCTGATTTGAGACAAGGCCAGCGAGAGCGAGTCAAGATTCATTGCTGGTTGGGGCGGAAGCAGGCGGCCGAGCCCGGCGCAAAATCACCATTATTCCCCTTTAGTCACCTCAGAGGCAGGTTAATGCTTTCCTTGTAATTAGCCTATATCTGATGTCTGTACAGTGTCTTTAGTTCTTCTTTACCAGGGGTATTACTCTGTTCTGAAACATGGCACCTGTTTTAAAAAAAGAAAAGGATAAAAGTCAGATTTTTTATTTAGTTTTTTATTAGGGGAAAAAGTTAAAACATTATCATCTCTCCATCTTAGTACCTGAAATCCCACTAAAGACTCAGGGAAAAAAAATTAGTATGTCTCAACCACCAATTACAGAAGATGCCAAGTCTGAAAAGTAGGCAGGGCCAGTATAAAAAGAAAGTACCCCCCCCTTAAAAAGCTGGAGTTTAGCAAGACAACCTGTATTATCTGGATGTCTATTTATAAATCTACTTCAAAATGATTATTTATACTATACCCTTTAGAAACAGGAAAGTACTTAGAATTAGGGTTCATGGAAAGAAACATTCATCTGACATTTTCCATTTTCTGTTCCTCTTCCCAGAGCATCTACAGCCTATTTACAAGATCCCATTTATTAACTTTTACTCCTCATGCACTGTTTTGGAATCAGTTTGGTCCTACAGTTGTACCTTGGGATATATGTTTCAGGTATTTGAATCACTGTCTCAAAGGCAAGTAAGGGCTTCAGAACCCAAATTCCTTCCCACACTGATGAAAATTTTACTAGGAAGATTTAGAAAGGGAAGCCCAAAGCAGAAAATGACAGGATGCTTATCAGTTTAATTCCAACCATGGGCTGTGTCAAAGTAACTATTCTGTATTACAAAAAAAGTGGGGGGGAGGGAAACCACAAATTTTTCTTATGAATTCATCAAGTATTGCTGCTGAAACACAAAAATCTGAAACAGATGAACTTACATACAACTTCAGGCTGTGAAATCAGCTCATGATTTCATTACAATCAGAAAATTCACAAAGATTAAAAGACCCTCTTAAGGGCATTTAAAACCTTTACCTTTAACAATTTCTAAACGAATTAGAAACACTACATTGTTTTGTTCTGTTTCTTGTTATACAAAGCAAAAGCTAGACCAATGGTATCCCTACATGTGCTCCTCAAAAAAGAATAGGAGGCTTGAAAATGTGCCAAGATGTTTTTTGTTCATTCTAAATAACATGTGAGAAGTTAAAGACAAATTGCATTACTATCTATCCATTACATGCAACTAAACTTGCCTGCTATAAATCTTAGAGCTTTCTTCATGTTCTGGTCCTAGCATATTTTCTGTATCAGACCAATAAAATTATCCAAGTTTGATAACATACTAACAAGAAGACAGGCAAAAAGAGGACTCATCAGACTATTAACAACAGTATTGTGTACAACATTTCTTGAAATTTAAATTGGCAATACTACAAAAAGTGTTTATTACACTATCCTTAAACCTTTAATTCCACAATTAGGAATGTATCCCCGCCCCCAAAAAAAGTATCTCTCCATAACTATGAGTTCTTTTTGCCTCAAGAACTCAAAGGACACATATTTTCAGCTAAGTCTATCTCAGCAAAAAGAAAAAGTGAAGTAAAACAGTAAGAAGTAACTCTTCGGGAGCACCCAGGTGGCTCAGTCAGTTAGGTGTCCGACTCAATTTCAGCTTAGGTCATGATCTCCAGGTTGTCTGGCCAGCAACAGGCTCCAACACTCAGGGGAGAGTGGGCTTGGCTTCAGATTCTCTCCCTCTGCCCCTCCTTTGGCTCAATGCACTCCCAAATAAATAAATCTTTAAAAAAAAAAAAGTCTTAGTTGAATCAAGAAAGCCCTTGACTATACAATGAAACTACAAAACTCTGTTGAAATCAAAGATGACACAAACAAATGGATACAAATGTTAATAGATTAGAAGAGTTAATATTCTTAAATGTCCACACCACCCACTCAGCCGGTTAAGCATCTGAAACTTGATTTCAGCTCAGGTCATGATCTCAGAGTTGTGAGACGGAGCACCACATCAGACTCAGCAGTAAGCATGGTGCCTACTTAAGATCCTCTCTCCCTCCCTCCCACGCTAAAACAACTAATAAAAATAATTTTTTTTAATTTAAAATAATTTTTTTTTTAATTTAAAATTTGAATGGTGTCTTGGTTGCTCAGTGGTTTAAGCCTCTGCCTTTTGCCCAGGTCATGATCTCAGGTCTTGGAATCGAGCCCCAAATCGGGCTCTCTGCTCAGCAGGGAGCCTGCTTCCCCCTCTTTCTCTGCCTGCCACTCTGCCTACTTTTAAAATTTTGGGGTGAAAAAAAACACAAAACAAATGTCCATGCCAAGGGTGCCTAGGTGGCTCAGTGGGTTAAGCATCTACCTTTCGCTCAGGTCATGATTCTGAGGTCCTGGGGCCAAGCCATGCATCATCCTCCTTCTCCCTCTAATCTTCCTCCCCCACCCCCACCCTCCTTGGTGCTCATGTGCTCGCTGGGAAATAAATAAAATCTTTTAAAATTTTTAATTAAAAAATAAATAAAATGTCCATGCCACTCAAAGCCATATAGATTCAACACAAACCCTATGAAAATTCCAATGGCATTTTTCACATAAATAGGAAAAAAATCCTAAATTGGTATGGAACCACAAAAGATCCTCAAAAGCCCAAGCACTCATGAGAAAGAGAACAAAACCAGGGGCGCCTGGGTGGCTTAGACTGTATAAGCATCTGCCTTCAGCTCAGGTCATGATCCCAAAGTTCTGGGACTGAGCCCTGCATCAGGGTCCCTGGCTCAGCAGAGAGCCTGCTTCTCCTTCTTCTGCTGTTCCCCCTGCCTGTGCTCTCTGGCTCTCACTTGCTCTCTGTCAAAATAAATAAATGAAGTCTTAACAATAAAAGAACAACTGGAGGCATCACACTTCTTGAACTCCAACTGTACTACAAAGCTACAGCAATTAAAACTGTATGGTACCAGCATAAGAAGAGACCCACAGACCAAAACAACAGAAGAGAAAGCATATACAGTCAAACAGTACTTGGTAAGGGAGACAAGAACAACCAATGGAGAAAGGATAGTCTCTTCAATAAACAGTTCTAGGAAAACTGGATAACTACATGCAGAAAAATCAAAGTGGACCTCTATCTTACACCACTCACAAAAATTAACTCAAAATGGATCAAAGACTTGAACAGAAGACCTGATAACCAAACAAATTCCTAGACAAAAACATACAAAGGAGGGTACCAGGGTGGCTCAGGGGGTTAAAGCCTCTGCCTTCGGCTCAGGTCATGGTCCCAGGGTCCTGGGATGGAGCCCCACATCCAGCTCTCTGCTCAGCAGGGAGCCTGCTTCCCCCTCTCTCTCTGCCTGCCTCTCTGCCTACTTGTGATCTCTGTCAAATAAATAAATAAAATCTTTAAACAAACAAACAAAAAACAAACATACAAAGGAAACTTTCAGGGAAAGTCTTGGCAATGATTTCTTTTTTTAACATGATACCAAAAGCACAGCAAAAGAAAAAAATAACAAATGCGACATCAAAATTAAAAGTTTCTTCACAACCAAAGAAACAACAAAATGGAAAGACAACCTACAGAATGAGAGAATATTTGCAAAACACGTACAAGAGGTTAATGTACTAAATTTATTTTTTTAATATCTTATTTATTCATTTGAGAGAGAGACAAAGAGTACAAGAGGAAAGCCAGAGGGGGAGAGAGACGCAGACTCCCTGCTGAGCTCAAAGTCAGACATGGGCCTTGATCCCAGGACCTGGAGATCATGACCTGAGCCAAAGGTAGACACCCAACCATCTAAGCCACCCAGGCACCCCTATATTAAACTTATTTAAAAAAAAAAAAAACAAAAACAAAAAAAAAACACTCCTACAACTCAGTAACAAAAAAAAAAATCAAAATCCAATTAAAAAATGGGCAGAGAACCTAAATAGACATTTTCCCAAAGACAACATCAAAGTAGCAAACAGGTATCTGCAAAGGTGTTCAACATCACTAATCAAGGGAAATGCGTATCAAAATCAGAATAAAGTATCATCTTAGACCTGTAAGACCCGCTAGCAACAAAAAGATAAGAGATAACTGTTGGAAAGGATATACAGAAAAAGGAAACTTTGTACACTGCTGGCTGGACTGTAAAGTGGTTCTACAACTATGAAGAACTAGTAGAACAGTAGAACAGTGCTGAAGAAAAAATTAAATCAAAAAGATTAAAAATAGGGGTGCCTTGCTGGTTCAATCAGTATAGCATGTGACTCTGGATCTCAGGATTTTGAGTTCAAGACCCACTCTGGGCACAGAGCCCACTTAAAAAACTAATAATAATTAAAAATAAAACTACAGGGGCGACTGGGTGGCTCAGTGGGTTAAGCCTCTGCCTTCGGCTCAGGTCATGATCACAGGGTTCTGGGATCGAGCCCTGCATCGGGCCCTCTGCTCAGCGGGGAGCCTGCTTCTCCCCCCATCTCTACCTAACTACTTGTAATTTGTAATCGCTCTGTGTCAAATAAATAAATAAAATCTTAAAAAATAAAAATAAAACTACCATACATTCCAGCAATCCCACTTCTGGGTATATATCCAAAGGTAATGAAAAGAGGTTACTGAAGAGATATATGCACTCTGATGTTTACTGCACCAATATTCTAATAACCAAGATATGAAAACAACCAGGATGCGTGGATGGCTCAGTTGGAACGTGTGACTCTTGATCTCAAGGTTGTGAGTTCGAGCCCCAGGCTGGGTATAGAAATTACTTAAAAATAAAATGTTTAGGGGTATCCGCCTTCGGCTCTGGTCATGATCCCAGGGTTCAAGGATTGAGCCCCGCATCGGGCTTCCTGCTTGGCGGGAAGCCTGCTTCTCCCTTTCTCACCATGTGAGAGATAGATACAGAGGTACTGGTATATCTGGTTGTGTTCCCTCTCTCACCGTGTCTCTCCCTGTCAAATCAATAAATAAAATCTTTTTAAAAAATAAAAAATTAAATTAAATAACATTTAAAAATAAACTCTTTAAAAAAATTTATGGAAACAACCTAAGTGTCTGTCAACAGATGAATGGAAAAAGATATACACACACACAGAGGAATACTTTTTAGTAATGGAGGGGGAAAAAAAATACTGCCATTTGTGACAATATGGATGGCCTTGAGAACATTATGCTGAGATAAATAAGACTGAATAAGACAAATACTATATAATATCCAGTATTATGGGATCTTAAAAACGATTCAGAAACGGAGAATACTGTGGTTGGTGGGAAGTCAAAGGGGGTGATGGTGGTAGTGGTAATTATGATGAAGGTGGTCAACAGGTAACTTTCAGTTATAATCATTAAGTCCTAAGGATGTAACATAGGCCATGGTAATTATAGAGTAAATCTTAAAAGTTCTCATGACAAGGGAAAAAGAATTTTTTTTCTAACTATGGGAGGTGGCACATTTGTTGTTCTTTTTAAGCAGACTCCAAGCCCAGGGTGAAGCCCAGCATAGAGCCCAACACAGGGCCTGAACTCAAGAACCTTGGATCTAAGACCTGAGGTGAGATCAAGAACTAGACACTTAACAAACTGCACCACCCAGGTGTCCCTGGATAGTGGTAGATGTTAACTGTATTCATCAGAGTGATCATTTCACAATATACAGAAATACTGAATCATTCTTTATGTTGTACACCTGAAATTATTATAATACTCTATGTAGACTGTATCTCAATCTAAATAAATAAATAATTTAAAAACCAAACTCAAGGGGTACCTGGGTGACTCGGTTGTTAAGCATCTGCCTTCAGCCCAGGTCATGATCTCAGCGTCCTAGCATCAAGCTCTGTATCAGACTCCCTCCTCGGTGGGAGCCTGCTTCTCCCTCTCCAGCAACCCTGTACTTATGTTCCCTCTCTCTGCCATAAATAAATAAAATCTTAAAAAAAAAAAAAACCTCAAAAAAAAAGAGCGAAGTAGTCATCAGGGGGTGGAGAAATGAGTGTTTAAGGGTAAAAACTTGCAACCTACCAATAAATAAGTCCTAGAGATCTAATACACAATACAGTGATTATACACAACAAAACTGTATCATAGGGGTGACTGGGTAGCTCAGTCAGTTAAGTGTCTGATTCTTAGTTTTGGTTCAGGTCATGATCTCATGGGTGTGGGATCAGGCCCCAAGTCAGGTTCTACACTCAGCAGGGAGTTTGCTTGAGGTTCTCCATCCTCTCCCTCTGCCCCTCCCCCCACTCACACAACCGCATGCTCTCTCTCTCTCCCTCTCTCAAATAAACAAATCTTTAAATTAAAAAAGTTGATTCATGGGGTACCTGGGTGGCTCAGTTGGTTAAGCAACTGCCTTCAGCTTAGGTCATGATTCCAGAGTCCTGGGATTGAGTCCCACATCAGGCTCCCAGCTCTGTGGGGAGTCTGCTTCTCCCTCTGACTTTCTCCCCTCTCATGCTGTCTCTCTCTCAAATAAATAAATAAATAAATCTTTAAAAATTTTTTTTAAAAAGTTGATTCAGGCAAGAATCACCAATACCTTAAAAAACCTAAAAAAGGTTGCTGGCACAGCTGCACACTACTACCCAAAAAATTACCTACTAATTGCAAAAGGAAAAAAATGTCCCTTTATAATACAGCTATGGCAGTCACTACCTTAACTAAAATAGTACTTTATTACTAATGGCAAATCTGCCCAACATATGTATCTACTGATGTGCTGCAATATGGAGTTATCACCTTGACGTATTCTTGCCAAAAATGATTAACATAAACATAAACCACATTAATATATGGCTAATACCTCTGTATCTATCAATTCCCAGGAAATAAAAGGTTAAAGGGACAGGTTTAAACTACACAGGAGATCTTATCAGATAAATGCAAGTACTGGTTCATTCTACCAGGCCACTGGCCTGCACTTTTCAAAAGGTCAGTAGAGAGAGGAAAAAATGGGGTCTGTTCTGATTATGAAATTACAATACAAAAGCATAATGTGAACCTTAATGAAATCGTGACTTTAAAAAGTTATTAAAAACAGGGTGGCACAGTCAGCTGAGTGTCAAACTCTTGGATTTGCCTTGGGTTGTGATCTCTGCACTCAGTGCAGTCTGTTTGGGACTCTCCTGCCCTCAAATAAATAAATAGATCTTGAAAGTTGTGAAAGATATTCTTTAGGCGACTGGAGTTTTTATAAGAGTATTTAATATTCTTAGCTGTAGTGTGTCTATGCAAGAAGGTCTTTTTTTAAAAAAAGGATGCCTCGGGCACCTGGTAGGCTCAGTTGGCTAAGCGGCTGCCTTCAGCTTAGGTCATGATTTCGGGGTCCTGAGATAGAGCCCACATCCAGCATCCTGCTCAGCAATGAGTCTGCTTCTCTCACTCTCCCTCCGTGCTCTCCCTCTCTCAAATAAATAAATAAAATCTTAAAAAAAAAAAGAAAAAGGACATCTTAATTTGCAGGAGATATATGCAAGTGTATGTATCTTCAAACCAGTAAAAATATATAAATAGGGATGGGCAAAATGGTGAAGGGGAGCAGGAGGTACAGAGTTCCAGATACAGAATGAGTAATGAAGGAATGAAAGGTAAAGTATATAGAATATAATCAATAGTACAGTAATAATGTATGTTGACAGACAGTAGCAACACTTGTGGTAAGCGTAACATGGAATTGTCACATCACTATGTTGTACACCTGAAATTAACACTGTCCAATATACTTCAATAAAAAATATACGAATAACAGGGATGCCTGGGTGACTCAGTTAAGCCATTGCATTCAGCTCAGGTCATGATCCCAGGGTCCTGGGATAGAGTCCTGCATCGGACTCCTTGCTCAGCAGGGAGCCTGTTTCTCTCTCCGCCTGCTTGTGCACATGCTCTCTCTCTGACAAATAAAATCTTTAAAAAAGAGAGAGAGAAAAAATATATGAATAACAGAAAAAGTTATTATGGTAAGATGTTAATTATTGAATCTAGGAAGCAATTATGTTGCTCTACACTGTACTATTTTCATCTTTCTGCACATGTGAAATTTTTCTTAATAAAACTGGGGATAGGACACCTGGCCTGAGTGGCTCAGTCGGTTGAGTGGCTGCCTTTAGCTCAGGTCATGATCAGGCTCCCTGTTCAGCGGGGAGCCTACCTCTCCCTCTTCTTCTGCCTGCCACTCTGCCTACTTGTACTCTCTCTCAAATAAATAAAATCTTAAAAAAAAAAAAAAAAAAAACTGGGGATGAAAGACATGTATTACTTTTATAACTTAAAACAAAGATTACAAGCATGTAATGTGATTTCCAAAAACTGACTTTCTTTAAAGATTTTATTTTAGAGAGAACAAGAGAGAGGGAGAGCACAGAGGGAGGGACAAAGAAAGAATCTCAAGCAGAATTCCTGCACCATACTCAGGGCTCAATCCCACAACCATGAATCATGACCTGAGCTGAAAACAGGTACCAGACGCTCAACCAGACTGAGCCACTCAAATGTCCCCCAAAAGCTGACTTTATACTCAACAGTATTTTAGCTTTTAGGACTATCAAGTAGTTTTTATAAAATGAAAGTTTAAGTAGTAGCAATTTTTTTTTTAAATCCAAAATTTAAACCCACAGGACAAGCAACTACACATAACAAAAGGCTAGATCAAAAGTGACTCAACCTCTATACCGTCCCCTCCCATTTGTAAAAATAAGGCCTCATCTAAAGCAGAGCTTTCCCAAAATGGTAGATCTTTAAGGGGTAAGAGGTAGAGCAGAGAGATAAGAATCTTCTACGGCCTCAAGACAGTCTCCTAGATTGCTCTGGAGAGCAGTACAAACCAGTCTACCCTCTGATAACATCAGCTGGTTAACAGAAGGAAGTATTCAGGACAGGCAAAGTGGATGAGATAGATGCTTTATCATCTAACATCTGCTGTAAGAGTTTGCTGAAAAGCAAGTAGCTGTCAATCTCCCACGGAACTGTTGGAGAAGTTTACATATGCCACAGAATACAGGCAGGCCGGCCAAGATGTGACTAACTGGTCCAGCATGATGATATGGAAAGGCTGAGTAGCAGGTTCTTGAGAGAAGGAACTAAAACTCCTAAATCTCTTGTCTTCTCTGTTTTGGTGACATGTGAGATAGCTGTAATGTCTTACAATGTGCAATGTACACAAATTCTCATATTAAATGTTTATCATTACTTTTACCTAATTATTTTTACTGCTGGGCTCAAATACATTAAAAAATGTTTAAAAGTCGATTATCATATTTTGTCCAAAAAGAAGATAAAGGGCCATCACCTTTAAATATTTCAAATTTGGGCCGCCTGGGTAGCACAGTGTACTGAGCGTCCAGCTCTTGGTTTTGGCTCAGGTCATGACCTCACGGGTCCTGGGACTGAGCCCTGTGTTGCCTCCACACTCAGCAGAGAGTCTACTTGAAGATTTTCTCTCTCTACCTCTCCCGGCTGCTAACACATGTGGGGGTGCTCTCTCAAATAAGTAAAATCCTTTAAAAAAAAAAAAAACCTCTCCCTCTGCCCCTTCCCCAGCTTGTACTCTATCTCTCAAATAAACCTTAAATATTTCAATTTTAAGTCTTTGAATGGATCTAAAGATATCTTAAATATACCACCTTTATGCAAATGAAATTTCTCTCTGATGATGACTGTCAATAATCTGGAGATCATCAAAATGTACGTAGACCTTTCAAACCATAAAACCGACATAAACCTGATTGCAGAAACCAGCTCAAGTTCACTAAACTATGAAAATATTTTTAATTAGAAAAATTTACTACTATACCATTCCTTATTTCATCAGGATTGTATAAAATATCCCAAATGATCTCCTTCCATTTCATTCCAGGATACTCTATAAAAAAACCTTCATTTGCTAACAATGGCACTCCTATTAATTCAAATACTTGAGCCTAACTCCATGCCATATGAATACCTTAGATGCTACAGAAAAAAGTAAACACTATCTCAAGGGTCTTAACAGAATAAATACAGATTTTATTGTTCTGCTATGCAACGAAGGCAACTGTGTTTAAGAACTGGGAGATGGGTGGGTGCCTGGGTGGCTCAGTCAGAAGAGCACGATTTTTATCTCAGGGTTTTGAGTTCGAGGCCCATGCTGGGTGTAGGAATTACTTAAATAAATTTAAAAGAAAAAAAGAACTGGGAGATGGGAGAGAGACCTATTTAAAATGCTGACTCCTGGGGCGCCTGGGTGGCTCAGTGGGTTAAAGCTAACCTTTGGCTGCCTCTGGCTCAGCTCATGATCCCAGGGTCCTGGGATCGAGCCCTGCATTGAGCTCTCTGCTCAGCCGGGAGCCTGCTTCCTCCTCTCTCTCTCTGCCTGCCTCTCTGCCTACTTGTAATCTCTGTTTGTCAAATAAGTAAGTAAGTAACTAAGTAAGTAAGTAAGTAAATAAATAAATAAATAAATAAAATGCTGACTCCTAAGCACCACCCTACACCCACAGAATCAAAATCCTTGAGGAAAGAATACAGAACACTATATTTTAAGCATACTTTGCCGGTTATTCTTACGCATTTTAAAGGTTGAGAACCACTAACCTTACTAATAGCTCTGGAAAATGTTTTTTAAAAGTATACCAAACCAGGGCACCTAGATGGCTCAGTTAGTTGAGTGTCTAACTTCAGCTCAGGTCATGATCTCAGGGTCCCGGGAGTGGGCCCCACATCAGGCTCCACACACGGCAGGGGGAGTCTGCTTTTCCCTCTGCTCCTTTCCCCCTTTGACTCCTGCTCTCTTATTCATAAAAATAAAAAAAAAAATTTTTTTAAGTATATCAGTGGCACCTGGGTGGCTCAGTGGTTAAACCTCTGCCTTCAGCTTGGGTCATGATCTCGGGATCCTGGGATCAAGCCCCACATCGGGCTGTCTGCTCAGTGGGGAGCCTACTTCCCCCTCTCTCTCTGCCTGCCTCTCTGCCTACTTGTGATCTCTTGCTCTGTCAAATAAATAAATAAAATCTTAAAAAAAAAAAAAAAAGTGTATCAAACCGGGTGCCTGGGTGGCTCAGTAGGTTAAGCAACTGCCTTCAGCTCAGGTCATGATCCTCGAGTCCCAGGACGGAGTCCCGCATCCAGCTCCCTGCTCTGCCGGGAGCCTGCTTCTCCCTCTGACCCTCCTCCCTCTCATGCTCTCTCTTTTTCTCTCTCAAATAAATAAAATCTTTAAAAAAAAAAAAAAAGTGTATCAAACCTTAATGCAATCTCTACTAAGACGACAAGGAAAGCCCTTCACATCTGTTCCTTTTTCTCTCCTTAACTTCCAGTTGGGCCAAACATAGCTCTGTAAAAGCAATTTGGTCTCCCATTGCAATGAACCCAGCAATCTTGGTATTATCACATAACTTGCTCTAGATTTAAATATCAACAGGTACTTCAAGAAGCCAAATAGGCAAGACCCAGGCTACCAGTTTATTAAACTCCAACTTCCAACATTAAAAATATATGGGGGACGCCTGGGTGGCTCAGTCAGTTAAGCATACGACTCGATTTCAGATGTAGATGTATTTCCATAATTGGAGAAAATGAGAAGAGATCACTCAGCTAGACTACTTCTAAATTGGAATGGTACTTTTCAGAGTTGAGAATTTTCAAGGTCAAATTGTAGCATTATGAGAATTAAGTATTTGTTCACCTTTTTTTTTTTTTAGATTTTATTTCTTTATTTGATAGAGCGCACAAGCAGGTAAGAGTGGCAGGCAGGCAGAGGGAGAAGCAGGCTCTCCACTGAGCAGGGAGCCTGATTCAGGGCTTGATCCCAGAACTCTGGGATAATGACTGAGCCAAAGGCAGTTAACCAACTGAGCCACCCAGGTGCCCCTGTTCACCATTTTTTTAAATTTATTTTTAAGGGACCGCTACACCCACCATGGGGCATGAACTTAAAACCCCAAGATCAAGAGTTGCATACTCTACCAACTGAGCCAGACATATGCCCCTCCATATCTGTACCTATATATATCTATATCTCTATGCTTGCTTATTTTTAGAAAGAGATGTTCCAAGCAAGTACGGGGGGGGGGGATGCCCGCAAAGGGAGAGGGAGAGAGACTCTTAAGCAGGCTCCACACCCAGAAAGAGCCCAACTATCTCACAACCCTGAGATCATGACCTGAGTCAAAATCAAGAGTCAGCCACTAAACTGACTGAGCCGCCCAGAAGTCCCTAGAGACAATATTTAAGAGAACATTAAAGAACTGGACAGCAGAGGTAAGATGATTTCAAAAAACAAAAAACAAAAACAAAAACCCCTGTGTTGCACCTCCAAAATCACTGCCTAAATAATTGTTTTAATACCAATTCCTACCAATTTTAGGAATTTAATACCAATTCCTAAAACAAACAAACCCTGGTATCTCCAACCTTACATAAAAGAGTAATAAGAGTTTTAGAACCCTAAAGCCCCAATTCTGCACTGAATACTCAGCAGTCATCTTTAATTCATTCCCTTTTCCTCCATCAAACAAACAACTATTTAACATCATACCATGTGAAAATGGCCTAAGTATCTATCAAAAGGGCCATGGTTAAGTAAATCATAAAAAGGAATATTATGTAATAACTTTAAAAAGGAGTTAGGAAGAATGGAAATAATCTATTGGGAGGAAAGCAAGTTACAGAACAGCATTCTGCATATGTGTATGTCCTTATATGCAGAGCACCTAGAATGATACAAAAATAACTATCTGAAAGGATAGATGAAAGGAGCTAGGAAGGGAACTGTAAATTTTTTTCCCCTACTGAAATAGAAAAGTAATTTAAGTAAAATATCAGGTCAACAAAATTTTGCATATTCCAAGATTATCTATACAAAATCCCTTTCCATGGAGACCATTCACCTCATTCACCGAGCAGAAAACAGTTAACAGAATGTCTGAGACTGCTATCCTTAGACATACCAGGTTGGCCTCTGGCTGCTGTCATAACTTGATTTGGGGAAAACTAATCCCCACTCCCAGAACTAATTAAGAGTGGCTCCCTGTGCCTAAACTGTACCCAAAAATGTGATTTATGCTGAACACCTGCCTTCCTTCTGAGAACCTCAAATTTTAGTATGTCATAGCCAAAAAAAAAAAAAGGTGCTCACATGACAAGTCCCCAATAACAATCCTAGGCATAGATTCTCTAACACGCTTTCCCTGCTGGGCAACATTTCATACACATGTGTTGTCACAATTCCTTGCTGGAGGAATTAAGTGTGCCCGATATGACTCCACTGGGAAAGGCACTGGGAGAGGTTCAGCTTGAGAGCATGAGTCTAGTTTCCTCAGACTTCACCTTATAGGACTTTTCCCTTTTATTCTGCTCTGTATCCTTTTGCTGTAATAAATCACAGCCTTAAGTACAACCCCCACACACTAACCCTGCCACTGACCAAAATGAAATGTCTTCTGGAGTTAACTGACACCCAATTTGTGGCTTTCCTTTCTCATACGTATAGAACCCATTTCAGACTTCTGGATTCTGTCATAAAGATGATCCTGGGGAGCACCTGGGTGACTCAGTCAGTTGAGTGTTTGCCTTTGGCTCAGGTCATGATCCCAGGGTTCTGGGATGGAGTCCCACATCAGGCTGCCTGTTCAGCGGGGAATCTACTTCTCCCTCTAACCCCTCCCCCCAGCTTGTGAACGCTCTCAAATAAATAAATAAAATCTTAAAAAAAAAAAAAAGACAATCCTAGAAGCTACAGGGATTGGTTTGAATATATTTTAGGGGATAAGGGAATAAGGGAAACTAGCTACATGTTCACCCAATCTCTTCCCTCTACCTGGCTAAATTGCTAGATTACATTTCTCAGCCTCTCTTGCATAGGTGTGGCCAAGAAACCGAGTTCTAGCCAATGAAATGCAAGCCAAAAAATGATACCAGCCACTTCCAGACCTCGTCCATAAAACCTACTCTGGACCCTCCCTCTGGAGAAAAGCAGTGCCGTAAGATGGAAGGAGCCTGGGTTCCTGAATTACCACAAGAAAGGTAACCTAATGAACATTCTCAATGAAAGTTATCTGAATAGAAATATCTACTCTGTTAAGCCACCGATATCTTGGGATTGTTTGATCCAACAGTAACGTGCTTTGCCTACTAACAAAGGAGAGGATCAGGTAAAAAATTTTTAGAAGCTAGACACCTGGATGGCTTAGCCAGTTAAGCCTCCGACTCTTGATTTCAGCTCATGTCATGATCTCAGAGTCCTGAGATCAAGCTCCATGCTGGGCTTCCCGGATGAGCATGGAACCTGCTTGAGATTCTCTCTCTTCCTCTCCCTTTGCCCCAACCCCTGCTCGGGCTCTCTTTCAAATAAATAAAATATTTTAAAATATACACATTAGAAGGGAAGAGAAGTGAATGCATTCAGGAGGGAACTGCAAGGACTCTGAAACTGAATAAGCAAGAAAGGTGAACCAAAAGAAGAGTCAAAAACATTTCCACTAAGCATCTGGGTTCTACTTACTTCTGACATGAAACTGAGAAGAGAAAGTTTACATGGCAAGAAAGAAAATGAGGAATTCTATTTCGGACATATCTGGAGTAACACATACAAATGAAACCCACCGGTTGGTTGAGAATTTCAGCCTGCAGCACAGCAAGGGTGAGCTGCAAATAAAAGATTTGGGAGTTATCAACATTTAAAAGAGACATCTGAGCCTGCATAGCTCAGATGGTTGGGTGTCTGCCTTCGGCTCAGGTCATGATCTCTAGTCCTGGGATCAAGCCCCATGTCAGGCTCTCAGCTCAGTCAGGAGTCTGCTTCTCCCTCTCTCTCTGCCTCTCCCCCTGCTTGTGCTCTCCTCTCTGTCTCTCTCTCCCAAGTAAGTAAAAAAATAAAATAAAATAATAGAAAATAAAAAAGAAACAGCAAAGGAGAAGTACAGAAAGAAAATAAGGATTTTAGAATCCTAAAAAAGCTTAGCATTTTAAAGGTGGCTGGAAAAGAGGAACTCGGGATGCCTGAGTGGCTCAGTCAGTTAAGTGTCTGCCTTTGGCTCAAGTGATGATTTCAGGGTCCTGGGATTGAGTCTTGCAACAGGCTCCCTGGAACCTGCTTCTCCCCTCTGCCTCTGCCTCTCTGTCTCTCATGAATAAAAAAGTAAATAAAATTTAAAAAAAAAAAGAAAAAAAAGATAAAGTCAAGAAGGGAAATGAAGAGTAGCTAGACAGGTAGAAGAAACTTGGACTGCATATTATCAGAAGCCAAGCAGAGTCCTCCTCTACTTAGTATTAATAAGTAAAACCTACGAACAGATAACATTCCCTAAAAAGAGCTCCAAGGACGAATCTTTGGCAAATGTCCACTGTGGCAGGCAGCCTCTAAAATAACCCCAACAATCCCTGCCTAATAGGTCTATCCTTATGTAATCCCCTCCCCATACAAGTGGGATGGACCTTAATTAAGAGTGGCTTCAAAAGAAGAAAATAGTCCTTTCAAAGATTAAACTACAAAAAGACTGACTTCTACCTTGTTTACCTCTCTGAGCCTGTGCTCCAAGAAAAGCAAGTTGCCATGCTGTGAGTAACCCTATGGAGAAGGCACATGTGACAAGCAACAGATGTCTGCCAACCAACAGCCAGCAAGGATTTGAAGCCTGCCTACTGCCAGGTGAGTGAGTTTATAAGAACTCTCCACCCTTCAGCCTTGGGCTGACTACTGCCTGTGGATACCTGCACTGCAACTTTGTGAAAGACACTGAGTCAAAAGCAATCAGCCAAGTGTGTCTGTGAAATAAAGAACAAGTCTTAAATGGCTGAATTTGGGGGTACTTTCCTATGCCACAACCAGTAATTTATACACCCATATGCTATGAAAACCATGGGGGAGAGATTTTACAAAGGTATAGTTGTCAGAGGCGCCTGAGTGGCTCAGTTAGTTACACATCTGACTCTTGATTTTACCTTAGGTCATGATCCCAAGTCCTGTGATGAGCTTTCCACTAAGCAGGAAGTTGGTTTTTTTTAAACTTTACTTTAAAAGTTTGGTTACAGGGCGCCTGGGTGGCTCAGTGGGTTAAAGCCTCTGCCTTCGGCTCAGGTCATGATCCCAGGGTCCTGGGATCAAGGCCCGCATCGGGCTCTCTGCTCAGCAGGGAGCCTGCTTCCTCCTCTCTCTGCCTGCCTCTCTGCCTACTTGTGATCTCTGTCTGTCAAATAAATAAATAAAATATTTAAAAAATAAAATAAAATAAAAGTTTGGTTACAGTTTCACTTTTGTTTTCTTAACAAGTCTACTGTTTAATCTCTCAGGATAAAAAAAAATTAAGATTCTAAAGAATTAAACAACAAAGGGATGTCAAGGGAATAAGCAGGGAGTCTTTTTGAGATTCTCTCACCCTCTCCTGCAGCCTCTCCCCCCTCACCCCGCATGCACATGTGTGTTTGCTCTCTCTCAAAAATAAAAATATTTTTAAAACTAAAGGTATAGGGGCACCTGGGTGGCTCAATCATTAAGCATCTGCCTTCAGCTCAGGTCATGATCCCAGGGTCCTAGGATGGAGCCCCGTGTCAGGCTCCCTGCTCAGCAAGAAGCCTGCTTCTCCCTCTCCCACTCCCCCTTCTTGTGTTCCCTCTCTTGCTGTGTCTCTCTGTCAAATAAATAAATAAAATCTTAATAAATAAATAAATAAAGGTATAGTTGGCAGTGTACAAAAAATATATGGGAATTATAAATTCCCGGAATTAGCAACTAAGTGATCATTAATAACTTTCAAGAGAGGGAAGTTAGTGGTTACCAGGAGGCAGGATAAGAATCCTCCCTAAGTGGACAATCCATGAGGTAGTAAGACCAGCGTCTAGCTCAAGCCCCAGCCCCTCCAAAATCTCCCAAACCACTTCAGATCATCTACAGGATAATCTACTAATCTATCTCTCTTCCTCTTTAGTATGTATGATGCACTATAAAATTTAATCACACTGCTCACTATTGTTTCAGGTGTATTATCGCTTACACTGGCTCCCAGAAACATACATACCTTGGGTTTATTCCACAGCTCTTCCTCAGCATCACTGCCAACTGGCTTTAAGGGCACTGAAAACATTCCAGAACCCTGATAAATCCATTATTGTATCAATTTCTAGTTCCCTAAAATACAATTTGACTAGATATAACAGCAAACAAAATGTAGCCAAAGTTTGGGAAACTTCTTCCATCTTCATCACCCATGAAACAGAGATAATTTTCCATAATCTCATTTCAGGTTAGTCTTTGTTTTGTTTTTGTTTTAAGTAGGCTCCGTGCCCATGCCCATGCCCATACCCAGCATGAAGCCCAACACAGAGCTTGAACTCACAACCTAGAGAGATCAAGACCTGAGCTGAGATCAAGAACCGGATGCTTAACCAACTTAAGCCACCCAGGCGCCCCAAGACTGATTAGTCTTTAACTACAGAAGCATCTCTACTTATGTGTCACTAAGAAAGTTTACTTGGTAATACTTTTCTAACATGAAACATTGGGGTGCCCAAATATGGTGGGCATATTATGTGACTGCCTTCAGCTCAGGTCCTGATGGTCCTGGGATTGAGCCCCGCGTCAGGCTCCTTGTTCAGCAGGGAGCCTAATTCTCCCTCTCCCTGCTACTCCACCTGCTTGTGCTCTCTCTGTCAAATAAATAAATAAATAAAAATTTAAATTAAAAAAAAGATTATGATACATCCAATTCCAGAGTTGTTAAAATGTTGACAATATTTTAGAATCAGTGAAATACACTATTCCTTCTCTTCATGTAGTCTTCTCATTTGGGACACTGTAAAATTAAATTTTAAGAAATTTGTAATTTACACCAAAAATAATTGACTCTAAAGTAAATAAAAGAATGATGAAAATAAATCTGCCTCAAGAGGTTATTTACTGGAATAAACTAGAGGGCAATGTAATCTCCAAAAGCATTCCGAAATTTGTAGGAGTGGGAGAGACACTGGCACTTAATGAGAATTAGAGATGAAATAACCAAAGATGGACACCACCACAAACAAAGAACTATCCTGCCCAAACACCAATAGTGCCCTTGCTAAGAAAATGGCTTTGCATCTATTTTCTGTAGGGTGAGCCCTAGATGTGAACACCTCAAGTCTGGCTCTCCACAAAGTTAACACAAAGCCAAGCACAACTTAAATTCATCAGACAGTAAGAAATAGTATATGACTTATATTAAGTGGCTACCACAACTTATCACAGAAAACAGTTTAGGTACCTTTATTATACGTTATTAACCCAGTCAAATATTTACTTAGTACTTACATGTGTCAGGTATTTGAAATATATGGGTGAAAAGACATTCATAAATTCCTGCATTTCCACTGGAGGTGAGAAATAATAAACTTTGTTTTTTTAGATTTTTTATTTATTCATTTGACAGAGATCACAAGCAGGCAGAGAGGCAGGCAGAGAGAGAGGAGGAAGCAGGCTCCCCGCAGAGCAGAGAGCCCGATGCGGGGCTTGATCCCAGGACCCCGGGACCACAACCCGAGCCGAAGGCAGAGGCTTTAACCCACTGAGCCACCCAGGCACCCCGAGAAATAATAATCTTAAGAAATAATGAAAGGGGGGGGAACCTGGCTGGCTCAGTCAGTAGAGCATGTCTCTTGATCTCAGGATTGGGAGTTTGACCCCCAAATGGGAGAAATTACTTTAAAAAATGAAAAGAGCCGCCTAGGTGGCTTAATTGGTTGAGCATCTGCCTTAGGCTTGGGTTGTGATCCCAGGGTCCTGGGATCAGCCCCAAATCAGGCTCCCTGTTCAGAGGGGCGTCCACTTCTCCCTCTCCCTCTGCTGATCCCCCTGCTTCTGCTCTCTCTCTCTCAAATAAATAAGTAAAATCTTTTCTAAAAATGAAATATTAAAAAGTACATATGAGGGGCACCTCATGTGTACTTTCAGTGGCTCAGTCGTTAAGCATCTGACTTTGGCTCGGGTCATGATCCCAGGATTCTGGGATTGAGCCCCACATCAGGCTCCCTGCTCAGTGGGAGGACTGCTTCTCCCTCTCCCACTCCCCCTGCTTGTGTTCCCTCTCTTGCTCTGTCAAATAAATAAATAAAATCTTTAAAATATATATATGAGAAACATGTTAGGAGATGCTAAGTACTACAGACAATAAAACAGCAAGGTAAAGGGAACCAAATAGGGAGACTGAAGGGCTGCAATTAGTATGGTGGCCAGAGAGAGCCTTACTGAGAAAGAAGTCTTTTTTTTTTTTTTTTTTAAGATTTTATTTATTTAGGGGCGCCTGGGTAGCTCAGTCATTACACATCTGCCTTCAGCTCAGGTCATGATCACAGGGTACTGGGATAGAGCCATGCATTGGGCTCCCCACTGTGTGGGAAGCCTGCTTCTTCCTCCGCCACTGCTTGTGTTCCCTCTCTATGTCTTTCTCTGCCAAATAAATAAATAAATAAAATCTTAAAAAAAAAAAAAAGGAAGAAGAAAAGAAAAGATTTTCTTTATTCATCTGACAAAGAGCAAGCCGGAGAGCACAAGCACAGAACACAGCAGAGGGAGAGAAGCAGGCTCCCCGATGATCAGGGAGCCCGAGGAGTTCAGGGGTTTAGCCATGCACACGTATCAGAGAAAAATGTTCTAGGAAGAAGGATTGGTCAGTTGGTGCAAAGGCTTCCTAAGAGAGTACGTGGCATGTGTAAGGCAAAAAGCAAGGAGGCCAAGGGTACTTGAAGAAAACCAATAGGAGTGGGGGGGACAGGAGGTAAGAGAGAGTAGTTGGGGAGAAGGCAGAATATGTGAGGAGGTATAGGGCAGAGTTAAATCCTGTAAGTAATGAAGGACTCTGGCTTTTACTAAAGACAAATGGAGAATCAACAGGTGTTTCTCAACAGGATGACAAGATAGGATTTTCAAAACATAAGAATCACTTTAGATGATGAACTGAAAACAAACTACAGGGGACCAAGGGTAGAAGCAAGGTAGATAATAATAGCACATTATGAGAGAATTAGTCACTGAAACCCAAACACAGAAGACCTCTACAAAGTTTTATACAAATATTCCACAACTAAGTTAGCATATTAAGGTATCGTACCAATGTTTTGTGGTTGCCATAAGGCTTAGTGATTGGGCATGACTAAATATTTTCATATAATTTCTACATTTTACATTTGGACAGATAACCTCAATGCCTACAATCTCTGGCATGTTTGTCTGTTTGAAAAGGGAAGAGGAGTATTTAAGATTTTATTTTCATTATTATTTATTTAGAGAGAGAGGCAGAGGTGTGGGGGAAGGGAGAGAGGGAATCTAAAGCAGACTCCATCAAAGCTCAGAGCCTGGATGCAGGGCTTGATCTCACAAACCTGACATGAAATCAAGAGTCGGTCACTTAACTGACTTAACCATCCAAGCTCCCCAGTTTTTTTTTTTTTTTAAGATTTTATTTATTTATTCGACAGAGAGAGAGAGAGACTGAAAGAGGGAACACAAGCAGAGGGAGTGCAAGAGGGAAAAGCAGGCCTCCCACTATGCAGGGAGCCCTACTGGGGGACTGCTCATGACCAAGACAGACGCCCAACCAACCAAGCCACTCAAGTGTCCCCCCAAGACTTTATTTTTAACCAATCTCTATACCCAATATGGGGCTCAAACCTACAACCCCAAGATCAAGATGAGCAAGGTCGGGGTGCCTGGGTGGCTCAATCGGCTAATCATCTACCTTATGCTTGGGTCACGGTCCCAGGATAGAGCCCTGCACCTGGCTCCCTCCTCAGCAGGGAGTCTGCTTCTCCCTCTGCTTCTCCCTCTCCTTCTAGCTCCTGCTCCATCTCTCTCAAATAAAAATTTTTTTAAGAAAATTTGAAACCTCTACCAACTGAGCCAGCAACATGTCTCCCCCCCCCTTTTTTAAACACTATTTGTTTCCTTTTTTATATATATATATTTTTAAGTAATCTCTACACCCAGTGCGGGGCTCAAACTCATGACCCCAAGATCAAGAACCACAGACTCTACCAACTGAACCAGCCAGTCACCCAAGGGAAGGGGAATAGTCTTAAGATATTCATGCCATGGGGCGCGTGGGTGGCTCAGTGGGTTAAAGCCTCTGCCTTCAGCTCAGGTCATGATCCCAGGGTCCTGGGATCGAGCCCCACATCGCGCTCTCTGCTCTGCAGGGAGCCTACTTTCTCCTCTCTCTCTCTGCCTGCCTCTCTAACTAACTTGTGATCTCTGTCTGTCAAATAAATGAATAAAATCTTTTAAAAAAGAAAAAGATATTCATGCCATAACTGCGGGTATACACATGGTAGACTTAACTATTACCCAAACTAAAGAGCACAAACAAGTGGGAATAATCCAATCATGAACATCCCAGTATTATGTATTACTGAGCTTAGAAAAGCCTAGTATAAAACTTTTTTTTTGAACCCACCTGACAAGAGTTAAGGAAATATTCAAAGGTATAATGGTCAACAAGTAGTAAACAGGTTTGAAATGAGGTAATAACAAATGGAGCAAGCGCTGAACTGCTTCCTAACCATGCCACTTTAAACAAGCAGTTTTACCAGACTCAATAGAATCTTAATAGCAACCATTAAAGAACATTTAATAGTCTTTTGTAGATACTTTCCAGAATTTTACAAGACTTGATCCAATCCATACACCAGCACAGTATGACATAGTTAGCAAATAAATCCCTATCTTTTTCATTTATTTTTTTTTTAAGTAAGCTCTACAGCCAGCGTGGGGCTTGAACTCATGACCCGGAGACCTAGAGACCCATGCTCTACAGACTGAGCCTATCAAAAACCCCAAAAACCCCTATTTTTTAAAAACTGAGAAAGTGAACCAGAAAGTATGTCTACTCCAAAATCAGGAAACAATCAAGTTCCTCCTGTGGAATCAACTGAATATTCAGAAGCATCTTCCCACTAGTAATTACAAAATTATAAAGCTACATAAGTCAATATAGTTGACTACTAAAAGTATCCTTCTTTGAGCTACCTTTTTTTTTTAAGATTTTATTCATTTATTTGGCAGAGATCACAAGTAGGCAGAGAGGCAGGCAGAGAGAGAGGAGGAAGCAGGCTCCCTGCTGAGCAGAGAGCCCGATGCAGGGCTCCATCCCAGGACCCTAAGATCATGACCTGAGCTGAAGGCAGAGGCTCAACCCACTGAGCCACCCAGATGCCCTGACTCTGAGCTACTTTAAAAATATCGCTACACCGAGGTGCCTGGGTAGCTCAGTTGGTTGGGTATCCACTGCTTCTTTTGGCTCAGGTTGTGGTCTCATGGGTGGTGGGATTGGGCTGGAGCTAGGCTCTCTGCTCAGGGAGTCCATGGGGGATTGTTTCTCTTCCCCTGTTCCCCCCTTACACACTTACACATACTCTCACTCTCTCAAATAAATAAATCTTAAGAATATAGATAGATTAAATATATACATATTAAGTATATAATTATATATATTATATATATATACAACTATATCAAGAAAAAACTTATTCATTAAAACCTAAATCCCTCCCTATACTTTGGAGATCTTAAAAGTACAAGTTAATTTACACTGAGTTAAATAATGACCACTCACAGTAACTGTAACAGGAAAGACCACCTTTGTGTCAGTTATGAGTTTTACATTTCACACTGAAGAGAAGAAACATTCAAATCTTTTGTCTTGTCCTACAAAAAAACTGCTGAGGAAAAAAAAAATCTGTATTTGCTTTGGTCATAACTAAGAAAATCTCTTCCAAAAAAAAGAAAATCTCATCCAAATAAATATTGGCAGTATCTCACAATATATCTAGGTCAAGCTGTTACAGTATGCATATGAAACTTATACAGTGCTGTGTGTCAATTATGTCAATAAAATGGGGGGAAAACACAGATTAGGAGTAAAGAAAAAAAAATCTCCCTAGGTAATTACCTAAGAAACAGTTTAATTCTGCAGAATTATTTTTTTTTTTTAAAGATTTTATTTATTTATTTGACAGAGATCACAAGTAGGCAGAGAGGCAGGCAGAGAGAGAGAGAGGAGGAAGCAGGCTCCGCGCTGAGCAGAGAGCCCGATGCGGGGCTCGATCCCAGGACCCTGAGATCATGACCTGAGCCGAAGGCAGAGGCTTTAACCCACTGAGCCACCCAGACGCCCCTGCAGAATTATTATTAATAGAGATAGTCATGATGTGCTAAAGACTCCAGAGATTTTAATTATACAATGACACTCTCAAAAAACAAATGGTTAACCACAAAGACTATGCTCTTTTTTTTTTTCTTTTTTTTTTTTTTTTTTTTTTTTTAATTAAAAAGAGAGCTTGAATTCACAACCCTGAGAGATCAAGACCTGAGCTGAGGTCAAGAGTCAGCCGCCTGGAGCACCTGGGTGGCTCAGTTGGTTTAACATCCAACTCTTGATTTCGGCTCAGGTCATGATCTCAGGGTCATGAGATCAAGCCCCTCACTGAGCTCTGCACTTAGCATAAGTCGGCTTCCCCTTCCCTTGCTCTCACGTGTTCTCTCAAATAAATAAATCTTAAAAAAAAAAAAGAAAGAAAAGAAAGAAAGAATTGGACACTTAACCGACCTTGCCACCCAGGTGACCCTATGCTCTTTTTGATGAATTCATACATTTTTCTTTCCCTTGTACTGAACTCAAGCGGAATGTGGAAGGACAGAATGAACATTAGGGTAGAGCAGGAAAACCTGGTCTGCCTGACCTTAAACTAAGAAAGTCACCTTACAGGGCGCCTGGGTGGCTCAGTGGGTTAAAGCCTCTGCCTTCGGCTCAGGTCATGGTCTCAGGGTCCTGGGATCGAGCCCCGCATCGGGCTCTCTGCTCGCCAGGGAGCCTGCTTCCTCCTCTCTCTCTGCTTGCCTCTGCCTACTTGTGATCTCTCTGTCAAATAAATAAATAAAATGTTAAAAAAAAAAAAAAAAAAAAAAGAAAGTCACCTTACCCTCCTCGGCTTCACTTTCCTAAAGGATGATACCATAATTCTATATGGCTAGCTTTTAAAGTTTAACCATCTAAAAGATACCAACAGAATTAGAAGTAAACAGTCCCAAGAAAAACACTATAAATCTACCCAAGGGTAATAAATGAAGCATCACTCAATTACAATTCAGGGCAGTAACATGTTTCGGGGTGGTGGGGGATTACCCACTATGAGGCAGAAAACTTATAAGGCAAAACAGTATATGCTATAGGTAAGTGAAACTGCCCAAGAGGTATAGGAAAATCAGGGCAGAGATGTATATAGACACATATGAGTTTGAATGACAGATGTTTCGGGAGACACAATGACATTACATATAAGAGAGGCAAAGATGTATTAGGAACCACTGTTCAACAGTCTTGTGACTATAGCATAAGATAGTAATATGATGCCACAGGTAGGGAGGGATCAACACTTACACAGCGCCCAGCATGAGATGTGAAGGACTTCTGAGCAGAGGATCACTGTTTTCAAACCAGCGATTTAGGAGGCAATTTGGCAGTAAAGAGTTAACTATATTCCTGGAATTATTTACATTTGGAATGCATTTACATATTATGTATGTAATTTTAAAAAACAATAAACAAATCCTGAGGGAAAGATACTGAAGATTAGTTAGAAAGCTACTGCAAAGGGGTGATTGGGTGGCTCAGTCAGCTGAGTGCCAACTCTTGATTTCAGTTCAGGTCAGGTCATGACCTCTGGGTCTGGGATTAAGCCCCAAGTCTGCTTGGGATTCTCTCCCTCTCTGTGCCTCTCCCCCTGCTCACTCATGCACTCTCTCTAAAATAAATAAGCTCTTTCAAAAGAAAAAAAGCAAGAAAAGAAAGATAGCTACTGCAAAAAAGGCAAGCTGGGGGGGGCAGGTTGGCTCAGTAAATTAGGGCTCTTGATCCTGGCATCATGAGTTCAAGACCAAGTTGAGGACAGATAAAGGAAAGAAAGGGACTGAAACAAAGGGTTAACTGTTCTTACGATTAGTCTAAAAATTTAAAACTAACATTGCATTTCAAAACTGAGTTATAAATCCAAGGTGACAAACTTTAAAACTGTCTGAAATGGAAAATGCTGAGCTCTTGATGAGGATTAAGAACAGTAAAATGAGGTTTTCGAAATACGCCTTCACTCCCTTTTATATTTTATATAATTAGCACAACACACACACACACACACACACACACACTTCTCCTGCAGACAGTTTAACATCTCAGTCAACATTTTACAAATTTCCTCCTAACAACTGTTAACAAAATTAACCTAAACATTTTATCCTGGAGGTTTATGCTGAGCTTTCCAACATTAAACACAGAAATGCATTTCTTAAATCTACACTTCCAAAGACGCTGCATTTCCTTCAAATCTCAACACAGGGTTTCAGATTAAATCTACAGCTCTAATTACTGAGTTCTTAAAGGTGCTTTTTTTCCCCCCAGATTTTATTTATTCGTCAGAGGGGGAGAGGGAGAAAAAGTGAGAGCGCACAAGCAGAAGAACAGCAGGCAGAGGGAAAAGCAGGCTCCCCACTGAGCAAGGAGCCTGATAGGGGACTTGATGACCTGAATGGAAGGCAGACACTGACCAACTGAGCCACCCAGGGGTCCCTTAAACGTGCTTTTCAATAAACAATTTGTTTCATTTGCTTTGCTACATTCTTACAAATATAAGAGTGAAAAGTACATTAAACTATTGCATAAAGATTTTGAGCCCATTTTAGCTTTGAAACACGCCTCTTAAAATTGTGAGCAAACAGAAAAGGAACTGTAGGATTTTTCTATATATAAGGTCTTAAAATAAGACTCAGTGGGATGCCATTTTGAAAGGTCCCAGCAGGAAGTTCAGTTTGGTCAGAGAGCCATTTAAGAAGTGCCTCAGCTAATATTTTTAAATGACTTCAAAGTTAGCTTTGTACTTTAATAAAGGATACTAAGTTCATGAAATACAGCATTTCAAAATGGCAGGCTACTATTTTTGGTCATTCCAGAAGTATAAACATCTTACCAAAAATTAGTATCTTAAAGAACATGTGAGCATTCAATTAGAATTACTATGGATAAATTCCCTACCATGGCACTGAATGCCAAAGATTTGCTACCTCGCAGAACGAAATAAAAATTCAAGTTCAGGGGTGCCTGGGTGGCTCAGCGGGTTAAAGCCTCTGCCTTCAGCTCAAGTCATGATCCCAGGGTTCTGGGATCGAGCCCCGCATCGGGCTCTCTGCTCAGGGGGGAGCCCGCGTCCTCCTCTCTCTCTCTGCCTGCCTCTCTGCCTACTTGTGATCTCTGTCAAATAAATAAATAAAATCTTTAAAAAAAAAAAATTCAAGTTCATCACCCTAGGCTGGTTAAAAAGAAAGCTTTTCATGACTGCATATCAGAATCTAACCAAAAACATGCTTAGAAAAAGCAACATGCAAGAGTAATATGCAATTAGTCTTCAAGCAGTGTCTTGAAGAGAGAGCAAGCACTTCCTCTCCTGCCTTCACACAGTTTGTTTTTAAATGACATAACCCAAAGTTAGAAGAATGTCACAATACTTAGCCTGACAAGATTCCATGTTGAAGAGACCGGGATTTAAACAAGCCCAGCAGAAACTCAGAGACTAGAGAGAGAGAGAGATTTAAAAAAAGAAAGAAAAAGAAAAAAGAACAAAACCTAAGCCAAAAACTAATCCATCTGAGTGTTTAGGAACCAAGTGCATTTCAGTTCAGTTCCACCACATGCCACAAAACCCTGCCTTAGAACTTCTACAGTTACATACAATCTTAGGCAAGAAAGGGAAATGTTTTCAGTTATTAATGGTCAAGTCTTTGTGCCTTGATTCTAGAGTTAAGTTTCCAATGAAGGACTTGGGACCCACACTTGTTGAAAAGGGACCAACCCTCTCAACTCAACAGGTTTTATCAACATGCTACCATTTCAAAGTACAACTAGATGCCTAAAACTTTATGTATCATCAGCTCATTTTCTCCTTAGACAAGGTAACAATCTGCAGTGTCCTAAAAGAAGACAATTTAAACTGTTACCATATATCTTATTAATAGCTAAAATACTATCCTGCCCAGCTTTAGAAGGGTGAGAATGTCAACCTGAGCCACAGATTACTAACATATTATACCCAAATACCTCAACATAAACAGGTTTGTTCATGTGTTTGCCCTGCTTTCTAATTTTCTACCTGTCCTCCCTTTTTTTTTGGGGGGGGGGTCCTACGTATTCCTATCAAACATTGCATGAAAGCAATGGCCAGAATTCCCCGCCGCCCCCCCCCCCCGGCAAAATACGAAAGTATATTTATTTATTCGCTGTTAAAATAAATCTCCCAAGGCAATAGAATTATACAGAAATAAGAGAAAAATTAAGTATCATTACTCAGCTTACAGGAAGAAAGCAGACTTTTTATTAGAGTCCTAAGAAATGTGGCGTTTGATTGGGTGGCTTCAGGGTAGAAGTTTACTTCTCAAAGTTTATTTTAAACACAGCCTTTCCAAACCCACAGGTATCAGGCATCTTTTTTTTTTTTTTTTTAAATTTTTAACTACAAATCGTACTCCTAGCGGGGGGGGGGGGCAGTCATCTGGGTGAGGCTAGTTGGGTGAATTCTGCAGAGGGACTGGTACGGAATCTGAGTGTTTCTCGTTTGGCCTTAAGCAACCTCCCTACACGACCTGTAGGAAAGAAATCTCTCCCCAGCGTCGAGGCCTACAAACGTTCGGCTCTCTAAGCGGACACTTCCCGTGGGAGAGCAAAACCGCCACTACATCTCAGACACCGGCCCAAGTGGGTGAGGGCCGACTTCGGAGAAAAGTCTGAGCGCCCCGGCGCGCGAGTGGAACAAAACCTGTGGCAAGAAGTAATGAGGAAGTACTGGCTCCCGCCCGCCCCTCCCACCGGCGGATACTCGAAACACCCGGGGTTTGACAACGTGCTGGGCGCAGAGGGAGGGGGACTGCCAGCCCCAGGTCGACCAGAAAGAACCAGGAGTCTGCAACTACTCCAAACACGGACCCTCGCCTCTGGAACTAGGCCTCGGGGGCCGAAGCCAACTGCACCCATCCGGAAGCCCAGAGAGAAAGGGTCAGTTGAAGAGCTCGTGGGCTCTGAGGAGAGTGCAGCCCGCGCGAAGCGAGGCCCAGCCGCCCGAACTGCCGCCACCGCCGCCCTCAGAGCCTCCAGGCCCGGGCCCGGGACCACCCCGCGCTCTGCCCTCAGCTCCGTGAAGCCTTCGTCCCGGCCTCTGCTCTTCAGAACCCAAAGACTCCGCGAGCCGTGGGAAGAGTCCGCCCTCTCCCGCCTCGCCACTTCCCCCGTCCCGACTGCCCCTCACTCCGCGGAGCTCCGGGAAACGCTCCCAATGGCCCCTGGACCACCCCCGTTCCTTCGCCCACCGGCGCCCGCGTTCCGCAGCTGACACCACCAGCCGGCCCCAGCCACCGACCCCGGCCCACCTCACCTCAGGCGGTTCCGGCAGCGCTGGACACAGGAAACTCCTGAGTCCCCGACTCCGGCTCTCCTCGACCCCCTCTTCGGTTAACTCCGCTTGTTTCTCTACAAAATGGCGCCGGAGGTCGCGCGCTCACGTCGCGGCCTTTCCCCTCCCCGTTCCCATTTCATCATTCGCTGCCCGCCCGAGGAGGATGGCCCGAGCATCAGCCAATAATCGTACCCAGCCCGTGACTGCCGCCCAATCACCGCCAGGTGCCCGCGGATTTAAACCAATCACACACTTTCACTCGCAGAAGTCAAGGAAGAAACCAGGCTCCTGCTAGCAACTACCAATCCCGACTCCTACTTCGCGGGCTTTGGCCAATTGCCGCTCACCCGTCCCTGGGGATTGAAGACGGAGCCCTCGCGCCTGCGCTCGACAGGAAGACCAATGGGGAGACGCAGATAACTTCGATCTGGGGCTTCACAGACTTCCCACCTGCCCTCGAGGTCTTCGACCAATAGGGGCCTGGCATTGCCTCTGAGAAACAATAAATAAGGGAGGGGGCCCATAAACCCTCGCCAACGTGCGCGGGAACTACTTTGAGTGGGTTTGAGGCACTTTCCCCGCCTCTCCTTGCTCTTTGGAAGTGTCAAGTCCGGTACACAGCGGGGCTGCATTCCCGCCCCCGCGTCCCTTTAGCAGAGAACGCCAGTTACCCAAAAGCGAGCTGGACTGTAACTAGAGTGGGGGGCGCTTTGCGTTCTGAGATGTGTAGTCATCCCTCATCCCCGCGCCCCATTCCTGGCGCTAAAGTATCGCGTCTTCTTCCGTCATTGACTGCGTCCTAAGAGAGCAGTGCATGCTGGGGAATGTAGTCTCCTACTTGGTCCCAATTTGCCTCACTTTATCAGAACTTTCTCCTTATCAAGTTCTGCCTGTTGAAGAAGCGACCGCTTACAGAAAGATAGGAAGCTAAGATTCTCTTTTTGGCTTACGCCCTGTAAGCGGTATCAGAACGGATACCTATCAGGTTATCAGAGAGGCTCTCAGAAGAAAAAGCATAGAAACATAACTTTGCTACGATTTATCTATAGCAGAATGTAAGATTTTGGGGTCACCTGTTCCCAGACAAAGGTGGGAGGGCCGGGAACGAAGTGTGGACTGGTTGGGTTTTTTCTACGTTTTGGAAAAAACCTACCCTCCTCATCACCCCATCCTAGGCTAGACTAAGCTTGTCTCCCAGCCATCTGTCTCACTACCTCTTGTGTCTAAAAATACTTCTTTTTTTAAATTGTGGCCAAACACTTAACATAAAATTTACCTTAACTATATTAAATGTACTGTACAGTAAGGTTAACTATATGCATATTGCACAACTGATCTCTAGAACTTTTTCATTTTGTAAAACAGAAACTCTTATACCCACTGAACAACTACCAGTTCCCTCCATCCAGTCCCTGACAAGTGCCATTCTACTTTCTAAGAGTTTGACTACTTCAGATACCTTATATAGGTCGAATCGTGCTATATTTGTCTTTTTGTAACCGGCTTATTTCACTTAGCATAATGTCCTAAAAATACTCTTTGACATCTGCCTTTCCTTGGTTGGAGGCCAACTCTTTCAGCAAACATTTACTCAGTATCTTCTGTTTTCAAGCAACTGTATGAGACCCAGAGACCCCACATACAGCAAGGGCAAGGATTGCTTTGGTCTAATTTATAGCTATATTCTCAGCACCTAACATAGTACCTACCATGTGGTAGACACACAAATGAATGTTGAAATATGAGGAAACAGAGAAGACTTACATTATAATGTTAATAGTGAAAGGCCTCTTAAACAGACCAAGGCTAAAGAATACACCTTTGTATTCCGTGTTGCCATA
Organism: Lontra canadensis; assembly: GCF_010015895.1. NCBI lineage: Eukaryota > Metazoa > Chordata > Mammalia > Carnivora > Mustelidae > Lontra > Lontra canadensis. The sequence continues at coordinate 25,408,301 of NW_022631002.1, read as the reverse complement.
TAAAATTGCCAAAACCTCTGTGGATAGCAGCATTTGGGCCAAGTTTCTCAAAACTGAATGACCAGTAATTCCATGTCTAGGACTTATTCCACAGGTGAATATTGCAAATTTGTACAGATAGGAATGTATAGAAATTCACTGACACATCATGTAGGGGGCCTCCCAAAATTGGAAACAATAGGGAACCGGTTAAATCAATGCATGCTACATTCATATAATGGAATACTATGAAGTTTTTAAAAAGAATGAGGCAGGGGTGCCTGGATGGCTCAGTGGTTAAAGCCTCTGCCTTCGGCTTGGGTCATGATCTCAGGGTCCTGGGATCCAGTCCCATATCGGGATCTCTGCTCAGCAGGGAGCCTGCCTCCTCCTCCTGTCTCTCTCTGCCTGCCTCTCTGCCTACTTGTGATTTGTCAAATAAAAAAAAAAAAAAAAGAATGAGGCAAATAGGGGCGCCTGGGTGGCTCAGTGGGTTAAGCCTCTGCTTTCGGCTCAAGTCATGATCCCAGGGTCCTGGGACTGAGCCCGGCATAGGGCTCTCTGCTCAGCGGGGAGCCTGCTTCCCCTTCTCTCTCTGCCTCCCTCCCTGCCTACTTGTGATCTCTCTCTCTCTGTCAAATAAATAAATAAAAATCTTAAAAAAAAAAAAAAAGAAAGGCAAATCTATATGTACTGATATGGCATGATTCCAAGATTTATTGTTAAGTAAAAAAAGGTGCACAATAGAAAAAAATAGCATAATCAGTATGTTACCATTTGTGTAGGAAAAAATAACTTTGTCCCTATTTACATATTACTGAATGCTTAAAAAAAATTTAGAAAGGAGCACCTGGCTGGTTCCGTCAGTAAAGCATAGGACTGTTGATCTTGGGGTTGTGAGTTTGAGCCCCACATTAGATATAGAGATGACTTAAAAATAAAATCTTTAAAAAAAAAAAAAAGAAGAAAGGCTTGGGAAGATACACAACCTTATTAAACTGGTACACCAGTGGTTATCTCGTTATCTCTGGGGAGGTCAGTGGAATGGGGAAGGGCAAAGGGAACTTTTGTTTTTTATTCTATATATTACCACACTGTTTGAACTGTTTACAAAGAGGATGTATTCGTGTTTTGTTTGTGTAATTTATGATTTTTCTTTAAAAAAAAAAACAACAAAGTGAGACCCACAAAGGTCAACTATCTAAGGTCAACTCGATAATTCTACAACTAGTTCAGCCCTCAAATAGAGATCTCCTAAAATAAGTTGAAATAAAACTGAGTTGCCTTTCCCCACTTTGGCCTGTCTTTGCTAGGAAAATGGTTTGCTACTTTATACTGGGGCTGTTCCAGGACATTCTTAAACCCACTGCCAGTCCCTCCCTTGAAATTACATGAATAACACTCCTAGAATTTGACCTGTCATGAGGACTTAGCCAGGTACCTGCAGGATTCACACAACAGAAGATCAAAGTCCTTCAACTGTGTGTTGTCAAGAATTCTGGGTGCTTCTGTCCCTACTAGAAAGCAAGGAGACTGGTAGAATGTTCACAGACTGTAAGAGGTGATGGAGATCACCTGGTGTATCTTTTTCATTTTACTGAAAGACATAGTAGGAAATCACGCCCAGACAAACTATTTTACTAGAGACCTTCACAAAGGATTCACTGAATCACCTTATGTAACTCAGCAATTATGCATCCGGGTGTTCAAACGTATTTAGAAACAGGATATTTCAGCCAGCTGTTAATTACTCACCTGGCCTCCTTCCGCAGCCTTCTTTCAGTCCTTCACCCTCCAATTAATTGTGCATCCCGGGCTCTGGAAGAACTTTACAAACTCTTTAAATTGTTTCCTAAAATAGCCTGGAGGAGGAAACCTACCTGTTAGGAAACAAAACCCTTATGACACCTTATTGAATTGGGTTGCAGGTGGTGGAGGTAAATTTACCCAGAAGACAAAGGACTTTGAGACTTTAAGATCTTTGTGAACTTTATTAATTTTGAGGTGCTTGGAAGAAGGGTAAGCAGAAATATAAGCTTTATTATATCATGCTCTTGTTTTTCAGTCCCATTTATCAGGCGATTCAGTAAATTCAATTCACAATAGTTTTGACTACCTTACGATTCTCCGTCCTATCTGAAGCAACTCCCTGACACCCTAACCCTAAATTCCGATCTCCTTCCAGCCCACCACCACTGCCTAGCAACAAAGCTGTAACTCCCCAGGTACACAGGCTTTGGTATTACTTTGGTGGCTCTGTCCTGAGGGGAGGATGTCCAGGGAGGCACACTGCAAAAAGCTCACGAAGAAATTCTGAAACCCGAGTCCTAAACCAGGCTGTCCCCCTAACTTTCTGTGTAATGTTGGGAAGGTCACGTCCCTTCCCTGGACCATTTTTTCCCTCTTCTTCTCTGCTCTGAGGGTATTGGACAAGCATTACATGGCTCCCGTGAGCTGTTATGAGCTGTTGACTCCTAGGAAGCCAAGGACTTGCTGTGGGGTGCTGGAATTCTTATGCATGTGTAGATTTCTTCAATTAACCCATATGTTTTTTAAAATATTATTTATTTATTTATTTATTTATTTATTTATTTATTTATTTATTTGACAGAGATCACAAGTAGGCAGAGAGGCAGGCAGAGAGAGAGAGAGAGAGAGGAGGAAGCAGACTCCCTGCTGAGCAGAGAGCCTGATGTGGGGCTCAATCCCAGGACCCTGAGATCATGATCTGAGCCGAAGGCAGACGCTTTAACCCACTGAGCCACCCAGGCACCCCCCCATATGTTCTAACAGTATAATTTTACATGCTTTGTCTCATCCACAGATAAGGATCCTGTGAGGTAGGGACTGAGTTATTTACCCCATTTTACAGATCATAAAATGGAGGCTTAGATAGGTTGAGTCCCTTAGCTGAAGTCAAATACCTAGTCAATGGCAGAACTAAAGTTGGAACCCAAACCGTCAGGCTTTGGGGCTCACATGCTCAGGCACCATACTCTCAGCTGTAGTTCAGAAAAACCCCTGCCCAGGTTGCCTCCTAGCCTTAGCGTTCAATGGCCCATTAGCAACCAGATATTCTCCAAACCAAAAAAAAAAGCAACATGTCATCCAACAAGGTGTTATGAGTTAGTGATACAGGTTTTGAAAATACTGCTGAGTGTTTGGTGTTTTCCAGTTGAGTTTACGTTTAAATCATTATATCCTCTCCTTAACAGGAAATTTGTCCCAGGACTGTATGGGGGTTTCTGATTTAATTTAAGTTTATTTATCCCCCTGCCTCTTTTCATTAGAAAACAAGGAAGAAGCTAGGAAGTAAAAGGAAAGGCCACATATCAACTCCTCTGGTTCACAGATTCTTTAGAATTATCTAAATGGATGCTTGCAAACAAATTGGGGCAAGTCTAAGAAGCCTGCCTGGGCTCTAGGCAGATGAGTACAACTTAGGACACTGACAGAATTCTGAGCTGGACAGAATCTCGGCTCTTCTCTAATTTTCTGTGTCGTCCCTGATTAGAGACGTGCTGTTTGAAGTGATTGCCTGGAAGCTGACCATGAGCCCAAACTCTTCATCCTTTGCCCATCTGGACCCCTCCTTTGGCAGTTAGTTCATTTATTATTAAGACGTCTCAGGGAACTATCTCAGCCCCAACTTAGACGTAACATTTTTTTCTTTTTTTGCTCCCTTCCCTGGACTTAACATTTTTTTTTTTTAAAGATTTTATTTATTTATGAGAGAGAGAGAGAGCCAGAGAGCGAGCACAGGCAGACAGAATGGCAGGCAGAGGCAGAGGGAGAAGCAGGCTCCCTGCAGAGCAAGGAGCCCGATGCGGGACTCGATCCCAGGACGCTGGGATCATGACCTGAGCCGAAGGCAGCTGCTTAACCAACTGAGCCACCCAGGCGTCCCTGGACTTAACATTTTTAACCTAACATTCATCCCTACTGCCATCTTAGGGAACTTAGAGACCTAAACTCACATCATATCCTGAATGGGAGATGGGAGGAGAGCAGTAAGTCAAGGTTAGTCCTCCAAACTCCTCTTCAGCACTCCATATTTCCCTCATTAAGGTGCAAGTCCATCAAACATATAATCTCTGCCAAATACAGCATAGAGTTTTAGGAATCTGAGGAAAAAAAGCCTTTTACAGTCATTTGTAGTCGCTCTTTGGAGGAACAAAGACAAACCAGGTAAAAAGTAGTGAGCTAAATGAAGGCTGTATGTTACCTATAGAACAAATGGGTCAAACATCTCAATGCTGGGGGGCACCTAGGTGGCTTGGTCTGTTAAGCATCTGACTCCTCATTTTGGTTCAATAATTTCTCAGGGCTGTGGGATCAAGCCCTTCGTTGGGCTCTCTGCTCAACATGGAGTCTGCTTCTCTCTCTCTCTCTCTGTCTCCCTGCCTGTCCCTCTAGCTCCCACCCCACTCCATCTCCCTTTATCTCTCTAAAATATATAAATAAAATCTTTAAAAAAAATTTCGGGGCAACCTGAATGACTCAGTTGGTTGAGTGTCTGCCTTTGGCTCAGGTCGTGATCCCAGGGTGCCGGGAAAAAGTCCTGCATCAGGCTCCTTCCTCAGTGGGGAGCTTATTTCTCTTTCTCTCCCTCTGTACCTCCCCCTGCTTGTGCTCTCTGGCTCTCTCTGTCAAATAAATAAATAAAATCTTTTAAAAACAAATCTCAACACTGGAAAATGGTCCAATAATTTTGCTAAAACTCTTCCAGGATACGTACATTAAACTAATCACCCGTCCCTGCTCCCAAAAAAAGGTGGGCTAAACAGCCAACCCCACTGACCTGAAAAGACTTTTCATGACCAGGAATCGTTGAACTCAAATATACTACTGGGGTCCTATGAACAGCTTTCAGTATTTTAAAATGCATATCCTTCCCCACTCTTTTACTAAATTCATTAATTTCTGGTAGGTAAAAATTTCCAAATTCAGAACCCGCAGGGAAAATAATAACAAAAGATCTCTAGAATAAAACATTGGCCTCTCTATTTCGAGGCCCATTCCAGCTCTAAAATCTGAACTTAAGTAGCCTCATTCACTCACCTGAAAATAGGTATATGCCCATATTTGTCTTTGTTGCCCTGTGGTGCTTGGTTTGTTTTAGAGTAGTGAAAGATGAAACAATGTCCAGATTCAAATAAAAAGAAAGTGTTTTGAGAAGGGTCTTAGTCCATTCAAGCCGTTATAACCAAATACCAAAACCAAGCAACTTCTGAACAACAGAAATGTATTTCTGACAATTCTGAAAGCTGGGAAGTCCAAGATCAAGGTACCAGCAAGTTCGGTGTCTGGTAGAAGATGGCCATCTTCTTTTTTTTAAAGACTTTATTTTAGGTGCACCTTTGTAGCTCAGTCAGTTGAGCTTCTGCCTTCTGTCTTCAGTTGAGATCATGATCCTGGGGGTCTGCGATCGGCCCTGCATGGGGCTCCCTGCACAGCGGAGAGCCTGCTTCTCCCTTTCCCTCTGCTGCTACACCCTGCTTGTGTGCTCTTGCTCTCTCTCGCTCTCGCTCTTGCTCTATCTCCTAAATAAATAAATAAGTAAATAAATAAAATCTTTAAAAATAAAGATTTTATTTTTAGGTAAACTCTACACCCAACATGGACCTCAAACTCACAACTCTGAGATCAAGACTCACATGCTCCACCCACTGAGCCAGCCAGGCCATCTTTCTTTTCCTTTTTTTCTTTTTTTTTTTTTTAAGATTTTATTTATTTCTTAGACAGAGATCACAAGCAGGCAGAGAGGCAGGCAGAGAGAGGAAGAAGCAGGCTCCCCGCTGAGCAGAGAGCCCGATGTGGGGCTCGATCCCAGGACCCTGGGATCATGACCCGAGCCGAAGGCAGAGGATTTAACCCACTGAGCCACCCAGGTGCCCCCAGGCCATCTTTCTGATGTAACCTTACATGGTGGGCAAGGGAGCTTCTCTGGGGTCTCCTTCATAAGGGCACGGATCTCATTCACAAGTGCTCCATCCTCATGACCTGATCATTTCCCAAAGGCCCCACCTCCTACTATCATCACATTGGGGGTTAGGATTAACCTACAAATTTTGGCACACACAGACATTCGAGTCTATAACAATAAGTTTACTTGTATTTTGGGCTGTTTAATTTTTAGCCATCAGCTAAATGGTAATTGACTCATACTAGGTGTTCTATCATATGGAATAAATAAATGAATAAATGAATGACTCTTGAAGAGAATCAACTCCAGAGAATCATTTCTTTTTTTTTTTCTTAAAGATTTTATTTATTTATTTGAGAGAGAGAAAGAAAGAACAGAGGAAGAGGAAGAAGCAGACTCTCTGCTGAGCAGAAACCCCAACATAGGGCTTGATCCCAGGATCCTGAGATCATGACCTGAGCTGAAGTCAGATGCTCAATCCACTGAGCCACCCAGGTTCCCCCATTTCTTTCTTTTTTTTTTTTTAAGATTTTATTTATTTGGGGCCCCAGGGTGGCTCAATTGGTTAACTGTCTGCCTTCGGCTCAGGTCATGATCCCAGAGTCCTGGGATGGGCCCCCACATTGGGCTCCCTGCTCAGTGGGGAAACTGCTTCTCCTTCTCCCTCTGCTACTTTTCCTGCTTGTGTTCTCTTGTTCATTTTCTCTGTCCAATAAATAAACTATTTTAAAAATAATAATAATAAATAAATAAAAATTAAAAAATATTTTATTTATTTATTTGAGAGACAGAGAGAGTGCACATGGCTAGGGAGAGAGGCAGAGGGAGAGGAAGAGGGAACCAGACTCCCCACTAAGCACAGAGCCCAACCTGGGCTGGCTTGTGCAGGGCTCCACCCCAGGACGGCGAGATCAAGATCGTTACCCAAGCCAAAGTCAGATGCTTAATCAACTGAGCCCCAAATCATTTCTTTTTTAATAGGCTATTGATCCTATACAATATGTAGTCCTGTCATCTTGATGCAGACAATAGACAAAAAATAGAAACATCTGTTCAAAAAAGAGGGGATGGGTAAAGGTATGGGGAAGTAGTTTTCAAAGTTAACTTTATGTGAGAAAGCCTCTTAAAATGAGACCTGTGTTAAGGTTTACTCTTTCCAAAGCGATGTCAAGGATCAGATCCCTCCCATCAACTCTGGGAGGCAGAGTAGAGCCAGAGAAGGTTTCCTGTCCCTCTGCATATTGGAAAATAGAGACTCAGAAGAGGTTAGTGACTCTATTAAGGTCACATAGCAAATGAGGGGCAAGACCTTGCCTGGAATCCAGCAGCTTCTGGAGACATCTGGACATCTGTCTATCCTCCTCACACAGACCTTTTTTGTCTTCCCCTTTCCCTCTTCCCAGCTTTCACTTTATTGCTGAGAGCAGCATGGAGCTTTGGAGAAGAGTGCATGGAAGGGGATATACCCCAAAAGAATCAGACTTCTGGGCGCCTGGGTGGCTCAATAGGTTAAGCCTCTGCCTTCGGCTCAGGTCATGGTCTCAGGGTCCTGGGATGGAGCCCCACATCGGGCTCCCTGCTTCCCCTCTCTCTGCTTGCCTCTCTGCCTACTTGTGATCTCTGTCAAATAAATAAATAAAATCTTAAAAAAAAAAAAAAAAGGAGCAGCCTTTTGCTTCTGCACAGGGAGGAAGACTCCAGCCTCTGGGGAACCTTACCCCCAGCTGAGGAAGATCACAAGAAAGGGGTGTTCTTCAGGAAGTACCTGAATGTCTCTAGAGCCTGAACAGGTTGATATTGGAGGACTATGACACCTGAGCCCTATTCAGAAGAAAGGCGAAATAGTACCAATTATCTGGCTAGTATATGTTTCCGTAGAGCAGTGTTTCTCAGAGTGTGGTTCCCTACTCAGCACCAGCAACACCATCTGGGAACTTGTCAGAAATGCACATTCCTTTCTGCTCCGGCTCAGACCTCCCAAACCCTGTAGGTGGAGCCCAGGCACCCACCACCCTCCTAGTGATGCTGACATGTTTTAAACTTTGAAAATCACTATTCTAGAGTTCACATTTTATAGAAACTTTTTTTTTAAGCAGAAAAGTAGTAACCTTTTTTTTTTTTTTTCTTATTCTACAGAAGCCTGGATAGAGAGAGGGGAGAACACCAGAGAAGTCTGGGGCTTGTTGGGGAAGGTGGTATTTGAATAGGGACTTTATGACCCTCACCTTGGTCTTCCTAATTGTATTCTCCAAGCAATGGGGACTCTAACTGCATCTACTTTCCTCAGTTCCCCAAACTGCCACTGTCTTTAGGTCCAGAACACCAGTCCTGATGGGATCTCAAGCCAGGACTCCAATTCTTTCTGGCTGGGTCCTATTTGGCACCTTTCACTCACTGAAGGGTGAAGAGCTTCCCGCCCTATGCCCAGGAGGATCTAGCCCAGACTGAGTCCTGAGTCATTTATCCTGAGCAAGTGCTGGTGAAGCAATGGTTAGGAGTTGGGTGGCCCTATCTTGGTCATGAGGAATGAGATCTTCCCCTGTTCTTTAAAGAAGCCAGCAGCCTATTTGTTCTAGAACCTGGGATGGCAGGGGCTCACCATCTGGGAGACCACGGAAGTGGGTCACTCAGCAGCTGTGTTCTCCACAACCTCTGCAAGGAGGTTTCTCCTTTAAGTTGCCTTCAGACCAACCAACTCCTCTTTGGGTTTTCTCTCACAGCTTCTGGCTCTGAGGGGATTTAGAGCTGGAACACCGGGTACTTACGAGTCACCACCCCTCATCTACCAGGGCAGAACTCTCATTTCTTCCACAAATAATCATTGATGAGATGAGACATCCACTGTGTCCTAGAATGTAGCTCAGAAGAGTACAGGCCCTTCAGAGCCTGCTTGCTGCCGCTCACAGACTAGCAGAATAGGCAACTGTCAAATAACGAATTGACAATGTGACAAAGGTTAATAAATGGGGAAGCACAGGGGCACTGGCAGGCTCAGTCTGTTAAGCGTCTGCCATTGACTCAGGTCATTATCCCAGGCTTCCAGGATGGAGCCCGGTATCAGGCTCCCTGCTTGGTGGGAAGCCTGCTTCTCTCTCTGCCCTCAGGTCGTCCTCCTTGTGCTCTCTCTGACAAATAGATAAATAAAATCTTTAATAAAGTAACTAAATAGATGGGGAATCACAGTGAGCTTTGGGGAGTCTACATCCCAGTCCAGGGATTCAAGGACTGTCTAAGAAGATGGAAGGAGTAGTTCTCTGGATAGAGTGACAAAGAGAGGACGCATCCCAGCAAAGGGCTGAGCCTTACAGGGATGATGCTGGCATCTCAGAACATCTCTGAGGGATTGCAAGGCCAGGAGAGATGGAGCTAGAGAGGTAGCAGGCTGCAAGCCTGCCAGAGCAGCCTCAGTCAGCCCTCTGTTGAGGGCTTTTGGAGGGGCGCCTGACTGGCTCAGCATGTGACTCTCGATCTCAGGGTTGGAGCCCCACATTTGTTGTAGAGATTACTAAAAATAAATCAAGAAACAAACAAAGAAACAAATTGAGGGCTCTCAGAAGCCTTTGAAGGGTGGGGTAGAACAGGTGACATACTAACACTGTCATTGTTTTAAGGTCACACTGGCTGTACCCTGGGAAGAGGGTGGGTGCCCAAACTGAGAAGTTCCTGGGAGACTAACCAGGAAGCTGCTGCCAGAGGCCGGAAGTGGGGGTGGTGGTGATGACAGAGGACGTGAGGTCACCAGAGATGTGGGAGGTAAAAGTGTGGGGCTTTGGCAACTGATGGGGTGTGAAAGATGAGTGGGAAAAAAGCAAAGGATTATCTACCCCAGGTGACATCCCCCCCCACCCGAAGCAGGGAGACCAGGAGTGAGTTTGGGGGCATTGATGGTGGGTTCAGTTTTGGGGTTGAAGTTACCTGTGATTCGCCCAGATGGAGAGATTGAGAGGCCCCTGGGCTAAAGTGGCTGGAGATAGAGCTGAGGGTGGGACTTCTGACAGGGACTAAAGTGACCAAGAGGAGGGCTGTGCTGGGGCGGGGGGAGCATCAAAGAGCAGAGGCCCCAGGGGCCTGAGAAGAGCTGCCTTGCTCACAGTTAAGGAGGGAAGTGCCCCGGGGCTCCTGGCTGCCTCAGTTGGAAGGGCATAGGACACTCGATCTTGGGGTTGTGAGTTTGAGTCCCATGGTGTGTGTAGAGCTTACTTGAAAAAAATAAAATCTTTGGGGGGTCTGGGTAGCTCCATCGGTTAACCCTCCAACTCTTGTTTCAGCTCAGGTGTTGATCTCAGGGTCGCGCATTAAGGCACATGTTAGGCTCCATGCTGGGTACTGAATCTATTACTATACAATAAATAAATAATTTAACCTAGTAATGAGAGAGAGAAAATAGGGACACCTGGGTGGCTCAGTCAGTTAAGTGTCTGCCTTTGGCTCAGGTCATGATCTCAGGGTCCTGGGATCCAGCCCCAAGTAGGGCTCTCCACTCTGTGGGGAGGCTGCCTCCCTCTCTCTCTCTCTCTCTCTTTCTCTTTCTCCAATAAATTAAAGGCTTTATTTTATTTTTTAAGATTTTATTTATTTATTGGAGATAGAGATAAAGAACAGAAAGAGAGACAGCAAGAGCAGGAGGGACAGAGAGGGAGGGAGAGACGGTCAAGCCGAGTCCATGCTGAGCTGAATCATGACCTGAGCTGAAACCGAGTCAGACACTTAACCCACTGCACCACCCAGGTGCTCTTACAATCTTTTTTTTTTTTTTTTTAAGATTTTACTTAGTTATTTATTTGAGAGAGAAAGAGAGTGAGCACAAGCAAGGGTGGGGGGAACAGCAGAGGGAGAGGGAGAAGCTCAGCGGGGAGCCCAACACGGACCTCAAGCCCAGAACCCTGGGATCACAACCCAAGCCAAAGGCGGGTGTTTAACCAACTGCACCACCCAGGTGCCCCAAAATCTTTTCTTTCATTCTTTCTTTTTCTTCCAAGATGGCTAGCACCTTGGAACAGCCCGGCCCAGGAGGTTGAGGACTAGGAGAAGCTGAGCAGGGTCACAGAAGCCAAGAGCATGGAGGCACTCCATGTTTTGGGGCAGTCAAGCGAGGAAGCGATTGATGAGGCCTTGGGCTGTGTGACAGCACCAGTGGTGACCTTGGAGAGGGCCATTTCTGTGGAATGAGGGGGCAGAAACCAGATCCAAGTGGGAGCTGTCACTGGAAGGGAAAGGAGATTTTGGTTTGGTTTTGAAGATGCAGAGGTTGGTGCACATTTAAATGCTAGTGAACTTGTTTTGGAAAGAAGTTATCTCTCCTCAGATTTTAGAAAGCTGGAAGCACAAGGTCTCCTTTGTTTTCTGAAAGGAAGGAAGATACACTTGGCCTTTGATCTCCCCAGGCCTCCTCTTCCTAATGTTCTTCTCTAAGGCAGAAGTATCCAGGGAGAGCCCCCATTCAGAGGGGCACCCAAGCCACCATTCCCCAGGCTGCTGACTTCTAGAAGAATGAAGGGCTGTAGCCCTCCCCCACCACCCGGCTTCCTCAGGGGCACCATGTCCCACCTGCTGCTTCCAGGCCTCTACACACCTTTCCCCACCCAGGAAGGTGCACGCCAGGTCAGTGTCCCCTTTATAGACAAAAGGGCACAAAGGTCATGGTGCCACAGCTCCCTGCAGAAAGTGGCCATGTCACATGCTGCGTCGGTCCTGAGAACTAAGCTGGAAGCTATAGGGAGAAGCAGCTGGGAACTGGGATTCCCAGGGTCTGTAAGAAGTTCCTCCTGGACATGGACCTACCCGCTCCCCCAGTTACAGCTCTCTTAACCCTCTTTCTGACTCTAGGGTCCCCACCTCTATGCCCTCTGCTTCCAGCTATAACAGGTGCCTCTCCCTCAACCACTTCTTTTAAAAAATAATTGAGTACTTCCTGTGTTCCAGACCCTGTACAGGTGCTGGGATTATAATGGTGAACAAACATCCTGCCCTCCATTTATTTATTCATCCATTCATGATTTTTAGAGAGGGTGGGAGAGTTGGGGAGCGGCAGAGGCAGAGGGAGAGGGTGAGGCTCTTAAGGCAGCTCCATGCCCAGCACGGAGCTCTATGTTAAGGCACATGACCTGAGCCAAAATCCAGAGTTGGACACTTGACTGACTGAGCCACCCAGGCACCCCCTGGCCTACAGTTGATACCTGCTATCTCTGTCCTGCCTCTCCCCAAGGAGAGCCCTCAGCCCTGTGAGGTTCCAGCCTCGCTGTCATGACTTTACCAGTGGCTGCCGGATCTCGGGTTCTCGGGCACAGTTCCCCAGGCGGAGAGGGAGATCCTGCCTCGTGTAATTCGGGTTCAGCTGCAAGTACAGGGTAGGGCACTGATGCATCAGGAGGCTGAAGGCAGTGAGCGGAGGAGAGGGTTATGAGGTGGAAAGCCTCAGCTCTTCCCTCCCTCAATCCCACTATTCCACGCTCAGGCCCCGTAAACTTAGTGAATCCCCATAGAGATGTTCTTGGAATTCCACAAACTCCTTCCACGTTTTATACCCCTGATCCATCTCTGTAACTCTGCTCATCCCCTTCACATACAGACTATATCTCCCCCCTTTTCTAGACCACAGGATGAATGCCCTCTACAAAACGGAAGGGTTGGCTCAAAGGATCTGGAAGTCCTTTCTGCCTGGAACTGCCCTGTCACAGCTGCCCAGGCTCCACCCCGTACTCTGACTGAAAGTTTTCAGAAGAATTACCTGGGGAGGCAGGACAGAGAGGAGGTGCGGCTAGATCGTTCCTGCTTGCTCTGCTCTCTGCCTTACCATCACCATACGATAGTCTCAAGAAATAAGGACGCAAGGGACACCCCAGCTCCAGACGGGGGAAGGAGGGACCCCTGGGGAAGTGCTGCCTGTCCCCTATTCCCACCACCCTGAGCGCCACACCCTCCTGATTCCTTTCAGGTTCAGACTGTGCTGTCCACAGTCCACCATCGCCCTGGCACAGAAGCACCAAAGTCCGCCTCCTTGGAGACATATTCCAGCTCTGCCCTGGGTGGGGCAACCCGATGGGGTGGAGGCAGGTGGCAGGGCAGGAAAGGATTGACCTGAGGCAGAACAAAGGAGACAACAGATCATCTAGTGCACTGCAGGAGAGCAGTGGGCAAGACAGCCAAGGAGAGACTGTCTGCCAGGAAGTAAAGGAGAGACTGGTGGGGTCTAGAGCTAAGGGGAAGAGTGGGGAGGTATAGGAATATATAAAATGTTCTTTTTTCAGTCTCTGTGTCCAGTTGTAAGTAGTCTGTTGATCAGCGAGGGCCTGTGGGTATTTTGAGGTGGGCTGCCTAATGAACCTGTTTGCATTCAGCTCAGTTGTCACCGTAGACCGGCGGCCTCACTCAGCTTTCCATTCCTCAACCCTATTGCCTAAAAGCAACCTCTATATTCCCCCCACCCCCCGACAGATTGACAGTGACAAATCTTTGGCATTTGGGTAGAGGTCTCATTTTCAGTAGCTGCTTCATGCTGGACCAGGCGGCAGGGGGGAAGAGGGGAGTGCGCCGTCCTTACCTAAATTTGTTGGTCCATGGGGGGTTAGACCAAATGCATGGTATTATATTAACGTGCTGATAGGTGATTTGAGTGAAACTTCTTGGTGGCCAGGTCCATGGGATCCTCCAGTGGGATGGGCTGGTATCTTGGCTGAACCATCATCATTTGTACATGGAATTACTGGATTCTAGAAGAGACACATTTAACAAAGGGATTAAAGAGAGGGAACCAATAACTAGGAGCACAAGTACTGAGGCCAGGGGTCCTAAGGGAAGAAGCCAGGATAGCCAAGACCAGGTTTCTTTTCAGGAAAACCATCTTTTGTGTTGTGAAGTCCCAAAGGGAGAAAGCCTACTGAAATCAAATTATGGACATTTTCTTGTATTTGTGTTTATAAAAAAGAGTTCCATGGAGGGTCCCTACCTCTTGATCTGGGAATTTGCCCTGGGGCCAGGAAACATTACATAAAAAGACGAGACATTTTTCCTTAGGTCTTTGTGAGGGGGGTCAAATTTGTTCCAGTTTTTAAGATTGCAGCCAAAGGGGGGCACCTGGGTGGCTCAGTGGGTTAAGCCTCTGCCTTCTGCTCAGGTCGTGATCTTGGGATCCTGGGATCGAGCCCTCCCTCTCTCTCTCTCTCTCTCTGCCTGCCTCCTGCCTACTTGTAATCTCTTTCTGTCAAATGAATAAATAAAATGCATAAATAAAATCTTTTTTTTTTAAAGATTTTATTTATTTATTTCACAGAGACAGAGATCACAAGTAGGCAGAGAAGCAGGCAGAGAGAGAGGAGGAAGCAGGCTCCCCGCCCAGCAGAGAGCCCAATGTGGGACTTGATCCCAGGACTCTGGGATCATGACCTGAGCCGAAGGCAGAGGCTTTAACCCACTGAGCCACCCAGGCGCCCTGAATAAATAAAATCTTAAAAAAAAAAAAAAAGATTACAGCCAAAGGGCGAGTCTAAAGGAATAGAAGGGATTTGTCCCAAACTGGGAGGGATTCTCAAAGGGGTGTCCCACTAAAGGGAATGGAGCGCCAACTAGTGGTCACAATTTCAGTCAGGGGGCCCTATGGACCTGAGAAAGGACTTTTTTCGCAGGGCAACTGACTCCAGTGGGGCAACTCAGCAAGGAGATAAGGTGGTGGCAAATGGTAATTGGAATTCCTTCTGGGGTGTCCCCTGCAACAGGGAAAGCTAGACACGGGGGGAGCAGACTGGGTTGGAAAAAGGACGGGGAGGACCCACCACTGACTATTAGGAACATATTCTGCCCACAGACCAGGATGGCAGCTGACCCGGTGGGAACAAAGGAAGAAAGGTGAGGCCCTAAAGAAGCAAGGTGGCTGAGAGGCAGCCAGCGTCAGGAAAGGATCCCAACTGAGTCCAGAACGGTGTAGATTCACCCTGGATGAGCTGCTGCTACCAGTTGAGCCACAGGGAGGGAATGGAGGCCTCCAGAGGGATGGAGTGGGAGAGGGGAGGAAGGCGGTCCTTCAGCATCACGGGCAGGGACAGTCCAACCCCTCTACTGTTAGACCTTCAGATCACACTTGGGATCCACCCTGGCCAGAGATCTTCAGTCATCTGAGGAGTGATAGGGTTAGACCACCCAAGGGCCGAAGGAGAGGGAGGGAAGGATCCCTCCAAAGGGGAGGGGAAATCCCTCAAGCTTTTGGGCAAGGGTAGTCTGGCAGGTTCCTCCTTGGACTTCACGTTGGAATAACCTCAGCAGAGACTGTCAGTTCCCCAAAGAGTACTAGACTCAGTCCCCTGAAGGAAAGTCCCCAGAAATACCTGGAGATTCTGAGGAGAGTCCCCAGGGTTGGCAGAGGGGCCCCGTAAGGGCCACCAAACGTGGGGCAACCCAGTCGGGTGGAGGTGATGGCCTGGGCAGTGAAAGGATTCACCTGAGGCAGAACAAAGACAGAAGTTTATCTAGTGCACTTCAAGGGAACAGTGGGCAGGGCAGCCAAGGGGAGACTGTCTATTGGGAGGCAAGGGTAGGGGCTTTAGTTAAGGGGGACAATGAGCAGGTATGAGAATGTACAGAATTCCCCTTTTTGGTCCCTGTGGCAGGTTGTAGGTACCCCATTGGTCAGCGAGGGCCCGTGGGTATTTTGAGGTGGGCTGCCTGATAAGCCTGTTTGCATTCAGCCCGGTGGTCACTGTGCGCCCCTGGCCTCACTTAGCTTTCCATTGCTCAAGCTTGTTGCCTAAAGGGGCCTCTATACCCTAGGTAGCCTTGCACTACGATGAAACCTCTCTAAGCTTCAGTTCCTTCATCTGTAAAATGGGGATAACAATAGTGGAGGTTCTTTGGAGGGTAAAATAAGACAAAGTCTGAAAAATACTCAGTGCTGGGCATAGGAGGAGTTCATTTATTCAACAAATAGTCATTCAGTGCCTCCTGTGTGCTAGGCATTGGGAAGGTAGCAGCAAAAACAGCAAGTTCCTGCATTTGTTGATCTTGTACTAAAACAGGGAGGGGCAGGGGATAAGCAATAATAAATAAATAAAGCAAGCCGGGCAACCAAAGTGCTGTGAAAAGTAATGAAGCAGAACAAGTTGCTGGAGTGACAAAGGAGTGGGCAGCTACTTTTGTTTGGGGAGATCTCTCCGAGGAGGATCTGAGCGGAGAGCTGAATGAGCTGAGCAGGCTTCTAGAGGCACAGGGTCCCAGGCAGGGGACCAGAAAGTGCAAAGGCCCTGAGGTTGACATCTGGTGAGTCTGCAGGTGAGGCTGAACCAGAGCTGTGATGGTGGTGGTTGTAATGGTGATGGTGTTGTTGTTGTTGGTGGTGGTGGTTATAATGGTGATGGTGTTGTTGGTGGTGGTTATAGTATCCTTGGGTCAGAGGGTTTAGTTCTGAGTCTTTCTGGGAAACAATGTGGATTTATAGATATACAAAGGAAGGCTGAGTTAATCAATCACATGCACTAAAGGTGCTTGCTTAAAAACACTATGAAGGAGGTGCCTGGGGGACACAGTCAGTTGGGTGTCCAGCTCTTGGTTTTGGCTCAGGTCATTACCCCATAGGTTGTGGGATTGAGCCCAGAGTCTGGCTCATGCTCTGCACGGAGTCTGCTTCAGATTCTCTCTTCCTCTCCCTCTGCCTCTCCCCCTCCTGCATAATTGCTCTCTCTCTCTAATAAACAAATCTTAAAAAACAAAAACAAAAACAAAAGACTACTAAGTTGGCTGGAAGGGCCAAGGCAGAGGCTTTAGAATCACCAAATTAGGGGTGCCTGGATGGCTTAGTCAGTTAAGCATCTGTGTTCAGCTCACAACATGATCCTGCAGTCCTGGAACCTGACATGGGGTTCCTTGCTCAGCGGGAACTGCTTCTCCCTCTGCCTCTACCCCCCACCTGTTTGTGCTCTCTATCTCAAATGAATAAATAAAATCTTTTTAAAAAATCACCAAATTAGAAGGATATTATAATAGTCTGGGCAACAGACGAAAGTGAACTGGACTGGCTGGAAAGGTGGGGAGAAGTGATACTGGTAATGATCTCCAGACCAGAGGGCACAGCCCTAACCATCTTATACCCACCTGACCAACCACTTACTGGGGTGGTCATGTGATACTGGTATCTTCAGACAGGGTTGCTCATGTTGGCAGCATCACACCCCTGGGGGCCATGTGTCCCCAGCAGGGTGAGTAGAGGTGGAGGGTGTTAAGGCAATGCCCAGAAACATGTGGGAAGTTTCTAGAACCTGCAGAGAGGAGTCAGTCCAAGGTCCTTCCAGGGTTAAGGGTAAAACCACAATATACTACACTTCTGGCCACAGGATCCAATTATTTTGACACCCAACATGCTGAAAACTTACAGTACAGCATGTGAGACCTGAGCTTGTGCCCTCTGGCCTCTCAGAGCCAGGGAACACCTCCATGCCATACCACAGGGAGCTGAAGGCACCGCTACAACCCACTCCCTGGAAGAGAGTTACCAAGTACCAGCCAGCTCTGACAAGCCAGTGAGCTCTATTCTGACGTGGGGGAAGAGCTCCCAGTTTATGTTTTACAATTTGGCTCACCCAGATGGGGGCGAAAGCTTTCAGGTTCTCTCATCCCACCTCTTCCCACTTCTTGTAGCTTTCCAGCAATCTCCAGTTGTGCACGCGCAGTAGGAACTTGGTGGGGCTGGGCAGAAATCTGAGCTCGAGTGCCCAGGAAATGCTCCTGGGTGTTCATTCCCATTTGAAAACCAAAGTTTGGTGGCCTCTAATAGCTCCCTGGATACAGCAATCCTTTGTCAAAGGTCAAATGAAATTGTGAATAAATAAATAAATAAATAAATAAGTAAGTAAACAAACAAGTAAAAGGGTGAGGCACTCCCTATTTTAGGATTCCTGCAATGGCTAATCAGAACCCTGAGGGCCGAGCACGGGAAGCACAGGCAGGAACACTCTCAGGACTACCCATCTCCTCTGAGGTGTCACCTGCTCCTGGTGAGAGACATCCTGCTGCTTATTTTGTTTAAAAACACCATAGTGTGCTGGGGCCCCTGGCTGGCTCAGTCCGTAGACCATGTGACTCTTGGTGTCTGGGTCCTGAGTTGGAGCCCCACACTGGTTGTGCAGCCTATTGGAGGAAAAAAAAATTACAGAGTGCTGTAGTTGGCTTGAATCACTTAATGAAGTCAGAGCCAATTTGGAGTTACCCCTAGACTAACTTATATATTTGCACTTAGATATGTACACTCTCTTGGGTGGGAGAGACAGGTGTAGCGTGACAGCAAATGCTGTGGGTGAAATCAAGGGCAGTCCTCTCTCATGCATCAGAGTGAATGTTCTATCCAATGTGGATCAGGGTCTGTCTGCTGAGAGTTTTGCCAAGGCCTTTGCAGGTTTCTTCTTGATTAGCTCAGCGTACGAGGCAGGGTCCTTCTGCCAGGAAGCTGTATAGCCAGGGGGACAACCCTGCCCTTAGAAACAAAAAATTCTGAATTCTAGTCCACACTCTGTTTCTTAATGCCTGGAAGGCCTCAGGGTAGTTTGTTCTCCTGTCTATAAAATGGGGATAATAATGCCTATTCTAAACAATAAAATTAACCCTGGAGTACACCAAATTTCTCTACGGTTTGAATTCTCTCTCTTTTTTAAAAGATTTTATTTATTTATCTGACAGAGAGCTAGAGAGGGAGAGCATAAGTAGGCAGAGCGGCAGGCAGAGGGAGAGGGAGAAGCAGGCTCCCTGCTGAGCAGGGAGCCTGACATGGGGCTTGATCCCAGGATCCTGGGATCATGACCTGAGCCAAAGGTAGACGCTTAACCGACTGAGCCACTCAGGTGCCCCTATAGTTTGAATTCTTAATAAGGACAATCCTTAATAAGAATAATATATAAGGACTTACATATTAATAAGGACTATATATATTTGCAATTTAAAAAGCAAAAAGAAAGGGGTGCCTGGCTGTCTCAGTTGGTGGGGTGTGCAACTCTTGATCTCAGCATCACGAGTTCAAGCCCCATGTTGGGCATAGAGATTACTTAAAATTTTTTTAAAAAAGGGAAAAAGGGGGCGCCTGGGTGGCTCTGTGGGTTAAAGCCTCTGCCTTCAGCTCAGGTCATGATCCCAGGGTCCTGGGATCGAGCCCCACATCGGGCTCTCTGCTCGGCGGGAGGCCTGCTTCCTCCTCTCTGCCTCTCTGCCTACTTGTGATCTCTGTCTGTCAAATAAATAACTAAATAAAAATCTTAAAAAAAATAAATAAAAATAAAAATAAAAAAGGGAAAAAGAAATCAAACTTTTAAAAAGATCACTATATTTCGTGAAATGATTATCACAAGTTTAGTTAACATCCATCACCTCACATAGCTACAAACATTTTTTTCTTATGATGAAACTTTTAAGGTTTACTCCACCAACAACCTTCAAATACACAATACAGTATTATTAACTTTGTAACCATGCTGTTTATTATATCCTCAGAACCTACCCATCTTATAATGGATAGTTTTTACCTTTTGACTACCTTCCTCCATTTTCCCCACTCTCTAAAAATAAGATTATTTATTCGTTTATTTTAAAGACTTTATTTATTTTGTCATTGAAAGAGAGAGCGAGCACAAGCAGGGGGAGCAGCAGAGTTAAGCCGACTCCCCACTGAGCAGGGACCCCCCCCCCCAATGTCTGACTTGATCCCAGGACCTCATATTCATGACCTGAAGGCATGCCACTTAACCGCTTAACCAACTAAGCCACCCCTCACGTTCTCAGCAGGAGGAAGTCTACCCTTGATAACCACAGCAGTAAGAAAACAGATTTCCTTTTCCTCCAGCAACAGCCCAGCCAATGAGAGCCGGTCACAACTCAGCCAATGAGAAGTTATAACACTTCATAACTCTCAGTTTACTCCAATGGACTTTCAGTTTACAAAAGTCCCTCCCAGCTCTCCACGTTCCTCTGGAAAAGGCAGTTCTCCCTTCTCCCCATTTGCCTCTGGTTTTGCCATTAGCTTGTCAGTTCTGAGTTGCAATTCTCTGCTATTTCCATATCAACCCATCTTGCTGGCAAAATAACTGACAATTTTATCATTAAGGTTAACACAGTGTAGGGGGAATAAAGATCAAAGTCAGAATAATCTTTATCCTCCAAATATATACCCCAAATTCCATTTTTCCATTGATCTCCATCTCAGTGTTCTCATTCTAGTCTGTACGTCACTGTCACCTCTGCCTGGACCACAGGCCAACCCTTGAGGTAAACACTTTTTTTTTTTTTTTTAAGATTTAAAGATCCCTGCCAAGCAAAGAGCCCGATGTGGGACTCGATTCCAGGACCCTGAGATCATGACCTGAGCCGAAGGCAGAGGCTTAACCCACTGAGCCACCCAGACGCCCCAACACTTTTTTGTTTGTTTGTTTGTTTGTTTGTTTGTTTGTTTAAAGTAAGCTCTATGGGGGTGCCTGGGTGGTTCAGTCATTAGGGGTCTGCCTTCAGCTCAGGTCATGATGCCAGGGTCCTGGGATCCGGCTCCCTGCTCCACAGGAAGCCTGCTTCTCCTTCTCTACTCCCCCTGCTTGTGTTCCCCTCTCTCGCTGTGTCTCTTTCTGTCAAATAAAATCTTTTAAAAAAAGAAAAAAAAATAAAGTAAGCTCTATGCCCAGTGTAGTTCTTTTTTCTTTTCTTTTCTTTTCTTTTTTTTTTTTTTAGATTTTATTTACTTATTTGAGAGAGATAGAGAAAGAGAGAGAGGGAGAGCACAGAGGAAGAGTGAGAGGGAGAAAAAGACTGCCTGCCGAGTGGAAAGCCCAAAGCAGGGCTTGATCTCAGGACCCCCAGATCATCACTCAAGCCAAAGGCAGACACTAACTGACTGAGCCACCCAGGTGCCCCTCAGATGTAGTTATTTTTTTCTTTTTTTTTTTTTTAAGATTTTATTTATTTGACAGAGAGAGAGATCACAAGGAGGCAGAGAGGCAGGCAGAGGGACAGGAGGAAGCAGGCTCCCGACCGAGCAGAGACCCTGATGGGGGGGCTCAATCCCAGGACCCTGAAATCATGACCTGAGCCGAAGGCAGATGCTTTAACCCACTGAGCCACCCAGGTGTCCCTATAGTTCTTATCTTTACTTCTCTATAGGTGTTCTCCTTACCTTTCCCCATCCCACCTGCCCCAGCTCTTTTAGGATTTTTAAATTTATCTTTGACTTTTTTGTATTTTGGAAATGATATGATTCGGTGTCATTTTTTTTTAAAGTAACCTTTATACTCAATGTGGGGCTCAAACTCACAACCCTCACATCAAGAATCCGATGTTCTACCAACTGAGCCAGCCAGGTGCCCCTAGGTGTCATATTTTTTTGGCATTTATGCTGCTTGGTGTTCTCTGACCTTCCTGGATCTGTGATTTGGTGTGTGACATTAATTTAGGGGGAATTCTCAGTCATTATTTTTTCAAAAAATTTTTTTTCTGTTCCTTTTTCTCTTCTTCTAGTACTCCCATGATGTGGATGGTAGTCCCTGATAGTTCTTGGATTTCTGTTTTTGTTTTGTTTTTAGTCTTTTTTCTATTTACTGTTCAGTTTTGGACATTTCCATTGAGAAATCCTGAAGCTCAGAGAGTCTTTCCTCAGCTGTATCTAATCTACTAATACACCCATGAAATGCATTCTTCATCTCTCTTCCTGTGTTTTTGATCTCTTGCACTTCTTATTGGTTCTTAGAATTTCTATCTTTCTGCATGCACTGTCCATGTATTCTTACATGCTATCTACTTTATCCACCAGAGCTCTTTTGGCCTATTGTTCATCATTGTTTTAAATTCCTTGTCTGGGGGCGCCTGGGAGGCTCAGTTGGTTAAGTGTCTGTCTTTGGCTTGGGTCATGATCCAGGAGTCCTGGGATCAAGCCCACCACATCGGGCTCCCTGCTCCGCCCTGCTTCTCCTTCTCCCTCTGCCCCCTCCCCACCACCCTTGCTCATACTTTCTCTCAAATAAGTGAATAAAATCTTTTTAAAAAGTAACATAAATTCCTTGTCTGTTAATTCCATAATCCTTGCCATATCTGACCATATTTTTGGCCTTTAATTGGTCTCATAATTTTTTCTTGATGACTGGACATAATGGATTGGGTAAAAGGAACTGCTATACATAGGCTTTTCCTTTTTTCTCTTTTTAAAAGATTTATATATTTATTTATTTATTTGAGAGAGAGAGAGAGAGCAAGCACAAGCAGGGGGAGTAGCAGAGGGAGAGGAGAAGCAGGCTCCCCACCAAACAGGGAATCCAATATGGGGCTTGATCCCAGTATACTGGGATCACGACCTGAGCTGAAGGCAGATGCTTAACCAACTGAGCCACCCAGGCACCCCTACATAGGCTTTGAATGAAAGAGTGGCCAGGTGTTAGAGGAAGGGCAGCATTCTGCCCTATGACTCAGCCGCAGTCTTCAGTGATTCTGTGTGCCCCTGGCCTGTGAACCTCACACAGGGTTCTCATTTCTCACCCCCGTGTTTTCTAGATGGGGCAGAGCCAGTAGAGTGGGCTGGACCTCTCTATTCCCTCTCCTCCACAGGGTACGCTAGAGCTGGCCGGAGTTGGGTATTTCCCTTCCCTTAGGTCAGTTAGGCTCTGATAAAAATCCCAGCAGGTTAGGCACTGGTTAAATGTTAAGTTTCCTCTGAGGGCAGATCTTGTTCAAGAACAGAATGCTCTGGCATGTTTCAAAACGGTGTCTTCTACTCTCCCCTCCTGGAAACTCTAGGGGATTTTCCTCTGACATTTCCTATGAGAACCTGCAGAGCTCCAGGAGGTAAAATGACCAAAGTGGGCCCCTCCCCATGACTGGGTCCCCCTCTGTTTTCTCTCTTAGATTTGTGCACACTGAACCTCCAGCCATTCAACAGCTACAGCTCTGGGGGCCCTGCCTGGCATGGGTTTCTGCCCACAGGGGCTTCTGCCCCGTAATTGGATGTCACTCTCTCCAGTTTTGGGGGGCGCAGCAGGGTGCCCTGTAATCTGGCATCTTACCCATCTAAGAGGAGTTGTTGGCTGCAGCTTGCTCAGCTTTTTACTTGTTAGAATGGAGTGGCCACATCCAAGCTTCTTACATGCTAGACTGGAAACACATGAATTTCATTTTTAATGGAGGAATGAAGAGTCTCTTCATTATGCCTCTTCCCTCCCAGGAAACACAAAGTGTTCCTTCACGGGACAGTGTGTCTGCCTTCTTCCTGGCTACAATGTCTCTGGCCTTTGTCTACACCAACTGAAATTTTTTTCAATGTATCAAGTAGTGAACTATTACCAAATCCGGATTTGGAATATCTAGTCTGTATCTAGCATATGTATTTACGTAACTGGTTTCTGGGATTATTTGATTGGCCTGATTCCCCCACCAGACTGGAGGGCAGAATCTAGAGGTGGTCCTCCCCCCAATTTGGGGGCATCCCTCAGGGGTCCTAGGCAGGAGCCAAATCACAAGGAGCTCTAGTGACTCAGGGAAGAGGAATCTCCCATTTCATGAGAAGAAACACACAAAAGTGACCTCTATTGACCAAAAGAAGACACTGCAGTTACTTTTCCTACCTTCTAGCAGAGGGAAAGGATCAACATAATCCCACCAGCTTCCAGGCACTTCATGTGTGTTTAAGCCACTTGTCCTTGGATTTACAATGTTGAGGTCTACAAGGTGGGCACCATCACTCCCACTTTAGAGCTGAGAAAAGCAGGGTTGAGAGATGGGAACTGATTCCGAGTTTCCGCAGTGTAAGTAGCATGGCTAAGATCCACCCCCCAGGTCTGTGCGAGGCTAAAGGCTTGCTCTGCCCACCAGTCCTCTGTTCCTCAAAGTGGGGTCCAAGGACCAGAGCCCAGGCAACATGGGGAGCATTAGCAATACAGACTTCATGGGGCGCCTGGGTGGCTCAGTCGGGTGAGCCTCTGGCTCATGGTTTCTGCTCATGTCATGATCTCAGGATCCTGAGCCTGAATCCCACATGGGGTTCAGCGGGTTGTCTGCTTGGGATTCTCTCTCCCTCTCTCCCTTTGCCCCTTCCCCTCTCTCAAATAAATAAATAAATAAATAAATAAATAAATAAATCTTAAACAACAAAACACAACAACCATCAACACATATTTCAGACCAAGGCCTACTGAATCAGAATTTGTATTCTAAGGAGGATAAATACAATAAATAGAAATGTTGTCTGTACCTTAAAGCTTGAGGAGCGCCCTGCCTCCTGCAAAGTGGTAGGGGAGTCCCAGTTCGTCTTCCTGAAAAGATACTGAGTTTTCATAGTTATTCTGTGAATGTGGATTTCTGGCTACAAAGCACTTCTGTCATTTTCCATGTACCGTCTTTACATCATCTCCCTTTTCCCCTGGGAGGCAAATAGGGTCTGCAATTATCATTTTGATTTGAGAGCTGGGAAAACAGAAGCCCAGAGGGCCGCCACAATCTGCCCAGAGCTACCTGTCAGCAGGCCTCCCAGCACTTGGCACAGATTGGCTGGGAGGACAAGCCGAGGGTTCCAAGATCTGGGGTTGGCTCCAGCATGGGGATGGTAGGTTCCTGAGCTTGCCTTCAGGGGTCAAAAAGGCTAAGGCCTGCTCCGAGAGAGCTGTCAACTATAGGACAACCGCTTACTACGTGCCAGGCTCCGGGCTAAGACACCAGGTGGATAAAAGTGTAAAAAAAGAAAACCACAGGCCTGAGGTAGAGTCCTTTGCCCCTGGATAGCAACCTGAGACTTCAGTGTTGTTTCAGCCTCCCCCAGAAATCTCTTAACTGATGAGTCAGGAATTTCTGGTCAGCACCAGGGAGGCAATCCGTCACCTAGGCCTTCTCCATCCCCCAAAGGAAGATGAAGTAATTCCCCTAAGATCCCCTGCCTTTCCCTTTAAGGGAAAGTGACTTTGCCTGAAACAATCCCTTCTTTTCTTTTGCTAATAACCGTGTTGACTACTCCCCCTCCCTTAAGAACCTCCCATTTTGCACAACTCCCTGGAGCATCTTAGTACTTGCTTCTTGGGTACTGCCTGATCCATGAATTGCCTAATAAAGCCTACTTGATATGCATATTTACTCAGTTGAATTTTTTTTTTTTTTTAAGAGGTAGGGGTAGAGGAGAGGGGCAGATGGAGAGTGAGAGAATTCTAAGCAGGCTCCAAGCTGAGCACAGAGCCACTATGGGGCTCCATTTCAGCCCTGAGATCATGACCTGAGCCAAAATTGAGTTGGACACTTAACTGAGCCAGCCAGGTACCCCTGAACTTTGTTTTTTGAACAGGAGCTATGCCCTTGCTCCCATGGAGATTACAGCGTAATGGGGACCTAAGATCAGTGCTTACACGTTTCGTGAACAAGATGGGAAGTATCTTGAGTATCATGACTGAATGGATGAACACGGATGTTTGCCTTTAACGTAGGTGAAAACCTTCATTCTCTCTGTTCACTCAGAGAACGTGAAACCAAACCTCAAGTTCTGGCCTTCATGGTCCCTTGTAAAGTATGACCCAAAGCTGTCTCACCCCTCCAGCCTTTCGAAAGTACTAGGCCACTTCAGAAGTTATTTTCCTGGAGAGTCCCCACTCCCACCAGGAGGAAAGGCGGTGTGGTGGAAGATGAGCTGGTTAGACTTCACCCTACAGCCAAGTCTCATCCCTGCTCCCTCACCCAGGCAATACCTGGCAGACAATGCCCACTTTTTAGTTCTTCAAATGCCAAGTACCAAACACCAGATTCTTCCCCACAGGGATTTTGCACATGCAGTTCCCATGGCCTGTAAAGGTTTTCTTAACCTGTTTTCATTTAGTTTACTCCTACTCATCATTCAGGGGCCAGATCAAATGCCGCTTCCTCCAGGAAGGTTTCCCTGACTCCCCAGAGAAGTTTCAGGCCCCCAAAGAGAACATTCTCTACATTTTCTTCTTGGCACATATCACAAATTGCAAGTATGCACGTGTGTGACCACGTGCTTAGCATCAGTCTTACCCATCTGTCCGAGAGTGGAGCTGCTGTCTTGCAGAGTGCCTTCCTGCCAGCCCTGAGCAGTGAGTGCCTGGGCTCTGAAACTGGGGCCTGCTCAACACACGCCTCTGAAGGGATGACGGTGGTTGTTCAGGAGTTTGAAGCTCATCCCAGAACGGGAGGTCAGCCAGACACGCAGCACAGAGCCCGGTCTGAAGCCATATGGGGTGGGGAAAATTCGAGGAGAGCTTGAACCAAGGCAGAGGCAGTGGGACAGGAGCCCAGGGGGAGATCCCCAGGTTGGCAGGGAAGGGCTGGTGGGATGTGGAAGAAAGGGGAGTCCTCACAAACCACTTGTATGTTCCCATCTCGATGAAGGGAGCACGGCAGTACTCACACCTGAGACAGGTCAAAGTCGATTAAGGCCAAAAGTCCCCGCCTACCCTCCGCCCAACCCAGCCGACCTCCCTCCAGTCAGTGGCCTAGACTCTGTCCCCAGCACCAGACGGAGGCCACACAGCTCAGCAGCACAGCCTCTTTTTATTAACCATCTTCCCTGGTATGAATGTGCACGAGTAGAAAAGAAACCGTAAAATACCCTGGCAGGGAGGGCAGAGCAGGGGGCTCCTGAGGTTAGGCCAAATGGCCAGATTCCAGCTCCTTCTCCTGACAGGTCTGTTTCTGTGCGAGGACTTCCCTTACATCCCCCATCCCTTAGCTGAAATCCAACCTCAGGGGGCTATGCATCCCTGCTGACTGGACCTCCTAGCCTTGGCAGGGATGGGCGCTGGAAGGGCCTGGCACTATGCAGGGGCTGAGAGAAAGCAGCAGCATGGGTCTTGCCTGAGGGGCTGAGGGTGGGTGGAGGGGGGCACGGGGATGTGAGGAAAGGTGGTCATCCAGGCCGGGAACTGAGCAGAAACCTATTTTGCCGCCAGGCCTGCCTCTGCTTCTGTGAGCTCACTGCCCTGAGTGGAGGGTCCTGCTCACCTGTGCTATGGAGGTTTTGGGCAGGAGGGGCTGAGGAAATGCTGTGAGTTCCAGGTGGAGGAAGCCCGATTCAATGCCTGGGTTTGGTCGAAGTGAACAGCCGGAGAAGGAAAAATGGGAATGCAGACCAGGAAAACAGTGTTCCTCCTCACCCCATCTGGGGCACAATCCATGTGTGACCTCAGTGTGATTGACAGACGGCTGAGGCTGGCCCAGTGGACCCCTGGAGCTGCAGAAGTGGGCAAGAGAAGGGAGGTCTACTACCCCCAGGCTTACGTGAGAGACTGAGCTAGAAAAATGGGGTAGGGGGTGAAGAAACAATGAAGGGAGGGAGCAGACCAGATCTGGACTGGAAGGGAAACTTCCACACTGGCGTGACTATACTCAAATGTTGCCCAGTCAGTGACAACTCGGCTGCTCTTCTCTGACGGCTACCCTGCTAGGGCCGACAGGAGAGAGATGACTCAAGAGCAGGCAGAAGAGAAGCAGTCACCGAAAGAGAAGCTATCAGAGAGGCTCCCCCAGACCCTGACTAGCCCAGCCTGCATGGGTTTGGAAGGTTCCAGCCTTCTCTATCACCCAACCTGTGCCTCTGAAATGAGGGGCCCACCTGGAATTAGAGCGAGAAAAGCAGACGTCCTGCCAAGGGAAAAACTAACCAAGGAATCCTCACAGCACCGTGGCAGCACGGCACGGCCCCCGGCCTCTGGTTCGGAGCCGGGCTGGCACCGTTTGTAAACATTAGACTTGATGATGTCTGCGAATGGAGGCAGACAGGGATGCCTGGACCCTCAGGTTTGGGGAAAGAGGCCCCAGGACGGGGTGGACAAGGCATGACTCTATCTACCTCTGTGCATCTGTATGACTTTTGTGCTACCTTTGGAAGTTGCCCGATCCCAGAGAAGCCACTGTGGGCTAAGTGGCTGACAACGGGCAGGCACGGACGGGGTCCCAGGGTGATGAGAGCAGCTCCTGCTCAGGACAGGCTGCTCTGTGGAGGATGGCGGTGGCCCTCTGCCCACACTCTTTCTCCAAAGTTAAGTCAGACTGGGTTCTTTTTTTCTGAGATGTTCTGACACTCTTCCCCTGTGTTTTTCAGGAATGGAGAATTGAGCATTGGAGGGCAAGGAAGGTTCTTCTGTGACCCAAGACCTTGCCCTGCCCATCCTCACACTGCTGGGACTGGAAAGCAGGAGGGAAACCGGGTTTGATCTCACTCCAGAACTGTCCCCGGAAAAGGATGTCCAGATGTCATCCCACCAGTAAAGGGGAATGATGTTGGACTCAGGGTGGCCCCACAGCTTGAAGAGATGGGTTCCTGGGTCCAGCGGCAAAGGCCACGTGTTGCCTGGAAGCAGTGGTTATGCCAAGAGATCCACAAAGATGGCGTTGGCTGTGGTCTGGCCGAAGATGAAGGCTCCCAGGGTGACCAAGAGGACACCATAACTGACCAGCGCCCACCAGCTGTAGGGCAGAGGAAGAGAGGGGCCTAGTCAGTCAACCCATCCTTGACTTTGCAGACTTTATATCTATCTATCTATCAGTTAATTATTGTAATAACTTATACCACTTCTCCTGTGGGTAGGCACTTCCTACTTCTAAGTGACTTTTCATACAAAGATATGTGGGACCAGACTATATGATCCCTAGACCATGGGTCAGTAGACCTAGACCTAATAGGATTCATGGACTGGTCACAGCAAGCCAAGGGCAGAACCAGGATTAGAATGCATATGTTCTGATGGAAATATGTTCAGGGAAAAGCAGCTCATGTGGAATGTGACCCATTCCATTTACAAAAAAAAAAAAAAAGCAGACATCTGCAAATCAATGTATCAAAGAAAGCAACAGGGCATTAAGAGGGTATGACAGGGTACTGAGATTCAAAATGATTTTAATTTTCTTCCTTAGACTTATATTTTTAAAGTTTTTTATAAGGAATATTATGTGCACATTTTTTTAAAAAAAGCTTGCAACCAGTTTTCAACCTCTGTGCTATTCAAGAAAATGTGGATATTAAAACAATGTCATATTTTTCATCTATCAGACTAACAGAAATTTAAAAGTCTGTTCCATACAATCCTGGCAGAGCTGTGCAGAAGAGGCACTCGCACTCTCTGCTTTTAGGACTCTGAGTGGTACTGCCTTTCTAGAGGGAGATTTGAATCCATGTGCCAAAGTCAAAAGGAGCACATCCCATGATTCAGCAATTCCCTTCTAAGAATTGATCCTACTAAGATCTTCAAAACAGGTGTGCCAAATCGCCCATGTAAAAGAGTATTCATGCATTCACAAAACAGAACACTCTGCAGTCCTCAAAAGAGGGAAGAAGTGGACGGATCTTCCTGTGCTGACAGTGATCTCTAAGACACATGGTTAAGTGAACCGCAAACATTAGGAGAGTCTGGCATGAAGCCATTTTTGGAGAACCCCAAATAGACACAGAGCATCACATGCTTGTGCATACACACGCATGCTTCATGCACAGAGCTCTCTCAGGAGGAGGGATGCGGCGGGGAGGGCGCTGCAGGGGGAAGAGGGACTTCCACACTCTTCTCTGAAGTCCAGTAGCATTGAAGCTGTTACAACCAGCATGTGCCACCCATTTAAAAAGGGATTTAGAAAACCCTTATGGCTTTCACGTTCACAAGTCTCTCGATCCTTGTTTCTGGCCCCCCTGCCCCCACCGGACCACCCCTCATCCAGCACCTCCCTGACAGGACCACAGGGGTGCCCTGCTTTACCTGGCCGGCTTGACTTCTTCCATCTCAGACAGTTTGGCTTGAATGAGGCACAGTCCTAGAAGAGAAGAGGCGGTCCCCAGAGCTCAGGTGGACTCCTTCACTGG
Source organism: Lontra canadensis (assembly GCF_010015895.1). Classification (NCBI taxonomy): domain Eukaryota; kingdom Metazoa; phylum Chordata; class Mammalia; order Carnivora; family Mustelidae; genus Lontra; species Lontra canadensis. Next base: position 25,378,617 of record NW_022631002.1, on the reverse strand, counting down.
GGCTTCCCCCCACCCTTTATCAAGAGATGGTGACAGTGAGTCGAGAAGGGCCTGTGTGTGTTCCTCCCCGATACCCCATCTCCGCCTCCACTCCCCGCACAGCTGAGGCACCTGACAGGCACCCCATGGGCTGCACACGAGCCACAGAGCTCAGGGGCAGCAGCCCCCACCACACCCGGGGCCCTTCCCTGTGCCCTTCTGAGCAGGTGTGGCCGCCACTGCTCCAAGCAATGTGGCAAGGCCTTTCCAGTTGGTCTCCCAGGGAGGAGTGAGGTGGGTACAGGCAGAACTCGTGGCTGGGCCCAAGGGACAATTTCCTGGGGACGTGGTGGCAGACATCATGTGTCCATCTCCCGACCTCTGCATCAGTGTGCGGCCACCAGACCCCATCAGCCTCTGGGCTATCCCAAGCCGAACCAGCCCGACCCCTCATCGTCATGCAGCGACCAATGCGTGAAGGAAAGGTTTAGGAGTGCAGGCTGGGTCAAATAAGCTGCTACTCAAGCCTTGAGTCTGTTGACTTCCCCTCATCGCCTCATCAGCAAAGTGGAGAAAGCACCTGGACCTTCTTTTCAGGAGGGGCGGGGCTCAGCCACGGAGCCTGAGGCGGGTGGTTAATAAGCGCTAGCAGGAGCGCAAAGGAGGAGCTGAGGCCCAGAGACCTGGGGGGCCAGGTGCTGTGGGGGGGGCGGGGGTCCCCACCTGGGAAGACAAAGATGAAGCAGGCGGCCAGGCCTCCGATGACCGAGATGACCTTGCCGATGTCAGGGATGAAGAGTGCCAGCAGCAGGGTGAGCAGGAACCAGACGAGGGTCTGTAGCACGCGCCGGCGCCGCTCGCGCCCCACGTCCTCCTCCACGGGCATCCCCTGATAGCGCAGCCACAGGCCTTCGACCACCGCCCTGCCCGCAAGGACGTGGCTCAGAGGCCCCTCCAGTTTCTGGAGCTAGACCTCGAGCCAGTAGACTGGGGGTATGGCCCTAAGCTCTGCGCCTGTTTCCTGTTGTGTGAAGTGGGCCTAGCGGTACTCCATGGGGACCAGAGGGGATGGTGGATGTGATACGTTCAGTGCCTGGCCCGGCCCAGGATGTCTTCGCCCCGTGGGAACTCATGCTATTATTCTCCCCAGGTACCTACAAGGCTAGGTGTTCAGGAAAGGACCTGGACTACAGGTTCTTAGAGGACTCAGAGAAGGTCAAAGGACCACGTTCAAAGGGCTTTCAAAAAGGGAGAGGGTTTACAGGGAGGGAGTACCCCCATGGTGTGGGGAGGGTGCTCACCGCCCACAGAAGTGTAGGATGGGGTAAGAGGTGAGCACGCTCAGGATGATGAAGGCGCGGGCAACGGCCACAGCCATGTCCTCAGAAGGGTAGGACAGCAGCACGTCGGGGTCCACGGCAGCTCCAAAGGTCAGGAAGCCACAGATGCCTGAGGACAGGGACAAGAGGGCTGGGCAGAGGTGATCCTGGGAGGGTAAGGGGATGGACCTTTTACTCCTGGGTGCAGCGTCAGATGGGGAGGGTGCTGGAGCAGCTCTGGAGGCTAAGACGGTGTCAGGGTGGGACCCGAGGCCTCCTCCCTGACTTCTCCCATTCCATCCCCACTGCCAACTTTGTCATCTTGAGCTCACCCAGCACATTCCTCTGCACGAACATTCTGTCTGCCCAGCCCTTCACACCCCTCTCCCCTCACCTTCAGGTCGCTGCTCAGATGTCCATTCCACAGAGAACGTGCCCACCCAGCCCATCCACAATGACCCCCCGGCCCTGGGCACTCCCTCACATCACCCTGCTCTATCTTCCTCAGACTGCTACTTTCTCTCTGCATTTTCTTTTTTTAACACTTGTTCATCATGTGTCTCCCCAGCCAGAACACGAGCCCCAGGAGGCCAGGGGCTCTGCCTATTTGCCTTTCCTATTCCTAGCTTTGTCTTCAGAGGTAGAACAGTGCTGGCCCCGTAACACCTGTGGAAAGAATCACAGGGCCTGGCTTCCTTGTCTTCTGGTCCTGCACTGTCATCCAAACCATTCCCTGCGTGGCACCCATAGCCATTTTTTGCCAAGATGTGTCCCTGCTTGAAATGCTTCCTCTCTGGCTCCCAACAGTCCTCAGGCCCAATAGGCCCAACAGGCCCTGTCTGGCCTCCCTGCCTGCTCCCAACTCTGTCCACTCCAGACCTTTCTGTCCCTGCCTTCAGATTCTGACTCCTCATCACTGGGGCCTTCCCAGTTGCCACCCGCTCAGAGAGGAGGCTTCTGTGAACCATCCCCTTTCTGTGATCCATGGTGGCCATCCCCACCTCTCCCAGTCCCACTCACAACTTCCCTGTTTGACTGTCACAGTGGCACTCACCACTGTCTAGAATGCCTTACTGATTCCTGATTTACTCTGTAAGGCTCTCTCTGGCTAGACCATCAATTCCATGAGAGCAGGACCATGGCCGTCAATCTTCACAGCATCCCCCATGCTGGGAACAGTTCCTGGCACTTACTAGGGACTGATTGAGACCTGCTGAATGAATGCATGAATACAGCTCTCTCATTCGGGTGGGAGGAGGCCTAAGGCAGCCCGAGTTCAAGCCAACACCTACAGAAGTGTTTGATATGCTGGAAGTGCAGGGCTGTCCCCCTGGAGAGCTGGGCCAGAGGACATAGAGACAAAGAGGGAAAGTGGGAGCACTCCAAGTCCAGCCATTGGAGGGGAGCACTCACCCGTGCCCATGTAGACAGCGAGGGCAATGACCATGGCGGCTGTCACCACCCCACCCCAAGTCTTCACCTTGGGCTGCCGCATGCTGTTGAAGACGGGCACGCTGCTCACGTGGCACTGTCAGGATGAAGGTCACAGTTATGAGGCAGAGTGATCCCTTCCCTGGTTTCCAGAGGGAGGTACGTTGGGGGACAAAAGCCATGGGGACAAAGGACAACGCCCAGGGCCCTGACTTTTGTCTTTCCTCCCAGGATGTCCCCATCCTCCCTGTAATGTGGGGTCCAGCCCGGAATGGGGAACGAGCTGAGAGGTGACAGGATCCTTGCAACCAGCACCTGAAATCCGAAGCAGATGGTGGGCATAGCATTGAACACGGCCACCCAGGAAGCTGGCCTGTGGACAAAGACACAAGAATCTGATGCATGTGCACCCCATGCAGAGCCACCGATCACCCCCATGTCCTGCTTCACTCAGGCCACCAGGGCCCTCCCCCACCACTATTCTACACATTTAACCCCCTCTAAGTCTGGAAACAGGGAGAGGGCACATCTCCATTTCACAGGTCAGCAAACTGGGGCTGTGGAAGACCCTGCAGAGACCCAAATCCTGAATTTCTGGCTCCTGTACCGGACCTTTCTTTGCTTTTTCAAAAATAGGAAACTTTTTTTGGCTTTAAATGACAAAACCAATTTCTCCTCATACAGAAGATAAAGAAATTAAACGAGCACAAGCTGCAAAAACGTGCAAGTCCACTGTGGTAGTCTCTGTAACCAGAGGTCTTGTCTCATGACGACTCATCTGTTGGATATTGGTGGCAAAGTCTCCCCATCCCTGGTCTTCACTCTTCCCTCCAATAAAAAGAGATAAGGACCTCCTGCCTCCTTCCTACAATGACTGATGAGTCAAGCTCTGGTGAGCCAATGAGCCTTGAGAAGAGCACCTATGTGGCCCAGCACCTCCTGGGGCCCAAGTGGTGGCTTCTCCCGGGGGTTCTTACCCACCTGGTCAGGATGTCCCCTGGGGTCATCTCTTTATCTGGCCAGATATATTTGATGATAATGATGGCAGTGACGTACCAGGTGCCCACGACGCTCAAGAAGCTGCCAGAAAGAATGGACTGAGTTTCCTCTTCCCCAGCCCCAGCTTCCCTCCCTGATTTCACCCCAGGGAGTACCCACCCTCAGCTCTAGTGACCACAGTGTCTACTGAGTGAATTGGGGGACTATTCCAAACAAAGAATAAAATAATGCATAAGAAATAAGTTTTAGAGAGGTGCCTGGTTGGCTCAGTCAGAAGAGCATAAGACTCTTGATCCTGGGGTCATGAGTTTGAGCCTCATGTTGGGTGTAGAAATAAATAAACTTAAAAAAAAAATACGTTTTAGAGAAACTGGTCACAGCTTGGAGGGAGCTGGTCCCCAAGAGGGGGCCAGACTGACATTTCTAACCATGAGGAAATGCACTGGTTCAGCTCCATGGATCAGAGGTCTGGGCCTCAAAGCCCATCTGTTACTTCCATCAGTGCAGCCCCCGCTTGGTGACAGCTGCGAGTAGGGCCCTTGAGAACTAGGAGGTGCTGGAGGGAAAAGGGCTGGGATGTCTGGGATGTCAACATGAAAGGGGACCCCGGAGATAGCGGAGTGTGACCCTGTCAAATATAAATTGCAGGAAACGCTCAGAATCACACAGCTTTTCAGACCTTGAGCCAGGAAGCCAGTCCTCTCCCTTCATACCAAGCTACATGGAACACTGGGCCAGGCTTGACAATATCAAATGATCAAATGATCAAAAATCCACTCTCCCTGGGAAAACCACAGCCCTGCCGGGAAGCTGCCTTCACATTCCTGATTATCATCTGTCCCTTCTTTGACAAGGACATTTGGGGCGGAGTCTCTCACTGATGCAAAGGGCCACTGTCTTCCTTGTGGCTGACACATAAGGAAACCTTAGGCCAGAAGCCTTGCAAGCCCTGCTCCACCCTGCCTTGCCCACTCTTGCTGCCCCAGAAGGAGAGGGCTTCTCCAGCAGTGCCTGGGTCTCTAGCTGCCTGTGACAGGAGCTTCCGTCTGGCCTGGGCTGGGGTGGGGCCTCCAAACCTGGCATATTTCTGGAAGCCGATCTCTCTGGGGATGGAAAGGGGCAGGATGAAGAGAAAGGCCGTGAGGCTGATGGTGAACTTTCGGTCTGTGTACCAGGGGCTGCCACTGGCCCCCTCAGGCTCCTTTGCCATCACAGCTATAACTGCACAGGAAAGAAGGAGGGAATATCACTCTGGGCTCCTGCAGGCTGCGGCCCTCCCCTCTGGTGAGCCTCAGGACCTCCATCAGAGTAATGGGCTCAGCAGCCAGGGGGGAGGATTTGCAGAAGAATGCCGGACCCAGGCCAGGCCCTGGGCAGGTGTTTGTGCCTGTCCCCTCCCCCCGGGAGCACCAGCCCTGAGGGGGAGGGATGAAGTAGATCCCGAGGGGGAGCCTCACTCTTGTCTTGTTGGTCCCCAATGATGATGAGGAAGGCGATGCAGGTGCCAAAGGTGTAGATGGCAATGGTCACCTCACAAAGCACTCCCGTCAGCTTGCCACACACGGCCCACACCACCTCCTGGAAGGTCCTCTCGTTGCTGGCCTGGGAGCAGTAGGCCAGGATGACGAGGCCACTGATGATGAAGACCAGCATGCCCTGCAGGCAGGACAGAGCCAGAGGCTGTGCGGAAGGCCTGGCAGCAAACGGCAGTCCGGGCTTGCACAGCGTTGACGAGGCCAATGCCCGAAGCCGGCTCGCTAAATGAGTCTAATCTTGCCGGCAACTTTACCAGATGGCTGAAGGCTGCCGAACTGAGGTTTTCTCTCAAAACAGAAATAAAGTCTTGTGGAAAATTTCAAACGTACACAAGAGTAGACAGGATGGTATCATGAACCCCCATTCACCCACCACTCGGCTTCAAAAATAACCAGTTCATGGCCCATCGTGTTTCTGCTATGCCCCCTCCCACTCTGGATTATTTGGAAGGAAATACAGGCTACTAAATTATTTCACCAGTAAATATTTCAGCATGTAGTTCTAAAAGACAAGGGCCCGCTTTTAAGACATAAACTACACAATTATTCAATACGCGGCTGATGTCCAAACTTCCCTGACTGCTGGGAAGCGCTCTGAAGCCTCCTCTGGGCTCAGAGGAAAGAATGCTGGAATTGATTGGTACTGTCTGCCAAGGGTGCGGGTGGGGACAGAGGTGGCAGGTGTCACCTACCACTATCTCAGATGCAAAACCCCCCTTCTGAATGAAGTCAAGAGCCTTGCCCCAGCCCCTGAACTGCATTTCCACTGGAGCAGCGAGTGCACTCACCATCTGCAGCGCAACACCAGCAGCCACCCCACCTGCCGTGCTGAAGGCGGCCGGGAAGTTGAGCAGCCCTGCACCTAGGCAGGCGTTGACGACGATGAAGATGGCCCCAAGGGTGGAAGTGGTACCTCTGCCCAGACCCTCAGGAGAGGCCTCCCCTTCACTCTTGGGGGCCGTGTCCACACAGGGACTCTGCAGCAGACGGGCCCGCTCCCCAGAGTCCATGCTCGAGCCCCACTCGCCAAGGTCACTGTTGATGCTGACCTGGGCCATGGCCCCGGGAGCCTGCTTCCCACTGGGTTTGCAGATTTGGCCTCACAATCACATCCTTGGGGCAGCTGAGAGAACACCTTCAGCTGGAGGGCGGCACCAGCCTGTTTGGGACTATTATCCCAGGTTGCCTGTGAGCCCCAGCTCTTCTCAACCTAGATGGGAGAGACAGGTACTCCTGTTATCCTGAGAGGGGCACAGAAAGCTGAACTGACATTCTGAAGGTCAGATGGCTGAGATTCAAATCCAGGTGTGCCTCTGTGCAGAATACATTACTGGGAGCCAGAGTGTAGGGTGGCGGAGACAGAAATATATCCCATGCAAATCCTGCTTGCTTCAGGCTTACAGATACTTAGGGTCAGTAAGAGATAAACATAAAATAGAGGCGTACTAACATATCAGCACTACAGAGAGGCTACACGCTGGGCAGGAGTATCACAGACATGTCTTACCTCTCTTTTTTAAAAAAAATTTTAAAGATTTTTATTTATTTATTTGACAGACAGAGATCACAAGTAGGCAGAGAAGCAGGCAGAGAGTGAGGAGGAAGCAGGCTCCCCGCCGAGCAGAGAGCCCGATGCAGGGCTCTATCCCAGGACCCTAGGATCATGATCTGAGCCGAAGGCAGAGCCTTTAACCCACTGAGCCACCCAGGTGCCCTGGACATATCTTACCTCATTCAATTCTTACCACAGTGGTCATAAGGTTCAGAGAGATCATATCACTGACCCAGGGTCACATATTAGCAAGAGGGAGAACAGGATTTGGATCTCTATCAGCCTGTTTCTACCTCACAGGGTTGCAAGAACAGCCCTCACCTAGAACTGTCAGTATTTCCGTGTATTACAGTCCCATACAACCCCCTCTGGCCCAGAGTCTAAATTCTGCGTAGCTTCCAAAGCCCTTCAAAATTCAAGGCTAATTCTCATTTTTCTCCTGGGTGACTGACCTAACCACTGCCCATCAGAGGCATCCCTCTGATGCCCTCAGTACACTGAGGGAGGGGTTTAGAATGGCTATTGAGAGCCCCTAGACCGTCAGATGTTTCTCATTTCTCCTCCTGGTGATGGCTGAACAAAAATGGGAATCGTACACTCCTGAGAGGTTAAAGGAAGAATGTGGGTGCTCTCAGACAACCGTCACCAAGCATGCAACCAAGGAACCCAGCTCCAGAGGAAATCTCTCTCTGCCAGCTCCAAGTCCAGAAAGATCAGTCAGATGCCACAGGGCTTCCTCTTATTGCAACCTGTTACCCAACCAGTAACTCAGCAAAAAATCAAAGCTGTGGGTAGTGGAGGTAGAGTTTGGGGCTCCTAGCTTTCCAGCACAGCTCGAGAGAGAGAGCCGTGTGAAGTCAGCACTCCCCAGAGTCGTGAGACCTCCTCATCCACCCTGCTTGCATCTCAGACACAGAGGTCTCTGCACTGGTCCAAGACTTCCCAGCTCTCCTTCCCCCAAAAGTCCTCAGCTCCACAACCCCCAGCTTACCTGCTATTTTCACCTGATGGTCTATGGTGGAGGGTGTGTTGCTTCTTACAGCTCTTTCTCTCCAAAGATCTGGGATCTGATTTTCCTCACCTCCCTCTGGCCCCAATTTATTCTTTCTCAAAACTTCACCTAAAATCTGCTGTCAGCAGAGAGAAGAGTTTGAGCCGTTTCTGTGCTGGTCAGCAGAAGGAAGGGAACTGAGCAGCTGTGACGCTAACTCACAGATCGGAGCACCAGATCAGTGAGGGGATCAGGCCCAGGGAAGGAAAAAGGCTAGAGTAATGTCACAGCCAGCGGTAGTTGGCAGAGTCAGAACTACAAGGCTGACGTCCCCAGGCTCAAGCCAGAGTTGTAACCACTGCCTTGGGCCCCTCACATTCCAATGGGAGCGGGCGCCTAGTCCAGCCTGTGGCTGGATCCCAGAAACACGCAGGGTGGGCTGCAGTGGGAAGTGGGCCAGGGCGCACCCGGGACGCACCCGGGGCTCGCCTCAGGCACCAAGCAAGGCGATGGGGCTGCTGTGAGGGAGGACAGGGAGGCCCCAGTACTGGATCCCGGCCTAGCACCAGGTGGAGACCGTCCGGGATTACCGCGCGGCAAACCCGGCCCAACCGAGGGCGAGCGGGGGACCCAGGACTTCGGGCTTCAGAGCCTTGCAGGGAGTGGGCAGGACACTACCGCAGCGGGGACCCCAGGCCCGGGACTTAACTCCACACCCTCTGCTCCTGCCACCTACCTACAGTGCTTCACGCCCGAGCCGGCAGCAGGGACACGTGAGCCGTGATCACATGACCGCCCGAGATCCAGCGGCGAGGGAGACGCTGGGAGTTGTAGTTTTTCGCCGGCTTTAGTCTTGGATGGCGCCAGCTGCGTGAATCCTCAACCCCACAGTAATGACCTGAGGTCCTCTCCCGGCCCAGTTCACCATGCTGATCCTGTTAGTTTTAATCCTGGGTGGCTCAGCTGTTTAAGCGTCTGCTTTTGGCTCAGGTCATGATTCCAGGGACCCCGCGTCAGGGTCTTTGCTCAGTGGGGAGTCTTCTTCCTCCTCTTCTGCCCCCTCCCTTCTTGAGATTTCTCTCTCTCCCAAATAAATAAATAAAAATCTTAAAAAAAAAAAAGTTATATAAATGGAATGAAACAGTCTGTACTCAGATTGGCTTTCCGTATTCAGCATAATCCCCCAGAGATCCATCCAAGTTGTTGTGTATCAACCTGTATGTTTTATTACTGAGGAACATTCCACAGTGTGTATATACCAGTTTGTGTAACTAATCACTTGCAGGATATCTGAGCTATTTGCAAATTTTTGAAACATAAGTAACTATTGGACTTTAGGCATTTTACCATAAATTTCACCCTTTTTATTAAAAAAAAAAAAAAGATTTATTGGGGTGCCTGGTGGCTCAGTGGCTTGTCAGCCTTCTGCTGATCCCAAGGGTCCTGGGATGGAGTTCTGCATCAGGCTTCCTGCTCCATGGGGAGACTGCTTCTCCCTCTGCCCTCCCTTCCACTTGCTGTCTCTAATAATAAATAAATAATATAAATAAGTAAGTAAGTAAAATCTTAAATAAAATAAATTTTAAAAAAGATTTGTTTTAGAGAGAGACACACATACCCAGAGTGAGCAGCGGGAGAGGTGTGGAGGGAGCTCCATGTGGGGCTTGATCCTAAGACCCTGGGATCATGACTTGAGCCAAAATCAAGAGTTGTATGCTTAATGGACCCAGCCACCTAGGATCCGCCAAATTCAACCTTTTAAAGTGTCTAGTAGTGGTTTTTAGTATATTCAGAGTTTTGCAACCTACCTAATTTCAGAACACTGCTATCACTCTTCCTAAACTCTGTAACTATGAGTAGTCACTCGGCACTCCTCCTTTCTCTAAGCCCCTGGAAACTATTAATCTACTGTCTGCTTCTGTGGAGTTGCCCATTCTTGACATTTCATAAAAACAGTTATATGTGACTTTGTGTCACAAGAACATGCACCTCAGACTGATATATGTGACCTTCTCATTACCTACAACATTTGCCTCCTGCTGTTTTCAAGGTTCCTCCATGCTGGAGCATGTATTAGTACTTCATCCTTTTTTATTGCTGGTTAACAGTCCATTGTTGAGCTATTCCCCATTTTGTTTATTCTTTCACCAGTTGACTGGACATTTGTGTTGCTCTCAGTTCCTGGCTCTTGTGAATAACTCATATGATAACTCACTCATATGAGTGCGACAAACACTCATAAGCAGGTTTTGTATGGATGCAGGTTTTCATTTATCTTCAGTATTTACATAGGGGTAGAATTGCTGGGTCAAATGGTAACTGTTTAAACTTTTGAATAATTGCCAGACTGCTTTCCAAAACCGCTGCACCCTTTTACATTCCTAGGAGTAGTGTATGAGTTCCCAATTTCTCCATAGCCTTGATAACCCTCATTATCTTCTCTTTTTGTTTATACCCATCCTAACAGGTATGAACAGATTCTCACTGAGGTTTTGATTTGTATTTCCCTGCTGTTAGTAGCTTATTGGCTATCAGTACATCTCTGGAGAATTGTCTATTCAGACCCCTTTCCTAGTCATTAATCGAGTTGTCTTTTGATTATTGATTTGTACTGGTTCTTTATATATTCTGTATACAAGTCCTTTATCAGACATGTAAGTTGCAGTATTAATCTCAACTTAAAATAAGATTGTTGTTTTGAAAAAGTTGGTCTTTTAGTTACTGGTTATAAGAGTAAACTAGTGGGACACCTGGGTGGCTCAGTTGGTTAAGCCTCTGCCTTTGGCACAGGTTATGATAACAGGGTCCTGGGATTTGACTCTTGCATCTTGCTCCTTGTTCAGTGGGGAGTCTGCTTCTCCCTCTGCCTGCTGCTTCTCCACTTGTTATCTCTCTGACAAATAAATAAAAATCTTTTAAAAACAGTAAACTAGTAATTTTGGAGGAAAAACCCAAAAAACGAAAAAAAAAATCCCACCAAATTCCCAAGCCTAGAAGTAAGGAAAGAGTTTTAAAAATTCTTTTCAAGGTGGGACTCCTGGTTGGCTCAGTCAGTTAAGAGCCTGCCTTCAGTTCAGGTCATGATCCCAGGTTCCTGGGATCGAGTCTCCATCCGGCTCCTTGCTCAGTGGGGAGCCTGCAACTCCCCCTGCTTGTGTGTGCATGCTCTCTGACGAATAAATAAAATCTTAAAAAATGGTTTTCTTCAAGGAGTATGAATGAGCTGGGCTTTGGTTTAGATGCAAGCCTGAAGCAGTCTCATCTAATGGTGTCCAATGGCTGCCCATGGGTCAGCTATATATGAACCACCTGGGAAGTTTTCTCTTATTTTATTTTATTTTTTTATTTATTTATTTTTTAAAATATTTTTTATTTATTTAACAGACAGAGATCACAAGTAGGTGGAGAGGCAGGCAGAGAGAGAGGGGGAAGCAGGCTCCCTGCTGAGCAGAGAGCCCGATGCGGGGCTCGATCCCAGGACTCTGAGACCATGACCCGAGCCGAAGGCAGAGGCTTAACCCACTGAGCCACCCAGGCGCCCCAGTTTTCTCTTATTTAAAAAAAAAAGATTCCCAAGCCTTATTTCAGAAATACTGAGTCAGAATGCCCAAAGGTAAGAACAGGAAACCAATATTTAAAAAATCAACACAGATTTGGAAACTATTATACCTTAAATTGTAACAGAACAAAGGCATGACTCTTCTGAGTGGGCAAACCACCTCCCCCATCACGTGCAAGCACGCTAACATCTTAGAGCGTGAGAAGCTCGGAAGGGGTGAAGCAGTCTGAACAGTGGAGAGAAGCATCAGGTTCACACCCACCAGGTCTGTTTTCAGTGAGGAATGGGACTTAGTCCAGGGTGTGCTGGTAATACATATTTAAAAATAACAAGTCAGCAGGGTGGTTAAGTTCCTTTTTTGGTTGAGGTCTTGGCAGCCAACTTTCAACCTTTGGCTCCAGACAAGAGACTTAGCAGTCAGTCCCTTTATGGATCAGTTAATAGTATTTATTGCTTTTCCTTTTAAGATATTTCCAAGACTCCCGGTAACCTGGCCCATTCACTTCCTTTTGCCGGGTTATTTCCATTAGCAAGAGGAACACAGAAGAGCCCCCGGGTCCCCAGTGTACTCTTCCCTTTGCAGGGCGAAGAAAAACAAGAGCTCACTTTCCTCTTTCCCCCTCCCTCTCAAAAAACACTGTGGTTGGGCCCGAGTCCTGTTCCACTGTCTGCTCAGTAGCTGGCCCATCTTGAATGGTTCCTAGCACTAAGCAGAAGGGACAGAATAACCTTGAGCAGGACAGATGCTAAGCAGGTGCCACTGCTAGATGTCTGCCAACAGAGCACATGACTTCATGTTAAAGGTTGCGCACTGGTAACCTACTATTTGCATCTTGCTTGCAAATCATTTTACAACAAACTGAATTAGTTGCCAACTTTTAAGCATCCGTAGACCTCCCATAGAAACCAGGATTTCCATTTAAAAAAAAAAAAAAGTTACGACCTGAGCACCTGGGTGGCTCAGTTGGTTAAGCGTCTGCCTTCGGCTCAGGTCATGATCCCAGGGTTCTGGGATGGAGTCTCCCATCAGGCTCCCTGCTCAGTGGGGAGCCTGCTTCTCCCTCTGCCTGTGCTGTCAAATAAATAAAATCTTAAAATACAAAAAACCACAAGACCTGCAATCCTGAATTTTCTCTCCGTGTTGTCATTTCCCTACCACTCCTCAACACTGAGGACGGAGGCTGCTCACCAGTTCTCTCCTATTTCACATCCCTTTTTTACTTTACATTCGCTGTTTGCTTCTGTTACCTACTTGGCTCCTGTAGACACTTAAAGTCGCCACTGCCCCTCCATTTCTTCATTCCTGTTCTATCTATAGTTTCTTTCAAGGTATTCCACTTGTTCCCCAAAGTCCAAAGGACTATACCCACATTTTCAACATTGTTGGACTGGAAAAGCCAAATGGCAAGATCAAGACCTGGCTTTTGTTTACATTTGGAACAGCTCACACACCTCCTGGCTTACAGGCAGCTGAACAGGCCGGCAAACTGCTGGGACATCTGGCCACTAACCTTTCCTTCCATTATAGAAAAACATACCATAGGAGACAGCGGTGGGGTCTGCAGTAACTTTATTTGAACAGACAAACCAAGCTGCAAGAAGTCTACATGACTGGAGCAGATGGTGGTTATCTTTCCAAAGGGTAAAGCCTGAGCCCAGCTGGCAGCACATAGAGGTTAAAACCGAAGCGCAGGGATCCGCTCTCCTGGTTCCGCCCTGCATCGCCCGCTCACGATGTGAGATGACAGACCGCACAACCACACTCAACAAAGGGGTCCAACTGGGCAGAGGTGACACCCGACAGTAGACAACCAATCACTGAAGATGATGCTGGCCTCAAGGGCTGTTACCTACTCTGGGCTATTCTCTGACGAGTAAGGTGAGGGTATGGGAGGGGCAGTAAATTATCTTCTTTGTTCTTCAAATAAGGACAGCCTATAGGATGGGGCAGGTGGTCAGTCAAGCAGTAGCGCAGGATGAATATGCATGCTAGTTTTAGATCTCTGTGGCTGAGGACAAAGAACAGCAATGATAAGGGAAAAGAGAACATTAAAATGCCTGAAAGTATTGAAAAGAACCTTTTTTTTTCTTCTTAAATAAGACAGGAAACAGCATCTTTTTATTCTCCTTGCTGCAGTGGCAGACTTGCTGGTTTTCATGAAACATGATTTCTGTCACAAGGTCCGTTGATAAGCTTGCTGGATTGCGGCGGGGGGACACACATGAGGCCGCCTGTGAATGTCGGAATGGGCTCTTCCCACACACCTTTTGCGGGTGCTGTTCTCATGCCAGATCTAGAGGTACCCCAACGCCCTAAGGTGCTGCAGTTAAAGCTTCTGGAGTATTGCAATGGCATGATCAACAGGGTTTCTGTCTTCCTCGTACATGTAAACTCTTTTGGAATAGCTGAGGTTCAAGGACGAGCAGAAGTTTGGTTTTGAGCCACAAAGTTTCAGACACCCGCCGCAGATGCCTCTGCCCTATTTCACTACGTGTTCTTTTCTGCGAAACACATTCAGTGGTTGAGTGTTAACTACTGTGGTTGAAAGGACCTGCTCACCACCATCCACCCTCCTCTTCTCTCTGTGTGAATCTCACAACAGCAGGGGTCGTAGGCAGGAAGGTTGTCTCTCACCAGGGAAATTACTTGGTGACCTGGTGAATGGCATGGGCAAGGTAGCCCACATTGCCAGAGGTGACCCCTGCTACAGAGATGCGGCCGTCCTTTGTCATGTAGATGGAGAACTCCTTGGTTAGCCTCTCCACCTGCAGAAAAGAGAGGTCAGGAGCATTCTAGGCAGTGGGATTTGCCCAGCCCAGGCATTAAAACAGGAAAACAGAAACTCAATTTTCTTGCTTAAACCCTATTCCCAGTATTTAGTGGGCTAGTATAGAGAGAAGGATAAAAAGCCATCTTAAAGTTGGATGACGAATTCTGAGGTATGAACAGGTGAAAACAAATCTTCGATCCAGCATTTGAAGAAAAAACAGATCCAAAATCCAGCTATGGAAGAGCTCAGGTATGTCTCCTATCAATATTCCGGCTCCTGCTTGTGCTGGGATTTCTTCAGAGAAGCAGCAGTGGTCCAAAGAATGACCAAAACCTGCTGCTTTTCAGCAGTTTGCAAAACCTGCTCTGCTTTTCAGCAGTTTGCAGCCTCACAGGGGATACAGACAGGGAAATGACTATTAACAGAACGAAATGAATGCTACACTCTTCCTTTACCTAACAGGGTTCCAAAAGGACCGTTTTAATGGTAACCCAATAGGTAGGGGATCTGTCAGGAATTCTTGTTTGCGAGGACTGATCAGTTGGTCAGCTGAGGAGAAATCAGGGCCCTCTCACCTGCTCGGGCTTTAGTCCCGTGAAACAGAACATGCCAATCTGGTCAGTGATGTGCTGCCAGTTGTGGGAAGAACCCTCCTTCTTGAGGTTGGACACCAGCTGAGTCCGCATGCTAATGATGCGGTCGGCCATGCCTTTTACTTCCTGCAACCTGTAAAACAAAAAACCCCAAAAAGAACCCCGGGATGCAGCTCAATTCTAGACAAAACACCAACAAGTAAGACAGAGCTCACAGCAATTTTACGTTCCTTGGGTGTCTCCCCAGTGTGACTTAATTCTTTGTCCTAGCCCAAGTCAGATGTTGTCACTAGTTCGGCAAGTAAAAAGCTATTTTACTGTATTGTACACTGTTCTGAGCAGGCACCTAATGACTAATGTGATGCAGTTATTAAGAATGATGAGGGGTTCAAAACCACAATGAGATACCATCTCACACCAGTCAGAATGGCTAAACTTAAGTCCAGAAATGACAGATGCTGGCGAGGATGCGGAGAAAGGAGAACCCTCCTACACTGTTGGTGGGAATGCAAGCTGGTGCAGCCACTCTGGAAAACAGCATGGAGGTTCCTCATAAAGTTGAAAATAGAGCTACCTTACCACCCAGCAACTGCACTACTGGGTATTTACCCTAAAGATATAAACGTAGTGATCCGAAGGGGCACGTGTACCCGAATGTTTATAGCAGCAATATCCACAATAGCCAAGCTATGGAAAGAACCTAGATGTCCATCAACAGATGAATGGATAAAGAAGATGTGGTATATATATACAATGGAATACTATGTAGCCATCAAAAGAAATGAAATCTTGCCATTTGCGATGACGTGGATGGAACTAGAGGGTATTATGCTTAGCTAAATAAGTCAAACGGAGAAAGACAACTATCATAGGATCTCCCTGATATGAGGAAGTGGAGATGCAACGTGGGGGGCTTGGGGGTAGGAAAAGAATAAATGAAACACGATGGGATCGGAAGGGAGACAAACCATAAGAGACTCTTAATGTCACAAAACAAACTGAGGGTTGCTGGGGGACGGGGGGTAGGGAGAGGGTGGTGGGGTTATGGACACTGGGGACAGTATGTGCTATGGTGAGTGCTGGGAAGTGTGTAAACCTGGCAATTCACAGACCTGTACCCCTAGGGCTAATAATACATTATATGTTTATTAAAAAAAAAAAAAAAAAAAGAATGATGAGGGGTGTCTGGACGGCTCAGCTGGTTAAGCATGTGACTCTTCATTTCAGCTCAGGTCATGATCTTGGGGTTGAGGGATTGAGCCCTGCATCGGGCTCTGTGCTCAGCATGCAGACTGCTTGGGATTCTCCCTCTCCTTCTATCCTACCTCAACCCTGTACTCTCAAATAAATGAATAAATCTTGAAAAAAAAAAAAAAAAAGGAATGACTCAAATCTAGGAAGACTAAGGCTCTCTATTGTTTATGCAGTGGGAAAAGTGGAAAAGTTGTGGTTTTTTTTTTTTTTTTTAAAGATTTCATTTTATTTATTTGGGGGAGGGAGAGAAAGAGCGAGCAAGCATGAGCAGGGGGAGGAGCAGAGGGAGAGGGAGAAGCAGCCTCCCCACTGAGCAGGGAGCCTGACGTGGGGCTCAACCCTGGGAGCCCAGGATCATGACCTGAGCTGAAGGTGGATGCTTAACCCACTGAGCCACCTAGGCGCCCCTAAAGTTGTGTTTTAAATAGTAAACTATGACCTTATTTTTAACATGGGTGGAATAGACTCCTGCTTTTGCAGTTAAGACAGTGCACTGGAGGGGACCTGGGTGGCTCAGTGGGTTAAGCCTCTGCCTTCGGATCAGGTCGTGATCTCAGGGTCCTGGGACCGAGTCCCGCATCAGGCTCTCTGCTCTGCGGGGAGCCTGCTTCCTCCTCTCTCTCTCTCTGCTTGCCTATCTGCCCACTTGTGATCTCTGTCTGTCAAATAAATAAAATCTTTAAAAAAAAAAAAAAAAAAAAAAGACAGTGCACTGGAAACCTATGATGTGCCAAGCCATGTGCTAGGCGGTGAGAAGGGAGGGTTCAGACATGGTCCTTGCCTTTAAATCTTAAAACCAAAACTGGGAACAAACTTGTGAACCACAAACTATGGAACAAGGCAGGACAATTTAAGAACCATAGAACAGTGCCGCATTAAAAGCCCAGGGAGGGAGGGTCAGTTCTATCTGGCAACTGAAGGCAGTCCTCTGATACACATGGCTCACTTGATTCTGGACATCATCACCTTCCTTAGAATCTCCTCTTGCCATTCTAGACCTATGGTTCTAGGGGAAATTCTTGCCCAACTAGATGACTAAAAATATTTCTAGTTTACCTCCCTGTTCTAACGTGTTCATGTTCTTAAACCATCTATGATGATGTCATACACAGTTACAATGGGTCACAACTGCCAATCAGAAGTCAAAGAAAGTTAGTATTAGTAATTTTTATTTGACTCAGGTAAACATCTAAAATTGGGCACTTGCACATAAAAACAGGTTTTTCCTCTCTGGAAAAAGCTGGCAACACTTCACTAGCAGCGTGATTCCTGGCTGGAGCTCTAGCTCCCGACTCCTCTAGGGATGAGAGTTGATTTTAAATTTCCTATGGTCCCATCTCTGTCCTGCTCTATTTACTTTCAGGCTGGCGTCCTAGAAGCATGGAGGCTCTGACCACAGCTAGATCCAGGGCAACTCCAGCAAAACCCTTCCGTGCTCACTGGTGCCCACAGAATGAAGTTCTGACTTCTCAAGATCTCGGTGAAGGTGCTTCATCACCTATGCCCAACTTCCCAGCTTTGCTGCCTTCTCTATCCTCCTCCCCCTCAGAGTCAAGGCCACAGAAACTCCCTGGGACTTCCAAAGCACGCCCTACAGGATGCACAATGCGCTCCGGTACCTGTCCTCAGGCACAGCTCTGTCCAGTTCTCCTTTACTCTTTATTTGGTTGGCGGGGGAAAGCCTTCTTCTCCCTTCAAGGCACAGCTCACAGGCTGCTATCTTCATTATATCCTCCTTTATACCCTGCTAGAATCAACAGCCCTTCCTTTGGTCTGCCTTTATTGTCTCTTTTATCAATGCTATATGTGTACCCTCACCTGATAATAAACTACACACAGGCCGAAATACCTCACTCATCTAGCACAGTTCCTTTGTTACCTTTGTACATGACAGACTTCAAAGGTGTACTGAAGTACACACGTTAAAAAAATGACATCTTGATAACCATTAGGAAATATAAAAAAAACACTTAAAAATATGAAGTTCAAAAAAAAAAAAAAAAAGCTTAGAATAACTCAAAGAGACAAAAATACCACCAAACCTACAACATACATATAGATAGGAGTAAAGTACATGGTTTGTTAACATGACAGAAGACAGTGAACAAAGACAAACGGTGGGCTTTAATGACTAGATTTACAGTGAGTTTTTTTCCCTCTCCCAAACTTTCTGAAATATACTTACATATGAATTTTATAACGGGAAAAAAAAGTATAAATAAAAAAGTGGTCAGTTTCTTGGTAAGCCCGGCATGGGTATATTTAACTAAAAAGAACTACCCTGAACCAGACTTAGTTCAATGTTCCACAGGAGTAATTTAAATTAGAAAGAATAGCTGTCATGTGATAAGCTGGGGGACTGCATATAAAGTTTCTTGCAGACAGCAGACAACAGATTTAGCTTTTCTCCCTGAGAAGCTGCTCAGGGATCTTTTAGCCTCTCAATTAACCAGCTACAAAGATAAACTCTTATCTGACAAATCACATTGTTCATGGGCATCTTGGCTTTTCATTAACTTTGAAATACATAGAGCAGGGATTGGCAAACTTCTCATTTTCAAATTTTTTTAAGTCCCAGTACAGTTAACATGGCAAACTTCTTATAAAGGGCTGAATTATAAACGTTGTTAGGTTTTGCGGGCCATTTGCTCCCTGTCACAACTACTAAATTCTGCTGTTTGGCACAAAAGCAGCCACATGTAATTCATCAAAAATGAGTAGGGCTGTGTCCGAATAGAACTCTATAAGAATAGGGGGCAGACTAGATTTGACCCACAGAACAGTTTGCCAACCTCTGATCTAGAGCAAGGTTTCCAAATTGTGTGGCATGACCCATTAGTGCTCAAGTAGTTGGATGCAACTGGCATTTAAAAAATACTAGGACACATAAAGCCTAAGTACTGAGTTTTTGACAACTGTTTCAGTTTCGTGTACGTTTACTGGGATGTGGGTTCAGGGTCACGATACAAAATATGTCTTATGTGGACTGTGGTCAAAGAAACTGAGTGACACTAAGTTTGAGCACAGGTGCCAAGAGATTCAGATGGAAAGGCTGATAAAAAAACAAAAAGCAGCAGAAATACTGATTCAGAGGTAGCTAAGATAAAAACAAAAAATACGGTGTTCTTAAAAATTTAAGTTTTCTTATGTAAGGTACTTCAATTTGGGCCTCAGTTGAGTAGAGGGAAGGTTTTACTTAAAATGGAGATAATGGAATAAAAAACCCCTGCCGTTTCTGAATTACGTTTGTCTCCGATGTATCTGAATGCTAACAGAATCACACCCCTCTCTCCTCCTCTCCGCCCACATAGGGAAGCTGGGTGATACTGTACATCACGACCCTGAAAGCTCGGTGGCGGGGGCAGGGGGGCAGCAATGAGCAGTTACCATTGTTTTCGCAGGTCAGGGCTGGTCAGGATGGTGGAGGCAATCCGGGCCCCATTGATGGGAGGGTTGGAATACATGGGACGGATCAAGATCTTCAACTGCGACTCCACCCTTTTAGCTTCGTCAGCATCTTTGCAGACTACAGTGAAGGCTCCCACACGCTCACCTGGAGAGACACACACGGACCCTGTCGTTCAGTTTTCCAGTCTAACACGCGAAAGCAAGTCATGATTCAATGCGCTACATATTATGCTTCCATCAGAAGTGCCCCAAAAATATCTGTTAAAAAGCTTTCGACAACCAGTAAGGTGAATCTAGAGGCAACAGGAAGTCTGAGTACTCAGGGTCTCTTTTCATGACATCCATTTTCTTGGCTTGTGGAGCCATCATTTCCTGTTTAGAGACACAGTTATTAGTTTCCTCTGCTGGAGGAGTTCAGAGACACGAACGAAGATGTGACTAAGATAAGTAAAATCCAGGTTACCTGTCTTCTCTGGGTAACACACACACACACACACACACACACACACACACACACACACATGGACACAGGCACCGCCCTCCCCCCAACTGGTATCTCTGTGGCATCCTCTTCCAGCACTTCTTCAGTCTTATCAGGACTCACACACCACACTCTGGATCCTTGAGCTTACCGTATAAGCCCATGTTCTTGGCATAGGATTGGCAGAGACAAACATTAATGCCCTGTTCAATGAAGTGGCGTACAGCCCAGGCGTCCTTGTTACCATCACCACTGGCAAAGCCTTGGTAGGCCATGTCAAAGAATGCAAAGAGATTGTTTTTCTGGGAAGGAAAAAGAGAAGAGCAAAGCTTTAGGCAGTCTGTCTCAAGATGCCCCACATGCTTGCCTGTGCTTATGAGGACCATATCTGCCTCACACAGAGTGAGCAGTCTTCTCCCCTGGTGGCAATTTGGAGATGTTTAATGTTCCTTCAGTTAAGACATCATCATATATTTTTCTTTACTTTGGTGGTTATGGTTCCTCAAGAAGACATTAAGAAAAGGCACTCTTGGGGCACCTGCGTGGCTCAGTGGGTTAAAGCCTCTGCCTTCGGCTCAGGTCATGATCCCAGGGTCCTGGGATCAAGCCCCACATTGGGCTCTCTGCTCAGCAGGGAGCCTGCTTCCCCTTCTCTATCTCTGCCTGCCTCTCTGCCTGCTTGTGATCTCTGTCAAATAAATAAATAAAAATCTAAAAAAAAAAAAAAAAAAAAAAAAAAAAGAAAGAAAGAAAAGGTACTCTTAATTTTAATCTTCCCAGAAAGCTGCTTGGTCTAACAGGAAGCTCTTTTCAGGCCCAGAGGAGTCTAGGTAATTACTCTGGTCCAGTCAACACAGGACCAACATCAGTCTCTTCTGGGGCTAATGTAACTCTGGCAGTCTCATCTTTTACCTAGGACTCATGAGAACCATCTCATCTCCAAAGTGCTCTGTGAATGCTCTTTTTCTCTTTTTCTTTTCCCTCCTCTGTTTCATTCTGTTTGAACCTTAGGTTTAATAGAATGTAAAGAAAGGGAGACCAAAAGAAGCGAAAATGGAGACATAGGGCAATAGGAATACCTGTTGGTATTCCAGGAATACCTGTTGGTATTCCAGGAATACCTGGAATTTTTTTTTTTTTAAAGTGAACTCTTCCTCCAATGTGGAGCCTGAACTCATAACCCTGAGGTCATGACTTGATGCTCTACCAACTGAACCAGGCAGGCATCCCTCCTCCCTTGAAATTTTGACAAGTGCCTTCTCTGACAGTTGAGTCTGTGAATAACGGCCATGCTGAGGAAACAGGCCAGGACAGGAGACATGACAAAGTGTATAAAGGATGAACATGTAATCCTGGCCAGGACAAATGTAGGTGCCAATGAGAGACATCCTGGGGCCAGTGGATGCCCACTGGACAGGCTGGCCAATGACAAGAGTCCTCAGAATTCCCAACATCCAGGCTGAGGAACAGAAATTATCTCTAAGCTGCTCCTGTACCATCAGTTAAGAACTACTGATTATGCAGGGCACTTAGGTGGATTGGTTGGTTATGCGGCTGACTCGGTTTCAGCTCCAGTTGTGATTTCCGAGTTGTGGGATCAAGCCCCGTGCTGGGTTATGCATTCGGCAGAGTCTGCTTGACATTTTCTCCCTTTCTCTGCACCTCCCCTGACTTGCATGCATGTATGTGCACTCTCCCGCTCAAATAAATAAAGATCGTAAAACAAAACAAAACAAAACAAAAACAACCAAAAACAAAACCCAAATTGCTAATTAATAAGTAAGCAGCTCTTTCCTGACAACTTAATGTGGGCTCAAGGGTAATTAATTCTGATTAGGACTTTGCCCAGTTACTGAACACAGAACTGTGGCTCGTCAGCTCATTCTCCTTACCTTCACCACTGCTGCTATCTCCTTCCACTGCTCAGGGCGGGGGTCCACTCCCGTGGGATTGTGGGCACAGGCATGCAGGAGAAGAACACTTTGCTGTGGCATTTTCTAAAGAGACAACCAAGAGGTGACCATGCAGCTCTGAAAGGAGATAACTTACCTGAAATGCCATAGAGTCACTATTTTGGATCAGTAACAAAGATAATCTGAGATCTGGAAATAAGTTCATTCCCAGTATTTTTACTCAGATACTGAGACCCAGCTGTGAAACATCACATCTCCACAAGGAGGTTTGTTTCTTATTCCTTCACCCCTCTTGCCCTGAAAGTCACACTTACCGAAATGTCCTCTAGGGCGCCTGTGAAGTCAAAGCCGCACGTCTTGGGGTCATAATATCGATAACCATGTAGCTGCATGCCTGCGTCCCTGAAGATCGGTGTGTGATTTCCCCAGGATGGTTTGGGCAGAAAGACATCTCGGCTGAACTTAAAAAATCTTTGCTAAAAAATGGGATGAAAGGGAATGGATAAGTGAAGAAGGAAAAGGAAAGAAATAAAAAGAGTTGATACATTTTAGGAAGAAGACATTAAGAGGAAGACATTTTTCTCTATTGAAACTCATCTTATCTTTATGAGTGAGAGATAGTAATGACTCAGCAGCAAGACCGTGTGAGCTGGAATTTAAGCTCTGACGAGTATATTTGCTGTGTAGCCAAGGGCTTGTCTGGGCCTCACTGTCTTTGTTTGTAAAATGGCGGTAAATGAATCTTCTTCATAAAGATAAAATGATTAAATGAGTTAAAAGAAAAGCTGGTAATAACAGATATGTGCTCAATAAATAAGATTTATTATTATTATTATTCTATCTTCCTTGCAATTTCTTCTAAGTATTTTTACTTTTCTTACCCCTGACTCCATTCGTCAGAGAACAGGAACTCTTCCAACTTTGGGGACAGAGGTCATCAAACACACAGGCAATAGGAAACCCCATCATCCTCAACTTACAGACTCTCTTATGGCTCATCCCTGAAGCAGTTTCCAGACTCACCAGAAAACTGGCTCCGATCCTCAAGGCCCCAGTTCCAGAAATGGTTTGCACGGTGACATACTGAAGGAGAGAGAGCACGGTCAGTAAGGTGTGATACTCTCTACAGGCCCATAACAGAACTGAGGCCAAGCCCAGAGAGGCACTGCCCTGTATACTCAGTCTCCTTCCTGCTTCAGAAGCTGAAGACGTTTCAAATGGTCCTGGGAAATGAGAGAATAGCACTACTGTTTCATTTCCCAATTTGCTAAGAGACAGAATGACTCTCCCTGTGAGATCTCAAAAGAGCCATCTCTTCAGTTTCCAACATCTTTGCTGACCGAGAAGTTAACTCCTCATGGCTTGTTATCAGTGTCATACCATATAGCAGGAGAAATGTTTAGGACACAACTGCTCCCCCCACATGAGAAAAGGCTCATTTATACAGAGAAAAAAAGACACTAAGAAAAGTCACTATAATACTGAACGATTCTTGAACATCAAAGTTCCTTGAAAAGCAAGTCAACTTATTATTATGAGAATAATAAGGATCACTACATTTTAAAGGCTCAGAAGTTCCATTCTCTGAGTTTTCATAATCTGAAAATGTTATCTTTTGAGTAACAGGAAGGTGCCTGAGGTAATCTGTTTCTTCGAATCAGTCAACTTTAAGGAATAAGAAATCACAGATTTTTTTTTCTATGGCATTATAGATGTTTAAGGTTCTCTTAAACATAAACTTATTTTCTGGCCTGGGGGTCAGGAGAAGAAACGGGTGGGGGAGGGGAGAGAGCGTAACAAACTCTTTATGGAACAAAGTTTGTCCCTGCGAACTTTGCCGTGACAGAAATAAAAATCTAACTGTGGGGGAAACTGGTGGGCTCAGTTGGTAGAGCTAGGGACTCTTGATCTTGGGGTTGAGCCCCACAGTGGGTGAAATGGTTACTTAAAAAATAAAATCTTGGCACGCCTGGATGGCTCAGTGGGTTAAGCCTCTGCCTTCAGCTCAGGTCATGAGCTCGAGGTCTTGGGATCAAGCCCCACATCAGGCTCTCTGCTCGCCAGGGAGCCTGCTTCCTCCTCTCTCTCCCTGCCTGCCTCTCTGCCTACTTGTGATCTCTGTCAAATAAATAAATAAAAATTTAAAAAAAAAAATAAAATCTTTAGAAGACCCAAAAAACCCAAACAAACCTAACTGTGGATCTGATAATACTAATAATTCATAAAGGCACAGCAATTTATGAGATAAGCTGATGTTACTTTAGCTAGACAGACAGAGATAAGCAAAAATTATAGAAAAAATGGAAGCTTTCATGAGGGGTTAATAGGCGGTTGATTGCATGGATATCAATCAAACCATGGATCAGGATCATTACTGTCTCAGTAAGAGGTTGCAGTTTTACTCTTGAGTTCGTGATCTAACCTGTGGACTTAGACCAGCCTAGTGAATAAACTGTATTTATTCTGGTCTCCCGGGCAGAAGGGGAGAAATGTTGGCTTAGTGCCGCTACTTTGTTTTTCTCGGGACTTGCCCAGGAAAACAAATATTTAAACATACAAATGTATCCATTAATAAACATTTGTTTCAAAGGAAAGTGAACTATGGGGCTCGAGGCCCCTCTTCACTGGGCTGTTGAATGGCCTGGAGGCATCCCAGCCGCCTTGGGCTTGCTCCTCTTCTATAGGAAGGGCCGAGCCTGTGCATTCTCTGGGGGTGCACACAGACATCTACTTGTGCAAAGTCTGTGTACAGTACCATCTTCTTCTGCCATAAGAGAACCCCCAGGGAGACATGTGTGCTCCCCCTGTCACTGCTGCTCGATGTTCTTCTGGACAGGAGAGACAAGGGAGGCAGCATGAAGGGAGAAGAGCTGCCTTCTTTTAATGTCTAAACTGGCTGTGAAGGGGCAGGGGAGGAGTGCCAGACTGGTCCTGGCCCCAAGAGACGTGCCTGTGTGCTTCTTCCATCTGAGCTGGAAGCCGAGAACATGAGAGTAGCGGCTAATTATAGGCCTAAAACTGGGCATAGTTTGGCATTTCTTCTTCTTCTTTTTTTTTTTTTTAAGATTTATTTACTCATTTGAGACAGAGTGAGAATGAGCAGAGGGAAGAGGCAGAGGGGAAAGGAGAAGCAGGTTCCCCACCGAGCAGACAGTCTGAGGCAGGGCTCAATCCCAGGACCCTAGGACCACGACCTGAGCTGAAGGCAGACACCCAAACGACTGAGCCACCCAGGTGCACCTAGTTTGGCATTTTTTTTTTTTTTTTAAGATTTTATTTATTTATTTGACAGAGATCACAAGTAGGCAGAGCAGCAGGCTGAGAAAGAGGGGGACGCTGAGCAGAGAGCCCGATACAGGGCTCGATCCCAGGACCCCGAGATCATGACCTGAGCTAAAGGCAGAGGCTCAACCCACTGAGCCACCCAGGCACCCCGTAGTTTGGCATTTCTAAAGCATATTCAGTATAAAGTGAACATAAGCACACAGAGCAGGGTCAACTCTTGAGTCAAATTACTATTCCACCTTCAGGATTATTGCTACCTTTTTGGAATGGGTGTTCCATGAAATTTATTTTATTTTATAAATAAAATATATTTTATTTTTTAATATAAAATAAATATAATATAAAATAAAATATATTTTATTTTATATAAAATAAAATCTGAGCTGAAGGCAGAGGCTTAAACCCACTGACCACCCAGGTGCCCCTACATGAAATCTTTTAATTTATAAGTACCAACTTACTCTCTCAAGAAGAGATTTTAGCAATAGTACGGTCACCTCAAAATCATTATTACACACAAAGTGATATATGTTATTTATTTAAATTATTTCAAATTTGTTTCAACTGTTAAATTTAAAAACAGACTTTGTATGATGGCAGAGTCTGCTCTGCTTACCCGGCTACTTTTCAACACTTCGTTGTTCTCACCCAGGGCCAGCTCTGCAGATGCCTTACAAAACTCAGCAAGTCCTGCGATGGGCAGATATTCTTTGTCCAAATTTTTCGCAGCAATCTGGGCCTCTGCCTAGACAAGAGAAAAGGTATCTGCTTAGTTTCTTCTTCTTACCTGGAATTACGATGATTAATATTTAATGTTCAATAAATTTAGTTTATATATGAAATATAAAGGAAGTAAAGCCTTGTTTTTATTTGGAAATACTGTTCAAGAAAAAGGCTAAGTACTATACCTGAAACTAATAGGACACTGTATGTTAACTGGAATTTAAATAAAAATTTGAAAATATACACACACACAAAAAAAAAAAAAACCCTACAGAAAAAAAAAGAAAAAGAAAAGAATACTTGGTATTTTATAATGTAGAACACAAATATTTGTGATTTTAAAAATTGTATTTTTTTTACAGTTAGGTTTTACATGGGTGGGTACATAATGTTTTCTTGGTTAATATTTAATATACGGTATTCCTGGAATGCACAAGAACAAGGTTTATGAGCAACACTTAAAAGAGTTATAAGATGATAAAATCAAACTAAATACATAAGAAAGTATTTCAAGGTATAATGCCAGTCTAGGAACTTCAAAGAGTTAATTGTACTAGCCACATCTCTTCTGCTTTGGAGACAGAGGTGAGACCAACCCTCACTAGTTGTGTGACCCTGAGCAACTCAAATTAGTAACCTTCCTGAGCCTCAGTTTCTTCATCTGTTGAATGGGGGGACAACTGTTGCTCAACTCTCACGAATGGCTGAAGACCTGACAAAGGAATGCACGGAAGCGTGTGGTGGTATTCCAGCCTGCAAACCAGCGGACTAATCCTTGGTGAATACTTCCAACTGTCAGACTGAGACCAAGGCAATCCCTGCATGACCTGAGACCCAGCAGTCAGCAGTTTCCAATAGGTCTTCTCATCACAATGGTTTCTCGAACCCTTTCTGTCTACTCTGAGAGCTCTAGAGGTGACCCTTAACTCACACTCCCATAGACTTAGACACTTCTTCTTTCAGGGGTTCATTCAGCCCATGTTCTTACTTCACTGGCTCCTGAGGGCCTGAGCCCGCTGGTTTCAGGGCGGTCAGCTCAGATGATTACGGAGTGTCGTACTCTGACCCGGAAGTATTCCTTTGTAACTTTCACTCACAGTGCCCAGTTCTGCTCTATGGAGGAAGGATGCATCACCAGCCCATTTTCGGAAGTGACAAAGCATTCATATATCAACAGAGGAGGTGTAGATGGAAAGGGAACACATGCTTTCCTTAAAAAAAAAAAACTGTTCTAAGGGAATTATTTATTTATTTTTATTTATTTATTTATTTATTTATTTGACAGACAGAGATCACAAGTAGGCAGAGAGGCAGGCAGAGAGAGAGGAGGAAGCAGGCTCCCTGCAGAGCAGAGAGCCCGACGTGGGGCTCGATCCCAGGACCCTGGGATCATGACCTGAGCCGAAGGCAGAGGCTTTAACCCACTGAGCCACCCAGGTGCCCCGGGAATTAACTATTTAAAGTTATAGTGATTACCAACAGAAAGAACAGTGATAAAAATATCACAAAAATAAAGCGAATTATTCTGTAGTTCAGTATGAAGGGACAGAGCATGCCTGTGTGGGAGAGCTTATTAAGGCCATCAACATGATAGAAATGGAAAATAATGGCAGTAACCCTCATCCACAAAGGGCTATTCTTATTACCAAGAAGCAATGTTTAAATTCTTGGTCCTTTTGTGCACCCTCAGGATTAAACATGACACTATGCCTGCTTTACAGATAATCACTTAAGTTCAATCTTGAGAAAGACCACGTAGTTCCAATCTGTCACTTTTACAGCAAGGAGCCCCAAGCCCAGAAACCCGAGTGATTTAAGCAGCTGATGCCAGAACTGGAACCAGGTCTCCCGACTCCCAGCCTGGCACTCTTTCTGCCACTCTCCAGGAGCTCTCTTCAGTTGATCCATCCCAAGAAGGCAGGGGATAGATGGCAAACTCACCTTCCGGACACTGGGGAGCACATACGGCTTTCCATTATCATCCCGGTAGGCACCAACTCCCAGATTCATCTTTTTGCTGTTGGTGTCTCTCTTAAAGGCTTCCGTGACTCCCAGGATGGGATCTGGGGGCCCCATTTCCACATGGGTCCACCAAGAGCTGAAATGAGAAATAAAATACAGTAGCTGGATTTCCATGGCCAGAGACATCTCAAATCTGCTAGAGCACTTTGCAGAGGAGGGCAGAAGACCAAATGCAATGAGGAGCAGAAGAGGGACACCCCAATCATCCTGGGGAGGACAGGGTGCATATGTAGGCTTTCACAGTCCAAATCTGATCTAAATTCCCAGGCAAAGACTATTTCACGTAATTTGGCTGTGAGAAACTGAGAGTGGTAAAAGATAACATAAGAGAGGCAAGCAAGGGGCGCCTGGGTGGCTCAGTGGGTTAAGCCGCTGCCTTCAGCTCAGGTCATGATCCCAGGGTCCTGGGATCGAGTCCCACATCAGGCTCTCTGCTTCGGCGGGAAGCCTGCTTTCCTTCCTCTCTCTGCCTACTAGTGCGGTCTGTTAATTAAATTAAAAAAAAAAAAAAAAAAAAAAGAAGCAAGCAGGGACCATTGCTTGCTCGGTCCTTGAATGTTACCTGACCACCCCTAAACCCCGCCCCGCCCCCGCCCGCAAAAGTGCTTGGGTTTTAGCCTGTTCTCAAACTTGTTAAAGGGTAGCATTTGCAGAGGTTGTTAAAAACACAGGTTCCCGTGTTCCAGCTTGGATATAGTGAGAACATGTACAGTTATTGAAGTTTTTTGGGGGGCAGGGGGAGGTGGGTTGATCAGGTAAGTGGAGTGACATGAACAGCCTTGCCTTTTTAGAGCCCATCTGGTCACAAGGTGGGGTACTGAATGTAGAGTGTTAAGAGTGGATGCAAAAGGATCACTGGTTCATTACTTAGCAAAAGAGATAAAGGGATTGGGGCCTAAACCAGGACAAGGCAGGAGGGGCAGAGAGGAAGACCGAATTTCGAGGTATTTCGGAATTAAAAATCAGCAAGAACTACTTGTAACAACCTATTCATCCTCTCACTACTTAATTAAAATGCTGGACAATGTTTATTATTCTGTATTTATAAGAGTCATGATTTTGCCTTAAAAAATTATCCCCTGGGGAGGGGGGTGAGGGGATGGGTAAATGGATAATGGACCTTAAGGATAGCATGTGATGTAATGCGCACTGTTATAGAAGACTGATGAATCACAGGCCTGTACCTCTGAAACCAATAATACATTATATGTTAATTAATTGAATTTGAATAAAAATGTTTAAAAAAATTACCCCTTAACAATCTTGGGGTGGGAGGGGTCATCCACCTGGGCCAGGTGAACTATCTTGTTAGGGAAGTATACTTCATCTTTCCTTGGTGTCCTGAGGTAATCTCAAGAGGCAACAGAACTTTATTTTCTTGGGACCCTAGGTGGCTCAGTCAGTTAAGCATCTGCCTTCTGCTCAGGTCATGAACCCAGGGTTCTGGGACTGAGTCCCACAATGGGCTCCTTGCTCAGGAGGGAGCCTGCTTCTCCCTCCGAGTGCTGCTCCCCCTGCTTATGCTCTCTCTGAAAAATAACTTTATTTTTGGGAAAAAAAATTACTTTTTTTTTTTTTAGAGTGTTGGGGGGGTGTAGGGGAGGGGCAGAGGGAGAAAGTCTTAAGTAAGCTTCACACCCAGCGCCGAGCCCAACATGGGGCTCAATCTCATGACTGAGATCATAACCTGAGCCAAAATCAAGACCTGGGACACATCACCAACTGAGCCACCCAGGTGCCCCTCAAAATTACCTTTTTTTTTTTTTTTAAAGATTTTATTTATTTGACAGAGATCACAAGCAGGAAGAGACACAGGAGACACAGAGACAGAGAGGAGGAAGCAAGCTCCCCGCTGAGCAGAGAGCCCCATGTGGGGCTCGATCCCAGGACTCTGGGATCATGACCGGAGCCGAAAGCAGAGGCTCTAACTCACTGAGCCACCCAGGTGCCTCTCAAAATTACCTTTATTAAAAGGAAACACACAGCAAAACAGAGCTGGAAGGTGGTGGATGTGGCTGATCTGGAAAAACTTAATCAGCAAACAAGCTGCCCAAACATGGCGTGCGTGCATGTGTGTGTGGTGGGGGAGCGATTTGGCCTTTATCTTTCCTGCTTTTTCTGATTCCAAGAAACCTGCTCTTGGCAGGGCTGGGCCCAGGGAGCCCTATTTTCTAATCTGTTCTCTTCTCTGGGAAGAGAAAGGTTGGCCAAAGTTGTAGAGCTTTCAGGCTTTAAACATATAAAAGGTTATACATATGGAGAAAGAAAGGATGTTCTAGCCCTTTGGCCCAGTGTTATCCCCAGCCCCATCCCTCAGTATTTGTTGATGCCAAAGACACGAAGCCCATGGAACTGGGTAACTTAGGCAGCAGTATGCTGAGCAATGAGGCTGTGCAGATGAGGTGCAGAAACTGGCCAGGAGGTAGAGGACAGTGGGAGAAACGCTGAGGAATTTGCAGGAAGAGGTAAACTGGAGCCTACAGTCGATCTGTTCCCAGTGTGTCACACCTTAGTGAGGGGTTTTAAAGGGTGTCCCTTTCACTGTATATTGAGATGACACCACAGCCAAGTTATGGATGGCGTCG
The DNA here is from genome assembly GCF_010015895.1 of Lontra canadensis. Taxonomy (NCBI): domain Eukaryota; kingdom Metazoa; phylum Chordata; class Mammalia; order Carnivora; family Mustelidae; genus Lontra; species Lontra canadensis. The sequence goes on along the minus strand of NW_022631002.1, from coordinate 25,348,217 downwards.
GTCAGCGTCGGTCAGGTCCAGACAACAGGAATGCGGAGTAGAACATGAGGCAGTCCTACCAAGACAATGTAGGCCAGCCAGATGCCCTGACTGTTCATCACAAGCGCTGGGGTCTACTTTGCTGTGTGCCAACCCCGACCTTCATTCTCCAACCCCTCCAGCAGAGGCAGGGCACTGGCTTCCACACCTATGGTCTCCAGGAAGGAGCCTGAGGCAAAAAGTATTTCTCTGGCTTGTTTCCTATCGCTACTAATCTGGGGCTTTGTTTCTGGTTCACCTAAGGCCAATAAGCCAGTCCTCATCAGCAGCAATGATGGTCAATCTGGCTTTATGATCTCATCATTCAGTAATCTCTGAAAACGGGTAGCAGAGATCTATTCTCTGTTGGGTGAGAGATGATGCATAATCTGGTTTGTTGTTTGATTTTGTTTTTTTGAAGCTTAAATCAAGAATTTTGCAGCTCTGCTGCGCCTGGCTGGCTCAGTTGGTAGAGCATGGGACTCTTGATCCTGGGGTGGTGGGTGGGTCTGAGTCTCATGTTGGGTATAGAGATTACCTAATAAAATCTTTTTATTTTTAATTTTTTAAATGATTTTATTTATTTGAGAGAGACAGAGAAAGCATGAGAGGAGAGAGGTCAGCGGGAGAAGCAGACTCCCTGCCGAGCAGGGAGCCCGATGTGGGACTCCAGGATCAAGACCTGAGCCGAAGGCAATTGCTTAACCAACTGAGCCACCCAGGTGCCCCTCCCTAATAAAATCTTAAAAAAAAAATTTTTTTTTGCAGCTCTTTATCAGAATTGTGAGGTTTTCATTTGTGTTTACTCTTGCTCTGTGGCCAAAGCTGTAGACCTGTAGAGCTATAAGACCTCTATGGGTTTTTTTGTTTTCCTTCTGAGTGTCTGAATGTGAAATGTTTTCCAGCTCTGTCGGGTACTGATAAATTTAGATCATAAAAATCTTGGGGGGGCGCCTGGGTGGCTCAGTGGGTTAAGCCTCTGCCTTCAGCTCAGGTCATGATCTCAGGGTCCTGGGATCGAGGCCCGCATTGGGCTCTCTGCTCCGCGGGGAGCCTGCTTTCTCCTCTTTCTCTATGCCTGCCTCTCTGCATACTTGTGATCTCTCTCTCTCTGTTTCAAATAAATAAATAAAATCTTTAAAAAAAAAAAATCTTGGGGAACCTAGGTGGTTCAGTCCATTAAGGGCCTGACTTTTGAACTCAGCTCAGGTTTCGATCTCAGGGTCCTGAGTTCAAGTCCTACACTGGGCTCCACTTAAAAAATCTCAAAGGTGGTGCGCCTGGGTGGCTCAGTGGGTTAAAGCCTCTGCCTTTGGCTCAGGTCATGATCTCAGGGTCCTGGGATCGAGCCCCGCATCGGGCTCCCAGCTCCACAGGGAGTCTGCTTCCTCCTCTCTCTCTCTCTGCCTGCTTCTCTGCCTACTTGTGATCTGTCAAATAAATAAATAAAATCTTTAAAAAAAAAAATCTCAAAGGTGCTCTGTTCTGACTGTGTAAGAGAGACTGTATTTCTAGTACTTTAAATGTGCTAGACAAAAGTTTTTTTTCTTAAAGAAACTAACTTGGAGGGCGCCTGGGTGGCTCAGTGGGTTGGGCCTCTGCCTTCGGCTCAGGTCATGATCTCAGGGTCCTGGGATCGAGGCCCGCATCGGGCTCTCTGCTCGGCGGGGAGCCTGCCTTCTCCTCTCTCTATGCCTGCCTCTCTGCATACTTGTGATCTCTCTCTCTCTGTTTCAAATAAATAAATAAATAAAAAATCTTAAAAAAAAAAAAAACAACTAACTCGGAAATGTTTAAAAAATTCAAGTTCACATCAGTCATATAAACCCCTTTGAGACTAGTTTTTTTTTTTTTTAAGGTTTTATTTATTTATTTGACAGAGATCACAAGCTCTGAAGCCAAGAGTTGGAGGCTTAACCTTAGACTGAGTAACCCAGGCACCCCAGTAGGTTAAATTTTTTAGAAGCTTTATTTTTTTAAGAAAGATTTTATTTATTTGAGAGTGAGAGAGGGAAAGGGAGAAGCATATTCCCTGCTAAGCAGAGAGACCGATGCGAGGCTCAATCCCAGGATCCTAGGATCATGATCTGAGCTGAATGAAGCCAGATGCTTAGCTGACCGAGCCACCCAGGCATCCCATAGAATTTGAGATTTACAGAAGATAAAGCAGCTGCTATAGAGTTCCCAATATCTGCTCCCCCACCAAGAATTCCCTCTTACTACTTACATTTTATATTAGTAGAGTACATTTGTTACAAGTAATGAACCAATATTGACACATTATTAAATCCACACTTTATTCAGATTTCTTCAGTTTTCACCCAATGTCCTATTTCTGTTCTATAAGGTCCACCCAGGATGTCATATTGCATTCACTTGTCATGTCTCCTTGGGCTGTTCTTCATGGTGGCAGTTTTAGACACTTCTTGTGTTTTTTTTTTTTTTTTTAAGATTTTATTTATTTATTTGACAGACAGAGATCACAAGTAGGTAGAGAGGCAGGCAGAGAGAGAGGAGGAAGCAAGCTCCCCGCTGAGCAGAGAGCCCGATGTGGGGCTCGATCCCAGGACCCTGGGATCATGACCTGAGCCGAAAGCAGAGGCTTTAACCCACTGAGCCACCCAGGCGCCCCAGACACTTCTTGTTTTTGATCACTCTGACAGTTTTGGGGAGTACTGGCCAGGCATACTACAGGATATCCCTCTATTGGACTTTGATATTTTGCTCATTAGACTGGAGTTACAGGTGGTTAGGAGAACAGTCATTTTATTTTCTAATATGTTTGCTTGAAGATAATTTCCAAGATCTTTAAGTAACTTAAAATCTTAGACTAATATAATTATGAATTAATTAATGGGTTAATTATTGGAAACCTAGATAATTTCTAAGAAAGAATACAGACACACTGATTACTAAGCGTAATTTTTATATATTTTATTTCCTATTTTTATATGTGCTTGAGAGGTTATAGCCTTGGGTGATTTTATTAATTAAAACAATTTTTTGGGGGGAGATTAAACAACAGAAATTTATTTTCTCACTGAAATTTATTTTCTTCTGGGAACTAGAAGTCCAGAGCTTTGGGTCACTTTAGTGAACATGTTTTTTGCTGTCATTTTAAGGGAAAAAAATATATAAACACATATACGTGTATGTATATATATATATACATAGAAAGTTTAAAAAGGATATATATGTGGCTCTAGAAGCTGAACTATGTGTGTCAACTGGTCTCCTAAAATGCTTGTGTAGGACTGACATTAGAGCCCTCCCTTCGGTTTTGTCTGTGAAAAGGAAGTTACTTTGGTTAAAAGTTATTATTAACGAGTGTTTGAAAATATGGAAGGATCAACTGTGACAGAGATATGCAATGTTGTATATGTTTTTGTTTTCCAAGGAAAAAAAAACTGTGTTGTCCTAAAGCAGAGGTCCTCAAACATTTTGATCTTTGGATCCTTTTTTATTCTTTAAACTTGTTGAGGGCCTGAAACAGCTTTTATTTATGTGTAATGTAACACCAATATTTTACTGTATCAGAAAATAAAACTCAGAAACTGTTACACTGTGTTGAAGTATCAGCTTGTTGTAAATAAATATGAAAGAGCATTTAAGGACAAAACTTGGAAAATGAATTTTGTCTTGATTCATTAGAACTGAGTTGGAAAAGCAATGAAAGATTTTATTTATGTATTTGAGAAATAGAGTACAAGCAGGGAGGGCAGCAGAGGGAGAAGGAGAAGCAGGCTCCCTGCTGAGCAAAGAGCCCGACGTGGAGCTTGATCCCGGAAGCCTGGAATCATGACCTGAGCCAAAGGCAGACACTCAACCAACTGAGCCACCCAGGTGTTAACATTTTTAAAAGTTGCTCAGTCTTCTCACCTGCAAAGGTATGTCCTATCTCTGGACACGTAAGAATTGGAGGCAAAAAAAATGCGGACCTGGAGAAGTCTGGGGCCAGCTTGCTCCCTGCAGGCTCAGGATGAACCATACAATAGGGAAGGAAAATAAAAAGTTTGCTCAGTCTTCCTTGGTTAAGTGATTAATGACTTTACCTGTAACACAAAACGTAATTTTTTTTTTTTACCTCCTGTGTAATCTGCTTAGGTAGTGGAGATTCTTTGTTTTACTAAAATACTTCTCTATGCTTTGTGTTGACTCTCCTATGTCCCTGTTAAAGGAAAAAACAAAACACAAAACATAGCTCCTCACATATGAAATGGTTTCATAATCATGTTACATGTTTAATTTTAAAGTTCTGTCATTTTAATTAAATACATAAATAGTGATTAATTCTCAGGCACTCATAATCTTATCTTAATCAAGTGATCAAATAGCTAACAGGTTTTTTTTGATTTGGCCTTCCCATATTGAATCCTAAATATAGAAAACATAAACTTTCAGGCTATCTTTCACCTAAAACTACTTTGAGATTTCTAAGAGGGCACCCAAGGAGCTCCATTCATGTTTCCAATAAACACTCTCTTGGCACCAGGCAGCATTAATATATCAAAACTGAGGTTTTACTCATGGTAAATTACTGTTATGAAAAAAAAGATTATTCTACTCCTTTTCTTCATGGCAAATAACCAAAAAGCTTTTTACAGTTTCATATTATGGAAAACAAAGTCTTTATGATCTCCTAAATCCCAGTCACTGAGCATGTGCTATGTGCGAAGAGCTGGGAATATAAAGAAGAGTAAAACCACCCCTCACGACCGCATTAGCCCAGGGGGGTGACCCCCAGGGAGTTCTAAACAATGCAGGCTGCAGTGGGGGGGGCGTACAGTGATAAAGTCAGGCTCAGAGCACAGAATATTAATTTTCATAGCCTTGAAGACAGGCCCTAATAACCTGGGGAAGGGAGAGAAAGAACAGGCTTAGGGAGGCTTCCAGGAGGAGGTGACATATGAGGTGAGTGCTAAGGATGACAGAAGGAAACAAGGCACTCCCAGCAGAGACTTAAGAATAAAGGTTAAAGGTGAAAAAGAGCTTGGTGGGGAGGGGGTGTTGAAGTGACAGGTGGAAGCTAGGGAAGCCATCTTAACCAATCAAATGTTTTACACAGCACAGTGAGAGTTCTCTGTGCTCACCATGCTGACAAGCTCAATGAGAACTTCCTTCTTGAAAATGGTTTTCTTGTTGAACTTGTCAGTGGCCAGTGAGCACTCTTGCACCTCACTCCTCCATGAGGCACACTGGATGGCTCGGGACAGCACTAGAGTTAAATTTACGCTCTTCCGACTCCTTGAAAACTGCCGGAGTGTTAGCAGCTATAATTGTTATAGTTAATTCTGTTAATGAAGGATAAATTATTCCATTTTTGGATTCCCCAGGCTTTTATCAGCTTGCCTTAGAAATGTTAGTACTGGGCAACCTGTATGGATTCAAGTAACAGCTCAGCTGCCTACCAGCTTGGGTGAGCACAGGCAAGCCAATTAAGTTCTAAGTCTCAACTTTCCTTATCTGTAAGGTGAGGGCAGAGCAGTCCCTATCCTACAGGGTTGTTAGAAGGATGAAGGGAGGTGTGTGTTTTTTTTTTTTTTTAAGATTTTATTTATTCATCTGACAGAGAGATCACAAGTAGACAGAGAGGCAGGCAGAGAGAGGGGGAAGCATGGTCCCCGCTGAGTGGAGAGCCCAATGCAGGCTGATCCTAGGACTCTGGGATCATGACCTGAGCCGAAGGCAGAGGCTTTAACCCACTGAGCCACCCAGGCGCCCCAGAAGTAGAAGGGAGTTATTAAATATAAAACACTGACAGCCTGGAACAGAGTGAGTGTTTGCTGTTAGCTGGTATCATTGCTACTAAATTATTACTTCTATGCTTTCATTTATAACTATCGTGCCCCGAGTATGGTATCTGATGAGGCAAGTATGTAAGTAAAAGTCAAGAATCATATGGTCATAACTTTTATGACCAAATACAGATCTTTCTTGCTTTTCAATTACTTCTTCTTAGTTTTTCTACAGTCCTGGGGGACATTATTACCATCCTTTTTCCTCACTGTCTCTATTGCCAGGACTCAAAATCCCTCTCTTCTTTTTCATTGTTGTAGGCTGCTTAGCTGTTCCAGTGTCTAAGCAACTGTAAGAAACAAATACCTCGAAGCAACTTCTGACTTGGGCCTGAAGAAAGCTTCCTTTATTTCCTACCCACAATTCAGATCCTGAAGACATGTAGCCACCTGCCTCTATACATCACTGTCATTAACTGATGAGTGAAAGGAATACTTTGAATGTCAAGGACATATTATAGAAAACATCCAATAAGCAATTTTCATTTTTAAAAATGATATCTCTGTCTCTAAGGCCTTTAACCAAGAATGACAGGACTGCTGCCTCAAGCTACAAGGACAGAAGGCACCATTCTTATTAAATGGTGTGAAAAGTACTTATTCATCAAGTTCTTTTTTTTTTCAAAAAAGATTTTATTTATTTGACAGAGAGAGAGAGATCACAAGTAGGCAGAGAGGCAGGCAGAGAGAGAGGTGGAAGCAGGCTCCCCGAAGAGCAAAGAGCCCGACAGGGGGCTCGATCCCAAGACCCTGAGATCATGACCCAAGCCAAAGGCAGAGGCTTAACCCACTGAGCCACCCAGGCACCCCCATCAAGTTCTTTCAAAAGTTTATTGAGCATAGAGATTCTCACTGAAACTATACCCTTGAGTTTTCTGGCAGAGATCTCATCGAGAGTGTTATCTTTTGGGGCACCTGGGTGGCTCAGTGGGTTAAAGCCTCTGCCTTCAGCTCAGGTCATGATCTCAGGGTCCTGGGATCCAGCCCCACATTGGGCTCTCTGCTCAGCAGGGAGCCTGCTTCCCCCACCCCTCTGCCTACTTGTGATCTGTCTGTCAAATAATAAATAAAATCTTAAAAAAAAAAAAGAGTGGTATCTTTTAAAAATTCTAAAAGCAATTTTACAATATTGAATCTTAATCTAAATATAGGAGCAGGGACACTCGATTCGATTAGTTCTACATCATGTTCAGAATCTCTGTGCCCTTCATCCTCCATTCCTTAAAAGGGTAAAGACTCTATGCACACAATGTAAGAACCATGATGTTTTCAAGGGACAGTAATAGATGAAAACAAGAATGTTCTAGGGACAAAACTGATGGTGATAACCTGTGGCCTACAAACTGATTCCTACCAAGTACTTTGGACATAAATGCAAAGCCTCAGCCATTGAGCAATGCTGACCAGCAAACCAAAACATGTTAGGTAAAAACTATTCAAATAAAATATTTCTAATTCAAAGGCCTTGCAATTTTTTCTGAGAACCTCTCTGGTGCTTTGTAGTTTAAAAATATGCTTTTCCTCACATTCTTCTTCTTCTTCTTTTTTAAAGATTTTATTTATTTATTTAAGACAGACAGAGAGAGAGAGAGAGAGCGCGCGCGCGAGCGCACAAGCACGGAGGAAGGTCAGAGGGAGAGGGAGATTCGGATTCTCTGCTGAGCAGGGAGCCCGATGCGGGCTCGATCCCAGGACCCTGAGGTCATGACCTGAGCCGAAGGCAGACGCTCAACCCACTGAGCCACCCAGGTGCCCCTCATATTCTTATTTTAAAATAAGGAGAGAAGTTAATTTGTTCATGATCACAAGCTAAAAATGGCAAAGATGATACTATAATGCTGATTTCCAATACTGATTATTATACTACTATTGTACACTGCCTTTTTTTCCCTCCCAAGATTTTTATTCATTTATCTGAGAGCGAGCTAGTGAGTATGATAGGGAGGTGCAGAGGGAGAGACTCTTTAGGCAGACCCTCCACTGAATGCAGAGCCCAACTATGGGGCTCAATTCCATGACAATGAGATCATGACCCAAGCCAAAAAAACCAAGAGTCAAACGTTTAACCAACTGAATAACCCAGAAGTACCCCCCTTTTTAAGATTTTTCTTATTTGAGAGAGCGAGAGCACACTGCCTTTGTAAAAGGTCTCATGATACTACTTTAGTTATTTCACTAAATATTAAATAACCAGAGTAATTAAGAACAGATCATTTTATAAATCAAAATACATGAGCATATTCTCCTTTCTTCATTGACCTGGGATTAAGGCTGATCTCATGTCACTATGTTTTCACAGCAGTCAGGAAGACAAGGTTAAATGTTGAGTGCTTTCTGTTTAAAAAATGCAGCTAAATGAAACATTTGAACTTAGAGTTCCATCTAAATGACCCAACACCAATTAACTATTTCATAGGATAAATCCTCAGTTCTCTAGAATAGTGACTGCCAAGGTTGACTTGTAGTAAAGTGAGCTAATTTATTTATTTATTTTAAAAGATTTTATTTATTTATTTGACAGAGTTCACAAGTAGGCGGAGAGGCAGGCAGAGAGAGAGCGGAAGGGAAGCAGGCTCCCCGCTGAGCAGAGAGCCCAATGTGGGGCTCGATCCCAGGACCCTGGGATCATGACCTGAGCTGAAGGGAGAGGCTTTAACCTACTGAGCCACCCAGGTGCCCCAAAATGAGCTGTTTAAAAAAGAAAAGAAAAGAAACTTCAATTAGCTGAGTTTATTTTAAATGTTTTCGCTTTGGATTTTGGTAAAGATCACTTTCACAGTGGCAGCAATGCAGGTTCTCACTTCCTTGTCTGAACAGTTACCCGTCTGCCAGATACGGAATCTGGCTCTATCACTCAATCATGTTATCATTGTTTAAACCTGAACAACACCTTCTCAGCTTCAGATGCTCAAATAATTTTAAGACTTTACATCAGTGAACAAAGTCGGTAAGGTTTCTGCTCTCACGGAACTTATATTCTCATTGTGAAAAGACAGAAAAGAAAAGTGAGTCAGCCACTCAAAGAATGACTAAAAGGTCACACCCATAGGGATTTTCACAAAGCACTTTAAGCTTTAAGCCACCCAAGCAAATCTATACAACAGTATTTACTTTAAGATCACTACAATGTTGAAAGACTTTCTCTTGCCCATCATTTCAGACAACGCTTTCTCTTCTCCATATTAGTTGCATAAATGATAAACCCTCTCTCAGTCTGGTCCATTAGATAGGCTGGCTTAAAGAGCATACCTTGACAAGTGGCCAAGGAGGAGCTAAATCAGGGAGAGAGAAAATGTGAGAGCCCAAGCAAAACTGTACTGCCAACAGTGTGAGGCTGCATAAAGGACAAACTGTTCCCCTGGCCTGAAGACCACATGCAAACAATCAAGGCACCCATAACGGCCAAGGTTTTGCTCCTTGTAGCCAGTAACTAGCTGGAGGTTGAGTTGGAGACTAGGTTCCTCATTACGTGGTACTTTAGGATACTGTTCCAAATTTCTGCCTTTTTAAAAAAATTTTATTTATTTATTTGACAAAGAGAGACAGAGATCACAAGTAGGCAAAGAGGCAGGCAGAGAGAGGGGGATGCAGGCTCCCCGCTGAGCAGAGCCTGATGTGGGGCTCCATCCCAGGATCTTGAGATCATGACCTGAGCCGAAAGCACAGGCTTAACCCACTGAGCCACCCAGGCACACCCCAAATTGCCTTCTTGAGTGAATTAATTGCCTGGCTCAGGTCTCCACTGGGAAGAAATTGCTAATTTGTTCTAAACTACGTACTTTTTTGTCGCACACTCAGCACACAGTGTGAAGTTACATATTTGAATTTTTCTTTGAGCGACACCGGTCTCTCGCTGAAACTTAGCATCTGATCCAGCACCTGGCTCTGAGAAACAGGTGACGAACTATTTACTTACTAAATGAGTGCAGAGTGATGTGAAGAGGAAGAACCGCGACCTCCGTACAGTCAAACAAAAGGGAGGTGAACTACACCTTGACTCTTTTCCAAGCGAAGGCCACACGACCCAGGGGTCACCGGCAACTGAGGCAATAACACGGCGTTGGGGTGGAGGGGTAGGGAGAAAGGATGCCACGCACCAAGGTCAGTGGATGCAGGAACGAAAGCTGGACCTGAAAGCCGTGCCCCGGGAGCCTTCCTGCCATGTACTTCCTATCCCCGGGCCCACGACCAGCAGCACGCCCCAGGCCTGCCAACCCAGCTCAGACCCGAACGAGGCCAGGACAGGTGAGTCCCGCCATGCCCCAGAGAACCCCATCAAGGACACCCGCGCCCCTCCGCGCCGCAGCCAATCGGCGCGAGGCAGTCTCGGGGGCGCAGCCAATCGACGCCAGGCCGGCCGGCACTGCAGCCCCATGTGTTCTCCCCTCGTCACCCCTCCCCCACCCCACGGCGCCGAACCCGCGTCTCGTGACCCCCCCCACCCGTGAATGGGAGTCCGGGTGCCGTAGAGGGCCACACTTTCTAACCCCCGGGGAACGCGTTGGCACGCTCTCCTAAGGTCCTGGGGGCGAGGGAGGGGAGGGCTGTAGGACCCCGACCGTCACTTCGAGGCCCCGATGCTCAATTATCAGCCCCCAGGGAAGCCGAGGGGGCGTCAGAGAAAGCGTGTGTGTGGTACCCGCGCTTGTGCTTGGGGGGCAGGGGTGGAAGTCCTGGGGCGTCCGCAGCCCGTCTGGGCAGGCCTATTGTCCCCGGTTCCTTCTCCGTCTCCCCTGCTTACCTGGCTCTGGCAGAAGCCGCAGCAGCGAGGCCCGGGTGGAAAGCGGCGGCGACCCCGGACAGGACGCGGCCAGAGTGCAGCAGGGCCATGGTGGGCGGCAAGAAGGCAGTGGGTAGCTGCAGGACAGAGCGCAGGGCCAGCGGACGCAGACACGGAGGCGCGGGCTCCTGCCGAAGGTAAGGACAGCGACTTCCCCGGGACGGCTAGAGTGGCCGTCCGTCGTCCCGAGCGTCGTCACAGCGCACCCTGGCGCCCGGAGCGCAGACAGCGAGGCCTCCTGCACCGCGCTGTGTGTGGGCTCGCCGCGGAGGCTGCACTCTCGCGCCACGTGGTCCCCGAGTATGGTGACCCTGCGGTTTGTCGCGGTTCGCAGCGCCTGAAAAGCTTTCGTTTGATCACGACGGACCAGACAGTACAGCCGCTATCACGCCAGTTTAAAAGCTGGGAAAATGTAGGCTGATGTAGGCGAAGTAATTTGCCTCCTGCCGTACAGCCCCGTAAGCAAGGTTGCCAGTCCTCAATCTTTAGGGGATATTTCGTGAAGTGCAAATCGCCTCACCTTCTAACCGAGTTTCTTTATCCATGTTTGTAGAGGATAACGGGGCCGTCTCGTGGGGGTATTTGTGAGGATTAAGTGAGATTAGCCGATTATGTCTAAAAACGGCCTGGTTTAGTAGCACAAGATAACCCGTGGTTATTAATGACAAACTTGTGTTTGTCAAATCCTTGTAGTTGTGTGTGGAAGGAAATTAATAATTTCTGAAGGAAAAAGTGAGTTCATTGGAGGTATCAGAAGTTGAATGATTCAATCAAGTCGGCTCGAAAGAACGGCTGTTTCTCTGATACTTTTAAAAACCCCAAGTAGAACTGTGTCCCTTTACGATTTAATTTATCTCCTTGCCTGAGTGAATAATTCAAACACCTGTCCAAGGTCGTATTCTTGGTCTTTCCCAGTCTGGCCCCTGCTGACTGTCCCAGACTCATCTGCTCTCTCTCCGGCCTTAACCTATGCTCCCAGAGGCCAGGACTTTTGATTTCAGCACTAGATTAGCTTCTTACAGCTGCTGTAACAAAGTACCGCAAACTGGATGATTTGAAACAGCAGAAACTTATTCTTTTACAGTTCTGGAGGCTAGAAGCCCCAAATCGAGGTGTTAGCAGGGGTCATTTCTTCTGGAGTCTCTGGGATGGGAATCTGTTCCCTGCCTCTTTCAGATTCTGGCAGTTACCAGCAGTCCTTGCCATCAAGCAGCTCCTTGGCTTGTAGTTACATCACTCAATCTCTGCCTCTGTCTTCACATGGTATTTTCTTCCTGTGTGTACGGCTGGGTCTTTTCTTGTAGGACATGACTCATATTGGATCAGGGCCCACCTTAATGGTTTCATTTTAAGTTGATGAAATTGCATCTGCAAAGACTCAGCTTGCAAATTAGTCACATTCTCAGGTACCTGGGATTAGAACTTAAACCTATATTTTGGGGGGATGCATTTCAACCCATAACAATCACTGTTTTTAAGACCCAGCAATTATAATGGCTAGTATAGGGCTTAGAGACCTCACACATTCGTAGGATTGTTTACAAAAGAAAAGCACAGGAGAAACCCAGTTGCTCATCAGTAGTTAAATAGATGTGCTGTTGTAGTTACATGATGGTGTACTATAGAACTACTGATGTGAATGAGCTCACTTTTTTGAAAAAGGCTTATTTATTTGACAGAGAGAGAGAGCACAAGCAGGGGGAGCAGCAGAGGGAGTAGCAGAGGGAGAGGGAGAAACAGGCTCCCTGTTGAGCAAGGAGCCTGTTGCGGGGCTCATCCCAGGACCTTGGAATCATGACCTGAGCCAAAAGCAGGTGCTTAACTGACTGAGCAACCTAGGAGGCCCTGAATGATCTCAATTTATAGGTATCAACATAGATAAACCTCGAAAACAAAAAAAAGCAAGTTGCAGAACCATTTAGATAAAATTCTAACAAATGCAAAATAATTTCATATAGCCATTTGTAAACATATGTAAACGTTTGAAAAAAATACACCAAGGATACATTCAGTACAGGATCAGGAGGGTTTAAGAGAGTGCTTGCCTTGTGGAGGGAATGATACAACTTTGCCATATTTGCTTCATAACATATTACAGATAATATTAACAGTGGTCAGCATTTTGGATGTGTGTATTTTTTATACTGGTCTCTGTAATATATATATTGAACTTTCTTGTGCAACAGCTAATTTGAATTACTGGTGGGAAAAATAGGTGGGAAGGGTCAACCCTTATGAGGTAGGGAGACCAGGTAGAGAGAAGGCTCCTATACCCAGGTGCCTCACACTAGCCATCTTTTAAAGGAGCTAAGAGGAGGAGACAGAACGTGGTAAAGATCAGATGGAGGAGAGGGAGCCAGGGGAAGGTCCCCAAGGAGGACTCGGTTCTAGCTATGGAAATCAGCTATTTTGTGTCACCAGGCGTTGACAAAGGAGAGCTTCCCTGGCAAATCAGTAACTCCTCTCAACCAAAAGCCCCACATTCTCTACTCTGATCCTGCTAAAATTGTAGCTTATAGACCTCCAGAAACAGAAAGGTTTTCCAAGCTCATTTAGGACAGTGCTTCTCAGACAGCAGTGTGCATCAGCACCACCCAGGCATCTTGGGAAAATGCGGATTCTGATTCCTTAGGTCATGGGAGGTCCTCTCCTTCTGCTATTCTAATAAGTTTCCAGGTGAGGCCGAAGCTGCTGGCCAATGGACCACATTTTGAGTAGCACAGATCTAAACCATACCTTGCCAGCTCTTATACAGGTGTCCCAGGAAGCTTTGTCCCCAGTTCCAGGCTTCCCACTACACATACAGAAAATCTAAGGCCAGAGAGGCAAGAATTGCCGGAGGTCCCATAGCCAGCTGGGGTTTGAGACTAGAATCAAAAGCATAGATGAAGGGTAGATTTCCCTTACCAACGTCACCAATTAAAGACACTTGGGAAGATCCTCAGTCTGCTCCCAGCCCCGAGTCAGACCTCTGGCAGCCTGTCCCGGAATCCTCTCCGGCATTCTTCTCCAGGCCCAGACTAGAGGGTAGGATGCTGTGGGTCAGCCTTCAGGCTACAGGTAGAAAAGAGCTGGTTTCTCCCAGTCTAGAGGACTGAAGACCCTAAAAGAACGGGAGAGTTCCGCACAGACTCATGACTCTTTTGGGGGGCCTTCTGATGATCAACATCTGGGGGGTTGAAGGAAGCAGGACTGGGTAGAAGGAGAAGCTATGCCAATAGCAGTAACAAGGCTCTGAGATGGTAACGGCCCCAAAGAGTTGTCCTGATCTGGGGCAATGGGGCCTGGCTTTTTTTTTTTTTTTAAAGATTTTATTTATTTATTCATGAGAGACAGAGAGAGAGAGAGGCAGAGGGAAAAGCAGGCTCCCCACTGAGCAGGGAGCCTGATGCGGGGTTCGATCCCAGGAACCTGGGATCATGACCTGAGCCGACGGCAGACACTTAATCATCTGAGCCACCCAGGTGCCCAGTGGGGCCTGGCTTTCATACCTCTGCATTGACTCCCCCTCCCAGACTCCCTCTCACCCCGTCCTGCTGAGTGACCTTGCCTGGGCAAGTGAATGCTGCAGTGGAAAGAGGGGCCAGGTATATAGCTGTATACAAAATCTGGAAGGCCAGAACACTTGAAGTGCCAGTGTGTGTGTGTGTGTGTGTGTGTGTGTGTGTGTGTAGCTGTATATGCACATGCATGTCTTTGGTGTTTATGGAGGGCATGCATGTACACTTGGGGTAACTGTGTTTGAGTATGACCTTGTGAATATGGAAATGAGTGGCGTGTGTCTCTGTGGATGTCTATGTATGTGCCCATTTGCATGTGGGTATTCAGTACACAGGAGTGGTGGGGAGTAGTTGTGTGCCAGCTTTCAAACTCGTCAGGCAAGAAGCTCTGTGGCCCCCTGTTTCTGAAGAGGACAGAGGAGGCCAGCTGGGCCAGAGCAGGGGATGCTGAGCTGCCTTGGCTGCCTTGGGTGGAGAAGGGGTGGTGCTGGTTGAGAGGACCACTCTCATCTGAAGAGGTTACCCTTTCTCTGAACTGACCAGAGTCTTCTGTATCCTCACAACCCCTGCCCTCTCTGCCCAGCCTGCCCCAGGAGGCATGCAGAGCCTCAGAGGAACAGCTTGCAGATGTCTGGGGGGAAGGCCTTGCCCTGCCACAGTCAGCCTCTTCCTAGCAAGAGGCAGGAGGGGGTAGTTTCTGGTGACTGTGACCCTCCTTGGGGTGGGAGGGCATCTCCTGAACCCCAGAGTATCCTGGGGGCCCACAAGAGTAACTCATGGGGCCTCTGGAAACCTCTCCCACTGGCTCACAGAGTGTCTGCAAACACTTTTCTGCATCTGTGAAATTACTCTGGAGAAATACATCCACCCTTCTCAGCCTGATCACTCTAAGGATATTAATAATGACTTGAAAATTCTTTATTAATACTATCCCTCTGTGGCGCCCCTGTTGTACAGGTATGCCTTGATTTCTCTTGGTTCTGCCTCACACTCGGAATTTCACTCGAAGGAAAACCAGCCAGCTCCCCTGTTGGCTAGGATCATGACAGCAGGAGCTGCATCTGGACTCACCGGGTGTTGGCGCCAGCCACCCGCAGCCACGGGGAGCAGAGCGGCTCATGGGGCAAGGAGCACTGTGGGTGGGCAGGGGCCAGACAGAGCCTTGAAAGTGCTCAGGGGTGTTGGTTTTAGGAGCCCAGAGTGGAGAGTAGTTGTTGGGGGCAGGGGAACCAGGAGGGGTGACATGGAGGAAGTGGCATATGAGTAGGATCTTGAATGAAGAAATGTTTCAAGGTCCCCATCCGTCCTTTCCAGCTCTCAGCCTCTGGGAAATGTGTCCTCTATTCACATGCATGACAGTGAAGTGATTTGCCCAGGGTCATCCAGAGCACCTCTGATAAGGCCTAGCCTCTCAGATAACTGACCTGTTGTTCTTTCCAATGAGTTCCACTCTTTCTGGCTGCCTGTGCTGCACCCACCCGGCTCTGCCCAAGGGAGTAGGACCAGGCAGCAGAGCTAGGGCTGAGATATGAGGGCCTAAACAAGTTCCACCCACAGATCCCAAGTGTGTCCTGCTCCTACCTGTCCCAAGACCTGACATGCTCATAGTTGAGTCATTTCTGACTTACCAGCCTATTTCCTTAAGCCAGAAATCCAAGAGTCATTCCTGATCTGACTCTCTCTCACCTGCCATACTCCCCAGTTCACCTCCAGAACATGCCTGCCACACTGCTACTACTAAAACATTTATTCCCTCACATATTCTTCACAGTGATGCTGTGAAGTTGGCACCTGAAGCCCATAGCCATGGAGGGGCAGAGCTGGATTCAGCCCCAGCTTTCTCCTTACCCCAGGGAATGGAAGCCTCCTGCCTCTTGCCATCCACATGACCAGCGCCATCAGCCCTGTCTTGAGTCACACCAAAAGCCACTCACTGGACTCTTTGACTCCAGTCTTGCTCCTTCTATACATTCTGCATGTGGTAGCCAGTGGGCTCCTTCTAAAACACATGGCCAATCCCATCTCTGCTTCCATATCGACCTTGAGAGGTCTTGCAGGATCTGCCAACCATGAAGAGAGGCAGGTGCTGGCCTCCTGCTGGCCTCCTCCAGTGTCACAGACAATGCCAGTGCTGCTCCCACACCCCTTGGGTCCTTGTACTGTCTTGGTGGCCCCTGCACCCCACGTACTTTCACTTTCAGCCGCCAACCATTATGTGCCTAGACATGTATTAGCCACCCGAGAGGGGACATTCCAAAAAAGGCCAATTATTAAAGAATATGGTACATCTGTCTGTGAGCATCTTAAAGGTGGAAACTGTGATTTTAGTTCTCTAAGTGCAGTAGCAAATGTAAACAGAAGTGATTCTATTGCCAGAGGAATGCAGTACAGGGACCATCAGCCTGGGATGTCAAGAAAAGCCATTTGGAGGAGGAAACACTTGACTGGATTCTAGAAGAATGAGTAGCAGTTTATTAAGAAAAAACAAAACAAAACAGAAAGGGCATTATTGCCAGGATGATGGTGTGGCCCTTGTCAAGCCTGGAAGATACCAGGGACAAGATAGATGGACACAGTCAAGATCTCTCCAGATATCCCATGAGCTGGAGATGGGTAAGAGATGTCCCACCAGCAGTCTGATGAGGTTTTCACCGCACGATTATCAGCCCCGTTTTGTAGGGAAGTAGAGTGTGGGAGGCTCAGAGAGGCCACATGACTGTCTCAAGGTTACAGATCAGTGACATCAAAGCCAACCAGATCTTCCTTGTTCCTCTCTAAGTGTCGTGGCCCCAGGAAGGTGACTTAGGGGATTCAAACAAGCCCCAGGCCTCATTCAGCTGACAGCAGGGAGGGCAGGGACAGGGTGCCGTCAATGACCTCAAAGCCAAGGCTGGACGCTGCCCTGAGGAGAGATTGCCCATGCTCAGTGGTTAAGAGGATTTGAGCTCCTCAGCACAGTTCAGAGAAGTGGAACCCAATGTACACATTCATAGCATTTAGTTCCCCCAAGTAAGCTGTGCTTTAATCTTGCTAAGGTCCTGACAGAGCTACACACACACAAAAGAACAAACTTGAACTCAGACTTGAAACTGTTCTTTTGCCTTAACCTAAGCCATGTGTCTGGCACTACTTCTAGGCCCAGGTGTAGCTCTCTTTGCTTTTGGAGGTTGAAGTCACCTCCTTCACACAACTTAAATGAGTGTTTTTGTCATTTAAAAAAATTATTAAAAAAGGGAAAATTTCGGGGCTCTTGGGTGGCTCAGTGGGTTAAACCTCTCTGCCTTCGGCTCAGGTTATGAGCTCGAGGTCCTCTCTGCTCAGCGGGGAGCCTGCTCCCCCACCCCCGCCACCTACTTGTGATCTCTGTCTGTCAAATAAGTAAATAAATAAGGAAAATTTCAGGATCGCATCAGTCCAGGCCATTGATTTAGTGGACACAGGCTGTCCCCCAAACCGGAGACAGCATTTCCCAAGTAGTTAAGAGTGACATCGTTGTGGGCACTGAACATAAGAGGTGTGATGCAGCCTTTTCGAAAAGGCCCAGATGGGCTTGAGCTCTTCCCATCTCCAGCTGTGCATGTTGGAGGCTATGAGGCTCATGCATATGCACGGGACCAGAAGGCTGCTGCAGAAGGCTGCACTGACCGTGGAACTGCTGGATCAAAAGAAATGCCATTTTGGGGCATCTGGATGGCTCAGTTGGTTAAGTGACTGCCTTCAGCTCAGGTCATGGTCTCAGGGTCCTGGAATGGAGCCCCACATGGCGTTCCCTGCTCAGTGGGGAGTCTGCTTCTTTCCTTCTCCCTCTGCCTGCCACTGTGCCTACTTGTGCTCTCTCTCTCTGACAAATAAAATCTTAAAAAAAAAAGAAGAAACTCAACTCCCTCACTGACAAGATGGAGAAAATGCATGATTTGATAAGGAAGAGGACTCTCTTCAAGTCAGGAGTGAGTTCATGGTTTAGGCAGAATGAGAATCTGAAGCTTCCAGGTTCCAGAGCATCATTCTTATTGGATTTAGCTGTTTACAAGGCTGGAAAAGGGTTCATGGTCACGTGTGGCTTTTTTCTCCCCATCTGATTACTAAAGAAATATTTTCCCAACAAGGGTGTTTGGTGGCAGTAAGAATGTTGGAGAGTTCATTTATAAACTTCCAATATGACTATCTTCTTTTGTGTGCTCGCTGATGGGTGTGCGTTTGACTGCTGTGGCTCTGTGTCAATATGGACCTTTTAATTGCCTTGCTGCGTGATTTAGGAGTGAAAGGTGTGGTTCCTGTCCACAAGAAGATCATTGTCACTCATAACCTGAGCTTGAAACTATAGAAAGAAACATCAGACATGGGTAAATGATAAAGAGGTAAAAGGTTGTTGACCTTTGAAAGACCCTTATGTCACCTGGTCCAGCATTTTCTTACAATACAATCCATGGGCTGCTAGTTTGGTGTCATGAGGAAGAAAGGGTTCTGTGGTCAAATGACATTTTGGAAACCTTGGCTTAATTCAGATCAAACAATCTTCTTTTCTGCAGGGCTTTCTGACTTTTTGTTCTATGCCTTATAGATTTTTAGGGGAGACTTACCAGATGCAAAGTCTCCCAGATGTCTGTGTCCACAGAACCCTTTCCCTGCCCAGAATAATCTCATGAGTCTAATGCTTCTAGGAAAGCATCTTTTAAATATTGACCTTTTCCAGGTTTCTACTTTAGCAGATGAGAACACAAAGGTCTGAGAGAGGGATGACTTGTCCTCTGTCACAAATCTGGTTAGTGGTGGAGCCAGAGTTCAAAGTCATGTTTCCAGACAGAAATCCAAGAACCAAATCTCTTTTTTGTTGTCTACTGTGCCCCTAACTTTGTGTGTTTAGTAGAGTAATTAATAAAATAATGCACAGTGACTGACAAATAATAAGCTAAGTGCATTATTCACATGGCTTGATTCAAACCCTTAAGATGCTTTGTTATTCTGCATTTTATAAAACATTAAGCATTGTTATTCTGCATTTTATAAAACATTAAGTTAGAAATCGTGAAAGGCCTGAGATTTTACCTTACTTGCAAGCTTACGAATTGGCCTGGCACAATTTTATATGTATATACTGACAGAAAACATGCGCCCCCTGGGTCAGTGACATAGGTTTATTACTCATGGCAAAACCAGGAGCCAAGGCAACACTTCCTATGTTCCAAGTTGGTGGGGAAATGTGGTAAGGGCTGCGTGTTACCTGCACATGTTATGGGGCGCCCCACGGAAGAGGAGCCCTGAAATGAGGAAACTAATGACCTGTCCTTCTTCTCCTCCGAAGAGAGAGATTACTCAATCTCTGGAATATGAGCAAATCTCCCAGGGAGAGAGAAGGCTTATCTTTATTACTGGGACATCTCTGGGGAGGTAATATCCAAGTCTCTCAGGAGGGAACATATTTCTAGCTTCCAAGGCTGTTTGCTGTTCAAACACGTCTTTGGCTCAAAAGACCTAGAACATACAGAAAGTGAGAATTCCAGGGAGACTTGTCTCCCAACAATAATACGGACATCTAAGCTTAAAGTATGAACTATTTGACCTTGTATGAGTGAAAGTACTGGGAAAATGAATTAATGAGTGAATGACCAATGTAAAGCACTTTCTACTAGAGATGTGAATGAACCTTTATATACTTTCCTGATGGCACATAATGCTAGGGGACAAGGGAAGGGGAAAATTTTACGTGCCTTGTGGTCATGGCAGAAACCCTTCTATCCAAACAGAGTTCAAGATGTTCTCTGACATTCAAAACCAGTCGCAAGAGCTCTGTAACTCAAGTCACGTGACCAACACAGTTTTTGCATGACGATTTTGCACAAACCACGCTGGCCTTGCAATCAACATAGCTTCCCTGGAAACATGGTTAAAGCCTGAGAGGTCCCAGGCTTAGCCGTGAGGAAGCCCTCCCATAGTGGCCTTAATGTCAGCTTCCATTGTCTCTCTTTTTATAATTTTTTAAAAAGATTTTATTTATTTATTTGACAGACCGAGATCACAAGTAGGCAGAGAGGTAGGCAGAGAGAGAGGAGGAAGCAGCCTCCCTGCTGAGCAGAGAGCCCGATGCAGGGCTCCATCCCAGGACACTGGGATCATGACCTGAGCCGAAGGCAGAGGCTTTAACCCACTGAGCCACCCAGGTGCCCCCATTGTCTCTCTTTTTAAAACTGAGATATAATTCATATGCCATTCACATACCATAAATGAGCCATGTAAAAGTATACCATTCAGTTGTTTTCAGCAATATTCACAAGATTGTACAACTATCACCACCTAATTCCAGAACATGTTCATCACCCCAGATAGAAACCTCCAACCCTCAGCAGTCATTTCTCCATTCCCTCCCTGCCATGCCCTCATAAGATGCACGTCTTCTCTGTCTGGCTTCTGTCACTAATGTTTCCGAAGTTCATTCATGGTGGAGTGTACATCCGCTCCTCATTTCTTTTTGGGGCCAAATAATATTCTGTTCTATATACCACATTTTGTTTATATCCATCTGTCAGTTGATAGATGTTGGTTTGTTTCCACTTTTTAGCTATTATGAATAAATGCTGTTATGAATATTCATGTGCAAGGTTTTGTATGATCAGGTCTCCTTTCTCTGGATGTACACCCAGGAGTGGAATTGCTGGGTCATATGGTTACTCTATATTTAACTTTTTGAGGAACTTCCAGACTCTGTTTCACAGAGGCCCCACCATTTTATATTCCCACCAGCAGCGTATGAATTTTTGAATTTTTTGAATTTTTTTTGAATTTGAATTTTTGAATTTTTCCACATCCTCACTACTTCTTTTTTTCAGAAAATTATGGCCATCTTAGTGTGTATAAAGAGGTATCTTATGGTGGTTTAAATTTTTTAAAAAATTTTATTTATTTATTTGACAGAGAGAAAGAGATCACAAGTAGGCAGAGAGAGAGGGGGGAACAGGCTCCCCACTAAGCAGAGAGCCCGATGTGGGGCTCGGTCCCAGGACCCTGAGACCACCACCCGAGGTGAAGGCAGAGGCTTAACCCACTGAGCCACCCAGGTGCCCCTCTTATGGTGGTTTAGATGTGCATTTCCTGGATAACGATGTTGAATGTCTTTTTATGTGCTTTTTGGACATTTGTCTATCTTCTTTGGAAGTATCTTTTACCTACTTAAAAAGTTGATTATTTCTTTTTTTGGGGTGGCTGGGTGGCTCAGTCTGTTGAGCATTTGCCTTAGGCTGAGGTCATGATCTCCAGGTTCTGAGATCAAGCCCTATGTCTGGCTCCCTGCTCAGTGGGAAGCCTGCTTCTCCCTCTGCCTCTCCCTCCCCCCCCTCCCGTTTGTGCATGCTCTCTCTTTCTCTCTCATATAAATAAATAAAATCTTTTTTTTTAAGATTTTATTTATTTATTTGACAGACAGAGATTACAAGTAGGCAGAGAGGCAGGCAGAGAGAGAGGGGGAAGCAGGGTCCCTGATGAGCAGAGAGCCTGATGCAGGGCTCAATCCCAGGACCCTGAGATCATGACCTGAGCCGAAGGCAGAGGCTTAACCCCTGAGCCACCCAGGCACCCCAAAATCTTTTTTTTTTTTTAAAGAATACTTTATGTGCTGTGGTTACTTAACCTTATCAGATAAATGTGGTTTGTAAATATTCTGTGGGTCATCTTTTCACTATCTTTGACTGTGTTCTTTGAAGCGCGAAGTTTTAAATTTTGAGGAAGTGCAATTTATCTATTGTCTTTCTTTTACTTCTTGTACTTTTGGTGCTGTATTTAAGAAAACATCTAATCCAAGGTCACAGTGATTTATTCCTGTTTTATTTTAAGAGTTTATGATTTGAGCTCTTGCATTTAGGCCTTTGATCCATTAAAAAAAAGATTTTATTTATTTATTTGAGACAGAGACAGAGAGAGCACAAGCTAGGGGAGAGGCAGAAGGAGAGGGAGAGGGACAAGCAGACTCCCTGCTGAGCTTGGAGCCTGACATGGGGCTCACTCCTAGGACCCTGAGATTATGACCTGAGCCGAAGTCAGATGCTTAACCAACTGAGCCGGTGAGGTACTCCATCTAAAAAAAAAAAAGATTTCATCGGTGCCTGGGTGGCTCAGTGGGTTAAAGCCTCTGCCTTCAGCTCAGGTCATGATGCCAGGGTCCTGGGATTGAGTCCCTCATCGGGTTCTCTGCTTAGTGGAGAGCCTGCTTCCCCCCTCTCTCTGCCTGCCTCTCTGCCTACTTGTGTTCTCTGTCAAATAAATAAATGAAATCTTTTTTTAAAATCTTAAAAATCTTTTTTAGAAAAAGATTTCATTTATTTATTTGAGAGAGAGAGTGAGTGAGCAGGGGGAGGAGGAGACAGAGAGATTAAGTAGACTCTGCACTGAGCACAGAGCCCTGTGTGGGGCTTGATTCCATGACTTTGAGATCATGAGCTGACCCCAAATCAAGAGTCTGACACTTAACCGACTGAACCACCCAGGTGTCCCACCTTTGATCCATTTTGAGTTAATTTTTTAAAAAAAGATTTTATTTATTTATTTGATGGAGAGAGAGATCACAAGTAGGCAGAGAGGCAGCCAGAGAGAGAGGGGAAAGCAGGCTCCCCACTGAGCAGAAAGCCGACGCGGGGCTCGATCTCAGGACCATGAGACCACGACCTGAGCTGAAGGCAGAGGCTTAACCCACAGAGCCACCCAGGTGCCCCTTGAGTTAATTTTTGTGTATGGTGTGTAGTTGAGGTCCAAATGCATTCCTTTGTATGTGGCTCTCCAGATGTCCTGGCATTATTTGTTGAAAAGACTATTCTCCCCTCATTAAGTGGTCTTGGCATGTTGTGGGAAAACAGTTGTTTATAGATGTATGGACTTATCTCAGGGCTCTTAATGTACTTCCTTTGATGTATAGGTTTGTTTTTATGCCAGTACCACACGGTCTTTATTTCTGCAGCTTTGTAGTAAGCTTTGAAAATAAGTGTGAGTCCTCCAAACATTCTTTTTCATGATGTTTTGGGTATTTTAGGTTCCTTGAATTTCTTTATGAATTTTAGGACCAGCTTATTAATTGCTGCAAAGAATCCAGCTGAGATTTTGGTACGGATCATATTGAACCTGTTCTGTTAAATCAGGTTGGAGAGGATTGCCATCTGAACAATATTAACTTTTCTGATCCACAAAGATGGGATTTCTTCCCATTTATTAGATCCTCTTTAATTTCAACAATGTTTTATAGTTTTTGGTGTATAAGCCTTGCTCTTATTTGATTAGATTTATTCCCAAGTATTTTATTCTTTTTGATCTATTATGGGTGAAATTATTCTCCTAATTTCATCTTTAGGTTGTTTATTGCTAGTTTTTAGAAATACAGCTCCTTTCTTTTTGTATTGATCTTGTATTCTGAAACTTGCCTGATGAATTTGCTTATTAGCTCTGGAGTGTTTTAGGGGATTCTTTGGTGTTTTCTAAGTATAAGATCCTGCCATGTCTTTCTGATCTGGATGTCTTTATTTCTTTTCCTTGCCTAATTGCTCTGCTACTATTTTGTACAATGTTGAATAGAAGGGGTCAGAGTGGACATTCTTGTCTTATTTTTTAACTTAGGGGGATAATTTTAAGTCTTTCACTATTCGGTAGATTTTTCAAATATGCTGTTAATGAGGTTGAGGAAATTTTCTTCTATTCCTGGTTTGTTCAGTGTTTGCTTTTTCTTTTCTTTTAATCATAAGAGCATGTTGGGTTTTGTCAAATGCTTTTTCTGAATCTATTAAGATGGTTATGTGGTTTTGTTTTTATTCTGTGGATATGGTATATTATATTGATTGGTTTTTGTTTTTTGAACTGATCTTATATTCCTGGGGTAAATCTCAGTTGGTCATAGTATTTAATTATTTTTATGTGTTGTTGGGTTCGCTGTGCTAGTATTTAGTTAAGGATTTTTACGTCTATGTTCCTGAAAGACATTGATCTTTAGTTTTCTTTTTTTTGTCATGTCTTTATCTACTGTTGGAATCAGGGCAACAGTGTGCGTCTCATTCAATGAGTTAGGAAGTGTTCCCTTCTCTCTTTTTTCTTAGACGTATCTATTGTTTTCTAAATGTTGTTCAAGTATTTTCAGCCACCAAAGACTTCTCAGAATCTGAAAATATCTCATATCCTTGCTCTTGACCTTGCAATCTTGTCTAATAACGGAAAGACACCAGTATTTAAGTTTGGAAGACCTAGAATCGGAAGCTGCTTTTAGCTTATCTGTTATGTGACCCTGAACAAATTGTTTGAGAATTATGACAATCATTACCTTTATTATTATTATCCTTTTTTAAAAAAAAGGTTTATTTATTTATTTGCCAGAGAGAGAGAGAGAGAGGGAGAGAGAGAAAGATCCCAAGTAGGCAGAGAGGCAGGCAGAGGGAGAGAAAGAAGCAGTCTCCCGCTGAGAAAGGAACCCCATGTGGGACTCGATCCCAGGACCCCAGGATCATGACCCAAGCCAAACGTAGCCGCTCAACCGACTGAGCCACTCAGGCGTCCCTTATCATTATCCTTTTTATTTCCGTAATTTATTGACTATTTATTATGAACTTTATATGCCTTTGTCATCTTTATTATTATTATTTTTAAATATTTTATTTACTTATTTGACAGAGACACAGCGAGAGAGGGAACACAAGCAGGGAGAGTGGGAGAGGGAGAAGTAGGCTTCCTGCTAAGCAGGGAGCCTGATGCGGGCCTCCATCCCAAGAACCTGAGTTCATGACCTGAGCTGAAGGCAGAAGCTTAACCAACTGAGCCACCCAGGTATCCCCCTTTGTCATCTTTAAATTTCACAACAAACCTATGGGCAACTGCTACTATTGACCCATTTTGTAGGTAAGGAACTGCAGTGTGAGCAGCCATACTTCTTACATTTGTGAACTTGGCACATGGCAGGCCTGCAATGTTGACTGAAGTAGTCTGACTCCAGAGGACACAGCTTAGTAACCACTTGCTAAACTCTGTTGAAGTGCCAGGCATTTTGTGTGTGTGTGTGTGTGTGCACGCGCGTGCGCGCACGTGTGTGCATACATGTGCATGTGCACATGTGTATGAGTAAGTTCTCCTCTATTTCACACAAGCCTATGAGAGATGCTGTTGCTGTTAAGTTGAGGAGACTGAAATTCAGAAAAGTTTCAAAAACTTGCGAAAAGTCAGAAGGCTAGTAAGTTGTATTGATGGCATTTGAACTAAGAGCTCCATGTCTGCAAAATCAAAGCCCTGTCTGCTATATGCACCTGGTGTTTCTGAACCTCTGTTTCCTCATGTGCAAATAATGTTATTAAAACTGTTTCCTAACCATGACAGTATCACTGGAGACTGTAGTATGTGAAAGCTCTTAAAAACGATGTGTGTCATCATGATTGCCTATGCTCATTTTTGATCAGGTCACCCAAGACAAGTCTGCCCTGGGAGGTGCCATCTTGCTAACTTTCAGCTTAACTATTGCCTGTACATTAGCATCATTTGTCTAATTTCTTTCTTTCTTTTCCTCACTCCCTTCCTTTCAGTAGGCTCCATGCTACGCATGGAGCCCCATGTGGGGGTTGAACTCATGACCCTAAGATCAAAGACCTGAGCTGAGATCAAGAGTTGGGCGCTTAACCCACTGAGCCACCCAAGCTCCCCTAACTTGTCTAATTTCTTTAGGGCCTTGTACAACACAGGAGGTAATTTGCTTTTGCTAGAAGGACGACTGAGTGATGAATCCACTCTGCAGCGTAAGTAGCCCTAGACCTGTGTGTCCTTGAGGGATTCCCTCCTATCTCAGCAAACCGCAGTCAGCCTGAGGCCCAGGGACATGTTTTTGGTCTTGCTAATCTACTACAAAATGGATCGAATCAGCAGGTGTTTGCTCTCCCCACCTACTGGAGACTCCACTTCTCCCCAGGAAACAAAACAAAGGGATAGTTTTTGTCAGCGGACAAGTTAATTGGATTGTGTAAATTCCAGCTGGTAGTTATCAAAAGTTACTGGATTTTCTGCCTGCATGTCTATAGATGCTCCCTTTGCGATAAACAAAGGGCACCATTAGGAAGCAGAAAACACTTATTATACTCGTTTTTGCCTTGAGACTCTGTCTCGATTTTGGAAAAGACCTTCTGAGCACAAAGTTTAGCTCAGAGGATGGTTCACAGCCTCCAGATGACGGGATTTGCATGGAGAGAGAGTTTTTGACTTTAATTTTCTGGAACAGCATTACTGAGACATCATTCACATGCTATATAATTAACCCTTTAAAGTGCACGTTCAGAGTGGCTGGCTGGCTCCACTGAAAGAGTGTGTGACTCTTGATTTTGGGGTTGTCAGTTTGAGCCCTACATTAGGTATAGAGATTGCAAAAAATTTATAAACTTAAGAAAATACAAAACGTACAAATCAGTAGTTTTTAATATATTCACAGAGTCGTATAACAATCGTTACAATTTTTAAACATTTTCATCACCCCTCAAAGAAATTTTGTATTCTTTTAGCAGCTACCCTCCATTTCTTCCCTCCCCCACCCTGACAAGGCAGTCACTAACCTTACTTTCTTTCTCTATACGGATTTGCCTATTCTGGGCCTTCTTGTATAAATGGAATCATACAATAATAGTATGTGGTCTTTGGTGACTACATTTTCATCCTGAGTCACATTAGTTCCTGCTCACAGAGCAACCATTAATGTGAGGAAATGTTTACTGTCCGTTCTTAGTGGCTTAAATAATTCGGTTCACGTGACCCTGGGCAATCTCGGTCATCTTTATCCTGGCTTTGCCAAAACTGGTTAATTCTAGGATTGCTATCTCAGTTCTTTCTCTAGCCTATGAGCCAGGAAGCTGCTTCTTCCAACTGACTGAGGACACAGAGATAAAGTACTGTGTATAAAACCAACTCGAGGGAGATCCCATGTGTTGGGTTAGATGTTCACCATTTCCCTTCATGTCTGCTTTCATACGGGTCCTCTGGCTTCGGTGTCCGTGACCACGTCAGGTGGGGTCACGGTACTTGCTGAGGATACTCCCCTCTCTTCTAAGCTGAGTGAATTGATGTGCTCAAAACAAGGACTCGGGATCACACGGATCACGTAAGGTGCACGGAAAGTACAGAGAATCAGGGTCCTGACCGGATCCACGGGAATAAGTAGTTTGGTTGTTACGTCATGCGGCATCTGTGAAATACCATCTCACATACAGAAGGGAAAGAGTCTTTCCCTAACTCCCCTGATGAAAAATGTTCTCTTGGTGAACTGCTGCATTGGTCATAGCGGCCTTCATGCTTTTGTCCTTGACTGGACACGGTCAAGGTATATCACTCGTGTCCTAAGCAGCCAAATGCGTGTCAGGACAGTTCTTTTCCTGCCATGTCTTTCCCCAGGCGGGTCACATGTGCTTCCTAACACCTCCCTGCCACCGTAGGGCTGTGCACTCCTGTTTTCCTCAGCAAACTCTTCCTTGTCCTTTAGAATGAGTTCTTTTCTGGAGTCTAACGTGAATTCTTCCATTTTATGTTTTCTCAGCATACTTGTGGTAGATTGAAAAACAGAGCCAGAGCTTTGCAGCTCCTCCCATGGAAAAGAAGAGTCTGTTTCCTCCTTCATCCTCTTGGAAAGCAGCCTCGGCACCACCGTGTGAAGAAGCTCTCTACCCAGCCTTCCGGGGGTGGGAGGTTAGTGCAGGAAAACCGGGGGGTCCTGACTGATGCCGTGTGGGCAGTGCCTTCGAGTTGAGCTGTGCAGTAACTGCAGCCAATGGGGGAGCCCAGCCAGGATGCAGGGTCGTGAGCATATAAATGACTGTGATTTTAAGCCGCAAAATATTAGAGTGCCTTGTTACACAGCATAACTGAGAACAATGAGCAGTTTTTTCTTGGTGTTTATAAAGGTCGCATATGAGAAAGAGGTTATAGAAAACAATGTTTGGGAAGGAGCATTGTTCTCCGTGCAACATCCTTCCTTTTCTCCATCTTCTTTATATAGTTAACTGCCATTTGCTAGGTCTCAAATTAGGTAACCATTCTCTGAGGATCCTTTTCTGACTACTCAGTTAGGGTCAGGTGCCCCTTGGATGGGGCTCCTTTCACTCTGCATTTATTATAGTACATTTCGTGCTTTATAGTTATGTTTCCCTGTTTTTGTTTTTGTTTTTGTTTTTGTTTTGTTTTGTTTTTTGGCCCTGTTTTCCCTGCAAAGGCCCTGTGAGGGCAGAAACAGAGCCTACCTCCAACGCCATTATGCACCTAGAATTTGGCGTAGCATATCACGTATATGGAAGAAGTTTCTGCTTATGCATCTCATAGATGCATCAGATATTTACTGGTCAGGCCACCTGTTCCATATGCAGGACAGCACATGGTGTGACAGTGTTCTTGCTTTTAATGAGACAGACTCTGTGTACCTTCAATACATAGGTGTGCATCTGATCACCAAAGTGGGAAGAGAAATACTGTGCGTATTTGAGGACAGGTGCTGTATCTCCATTATTAAATTGTCTCTTCTTCTGCTTTTGGCAGGAGAAACAGCTCAGGACCCTTGAGGTGTCTGGCCTGGGGCCTCTGGCCATCCTGATGTCTCTTCTCTGGTTAATAAAACTCATTGTATGCCCTAATAAGAACTTCACATCAGTATCCATTCTTCAGTTAAACACAACCTGTCATGGATTTAACAAGAACTTAGCCCCATCAGGAGAGGTCTAAGTCAGAGTGTGATGATCCTTTCTGTTGTTTAGAACTTCAGTATTTTATTAATGCCAACCTAAGCCCGTATGGATTTGTTGACTATCATGGTCCTGTGGCCGGCAGTAGTATACATAAAAAAAGACTCTGAGGTCAGGTTTATGTAGCATTTAAAGTCAAACTCAGGATGCAGTTTATTTCATTTTATATATGAACATTTTTTAGAACAAGTATGGCAATTTTCATATAACTTAGAGTTTACGGCCGCCTGGGTGGCTCAGGCGTCTGCTTTTGGCTCAGGTCCGTGGTCCCAGGGTCCTGGGATTGAGTCCTACATCAGGCTTCCTGCTCATCGGGAAGCCTGCTTCTCCCTCTGCCTGCTGCTCCCCTGATTGTGCACGCACTCTCTCTCTCTCTGACAAACAAACAAACAAACAAAATCAATATTTAAAAAAAGAAGTCACTGGAGACAGAGCATGTTAAATAACAGTTTCAGTGTCAGGATTCATTAGCCCCCAAGGTCAACCAGGGGGTTGCACTTTGCATGTCCAGGGACTGCAGGAAACCCGCAAACAAATGATTCACTCATACTCACTGAGCACTTCCCCGTGCCAAGCACTGTGAGGAGGATTTATTCCCTTTTGTTACTTCAGGAAACTGATCCTCAGTGAAGTTTAGCTACTTCTCCATTGCCCTGCACTACCGAGTGACAGAAAAGAAATTCAAACTGAATTTGTCTCATTCCAAACCCTGTTCTTTCTACTGTCACAGCTTAGCAAAGGGGAGGAGGGAAGGAGAATATCCAGTACTCTGAAAAGAACTGTCACTCGCAACATTTTTCCCTTTTATAAATAAGATCCAGTTGAATTAATCAAATTTTGCCAAATACTGAGTAGACATTTTCTTAGCAAAGAGAAGCCATGGCTAAATGGAATGGAATGTGCAATTCCAGTCAGCATGAATTCTCACAGGTGTTGCATAAAATGCAGTTTTCTGTAATCACAATAGCTCCTGCGAGGCCTCATCAGCATGTAAGCTTTTTAAAAAAAATTTATTTATTTATTTATTTATAAACTGAGCTTTATGCCCAATGTGGGGCTTGAACTTCCAATCCTGAGATCAAGAGTCACATGGTCTACCAACTGAGCCACCTAGGCGCCCCATAAACTTTCTTTTTTCTTAAAAAATATTTTTGTAAGCACTTTATTTATTTATTTATTTTCCAAAGAGACAAATGTGGGAGCCTGATGCGGGACTCGATTTCAGGACCCTCAGATCATGACCTGAGCCTAAGGCTTAACTGACTGAGCCACCCAGGCATCCCTGTCCAGTGGCTTCTATATTTAAAATAGGAACTAAGGAACAGATGGAAGCTCCCTCTGAACCTTGAGATTTGGTGGTTAAAAGGCCTTTTCTCAGCTGGACCATTTTTTGTGGTGGGTATGTGTTTAAAATAGCAACACCTGTATGGTAGGTAACAGTGCAGGAGTGCAGGGGTTGGTGTGCCCCTGTGGAGGTGTGGAGAGGACTGCCCCCTATCAGGAGATGTTTTCTGAATCACCCTCCTGACCTTTTAACAGGAGCCAAGGAATCAGGACCCTCTAAGTGTTCTGTAAGCAAATTCCCGAGTATCGCAGAGATGGGCTTGACAGGTTGTAGCATCTGTGGGTGGATGCTGCCATCTGGTGGTGAAAATGTCAGAATGCACCCCGCAGGACCAACCTTTGGGGTACCGCTGCTGGACCAGAGGACCTCTCCTGCTCCTCTGAATCTAGCCTCACAGACAACCTTCTTTCCCCTTTTCCTGTGCTTCTTAGCCCAGAGGAAGATTTTCTAATCTAGGAGGAAGCTTCTCTTCTGTTCTCCTTCTAACCTGTAGCCTGTATTGGGGTTCCTAAGAGAAACAGATTCAGTAGGATCTGTTTCTCTATAGAGATTTATTACGAGGGATTGGCTTACACTATTATGGAGGCTGACAAGTCCCATCATCTGATGTCTGTAAGCTGGAGGCCCAGGAAAGCAGGTGACGGAGTTCCAGTCCAAGCCCAAAGTCCTGAAGACCAGGGGAGTCAACGGTGTTAGTCCCAGTCCTAGTCTGAGGGGAGTTAGTCTGAGAACTGGGGGAGCTGATCATGTAAATCCTGATCTAAAACTGGAGACCCAAGAACCAGGATTGCCAGGGTCTGAGGGCAGGAAAAGTTGAATGATTCAGTTTAAGCAAAAAGCACAACTTGCCCTTCCTTCACCCTTTTCTTCTATTCAGGACCTCAGTGGATTGGGCGATGCCCACCACATAGGGGATTAAAATCTGCTTTACAGTCTACCAACTCAAATGCCAGTCTCCTTCAAAAGCCCTCCCAGATACACCCAGAAGTGTTTTACCAGCTCTGTGGCCATCCCTAAGTCCAGTTCAGTCAACACATAAGATGACCCGTCACATATTCCTAATGCGCTCATGCTTCTGGTTCCTCTTCTTCCTGTGGCTTAAAATTTTGATAAAAATATCAGGGGGATTTGCACTCTCTCTCTGACTTCTGCTTCGGGTTGCTTTTCTCCTGAGGCAATGGTGATATGACCAGTTACTTGCTTGTGTTCTAGGAAGTGAAATTGGGAAAGCAGACCGTAGATTTAAAATATCTCAAAATATTATTGTTGTGTTTCACTGTCTGGTAAATCTTTGTGACAATGATAGTGGCCTGAATGTATGTCTACGTTAACTTCTGATCAAAATTCCTAAATAACCAGTATTCCTTTTCCAGAGCAGAGCAGCTGATGGGTCAGAAAAGCAGGTGAGCACTGGAAGGTGTGTGTGTGTGTGTGTGTGTGTGTGTGTGTGTGTGTGTGTCCGTCCGTCCAGTGTGGAGGGCAGATGGATTCTGTCATGTTTAGATGGTTCAGGCACATTATTTGGCTCCTTTTGGGTTTACAAGAGACTGTTTGTACTAGAGAACCCTGGAATTGAGGATACTGGGGTCTTTTCGCCTTGGTTCAGCACAGAGAACCTATAGGAGGACATTCTCAAAACCTATCCTATATCTGCCTTCCAAAAAGACTGTAAGGTGACAAGGCTTATTTACATGTGGTGTTTAGTTCCAAACTGCCTGCTGGAATCACCCTTCACTCCCCTAGGAAGAAGTTCAGTTATTTTAGAAATGCTGGACATGATCCAGGAGCTTTAAAGACAACTTTAGAATTCCCCTCCCCCTTCTAGGTCTTCTGGGAATTGTCAAAAATGAAATGTTCTCCATCATATTTTACCAAGGCTTCATTTGCTTTCTCTTCCCTCTTTTTGCTGACAATCCAAATGTGGTTTTAAACCCCTGGGTAGAAACGCAGTGATTTTTGAATGTGATTTTGTATCCTGCAACTTAACTGGATTTATTTATTAGTTCTAATTGGTGTGTGTGTGTGTGTGTGTATGTATATACTGTCCTTAAGGTTCCCTACATAGTTGACCCTTGAGCAATGTAGGCTTCAACTGTGTGGGTCCATTTATTTATATGTGGATTTCTTTAATAAATACCCAAATATATTATCTCTTCCTCATGGTTTTCTTTTTCCTTTTTTTTTTTTTTAAGATTTTATCTATTTATTTGACAGAGAGATCACAAGTAGGCAGAGAGGCAGGCAGAGAGAGAGGAGGAAGCAGGCTCCCCGCAGAGCAGAGAGCCCGATGTGGGTCTCAATCCCAGGACTCTGGGATCATGATCTGAGCTGAAGGCAGAGGCTTTAACCCACTGAACCACCCAGGCGCCCCTACCTAAGTTTTCTTTAATGAGTTTGTTAATTTGTGTCTCATAAGAAAGTTATCTATTTCAGTTAAATTTTTGAATACATTGTCTTAAACTTGTTCGTTATATTTGCTTTTTTTTTTTTTTTTTAAATTTTAAGTAGGCTCCATGCCCATGGAACATAACATGAGGCTTGAATTCATGACCCTGAGATCAAGACCTGAGCTGAGATCAAGAATAGAACGCTTAGCTAGCTGAGCTACCCAGGCACTCCAGTATTTGCTTTTTTTAATTTTTAATTTTATTTTTTTATGTTAGTCACTATACAGTACATCATTTGTTTTTGATGTAGTGTTCTATGATTCATTGTTTGCATTTTATCCTTTAATATTTACAGAAGCTTAAATGATGTAACCCTTTGATTCCTGATATTGGTCCTGTGTCTTTTCTCCTTTAATCATTCTGGCCAGAGTTCTATTAATTTTATTGATATTCTCTTAACAGGTTTTAGTTTATTGTTTTTCTTTTTTTTTTTTTAAGATTTTATTTATTTATTTGAGAGAGAGACAGTGAGAGAGAGCATGAGCGAGGAGAAGGTCAGAGGGAGAATCAGACTCCCCATGGAGCTGGGAGCCCGATGTGGGACTCGATCCCGGGACTCCGGGATCATGACCTGAGCCGAAGGCAGTCGTCCAACCAACTGAGCCACCCAGGCGTCCCAGTTTATTGTTTTTCTTTATTGGCTTTTTGTTTTCTGTTTTATTTATTCCAGTTGGATGTCTATTATTTCCTTTTTTTTCTGCTTGATTTGGTTTTACTTCTTATTCTGGTTATTAAGGTGGAAGCTGAAGTTATTGATTTGAGGCTTTACTTCTTTTCTAATGTAGGTATTTAGTCTTTGGAGGGAAGATGGGGAGAGAGAGAATTTTTTTTTTTTAAGATTTTATTTATTTACTTGAGAGAACAAGCAGAGGGGAGAGGCAGAGAGAGAGCAAGAGAGAGAGAGAGGGAGAGGGAAAAGCAGCCTCCCCGCCAAGCAGGGGGCCCGACATGGGTCTCAATCCCAGGGACCCACGATCATGAGCCCAGCTGAAAGCAGACGCTGAACCAACTGAGCCACCCAGTCACTCCTACAGAGAGAGAATCTTAAGCAGGCTCCATGCCCAGCTTGATCTCACAACCCTGAGATCATGGCCTAAGCTGAAATCAAGAGTTAGACACTTAACCAACTGAGCCACCCAGGCACCCCTAGGCATTTAGTCTTATAAATGTCTCTCTTAGTAATGTTTTGGTGGCACTCCATAAATTCTGATATGTTGTCTTTTCATTTTCATCCTGTTCAGATACTTTCCAATTTCCTTTTTGATTTTATTTTTGACCCAAGGGTTATTTAGACATATATTATTTAGTTTCTAAATGTTTTGGGATTTTCCAGAGAACTTTGTTATTGATTTCTAATTTAATTTTTTATATGGTTAGAGAACATACTTTATATGCATTGAGTCCTTTTTTTTTTTAAAGATTTATTTATTTATTTGACGCAGAGAGAGAGAGAGATCACAAGTAGGCAGAGAGGCAGGCAGAGAGAGGAGGAAGCAGGCTCCCCGCTGAGCAGAGGGCCCGATGCGGGGCTCGATCTCAGGACCCTGAGATCATGACCTGAGCTGAAGGCAGAGGCTTTAACCCACTGAGCCACCCAGGCGCCCCAGCATTGAGTCCTTTTGAAATAATTGAGATGTGATTTATAGCCCAGGATAAGGTTTTTGTTTCCTGTTTTTTTTTTTTTTTTGTAATTTTTCCTTATACATTTGAGAAGAATGTATATTCCAATGTTGTTTGATCAAGTGTTTTATAAGTTGGCTGATAACTGGTTAAGTCTGATATATCTTTGCTGATTTCCTATCTACCCATTCTATCAATTATTGGAAGAGATACTGAAATCTCTGACTATAATTATGGCTTCATCTATTTTCATGCGCTACACTTTGAGTACAAGAATTTGGGTATCACTTGCTTCTAGGTCTCACCTGCTTGCGAGGCTGTTTCTGACCCTCCTGACTCGCTCTCAGAATGAGGTGCTTACAGAACACATTTTACTTTTTCTATAGGAACGTTCACTACAGCATTTAATCGCCTGTTGATTTTTCTGTCAGTCCCACTTGGTCTTTACTGTGTCCTGACAACAGTAACTGGGTTTTGTCACATTCTCATATGAAAGACTCAAGAGGTATTTGAGGATATAAAAAAGATATTCGAGTCTCAGTAAATGAGCATGTGGCATAATCAAGAACAGGAACAGAATTCAGTGGACTCAGGGAATGGCAGGGAGGAGTGGCCATGAGAATCTGACTACCTTGGGAATTAACAAAAAGTATTGGGGAAGACATACCTTTTTATGTAATGAAAAACGAAGTGTGAAAGCTGATGAGAACATTTGACGTGGGGTTTCATTAGCATCGACTCAAATTAGGAAGGCCATGTCCTTCATCATTTTTTTTTTCCTTCCTACTCCATTTCCAAAGGATCCATGTAAAATGTTGACTAAGAGATGGGATGTGGGCGTCATTTGATGGCTCATATGCATACAAAGGGATTAGAGAGATTATAAAGGTTTACGTAGGATGTTGTGGCCTGGCCATATAAATGAGAATTTTCATTTTGTCCACAGTGCCCAGAAGTAGGCAAATTCATGAGAATATGATACCATGATTAGTGAGGAGAGCTTGGGGTCTGAACCACTGTTATACAGTTAGAGTTATAGGACACGTGCAAGATTTTGTATCAGAAAAGAGTTGTAGAAACAAAGTGAGAGGGTGATGGTTCAGGTCAAAGCTTGAGAAAGAGAAAAAGGTGCCAGAGATGATTTTTAAAAAAAATTTTTTAAAGTAACCTCTTTGCTCATGTGCAGTTTGAACTTATGTCCCTGAGATCAAGAGTCATATGCTCTACTGACTGTGTCAGTCAGGTGACAACCCTTCTTCCCCCATTTTAAAAGACGTAATGTCTTTTTAGGCCTTTTGGCACGGGGATGGGCCGCCAGACTTAAAGGGACAGAGCCAGGCCCTGTTAGACTAGGTACAACCTTCAGAGGTACATTTGGTAGTAGTCACAGAAGGAGGCTCTTTTGATGCTTAAAGACCCACTTGCCAGAGTGAAGACAGATGGTGAGCAGCAATCACTGAGTGAATGGGTAGAAAAATGTAAACTTCATGGAACAGTTTATCTCCCATCTGTTTCCCTCTGTAATTTCAACTTGGTGCAATAAATCCAAGTTTCCCTCTTCCCTTCCTCTGGTTACCTGGGTTGCCTCTGTCTCAGAAGTTGGCAGGCAGCCAGTCTGTTTTGGAAGAGGCCTGTTTAACCAAAATGTTAAGCATGAATTTCCAAAGATGGGGCCCCCTCATTTAGATGTCAGACCGTATTAATGTTTTCGTACCCTGGGCTTTGATTTTGTGTGTATAGTATCCTCATAAAGAGATCGGAAAGAATTCATTCAGTAGCTTTCTGTTCAAACGCTCTGCCTAAGCCGCTTACTTACATACTCTACGGGTGTATTGATAAAACACATTTATTGAGATTTCTGTCTAGGAACTGCTAATATAAATATAAACTTGATATGGTCCTTGCCCTTAAGGAGCTCACTGTCTAGTAGAAGAGAAAATGGGTGGGCGTTGTTTTAGTTATCTATATAGTAATGTATGATTTCCCACAAACCCATGGGTTGGCTGTGGGTTTGCCAGGACTCAGTGGGAAAGTTCATCTGCTTATCTTGCTCAGAGGGCGTCTCTTGCAGATGCTTGGCTGGGAGGTCCAGTATTCCCTGACTCCTGTGTCCAGTGGCTCAGTGTTCTTTCACGTGGCCGTTCTCTCTCTCTTTTTTTTATAGTGTCTCATCCTTGAGTAGTCTAGTCCAAGTGTCTTTATAGCAAGGTGGCAGACTTCACCAGTGAGAAAGCAGAAACTGGCAGGCTTCTTAAAGGAAAGGAGCAGGGGTTCCTGGGTGGCTCAGTGGGTTAAAGCCTCTGCCTTTGGCTCAGGTCATGATCTCAGGGTCCTGGGATCGAGCCCCACATCGGGCTCTCTGCTCAGCGGGGAACCTGCTTCCTCCTCTCTCTGTGCCTGCCTCTCTACTTGTAATCTCTGTCTATTAAATAAAGTCTTTAGATTTTATTTAGATTTATATTTAGAAAGAAAAAAGGAGGAAAAGAGCAGAAATGGCATCATTTCAGCTGCATGTCTTCGATAAGGGAAGTCACACTGCTAGCCGTGACCCAGAAGAAGAGGGAGTAGATTTGAAGGGTGAAGTAGCACACCGTTCCAGAGAGGGAAAGACTCGGTGGCAACCCTTTTTTGGAGAGTAACTTCCACACATACACATAGATAAGAACGGGCATATGTGTTCAAAGAGTAGTATCAGGAGCATACCCCTGGCTGAGATATTTGGGCTTTTATTTTGTGGAGACTGGGGAGACTTAGTGTTTTGGAGTAAGAGTTGTATTTTGAAAAGGTTACAAATCACAGAGGTAGACTTGATGCATTGAAATGCAGGATGAACAAAGCTTTGAGTGCTTTCTCATTGAGCTAGTGGAGAGCGGATGTAGGTCTGGAGCTTTTTCCTGACTGTTGGGTTGGAGCAGGGGGTATGGAATAGTAGAGATAATGAAGGGTGGGATGGTTGAGGAAGGAGTCAAAGATGGGTGTAGAATATCTAGCCAGAGTAACTCAGAGAGTAGAAATGGGACAGACTTGGGGAATATATAGTTGTTTAAATTTTAGGTTACTGACTTCAGACAATGCTATAGACCTGATGAGAGGCCAACGTGGTTTGCATGAATTGATCCAAAGGGGAGAGTTGTTCTTTATAATAAGAAACATGAGGGGCATGTGGATGGCTCAGTCCATTAAGCATCTGCCTTCTGCTCAGGTCATGATCCCAGAGTTCTGGGATTGAACCCTGCGTTGGGCTCCCTACCTGGTGGGGCATCTGCTGCTTCCTCTGCCCCTCACCTTGCTCATGTTCTCTCGCTCTCTCTTAAATAAATAAAAATCTTTTAAAAATAATAAAAATAAATATAAGGAAACATACTTTTCATTAATTTTGCAAGATACTGTACACCAGTAACATGATTTTCTCCTCTTCTCTTTGTTACTCTCAATCAAACCCAAACAGAGCCTAGTCACTTTCACAGCCTGCTGCATTCACTGTGCAGATCTCCTGTCCATGTACTTCCCCCTGACATTCTCTCATTAACCTTATAAAAGGCTCTGCCCTGCATCAGGGCATTAAATGCCTGATGGCCTTGACCAACTGCTTTACATAGAAGAAAAGTGAACTGTTACATGACCAGCACAGCAGAAAGTCATGATATGTGTGCTGACCTGAGTCAGAGCAGGAGGGAGGACATTGATGACCTTTAGGCACTGGTAGGTGGAAGGTCAGGTAGACCACATGCACCGGGAAGAGGTGGGCGTACTGCTCTGATGGTACTGCTGGCAGCATCAGGAGTAAGTCTGGGACGGAGCTGTGAGCTGGTAACTCGTTCCCTTTGCAGAGGCCAGCAAACCCATGATATTTCCTTTTGTAAGAGTCCTCACAGGTTAGGATAGAAGCTTCTATAACGTGGCAATGATGAAGGACTTTCATCCTGATTAGAATTACACACAGTGGCAAAGGAGTGGGAAACACCCGAATTTAAGTAGCAGCTCCACAGAACGAATGCAGTCACTTCTGAAGTGGGTTGTTAACTTACTGCTTGCTCTCTTGTTTTTCATTTGCTTCTGATCTGGCTATGTGGATTCTGAGGCCTGGGGAAGGGCAGCTGGGATCGGACTCCGTAATGTTGAGCGCCTAATCTCACTCTGCCTCGTGACTGAGGCTCTCCCTCAGCGTTCATCCTAAACTTGGTAGCCCCTTGAGGATGAGTGGGAGATTACATCATGTACCTGCACAGGGGCTTTGTTAAGCCTCTGGCTATAAGTCTAAGTTGTCCACACGCATCCCAGGCTGAAGGGAAAGGACCCATGTAGGAGCCCAGACAATTCGGTGAGGACTTTCCAGATCCCTCTGTTATCACCTGTTTTCCCCGTGCTGAAACAATGCTGCTATTCCACACTACTGATATACGTAAGAGTAACGGTTTCCAACCTGTCTTACAACGGGCCATGCAAGTTACGCTTATTATTTTGACTCCTCATTGACAACCCCTTTTACAGATCAGAGCACAGATATCTGTGTTTCAAAGCTTTAAATCCTGGTCTAGACGCCAGCATTGATGTTTGGTTTTCTGTGATGGGCATTGCAATTGTAGTTTTCTGTCTTATATGGTGGGGAATGGGAATGCTAGGAGATAGGCCTTGGAATATAATTTCCTGATTTCCATACTCTCTTTTGGTTATTTGAGTGAATGTGGGCAAACTGTGTATACAATCCCCAGTGTTGTATTTCTTTTCTTTTTTTTTTTTTAATATTTTATTTATTTATTTGACACAGATCACAAGTAGGCAGAGAGGCAGGCAGAGAGAGAGGGGGAAGCAAGCTTCCTGCTGAGCAGAGAGCCCGGTTTGGGGCTCGATCCCATGACCCTGAGATCATGACCTGAGCCGGAAGCAGAGTCTTAACTCACTGAGCCACCCAGGCACGCCCCCCACCTCCCAGTGTTGTATTTCTTTCCTACCGCCCTGGGGCAGCCAAGGGAGGTGCTCATGGGACTAAATCAGGCTTGGGCAGCAGGAAATTGGGTCAGACACAAGACAGACCAAAGCACAGAACATATGGATTTATTTTGGATCATCTTCCCGCTTGAAGCATGGCAGGCCTCTGTCAACGTGGGGGTGTGTGTGAACATTTTAAAGTTACACTTGAATCAGTAATGGCCAGGCATAGCTTGAGATAATAGGTAGTATTGACCAGGAGAGAAATCTCTTGCAAGTGTAGGAGAATTCAGCAGGCTGAGCAGAGAGCTTAGTGTCATGGAAAGAACACATACTCTGCAGTCTAATAGACCCTGGTTTGAGTGTTGTCTCCACAACTGACCTTGTGACCTTGAGCAGTTCTCTTGAACATTCTGAGCCCTGGTTTCCTTGTCTGTAGAAGGCACCTACCTCCTAGGCTTGTTCTGAGGAAGCCGTCACCACTCATTGCCAAGGTTTCCTCTTCCTGAGGCGCGCTGTTACTGGCTCTAGGTATACTCTCCGTGTGTCTTTATGTTTTTGTTAACGTTTGGATGCTCACAAATACTTACTTTGGATAGCTGTCCGTCTATCTGTTTGTGCTGTTACGCTTTCCTTTACCTTTCCCCCACTTTAGTCGTTATTGACATTGATTTTGAACCTACCGGCCTGTTCCTGCTCTACTCAAGACGAAGAGGACGTTTGGGGCCATTGTGGAATTCTTAGTGAGCAGGAGACTCCTGGATGCTCTCCTGGAATGAAAGGAAGGAATCCAAGCAGAAGGCAGAACACAGGGTGTGGTTCATCCAGCCGCTCTTCTCCTTGGGAGAAACCATTTGAGCTCTAAGCCCTCGAGGGTCCAATCTCACAGATCCTGGTGTACTGAATTTAACAAAGAATATTAACCCTTTGTGAATTCCCTTAACCATCTATTTGTGTCTTGTTTTTGGACTTTATCAAATATAACCTCATTCTGTAATTATTTTCTAAGAATCTTTTTTTAAAAAAAGATTTTATTTGTGTATTTGACAGACAGAGATCACAAGCAGGCAGAGAGGCAGGAGGAAGCAGGCTCCCCACTGAGCAAGGAGCCCGATGCTGGGCTTGATCCCAGGACCCTGAGATCATGACCTGAGCTGAAGCAGAGGTTTAACGATTGAGACACCCAGATGCCCCGTAAATGAATGAATCTTAAAAAAAAAAAAAATAATAATATGACATGGTTAGAGTTATCCTTAGCCAGGTTGGTCTGGCTTCTAATTTGAGATGAAATATTTTTTAAAGATTTCTTTATTTGAGAGAGAGAGTGAGATTGTATGAGAAAGAGAGAGAGAGAACAGGGGGGAGGTGCAGAGGGAGAGGGAGAAGCAGACTTCCCCCTGACCTGAGCTGAAGGCAGACGCTCAACCAACAGAGCCACCCAGGCACCCTTTGTTAATCCATTTAATTGTCACACTGACCCTATGTAGTTGGTATTGATTTTGTCCCCATTTTACAGATGAGGAGACTGAGAGTTGGAGGGTAAGTAGTTCATTGAAGATTCCATAATGAGAAGTGGCAGGGCCTGAGTGTAGGCCAGGAAGTGTGGCTCTGAGTCTGTCCTAACCACGGCTGCTACTTTTGGTCTCGAAACAACTACAGGGTTTGTCGTTATGTTGTTTCCATCAAAGGAATCTCGTCCTTAGCTAATTCTCATAATTAGAAAACAGAACTTTCTCCTTTGATTAATAGTCCTAGAAAATTTACAGGGTACCAATAAGCAAAAAGGGAAAAATAAAAACAACTCCATTCCCAACACTTTTGGGGTAATTACTAAAAACAACTTGTAGTTTGTTTCTATCTCCCTCCCTCTTGCTCTCTCTTCTACCTTCTGCTTCGTGTGTGTGTGTGTGTGTGTGTGTGTGTGTATACATGTTTTTGGAACATCATCCCAAGGAATTAGATATTTTTCAATCTTATTTTTAATAATTGCATGATATTTATTTAATTAAGGATTTTATTTTCAAGTGATTTCTACAACCAGTGTGGGGCTTGAACACACAACCCCAAGATCAAGAATCACATACTTCACTGATGGACCCTGGCACCTCTTGGAATACTCATTTTTATTTATCTTTCATTTAATTAAAAAAGATTTTATTTATTTATTTATTTATTTATTTATTTATTTATGAGAGAGAGCACTTGAGAGCATGAATGGGAGGAGGGGTGGAGGGAGAGGGAGAGAATTTCAATCAGACTCTGCACTGAGTGCGGAGCCTAACGTGGGGCTTGATCTCATGACCCTGAGATGAGAGCATGACCTGAGCCCAAACCACAAGTTGCTTAACTAATTTTTAAAATGCAAGGCTTGGTAGTTGGATCAGTGTGGGTGGGTAAGGAAGAAGAAACGTAACAGATTTAGTATGACTCAGATTTATGGCTCTGTGTGTGGTGACACAGTGAGGAACAGAGAACTTTAGAATATTGCACAGGCTCACAGAAGGTTTAGACAGGCTGAGTTTGAGGGTCTTTTGTATTATTTAAGTAAGGATACCTGCAACCAGCTTAATACGAAGGTGACCAGCAGAAACTTATTATTTTTTTCCCATTTTACACTTGGTAAACTTGAGACTCAGAAAGCAGGCCACTTTACCAACATTCAAAGACCTTGTCTATCTGGCCAAGGCTCATGTTTTTCACACACTGTATGTGTGTGTATGTATGTGTGTGTGTGTATGTATAAAACCATTATATATGTAAATAAGTTAATAAGAAAACTTACCAATGAGCTAAAATAGTTTTTTTTTTAAGAGATTTTATTTATTTATTTGACAGACAGAGATCACAAGTAGGCAGAGAAGCAGGCAGAGAGAAGAGGAGGAAGCAGACTCCCCGCTGAGCAGGGAGTCCAATTCGGGGCTCGATCCCAGGACCCTGAGATCATGACCTGAGCCGAAGGCAGAGGCTTTAACCCACTGAGCCACCCAGGCGCCCAGTAGCTTTTTTTTTTTTTGGATCATACTTAATATTCAGCCCAATTCTTATTCTGGTCACTCTCACCTCTTACTTTATTCCTCACAGAAAGGTGAATCTTGCCCTCAGGAAGTTTGGAACCTGTATTTGTTTATCATTGCATTAAAGACCCAGCACTCTTTGGCTAAGATCATTTTAGCTGCTTTGCTGCTGTTTGAACCAAGATGCTTTATAATGAAGGCAAAAAACCCGAGAAAACAGACACAAAATAAAAACACCCAAATCCCAATGAGACTGATTGTGTAAGGAAATGGAAAGATGGGGAGGTACCAAAGAGGCCCCATCATTTTCTGAGCATTGCCTAGTTCTCTTTGGGAGAACTTTGGGAGTTTTCTGATCCTTGGCTGTTTGTGGGGCCCAGGGGTTTTACTTTGCTTACTGCCCAGTAATTGTTGCTGGTGATTTAAGTTTCTATTTCTGTGAAGCCAACCATAACTCATTTACTCCATGGGGAGATCTGTAGGGGACGAGGCAGTGTCTTCCAGATGAAAGGAGGCAAGGGAAAGGAATGATCTAAT
This sequence comes from Lontra canadensis, assembly GCF_010015895.1. Classification (NCBI taxonomy): domain Eukaryota; kingdom Metazoa; phylum Chordata; class Mammalia; order Carnivora; family Mustelidae; genus Lontra; species Lontra canadensis. The sequence continues at coordinate 25,305,518 of NW_022631002.1, read as the reverse complement.
GAGGTGGCCTGTGTGTAGGAGCCGCCTCGCTGTGTAGAGCTCCAGCCTGGACCCTTAGGGGAGAAGACTTTGAAGCACATCCAGGTTATCCCTCTTCTCATGTCTAGCTCTTTCTCCAACACAGCTGGCATGTTAGTCCCCAAATCACTGTGCGTGCTTGTGTGCAAGCATACACACACACACACACACACACACACACACCACTCCATTGTAGAGAGCTGGGTCACATTTACCCTCTTGGACTTCCATTCATGGGACCTAGTATTTCCTTCTAGAGCCACACAGAACATGTGCCTCCCCCCTCCCCCACAATGTTGCTTTAGAGAAAGTCAGGGATTGCAACAAAACTTCCCCTAATTCACCTTTCACCTTCTTTTTTTTTTTTTTTTCAAGATCTTATTTATTTATTTGTCAGGCAGCGATCACAAGTAGGCAGAGAGGCAGGCAGACGGAGAGGTGGAAGCAGGCTCCCCACTGAGTAGAGAACCCGATTCGATCCCAGGACCCTGGGATCATGACCCGAGCTGAAGGCAGAGGCTTTAACCCCTGAGCCATGCAGGCGCCCCCCTAATTCACCTTCTTAAATCCCTACAATTAATTCTCTTTTGAGTTTTCAATTTTGGTACATTTTTCTTTCAAGGTGTGGCTTTCAGAAAATTGGTGCACTTACAGTTTAAAAATTTTTATTATGGAAAATTAATATGTAGATGCAGAAGGGAAATTTGATAGAATGTATTGAAAGTCCAGAGGCCTTAGATCCTGAATGGGCCATTCCAGTTACTGGGTAGAGACTTGAGCATCAAGTATTGCATCTGTAGAATGGTTGGTCTTAGATTAGAGATGTCTGTGATCTCTTCTGGTTCTGAATGGACACAAAGGAGGATGAACATTATTAAAAATTACATTTATTAAAAGATATGATACAGGGGTGCCTGGGTGGCTCAGTGGGTTAAAGCCTCTGCCTTTGGCTCAGGTCATGGTCCCGGGGTCCTGGGATTGAGCCCCACGTCGGGCTCTCTGCTAGGCGGGGAGCCTGCTTCCCTTCCTCTCTCTCTGCCTCTCTCTCTGCCTACTTGTGATCTCTCTCTCTCTCTGTCAAATAAATAAACAAAATCTTTAAAAAAAATGATACAAAGGACTATAAACATGAATACAAAAGGATCTTAAATCCCACAGATATCCCCTGCCAATGGAAAAGCATTACACACAAGAAGAGTTAGAAAATTAAAAATAAATAAATAAATAAAAACAACTATAGGGGTGCCTGGGTGGCTCAGTGGGTTAAGCCTCTGCCTTTCGCTCAGGCCATGATCTCAGGGTCCTGGAATCGAGCCCCGCATTGGGCTCTCTGCTCAGTGGGGAGCCTGCTTCCCCCTCTCTGTCTGCCTGCTGCTCTGCCTACTTGTGATCTCTCTTTCTGTGTCAAATAAATAAATAAAATATTAAAAAGATACTATAAAGTATACAGTAAAAAGTAAAAGCTCACTTTCTGATCTCTACTCCTGGTCCCCTTTCCTAGAGGATTTCAATATAACCATTTACTTCTGTTTTGCCTGCATTTGCTGCCCCCACCCCCCAAAGAGAATTTCAACTTTTGAAACAAGAGTGTAGAATTAATTTCTTTCTTTCTTTCTTTCTTTCTTTCTTTCTTTCTTTCTTTCTTTCTTTCTTTCTTTCTTTCCTTCCTTCCTTCCTTCCTTCCTTCCTTCCTTCCTTCTTTTTTTTTTTTTAAAGATTTTATTTATTTATTTGAGAGAGAGACAGTGAGAGAGAACATGAATGAGGAGAAGGTCAGAGGGAGAAGCAGACTCCCCGTGGAGCTGGGAGCCCGATGCAGGACTCAATCCTGAGACTTGGGGATCATGACCCGAGCCAAAGGCAGTCGTCCAACCAACTGAGCCACCCAGACATCCCCAAGAGTGCAGAATTTCTAAATGTCTCCTTCTTTTCTGTGGCCTTGGGGAGGGTTTGCATGGATCCACGCCCTTTGTCCCACACAGTTTCTCTTGCAGCGTGCGCAATTAGTTGACCACGGAGAGGAATTCGGTCATGGAAATCTCTGGTAATTATTATGGTTTGGCTTACAAACCTGATTGCTAGAAAGACAGTCTTGAAGTGCTCGAAGATGAATGAAAATGATTACAGGCGGTATCACTGGGATGACAGCTTTTAAGTAGAGCCCCAATATATGCTGAAATGATTTGTGGGAATTCTCATGATTGTGATGAAATCTCTTGGTAACTGAAAAGAAACTTAAGCTCAAGGCATTTTCCACTGAAATCCTTTTTTTTTTGTTGGGTTGTTGTTGTTGCAGGTATTACGGTCTCAAGAGGGGAAGAATCCTTGTATGGATGGTTGAAATAAACTTCTTGAAATTCTGTAGATTTTCTTTTTTTTTTTTAGTATTTTATTTATTTACTTGACAGAGAAAGATTATAGTTAGGCAGAGAGGCAGGCAGAGAGAGAGGAGAGAGAGAAGCAGGTTCCCTGCTGAGCAAAGGGCATGATGCGCAGCTCGATCCCAGGACCCTGAGATCATGACCTGAGCCGAAGGCAGTGGCTTAACCCACTGAGCCACTCAGGCGCTCCTAGATTTTCATTTTAGATTTTACTCCTGTTAGTACTTACAAGACAAATAAGTAATTACCTTTGGTTGTGGTGTGGTATATAAGGTATTTTAGCCATGCCAGACTTTTAGAAACTTACAGGAACTGAAGATTCCACTGCCCCTAAATATCTCCCTCTAACATAGCAACTGGAATTCCTTCTACTCTATTTTTATTTTTATTTTTTTAAGATTTTATTTATTTGAAACAGAGAGAGAGATCATAAGTATGCAGAGAGGCAGGCATAGAGAGAGAGAGGAGAAAGCAGGCTCCCCGCTGAGCAGAGAGCCCGATGCGGGCCTCGATCCCAGGACCCTGAGATCATGACCTGAGCCGAAGGCAGAGGCTTAACCCACTGAGCCACCCAGGCGCCCTATTTTTATTTTTTTAAAGATTTATTTATTTATTTGAGAGAGAGAGAGAGAGCGCGCGCTTGTGAGTGCTGTGGCGGGGTGGTGGTAGAGGGAGATGGAGAGAAGCTCAAGCAGACCCCCTGCTGAGCACAGAGCCCAACATGGGGTTTGAGCTCATGACCCTGAGATCATGACCTGAGCCAAAATCAAGAGTCAGATGCTTACCTGACTGAGGCACCCAGGTGCCCCATATATTTTATTTTTATTTTTAAAAAGATTTTATTTTTTTAAAGTAATCTCAGCACCTAACATAGTGCTTGAACTTGCAACCCTGAGATCAAGAGTCATATGCTCCACTAATTGAGCCAGCTGGTGCCCCTGAAATTCCTTCTACCTTAGATATTTCTTTGGATTTATTAAGATATGTTTTAGGGCTTTATGATAATAAAATGTCATGTGCCCATTTTTATTAAGGCATAGTTGTATAAATTATTAATTAAATTAAAAAATAAGTTATAGAAGTTATTGTATATAGTTAATATAGGGCATAAATATTTAAGTATGTAATTTAATAACATTTGACATATGTATATACCTGTGAACCCAGTACCACAATCAGGGGAGTGAACATATCAGTCATAGCCCTAGTTTTTCTCATTTCCTTTTATATGTCTTTCTTCTTGTCCCTCTTCATCCTGCCCCCCACTTGCCACCCTTAAAATGAATGATCTGCTTTCTGTACAAGTTGGTTTGCATTTTCTGGAATTTATATAAATAGAATTGCACAGTATAGTTTAAAATTTCTTTTTCATTGGAAATCTTTTCATCTGCCTTCTTTTACTTGACCTGATTACTCTGGGTTCCTTTTGTCTTGTATATATCTGAGACCATTCTTTTTATTGCTAAGTAGTAGTCTCTTTTGTGGATGTAACACAAACTGTTTCTGAAGTGATTCTACCATTTTACATTCACACTAGCAATGTATGAGAGTTTCAGTTTCTCTATGCCCTTGCCAATACTTGGTATGGTTCATCTTTTAAGTTTAAAAGTGTGTAGAGCTATGTCCTTGTGGTTTTAATTTGCATTTCCTTAATGACTAGTGATGTTGAACATCTTTACTTTTTAAAAAAATTTTATGTATTAATTTATTTGAGAGAGAGAGAGAGAAGGAGAGAGAGAGAGAGAGAACACACAAGCAGGGGGAGTGCCAGAGGGAGAAGGAAAAGTAGGCTCCCCACTGAGCAGGGAGCCCAACGTGGGGCTTGATCCTAGAACCCCAGGATTATGACTGGAGCCAAAGGCAGATGTGCTTGACTGACTGAGTCACTTAGGCCCTCCATTAAACATCCTTTCATGTGCTCATTTGCCATTCATATATCTTTTTTTTTTAAAGATTTTATTTATTTATTTGACAGAGAGAGATCACAAGTAGGCAGAGAAGCAGGCAGAGAGAGAGGGGGGAAGCAGACTCCCCACTGAGCAGAGAGCCTGATGCGGGGCTCGATCCTAGAACCCCCGGAACCATGACCAGAGCCGAAGGCAGAGGCCCAAACCACTGAGCCACCCAGGCGCCCCTCATATATCTTTTTTTTGCCAAAGAATTTGCTTAAATCTATTGCTAATTTAAAAAATTAGGTTGCTTGTTCTCTTATTATTATTATTTTTAAGACTTTTAAAAGATTTACTTGACAGAGAGAGAGTTAGAGAGGGAACACAAGCAGCGGGAGTGGGTGAGAGAGAGGGAGAAGCAGGCTTCCCATGGAGCAAGGAGCCTGATGCGGGGCTCAATCCCAGGACCCTGGGATCATGACCTGAGCCAAAGGCAGATGCTTAACGACTAAGCCACCCAGGCGCCTCTCTTCTCTTAGTTTTGACACTTGAGGGTTTTTAAAAAATATATTCTGGAAACAAGTCCTTTATCAGATATATGCTTTCCAATTTTTTCACAAGTTTGTGGGTTGTCTTTTTTTTTTTTAAGTTTTTATTTGAGAGAAAGAAAGAGAGAGAGAGAGAGTGAGAGAGAGAGATAATGCTTTAGTAGGGGTAGGGGCAAAGGAAGAGGGACAAGCAGACTCACGCTGATTGCAGAGCACACTGAGGGGCTCGATTCCAGGACCCGGAGATGAAGTCAGATGCTTAATCAGCTGAGCCACCCAGGTGCCCTGTGGGTTGTCTTTTAATTCTCTCAATAGTGACTTTTGAAGAAGTTTTCAGTTTTTGTGAAGTTTGGTTTATCAATTTGTTTTTTATGGATTGTGCTTTTGGTGTCATATATAATAAATCTTTGTCTAAACCAAGGTCACACAAAGATTTTCTCCTATGTACTTTTCTAGAAGTCTTAATTTTATATTTGGGTCCAAATGAGTTAATTTTTATATATAGTATGGGATATATATCAAAATTATTTTATTATATATATGATATATATTATAAAAATATATATCTATAAGATATATCTTAAATATATATAAATATATTTATGTAAATATATTTATATATATAAAAATATATAAATATATATTTCTAGATATATATCTAGAAAAATATATATCTTGAAATATATATTTATATATATTATCTATATATTTATATATATTTAATATATTAATATATATATATTTAAGATATATATGATATATATTATATATATATCAAAATTATTTATTATATATAAAAATTATTTTGTTTTGTTTGTATGTCCGTATATAATAGTTAGATCTTCATTTGTTAGAAGACTGTTTTCTTCATTGAATTATCTTAGTGTTTTTGTAAAAAAAAATCAAATGATTTTTCCATTCATCAGTGGGTCAGCCTCTAGCCTCTCTATTCTGTTCTACTGATGTTTGTCTCTTTCTAGTTGGAAATATCTGCCTTGAATTGGAGTACTTGGAGCATTTTCACTTAATGTGATTACTAATCTGGTTGGGTTTAGGCCTGCCATCTTGCTAATTATTTTCTATTTGTCTCACCTGTTCTTTGTTTTCTTTTTCTTTTTCTGCCTTCTTTTGGATTATTCTTTATGATTCTATTTTTATCTCCTTTTGGGCTTATTATCTGCCACCTTTTGTGTTGTCATTTTAGTGATTGCTTTATTGTTTATTGTATACATCTTAAATGAATACAGTCTACTGTCCAATGATATTATATCACTTAAGGGAAAGTACAGGAATTTACAGTAATACACTTCCATTCTCCTCTCCCAGAATTTATATTTTTATTATCATATGCTTTACATTTATGTAGGTGTAATAAACCTATAATACATTATTAATAATTTTGTTTCAACAGGTACCTTTTAGAGAGATTTAAAGAAATAAGAAAAAAATCATTCCTTTTGCTGTTTACCATTTCTGGTGTTCTTCATACTCCTTTGTGTAGACCCATATTTCCATCTAGTATCATTTTCCTTCTGCCTAAAGGACTGCTTTTAACCTGTAGTATGGGTCTGCTGTTATGACTTTTTTGGCTTTTGTATTTCTGAACAATTTAAAATTTCTCCTTTCATATAAAAAACAGCTTTATTGAGATGTAATTCACATGCATACACCAAAGTGTACAATTCAGTGGTTTTTGGTTTATTCACAGAATTGTGCAACCATTATCAGAGTTAATTTTAGGACATTTCTGTCACATCGAAGAGAAATTCTGTTCCTTTTATTTATTAACCTCTTCAGCTCCAACCCTCCCAGCTCTAGGTACCCACTATTTACTGTGTAAAGTTTTGCCTATTTTTGATATTTTCTTTTTTCCACTTATATATTTTATTTATTTATTTAGAGCACAAGCAGGGGGGAGAGGGAGAAGCAGATTCCCTGCTGAGCAGGGAACCTGACATGTTGCTCGATCCTAGGACCCAGAGATCATGACCTGAGCTAAAGGCAGACACTTAGCTGACTGAGCCACCTAGACAACCCCTACTTTGGACATATTCATAGACTAAAATAATACATGTGGATGTTTGTCACTGGCTTCTGTCACTTAGCATAATGTTTGCAACTTTCATCCATGTTGCTTTCCTTTCATTTAGAAAGGTATTTTTGCTGGGTGTAGAATTCTGTTATGTTGCTATACTGTTTTCTCCCTTGTGTTGTTTCCATTGGAAAAAATCTGTCATTGTTATTTTTTAAATTATTTATTTGAGCGAGAGAGAGGGAGAGAGAGAGAGAAAGAGAACGAGTTGGGAAAGGGGCAGAGGGAGAAGCAGACTCCCGCTGAGCAGGGAGCCTGAAGCGGGACTCTATCCCAGGCCTCTGGGATCATGACCTGAGCCAAAGGTAGACACTTAAGCGACTGAGCCACCCAGGTGCCTTTGTCATTGTTATTTTTGTTCTTCTCTACATAACATGTCTCTTTTCACTGACTGAATTTAAGGTTTTCTCTTTGCTACTGGTGTGAACAATTTGATTATGGTGTGTCTTGGTGTAGTTTAAAAAATTTTTTTTTGTGTGTAGAATTCATTTGATCTTTGATATGTGGGTTTATAGTTTTCATCAAATTTGGACCATTTTCTGCAAATAATTTTTCCCCCCTCTCTTCCTTTTAGGATTCCATCTACTCATTTAGGCTGTTAGAAGTTGTTCTACATCTCATGGCTGCTCTTTAAATTTTATTGGATTCTTTCTTCTCTCAATGATATATTTTGAGTAATTTCTGTGCTTTAGCTTCAAGTTCACTTTTTTCCCCCTCTGCAATGTCTAATCTTCTGTTATTTTCATCCAATATAATTTTTTATCTCTAGAAGTTTGATTTGGATTTTTTTTTAATCTTTCATGGCTGTACTTCAAATTCTAAACATGTGGGGTACAGGTATACTAACTGTTTTAATGTCTTGCTAACATTTCTGAGTCGGTTTGAATGGATTTTTCTCCTCATTATGATTGTATCTGTTAACCTCTTTGCATGTCTGTTCATTTTCTGATTGGCTGTCAGATATTGTGATGCTTGCTTTACTGAGGGCTGGATATATTTTGTATCCCTATAAATATTTTTGAGTTGTGTTCTGGGACACATATAATTGCTTCTAAGTAGTTTGATACTTTAGGCTATTGCTTTTAGGAAATAATTAGGTGGAGGACGGCTGGGTGGCTCAGTTGATTAAGCTTTGGCTCAGGTCATGATCCCAGAGTCCTGAGATCGAGTCCCACATTGGGCTCCTGGCTCAGCAGGGAGCCTGCTTCTCGAGCTGCCTGTTCTGCCTGCAGCTCTCTGTGCTTCTGCTCTCTCTGACAAATAAATAAATAAATAATCTTAAAAAAAAAAAAGAAATATTAGGTGGACTTGAGCCGAGCTCTCCAGGGATAATTATTTTCCATTACTGAGACAAGACTACTATGTCCTCTACTCTCTGACCTGTGAGTCGTGTGGTTTTCTAGTCTGATTGGTGGGAAATAGGTACTATTCCCAGCTCAATTTGAACACTGGATACTTTTTATCTTTTTAGTTTTTTTCCCTTATCCAGAGAGTTTCCTCACATGTATGTACTGATCAGAATTCACTAAATACTTGAAGAGTACCCTCTACAGATGTCTGGAGTTCTCTCTCTGTGTACCTCCTTTCTTGCTGGTACTGTGCTATGAACTCCAGGAACTTTGGTTTCACTGGACTCAGATTTGTCTTTTCAGCTCAGGGAGTCTGCCACGTCCTGCTTGGTTTCCCCTCTGTGTGCAGAGGTCTGAGGCAAACCTTAATTGTTTCCCACCTGTCAGGAATCACTGCCTTTGTTTCCCAATGTCCAGTATCTTGAAAACTTTTGTTTCACATATTTCACTTGTTTTTTGTTGTTCTAGATGTAAGAGTGCATCCAGTCTGTTACTCTATTTTGTATGCCCAATTTTATTTATTTATTTATTTAAAGATTTAAAAATTTTTTTATTTATTTGACAGAGAGAGAGTGATCACTAGCAGGCAGAGAGGCAGGCAGAGAGAGAGAGTGGGGGAAGCAGGGTCCCCGCCAAGCAGAGACCCCGATGTGGGGCTTGATCCCAGTACCCTGGGATCATGACCCAAGCCAAAGGTAGAAGCTTTAACCCACTGAGCCACCCAGGCGCCCTGCCCAATTTTAAATATTGAAAAAAATAGACAATAATTAAGAAAGACATAAAATTAGTCAACACCTTATATTTTAGCAATAACTACCATTAACATTTTATTATTTTTATTTTTACCCATAAATCTTGTATGCTGGGTAGTAAAAATGGATTTTGGAGTCAGACAGACTGCTTGCTTTTTATGTTGCCTATTTTAAGTTACTAAAACTCTCCAGCCTTCATTTTTTCACCTGTAACAAAGAGGTGATAATACTTACCTCATGGGTTGCTGTGAGGACTGAGTAAAACTCTATTTGTCAAACACCTAGTACAGTGCCAGGTATATAACGAGTGCCTGAGAACGTGTAGTTAATGCTTATGGTCAGGAGTTAGGGAGAAAGTAAGGCAGAGAGAAGCAGATTTAGGTACAAAGATAGCAATTTGTGAGTCCCAGGGAAAATGCCACAAAGCAAGTGCCATGGTGCATTTTTGCTACGGTCAAGTTTGGGGCCTTAGATCCTTGATGCTTGGGTTTGACGGCAATTCAGGAAGTTTCGTAGCTGGCTGGCACAAGAAGTGCGGCTGCGGTGGAGGAACAGGGAAACCCATACTGACGATGTGGGTGAATAGGTATCAGTGTGGCATTATAATCACCATCATAAAAAAGGGAAATCAGAACAATAAAGCCGGGGGAGTGATGTTGGGGTTCACCCATGCAGGTCTTGGCAGATAAATAATAAATCCATTGAGACAGCCCAGGCTCCAGTGGACCAGTTCTTTGGTCCTAGAATTGCTTGTTCTCTGGGCAGGAGGTGAAAGTGGAATGGTTGATTTTTAGCATGAAAGGACTTAGCTGAAGGCAAATTTAGCCTCTTTTTAAACTCCAAGAGCTCTATGAATAATACGATCTAGCCGTTTATTCTCCCTTGATGGATTTCTTTATATCATCAAATTACATCATTTGCTGTTGCTCCTAGTTAAAGCTTTTAATCCCCTATCTTGGTTGGGCCAGATGTGGTGTGGAAGGTGATTCAAGGTCAGTAATTTGGTCTCCAGCTCCTAAGTTTTCACTGTGTTGTCTTTCTTCAGGAGATAAAAGGGGCCCATGAGCACTATATTCTGTAGAGTGACTTTCACTTATAACTTTAGAAGGGGTTGTCAGAGGGCTTAAAAAATTTCCCAAGGTGGGAGTTTTAATATTCAGAGATGCAGCCTGCTTTTGGAAGCTGAATTCTTTGTTGCTGACAAAAATCAGAAAAGCTGTAGAGTTTGGGGGAAAGATTCTTATTTTTTTTTTTTTAAATTGCTTCTGAAATCACTGCATTATTGTTAGGAAAATGTTCATTTTATGGATAATGGGAACATAATTCCCATCCCCATGCCTGCCCTCCCTCAAAGACTCAGGGCTTCATGCTGCTTGATACAGCAGTTATGAGATTTCTCTGTATTGTCTTCTTGAACTGTATTGACTTTCCCAAACCCCTCTTTCAATTCAACAGTCACCTGTGTTTTTTCAAAGTTTCCTCTGTATCACCTCAACCTCCTCTTTCCCAAAGGATAGAAATCAGACACATGGTGATCCCAGGCCGTGTCTTTAATATTGGGAAAGGCATGACTCCAGGATGGAGACTATGGAAGGAGGGCCTAATGAAGTGCCTTATCCTGACTCTTTTCTTCCATGGATCCCATGGCATAATGCAGGATTACTTAAGCTTGGCCCTATTAATATTCCGTGCTGGATAATTCTCTGTTGTGGGAGGCTGCCCTGCCCCTTGTAGAATGTTTAGCCGCATCCTGGGCCCCATGCCCTAGATGTCAGTAGATCTTCTCTCCCCCCCCCCCCCCCAGTTGTGACAACCAAAAATTTTCTTCCGACATTGCTAAATGTCCCCTGGGATGGGGAGAGGGGAGCAAAAGCACCCTGGATTGAGAGCTGCTAACATATTTACGGTCTGGGCTTTAGTGTCAGGTAGACCTTGGTAAAATATGACTGTTGATCAGCTCTGGGGCTTTAGCATAGTTAAGTGATCCTTTAGGCCGCAGTAGCTTCATCTGTAAACTAGAGATGTGATTACCAACTTCATATTCTTGTTCTAAGGTTTAAAGAAATGAAGCCCATAGTAGCACAGTGCCCCTTATTTGGGATTTTAAACCAAGATATAGAATTGGGGTTTTGCTCCATAACTTACAAGAAGGTTCTATTTTTTTGAAGATCAGTTTCTTAATATGATAGTAAGGGTCATGGTAAATATTTGACGGGTTCCTTTAAGGATTAGAGAGAATTTTGTAGAGAATTTGTCAGCTAGTTAGTGCTCTATGTATTGTAAATATTTTATTTATAATTTTAAGAGTTTAAACGTTTCTGTGGTTAGTCTTAATCATTTGTTACTACATTACAATAACATTTTCCACTAAAAATGTTATCATTTAGGGGCACCTGGGTGCCTCAGTGGGTTAAGGCCTCTGCCTTCAGCTCAGGTCATGATCCCAGGGTCCTGGGATCGAACCCCGCGTCGGGCTCTCTGCTCAGTGGGGAGCCTGCTTCCCTTCCTCTCTCTCTCTGTCTGCCACTCTGCCTACTTGTGATCTCTGTCGAATAAATAAAAAAAATCTTAAAAAAAATAAAATAAAAATGTTATCATTTAGGGGCACCTGGATGGCTCGGTTTGTTAAGTGTCCAACTCTTGATTTTGGCTGATGTCACTATCTCAGGGCTGTAAGACTGAGCCCCAGGATAGAGCCTGCTTGGGATTCTCTCTCACCCTGTCCCTCTGCCCCTCTTCCCTCTAAAAAATGTTATCATTTATATACAGTAAAATCCACCCTTTATAGTGTACAGTTCTGTGTTGACAATAGTATATTGTTGTAACCACTACTACAATCCAGATATAAACGGGTTTCCCCCTTCCCAAACTCCCTGTGTTCCTTTTTAGTTAACCCCTCTCCCTACTGACAACCATTCATCTATTTTCTGTCCCCGTAATTTTCTTTTAAAGATTTTATTTATTTATTTGACAGAGAGAGAGATCACAAGTAGGCAGAGAGGCAGGCAGGGGAGGGGGAAGCAGGCTCCCCGCTGAGCAGAGAGCCCGATGTGGGGCTCGATCCCAGGACCCTGAGATCATGACCTGAGCCGAAGGCAGAGGCTTAACCCACTGAGCCACCCAGGCGCCTTGTCCCCGTAATTTTTAAAAATATTTTATTTTTTTTTATTTTTAGAGAGAACGAGCACAAGCAGGGGGAGAGGCAGATGGGGAGGGAGAGGGACAAGCAGACTCCCTGCCAAGCGTGGAGCCTGATGCGGGGCTGGAACCCACAACCCTGAGATCAGGACCTGAGCTGAAACCAGGAGTCAGACGCTCAAACAACTGAGCCACCCTGGCACGCCTCTAAAATTTTTTTTTTTTTTTAAAGATTTTATTTATTTATTTGACAGAGAGATCACAAGCAGGCAGAGAGGCAGGCAGAGAGAGAGGAGGAAGCAGGCTCCCTGCTGAGCAGAGAGCCCGATGCGGGGCTCGATCCCAGGATTCTGAGATTATGACCTGAGCCGAAGGCAGCAGCTTAACCCACTGAGCCACCCAGGCGCCCCTCTAAAATGTTTTTATAAGAATATTAAATAAATAGAATCTTATGGTATGTAACATTCCGACTCTGGCTTCTTTCACTTACCAGAAGGTGTTTGAGATTCATCCATCTTATTGCATGTATCGATTCTTTTTAAAAAAATTGCTGAGCAGTGTATCACTGCGTAGAATCCCAGAGTTTGCTGATCCCTTCCCCAGCTGAGGGACATTTGGTTGTTTCCGGTTTTTGGCAAAGATGATGAAAACTGATGTAAATGTTTGTGTACAGGTTTTTGTGTGAACATAGATTTTCATTTCACTTGGGTAAATAGCTGTGGTGGGAGTACTGTGTTGTCTGATAGTGTATACATATAACTTTATAAGAAACTGGCAAACTGTTCTCCAAAGTGACAATACCATTTTGCATTTTTGCCAGGAATATATGGAAGTCCTAGTTGCTCTACATTCTTACCAAATCTTGGCATTGTTAGTTATTTTCTCCTTTTTAGCCATTCTCATGGGTGTAGGGGTGTATGATAGTATCTCATTATGGTTTTGATTTGCACTTAGCTAATGATTATAATGTTGAGTCTTTTCACATGATTTTTGTTTGGTCTTTGCATCTTCTTTGGAGAGGTATCCAAATCTTTTGCCCATATCTTTTCTTGTGTTATTTGTTTTCTTATTACATTTTGAAAATTCTTGGTGAATTCTGAATGCAACTTTTCTGTCAGATGTGATTTGAAAATATTTTCTCCCAGGCTACAGGGCTTTTCACTCTCTTAACATTGTTGAATAGTAGAAGTTCTCAACTTTGATGAAATAAAACGTACTGACTTGTTCTTTTGTGGGTATTGCATTTGGTATCATATCTAAGAAATCTTTGCCTAACCCTAGGTCACAAAGATTTTTCTCCTACGTGTTCTAGACATTTTATAGTTTTGTATTTTATATTCAGTCCTATGATCCAATTAAAACATTTAAAAAAAAAGATTTTATTTAGGGGCATTTGGGTGGCTCAGTTGGTTAAGCGTCTGCCTTTGGCTCAGGTCATGATCCCAGGGTTCTGGGATTGAGCCCCACATCGGGCTCCCTGCTCAGCAGGGAGTCTGCTTCTCCCTCTCTCTCTGCCTGCTGTTCCCCCTTCTTGTGTTCTCTCCATCTCTCTGTCAAATATATAAATAAGTAAATAAAATCTTAAAAAAAAAAGATTTTGTTTATTTGAGAGAGAGAGAGATTGAGATATGAACAGGGTAGGGAAAAGCGAGGGAGAGGAACAAGCAGGCTCCCATTCAGTAGGGAGCCTAACACAGGTCTTGATCTCAGGACCCTGGGATCATGACCTGAGCCAAAGGCAGATGCTTAACTGAGCCATCCGGGTGCCCCCTAATTCTTTTTTTAAGATTTATTTATTTGGGAGAGAGAGAGAGAGAAGGAGAGAGTCTGAATGGAGGGAGGGGCAGAGGGAGAGAATCTTCAAGCAGACTTCCTGCTGAGTGAGGAGCCCAACACGGGGATCCATCTCATGACCCATGGTATCATGGTCTGAGCTGAAACCAAGAGTTGGATGTTCATCCGACTGAGCCACCCAGGTGCTCCCCTATGATCCAGTTCGAGTTAATTTTTGTATAGGGAGCAATGTATGGGTCTTTTTTTGTTGTTTGTTTTGTGTTGATTTTTATATTTTTTATATAATTTTTTATACAATAGTTTTTTATAGCAGTAGATTTTTTTTTATAGCAGTAGTTGCAGAAAGAATATGATTTCTCCATTGACTTACCTTTGCATCTTTGTCTGAAATCAATTGACTACATATGCAAAATCTATTTCTGGACTTTTTATTCTTTTCCATTGATCTATGTATGTATACTTTTCTTCAGTGTAACATTGCTTTGACTATTATAGCTTTACAGTGATCTTGAAACCAGGTAGTATGGGGCCTACTTTGTTCTTATTTTCAAAACTTGTCTTGGCTATTCTGATATCTTTGCATTTACATGGAATTTTTAAAAAATTAGCTTTTATAGAACTTTCTCATTGGATTTTTATTGTATTGTATATATCAGTTTGGGAAAGATGACCTCTTAACAATGTTGAGTCTTCCAGATTGTTTACATGGTATGTATATCCATTTATCCAAATATTTTTTGATGTCTTTGATCAGTGTTCTGTATTTTTCAGCATATATGTAGTTAATACATTTTACCTTTAAGCATTTTTTTTCTGCTGTTGTAAATGATTTTTTTGCAAAATTAAATTTTTAATACTTTACTGCTAAACTATAGAAATACAATTGGTATTTGTATGTTGACTTTGTATCATGTAACTCTAATAAATTCATTTATTCTATTAATTTTTTCTTTTGACAAATTCTTGACTTATCTATGTAAACAACTTTGTCATTTGTGGAAAGAGTTTTATTTTGTCCTTTCTAATCCATAGTCCTGTTATTTATTTTTCTTATCTTATTACATTGGCAAGGGTTTTCAGTACAATGTTGAATTGGAGTAGTAAGAATGGAATTCTTGCCTTGTTCCCAATCTGAAAGGCATTCCACCTTCATCATTAGAACATTAGATGCTATCAGGCTAAGAAAATTCCTTTCTATTCCTATTTTACTGAGAGTTTGTATTATGAGAGATTTTGAATTTTGTCAAGGCCTTTTCTGCACCTATCAAGATTATCATATGATTTTTCTTTAGTCGGTTGATGTGAATGATATTGATTTTCAAATATTGAATCAGCTCTGAATTGAGATATATTCCATGATATATTATCCTTTTGATTTATTATTGATTTTACTCACTAATAGTTGATGAAGATTTTTGTATAGTGATCATGAGTGATATTGTTCTGTAGTGTTCTTATAATGTCTCTTTCATCTCTATCTCTGTCAGGGTACTGTTGGACTTATAGAATGAGTTAAGTATTCTTTCCTCTTCAATTTTCTGGAAAATTTTGTGTAGAGTGCTATTATTTCTTCCATAAATGCTTGATAGAATTCACCAGCCATTTAAACCTAGAGTTTTCTTTGTGTGAAGGCTCTTAACTCTGAGTCAATTTCCCTGAGAGATACCAGGCTACTCAGGAGATGGATGTTTCCTTTAGTGAGCTTTGTTTGTATCTTTCAGGAAATTTGTCCATTTCATCTGAGTTGTCAAATTTATTGGCATGAAGTTATTTATAATATTTCCTTATTATCCTTTTCAATTAGCAACAGTCATGCCTCAGATAAACCTCATTGGCTATGATACTGCCACCGAGCAAAGTGGCATTATTATCCTTTATTATCCTTTAAATGACCCTTATTATCCTTTTAATATCTGAAGAATTTGTTATGTCATCATCTTTCTCATTCTGATATTGGTAATTAGCAATTTTTTCCTTCTCTGTCTGACAGATGGTTTGTTAATCTTATTGATATTTAAGAACAAGCATTTGTTTTCATGTATTTTTGTAATTTTCTGTTTTAAAATTTTTTGTTGAATTTTAAAAAAGATTTTATTTATTTATTAATTTGAGAGAGAGAGTGAGCATGAGATGTGCCATGAAGTATCCCCAACCAAATGGCTTTAACAAGAAATTTATTGTCTAACAATTCTGGGGCTAGAAGTCCTAGTGTTGCCAGGGTTGGTTACTACTGAGGGCTATGAGGGAAAGGTCTGTTCTAGGCCTATCTCCTTGGCTTTTAGATGGCCATCTTCTCCATATGCCTCTTCACATCATCTTTTCTTTATGAATGCCTGTCTCTGTCCAACTTTCCCCTTTTATAAGGACACTGGTTATATTGGATGAGGGGTCATTGAAAGGACCTGATTTTAGCTTGACTAGCTCTATGAAAAGTCTGTCTCCAAACAAAGATATTTTCTGAGGTCCTGAGGCTTAGGATTTTGACTTTGTGTGTGTGTGTGTGTGTGTGTGTGTGTGTGTGAAATTCAACCTATAATGTCCTCACCGTAGGCTTCACATTTCTCTAGCTTTTCTTTTTATTTAAGGTAGGGGCTGATTGGCCAGACGTTTTTTCTCAGTATGTACTCCACAATCAGCTTGAGGTCTTTTCTGTTGCCTCTCTCTAGCAGTAGATTACTATTAATACTTGATTCTTGTTAGCCTGGTGGTGGTTGCAGAGGAAGGATCATATTTTCTATTGTTATGTTTAAGCCTTAGTGTTATATAAGCCCTCTGTTCTGGGTCTTGGGGATGGAGTCTTCTAGGAATTCTTCCCTCCCTCACAGCTGGTGGTGATCTCTAATGGTATTTGTCCAACATATGTTCTGGCCTCTTTCCCAGGAGTAGATTTTTTCCCCTTCCCTTCCCTCAACTGCAATGGATTTTTACCTACGCCTTAGAGATGATAAGGCCTAATACATTTCTCTATGAAACAGGCATGATAATAACCATAGCTACTCTACAGGTATGTTTTATGATAAAATGGTATGAAGTAAGTATAAAGCACCTTAATAATAGTTAATAGATAGTTGCTTATTGTACTTCACTCAATAGTGTTTTTCTCCATATTTTCATGTTCTTCGCAAGCTTGAGTGCCTACCTTTTACATCTCCATCTAAGTCATTACAAGGGCAGCAATTACAATTTGTGAACACAATAACTTGCATAAACAAATTTCAGAGCAACGGAAATGATATTATTCAGTGTCCTATTTGGTTTAAATTCTATTCAGCATTACATAATGGAGGTGAACTTTCCATTGAGCCTTTCATGTTGGCAGTTGGAATAGTATGATACAGTGCTCCAGGAGCAATGTTTTTGTCTGGTGAGATATTTGCACAGGGTAATGAAAATAAGGAAAATCCAAATTACAGTTTAAAGTAGAGGTCATAAATAGGAGAGTGAATTGCAAGCCTGGAGGCTATTAAAGTTAAGACCCCAACCACAGGCAAAATAGCCTGATGGCATTTAAACAAATGTTGTGGACATTTTGAGGATTCTGTGTTAAATACAGGTGAAGTGCATGTGTAGGGAGTAATATGGAGAATATAGGAAGAAGGGGATATTGTGATGGTGAAGTAAAGGGTGTGATTACCTACATATGTGCTCTGCCTTAGAAAGTTTGTGGCCCATCATTTCCACCTCTAGGATTTGAGCAAAAACAAGATGAATGTGAATTTCGTCTCTTCTCATTCTGCTATGGGGGCATGCAGAATGGTAGCAGGAAAAAAAAAAGGGAAAGTACATGGTGAGTGCACAAGGAATGATACTTATTTCTGGTATCCATGATACAGAGAAGGTTTACAGGTGATCTACCTCTTGATTCCTTAATTCCATAGTCGAAAAGGAAATTAATCATTTTTTAGGTAATTAATAGGAGCACTGAACCTTTTGTTCACATATATACAAATCATTAACAGAGCAAAGTACCAGCTGGAGACAGGTGATTTCCCAACTCCTCCAGAGAATTCTTTGATGACGGATATTTTTCAAGTTTTCAAGCTGCATTTTTAAACTAATGGAAGTAAAAATGGGAAGTGAGTTTTAACTCTGTGTTTAGATATCT
The DNA here is from genome assembly GCF_010015895.1 of Lontra canadensis. Lineage (NCBI taxonomy): Eukaryota > Metazoa > Chordata > Mammalia > Carnivora > Mustelidae > Lontra > Lontra canadensis. The sequence continues at coordinate 25,287,452 of NW_022631002.1, read as the reverse complement.
CTGAGTCATAGCATCGTCTTAGTAGAGTGTCCCAAGTGATCTATTCCATGGATTTTATGAATCAGCTCATTCTTCAGGCTCATTTCAAATCCTTATCTACCTAATTCAGCATTCATTTTTTTCTATGCATTCCCTTTCTTTTCTATTTTCCCAAAACAGTGATAGGCTGTGGCCAGGATTGAGTAGCCAGCTCATATCCCTTATATTTTCTCATATCAGATTCACTCCTCCAGTGACTGGGGTCATCGTTTAGGAACAGATGTATCACCAACCCCAAATTTGGGCCATCTTTACTTTTTCAAATGTTGCTGCTGGTCTTCAGGTTTGGAAACAAGTGAATTTCTCTGTAGAATATTTGGGAATACTTGCTTTGGGGAAAAAAATGACATTCATTGGGCTTACAGAGTTTCATCCATGAAAGTCAATCTTTGTAAAGAATCCTTCCTCCCTCCTTCCCTCTCTCCCTCCTTTCCTTTGCTTCCCTCCTTTCCTTTGCTTCCTTCCTTCTTCTCTTCTTCCTTCATTTTCATTAGCTTTGTATATCTACTATGTGATAAATTCAGTAACCATTTGGTTTCAAGGAGTGAACACTCTTCAAGCATGTTTGAATCAAAACAAAGAAGTGTGTAAGAGTAGCAAAAGGATACAAAATTCGATTTCATAAATGTCTGGAACTAATAAGTTAATGAGCCAGGGGGAGCTGTGGTAGTTTTTCTCTTTCTTCTCCTTTTTCCTCTTCAAAACAGGTGCTCATCTCTGGTCTAAGACTCCACATGGGAAATAAAGTGGATAGGTGATGTGTGTAGGAGAAAACAATTGGCTGTCTTCTGGAGATGTCACCTGCTTTTGTGAGATTGGAAAGGTTGTTTCTCTAGCTCTTTCTTTCTCTTTTCCTGTACCCAAGATCTTGATTTACAGACTTGGCTTCCTTTCCAGTAGTCATGTAGACTCTTGGGAATAGGACAGAGATTTAGTTTAACCTTAATTAATTAGTGAATTCAACAAATATTTCCTGAATTCCTTCTTTGGGCCCGGTACAAATTCTAGGTTCCAAAGATACAGAGAGGAGTAAGAGAGTGTCTATTCTCAGGGAGATGAGAGGTAGTTAGTAGTAAAACTCCATGAGTTGAGTAATAGTAAGAACTTTTAATTCAGATTTATGGAGGGAAACAACTCCCCCTTTTTCTGCAAATTCAAACTTTGTTCTTACAAGCTTGAATCTAAAATAGCACAGCTGTCAGTAGGACATGCTGATGGTCAATTGTACTAACATAGTTTCTTTTGAGTGTTCTGAATACTCCTGAATTCAAGAAAACCAAACTCATCATTTGCCATAACTTCTTACCTCTCAATACATAGTGGCATGCAAACACATGCAGGAAAGGGCATTTCACCCACTTGTCCACATTATAAACTTAGGAGATATTCTCAACTTGTAAGTTATTTCCATGTTCAACTGATCTTGTTCATATAGTTCTTTTTTAAAGTTTTGCTAATGTATAATCTCTCAGATCTGCTTCCTCTTCTTTACCCTTTCTGGTATCATTGTCAGACCTTCATTACCTCTTACCTAAATCACTGTCATAGTCACCTAACTGATCCCCCAGCTTTCAATCCATGTTCCTTTCATCCATTCTCCAAGAACAGTGCCTCACAGGCAGTGGTTATTGTTAAAGTTGAATAAAAAGGAGCTTTGGTGCATTAGTTCCCTTGTCCCAAATTACCTTGATTTTTAAAAAAAGATTTTATTTATTTATTTGACAGATAGAGATCATAAGTAGGCAGAGAGGCAGGCAGAGAGAGAAAGGAGAAAGCAGGCTCCCTGCTGAGCAGAGAGCCCGATGCGGGGCTCGATCCCAGGACCCTGGGATCATGACTTGAGCTGAAGGCAGAGGCTTTAACCCACTGAGCCACCCAGGCACCCCCCAAATTACCTTGATCTTAATGGCTGGGAAGATCTTTTCTTCTGTTTGGCCATCTCTAGATCTCTTTTTAGTGTTAAGATGGTGGTATGATTTATATTTCTATTTATTGAAAAAAAATTCACACTTTTAAATGAATTGTTTTGTTTACTAAAATCTCATCTGAGGGATGTCTGGGCGGCTCAGTCAGTTAAGCATCTGCCTTCAGTTCCGGTCATGATCCTGGGATCCTGGATTGAGTCCTGAGTTGGGCTTCATGACCTGAGCCAAAGACTGTTTTGTTAATTGTTTTGTTTAAAACTCTTCCAAGATCCCTTTATAGAGACATTTAATATTATCTTCTTTGTTAGACTATAATGGTCTGGACATCATAAATCATACTGTAATTACCTTTGTGTCCTTCCTCAGCTCTTAATACATCAATTAGCTTATAATGAGTACTTAAATGTTTGATAAATGGATGAATAAATAGCTAACACTTATTATATACTTAACTACAGGAAGGTTAGTAGGTCAGGTGTGGGTTGGGGTTTATAAAAGAATGAGATGTGGTCATTAGTGTTATGTACTCCTCTGTGTTGTTGCAAATGCCTACAGACAAAACAGAAATTATTTTTGCATCCTCTACTATTGAAAATAATATGCCAACTCTGTATTGTTCCTCAAATACAGAGAGTGGAGGAGGGAGAGAGGTGAATTGTGAAACCTTGCAAGGTAACTACTTTAAAAGGAACAGTGCTTGGGCGCCTGGGTAGCTCATTCGGTTAAGCGTCTGTCTTCAGCTCAGGTAGTGGTCCCAGGGTCCTGGGATCGAGCCCCCCATTGGGCTCCCTGCTCGGTGGAAAGCCTGCTTCTCCCTCTCCCTCTGCCTGCTTGTGCTCTCTCTCTGTCAATCAAATATATAAAGTCTTTAAAAAAAAAAAGAGGAACAATGCTCATTTACACATGCGTCTATTAGTTCTATTTCCAGCGTGACATGGCAAGACTTTAAAACATTTGTATGGTGGGGGACATGGGTTATTTGCAGGCAGTATTTATACAGACTGAATTTCCAGTACTTCAGATAAGAAGGCTGAATGCGGTCTGAGAAGCAAAGCAAAATTATAGAGTAAGGTGAGGACAATATCCGGAGCACAGTTAGGGCTCAAAAAATATTTGCTAGGAAAGAAGAAGAAGGAGGAAAAGAAACGAGCCGAGGCAGCTATCATGTATCTGAATAAACAGAAGCTACTGAGTAATAGCAAGACCAAAAAGGGGTCAATAAATGTGAACCAAAATTGGAGACCTAGAAGGCAAATGAGATATCACTATATTAATTATTAATTTATTAACAGTACTGTAGCAGCTTAATGCGTTCTTCTTCTTGCACCAAGCACCTCATGTGGATTAACAAATTTATTATTTAGAAGAGTACTTAGTTATTACCATTATAATTGCTTTATAGATGAAGAAATTAAGGTTTGGAGGGAAAAGAAGTTTGCCAAAGCTCACACAGCTAACAAATGGCAAATACGGTGCCCTGTCCTCTACAGAACACAGCTTCTCACGTTATTTGGGATGAGAATCTTCCTAGATGACACAGATGCCTATCATGCACAGGCCACATCCCCTCATTAAATTTTTTTTTTATTTGAGTATAGTTGTTACACAGTGTTACACTAGTTTCCAGTGTACAGCATATGGTTCAACTGCACTATATGTTACATTGTGCTCACAGGTATAGCTGCCATCTGTTACCACACATTGCTATTACAATATCATTGACTATATTCACATGCAGTGTCTTTTATTCCTGTGCCTTATTCATCCTGTGACTGGAAGCCTGTACCTCCCAGTCCCCTTCACCCATTTAGCCCATCCTCCCAATACCCCTCTTCTCTGGCAACCATCAGTTTGTTCTCTGTATTTTTGGGTCTCTTTCTGCTTTTTGTTAGTATGTCTTGTTTTTTTAGATTCCACATATGAGTGAAATCGTATGGTATTTGTCTTTCTCTGACTGACTTACTTCACTTAGCATAATACCCGCTAGGTCTCTCCATGTTGTTGCAAATGGCAAGGCATCTTTTTTATGGCCGTGTAATATTCCACTGTATATATACACACCACATCTTTATCCATTCATCTATCAATGGACACTTGGGTGCTTCTGTATCTTGGCTATTATAAATAGTGTTGCAATAACTATACGGGTGCAAGTATATCTTTTCAAATTCCCATTTTCATTTTGTTCCCTCAACCCATTTTTTTCAGCTCAGCTGAGGTGGGCAGTTCCTGTCCATGTCCCCATCCCACCTCAAGCACGTAGGCTATGGTCTCTTTCTAGTTTTCTGCCCTAGAGGTTTTTCTAAAGCCAGCAAAGGACAGTCAACTTCTTACAGGCTCAGCCCAGGCATGCAAGAGAACAGTCCTTCACCAATGGGGAGTGAGAGTTGGTTGAAATTTGCAGGTGGACAATTCTGAGGGGCTTTCTGCAGAGGTGCTCAGAAGTTCCCTGGTGGTTTTGAGCTCTTGCCGACTCAGAAGTAAATAGCTCAATAACCCATCTCTCTTTTTCCCTCCTTCCCTATTCTCATCCTTCCATACTCCTGCTTCTGAAATCATCTGCACTCAACTCCTTGTCTCAGGCCCTGCTTTCAGAGGAACCCAAATCTAGCCACTAGTTAATCAGACCCAAAGTCACATCAAGTGGTATCTTAACAGACCATGAGGGATCTGAATCTGTTAAGCCATCAAGATCATTGCTTGAGAATTATGCCTTGTACAATGGGGAAAGATGTGTTATTGTTATTGTCATTTTTTATTTTAAGTAGGCTCCACGCCCATTGTGGAGCCCAATGTGGGGCTTGAACTCACGACTCTGAGATCAAGACCTTAGTTGAGATCAAGAATCTGACACTCAACCAGGAGACCTCTGATAGCTGTGTTTTTAAAAAGCCCACTTTTTTTCTTTTTCTTTTTTTTTTTTTTTAAGAGAGGTAGAACCCAAGCGGGCAGTGGGGGGTGGGCAGAGGGAGAGAGAATCTCAAGCAGCCTCAATGTCCAGCATGCAGCCCCACGCAGGACTCAACTGCACCACCCTGAGATCATGACCTGAGCCGAAATCAAGGGTCCGATGTGTAACTGGACCGAGCCACCCAGATGCCCCTAAAAAGCCCACCTTTTGATATTTCGGTAAAGTCATGTGTGCTATTCCCTTACCTATGTTCATGTAATGGGGATGCATGGGACTGATTTCTAGGACACGGTGCTTACTTAGGGAGCAAAGTTGAGAGGAGATAAAGGCAGCAGCTTCAAGTTGATTTTGGGTCGCTGAGTGGGTCATAAGTGTTGGTGGACACAAGGGGGCAGCCTCACACCAGGCTCTCCGGGAAGAGTGCCTCTGCTCGCTGCTGCTGCTGTTGCTGCTGCCGCCGCAGCTTTTTTCCTCCTTACGTGCACAGTAAGTAAAACTCAACAGTTTTGTGGAAGCAGATTGATTTTTTTTCCTTTTTCTTTATGAAGGACTTGAGTGAGGGACCAGGGTTCACTCTGCAGCACATCACAGGAAGTGTGCGTCTCTGCATCTCACCTCTGAGGGCCTTTTGATTACAGGGAAGAGGCATCAAGTCCAACATGCTGCGTCCAAGGACGCCAAGAGTTGCCTCCCGTCCTTTGTTGCTCTCGAGTACTGTCATAGAGCTGCCGCGTGCGAGGGGAAAAGCACAGGGCTCCTCCTGGAAAGGAGCCGGGTGGACTGCTCCTTTGGAAAACGTCTTCCTTTTGCCCGGGTGACCTCATCCAGTCTTGTGACTTTTAGTAGCATCTCTGAGGTCGATGCCTCAATCCCCAACATCTTCCCAGAAACCCAAATTTATATATTTTTGTATTCAGTGATCTAGCTGGTATCTCATGTGAGTGTCTAATAGGCATTTCAAATTTGGCAAAAAAGAACTATTTCTAACCCCCTTATTTATTTCTTTCCCATGGCCTATTTTTCCTGTCCTATAACAGCCATCACCACTCACGCAATCGCTCATGTCCCAAATGCAACGGTGGTTCTCCTCTCGTCTCACCTCTTCCCACATTTAGCCAATTCCTATGAAAGTTCTGTTGATCCTGCCTCCATCTCCACTGATACCCCACTCTCATCCCTTACCTGGTCCCCTGCTGCAAGCTGCTTGCTGGACTGCCCCTTGCCCCTTTAATCCAGTCTCAACATGTATACCAGGATGATCTTTTTTTTTTTAAATTTTTTAAGATTTTATTTATTTATTTGACAGACAGAGATCACAAGTAGGCAGAGAGGCAGGCAGAGAGAGTGAGAGGGAAGCAGGCTCCCCGCCGAGCAGAGAGCCCGATGCGGGACTCGACCCCAGGACCCTGGGATCATGACCTGAGCCGAAGGCCGTGACCCAACCCACTGAGCCACCCAGGCGCCCCCAGGATGATCCTTTTAGAAAGGAATTCAGAACACTCCTCTGCCCAAGACCCTCCAGTGAATTCTATAGCACTTGTAACAGAATTCACAAACCTTATCATGCACGTATAAAGTCCTGTATTACCTACCCATGGCCTGTTGCCCCTGTGTCAGCTTGTACCATTCTCCTCCTCCCCCTCTTGGTCATTTCAGCCATAATAGGTACCCAGTCACTCTCATGTGATGTGAAGCATTTTTCTTGCTTATTTATTTGTTGGTTTATTGTTGATATTCTTCTGCTAGATTATGAGCTTCATGAGGAATAGGGTCATATCTGCTTTATACACAACCATATCCCAGTGACCAAACAAGACCCAGCACATCAAAGATGCTCAATAAATATTTGTTGAATAAAGGAATGATGGAATGGGAAGAAATACCACACTTGACCCTGCCAAGGGTGGGCTGCAGAGTTTTCTATTGTTACCTTTCTGTTTGATCTCAGGCAAGTCATGTTTCTCTTCTTTTTTTTCTTTTTTAAAAAATTTATTTATTTTAGAGAGATAGGGAGAGAGAGAGCACGAGCAGAGGGATGGGGCAGAGAGACAGGGAGAAGCAGGCTCCATGCTGAGCTGGGAGCCCAATGCGGGGCTTGATCCCAGAACCCTGGGATCAGGACATGAGCTGAGGGCAGTTGCTTAACCAACTGAGCCACCCAGGCACCCTGCCACATTTCTCCTCTTTGACATCAGTTTCACTTTCCAGATTAATCATATTCTATGATGTGTTTATTGTAATCTGAGTGTGCTTTTCACTTTGGAACTCCTGAAGAAGTTTTTGAGCCACTCTGTGTGGAAAACCCTCTTGCTGTCTGAAAGTTTTCAATACCCTTGAAAGTGTTGAGAAGCACCAAGACTTAATGGTCCCTCTCTATTCATCTTCATGTAACGAATCGCAAGTTGAAGTGGCCAGGGTTTTTGGCGTCTCCTGTGAAGCTAGTCGCAGGTCTTGTGACAAAACGAGCTTGCCTCCTCAGGATTGTAGTTCTCTGAGTGGGTGAGCGGGAGGTCAGCCTGCCTTTCCCCTAGGCCTTTGGTTGATGGTAGCTGGTTTAAAATTCTGGATCTGCTGTTTCAGAAACAATTTAATAAGCCCAGCATATCCATTCTATCTTATTGTACTTTAGGCTTTATCTAAATGAGACAACAATTGCAGACCCAGACACTTTAGGATGCTAGAGTGCTATTCATAACTAGTCAGGAAAGGTCACCAAATAAATGCTTTCACGTTTGCTGAGAAGTGAGATTAGTGAAAACCTTTAACTCTCTATTCACCCACATCCCAGGATGTGGGAGCGTTTTTATTTCCTTTCAGTGCCTTTGTTGCTCTGGGATTCTGATGTGCTTTAACTTCTTGAAGAGCCCTTTCATCAACCCTGTTGATGGTATTCTAAGATTCCCTCCTCCTCCCTCCCCTACATTTGGGTCAGCCTGTACCAAAGGAGAAGGTTATCTGGGCTGTTACACCTTTGACTCGGTGTCTTTTGAAGAGCGCATTTTGCATTTTGTTATGTCAGGATTGTAATTAGATCCGTTAATTAAGGGAAGAATGAACTTTTCCCAAACTCTGTACCTCTTTGAATTTTTGATAAGTTTGCTTAGGTTGCTGCTGACCTTTGCTAAGGAGTATGCCACTACTCATTAATTGGCAAATTTTAATGAGGAGAGTTGATGAATGTGCTGACCTTGACAATAAATAAAACTGGCTACCACCTCAGGCCTTCCCACCTTTGGCTACTTCAAAGTGTGTGGCATTTCTTGACTAGTGACCATTAAACTTGGGACACTCAGCTGACATTCTACCCCATGACTGAACTAGGTAGGGCCTCCTTACCCAGGCACTGTCCTGAATGATTCCCCATCTGCTGTCTCACTTCAGTCTTATAATAATATCATTATACCTATTTTAGAGAGGGAAAAACTGAGGCATAGAAGAGTAGTAACTTGCAAAGGGTCACAGAACTAGTTAATAATAATGATAATAAGAACTAATATTTAATTGACTTCTAATTATGTGCTAGGCTCCTCCTCCCTCCCAAGCTCTTCACATAGGTTGTATATTGCATCTCAGAACAGCCTTATGACATAGGCACTATTTTGGCCTCCATTTTGCAATGGGGTATTAGAGACAGAGAGAGGGAGAGTAATTTGTCACACAGTTTTCTAATAGCAGAATAAGGATTTTAACCTAGGAAGCAGAATGCTAGCAATAGGACTTTTGGCCATGTAAAGTGAGTGGCAGATCAGAATTGCAGTTAAGGTCTGCTTTATTTTATTTTATTATTTATTTGACATGTAGAGAGAGAGATAATGAGAGAAAGAACATAAGCAGGAGGAGCTGCAGGCAGGGAGAGAGGGAGAAGCAGGCTCTCCTCTGAGCAAAGTGCCCAACGCGGGGCTCAATCCCAGGACCCTGGGATCATGACTGAGCTGAAGGCCCGCGCTTAACTGATTGAGCCACCCAGGCATCTGGTCTGTTTCATTTTAAAGTCTGTCTTCCCTCTTCATTTGCTTCATTGATTTAGATACATTAAGGGCATTAGTGTGTGTGTTTTTGTGATTGAACTTGACTTATTTTAACTCCTAAGGCATAATTAATTCTTCTAAAGTTATAATAGCATCTAGAATATTCTCAGGTGATGCCAGGCACTTAGAGTACAAAGAATAACATTCACATTCATACACATACATGCACAAAGATTTCTTTCCTTTTCTCTTTTTCAAATATAGGAGTTTCCACTGCCCCTCAAAAAACCCAAAACAAACAAACAAAAAAAGCCCCCAAAAAGCCCAAAACCAAAAAGCTTAGTGAGCTGTGACACTTCAGAATATAATTAGTGGTACAATATTTAATAGAGAATTGAATGATGAAAAATTTACTTCATGATCAAAGTCTGAGATGTAAATTTTGGCTTTGTATCTATACTCATGTGACTCCTTGGATTATAGCGAGAGAGAGTGTGTCTTTCGTTTGGGAGTGTTGGTAGAAAAGCAGAAAAAGCCTGGGGGCAGTCATAAGTACTCTCTGGTGCTTCTTTTAAAGGTCCTCCAAAATACTAGAACTTTTGGCAGTTGTAGAATATAATGCCAACATCATTTTGTCCCTTGCTTAAGCACTTAGACGCCTTCTAATAATCTACAACTGCAGTAACCCTAAAAAATTACTAAGTATGCAACAGTTTAAAATACACACCAACATTCACAGATGTGACAAGCTTTCCCCGTTTTTTTTTTTTTTTTTTTTTTTTTTTTGGCTAAAGATATCCTCTCTAGCAAAAATGTCACTATTTTTAGTATTTCTGTCTCTAAACATTGCCTTAATTGACTCCTTAGAAATTTCTTCAAACTGTTGGTAAAGATAATTTGGCATCACTGGGTAGCTGGTTCATTTGGAGAAATGTTGTTCACATTTCAACCTCTTTGTGTTCTGTTACATCTGCTTTATAGAGAGACCCTGAGACAGAGAGACTGTTGGTGTCTTGCTGGGGGGACCCCTTAGCAAATATTTTGTTAAAGTCTACCGATCATGAATCTCAAACAGGTTATTTGAATATATGCCCTGTGATGTGCTAGTGTGGTGAAAGCCCATTTTACCCTCAGAATCATGGACATGGACTATAACATCTGGAAGGGATTCGATTCACACACCTAGAGGAGGAAAAGTCACACTTTAAGTTAATGCCAGAGACAGATCAGGAACTCAGGCGCCCGAATCTCAGAAAATAAGATTTCCGATTAAAAATATCTCCTGAGCTCATGGAAAAGGTTGTTATAAACTGGGATTGCAGAAAGCAGTGAAATGAAAACTCTCTTCTATCAGGCTTGGCCTTGCTCTTTATTTGGGACTAAAAGAGCTGGTTCTAAAAGTGAGAAAAGAGTGCTGAGATTGTCAAGGGGAGATCTAAGAAGGTTTGTTCATGAGGGCAGTGTCTGTGTGGAACCTTGGAAAGTGGATTAGATTTCTATGTCTAGATCTGTGTCTCCTCTCCCTTCAAAGACCTTTCCCCCATCTTGCTAAAATGTGAATGAAAAGGAGGCAACATGTCCTCAGGAATTCAGGATATTAAGCCCTTCGTGATGTTCTGTTTTCTTCTGAGCTCCTGCTGCAGAGAGAAGAAATAAGGGCATTTTATTTTCTGCAAATCCTGAAAAGAGCAAAGGCATAAATGTGTTAGAAATAAAACAAAATAAAAACAAAATCCAGAAAATCTGTGAATATTTCATTCTAATCCCAGATGCTGCCTCAATGAGCAAATCAAATAAATCAACGTTCCCCAACAGTAGGCCCTACAGGGTTGGTAAGGACTGTTTTCCCAGGGAATTCTCAGATTTAAGTGCCAGAAGGTCATAAAGGCACACTGTTATTATCGTCGCAACACAGCAGCCCTGTCTTCCAGGGCAAGAACTAAAACTTTTTATGAGCGCTGAATCAAGATCTAAAACCCAACTTTTCAAGAACTGAAATGCTGCCTGGTAAAGTTTATCAAAAACAGAATAAAGATAGATAAATAAAAAAACAGAAATGAAAATCCTAGTTCTCCCTGTTCATGCTTTCTCCTTTAAATTCTTCTCCAGAACCATCGTATAGACCCATGAATCCCTTTTTGACCTAACCAGCATATCAGCTGAATTAAGATGGGTGACACATATGACATTGTCTTTTGAAAATACATGTTGTTTCTTGGAACTGAGCCTGGCGTTTGGCAGAGGCCCTGTCTTAGCTCAAATTCTCCCAACAGAGTCTCAGGCATGCACTTGGGTGACTAGTTTATTAGAGATGTGACATTAGGAAGCAGGAATGAGGGAACGTGGAAAAAGACATAGGGGACAAGGAAAATCCAATGTAAATCTAATTTATTGATTTTTAAAAAAATAGTTCATACTTTTGTTGTCCTCTATGAGATATCCTAAGCCAAGGCCACTGTGATTTTTTTTCTATTTACTTTTAGAAGTTTTATAGGTCAATATTTAGGCCTATGGTCCAATTCAAGTTAAATTTTCTATAGTCTTAAAATAAACTCAGAAAAAAAAAAGGAATGGACTATTGATATATGCAACAGTATGGTTGAATCTCGGAATCATCTATGTTGAATTATGTAACTCAGACAAAAAAGAGTACCTACTATGTGATCTAATTTCTAGAAGATTCTAGGACATGCAAACAAATGTATAGTAACAGTATAAAATACTAAAATAGCAGTTTTCAGTTTTTGTTTCAGAGAAAGCCAAGTTGCAACTTTCTTTGGTCTTCTAGTATCTAGGTTCCTTTGATACTAGCTGCCTTTAACATATTGCTCAAGTTCAACCCCAACAAGATCAAAGTTGTGTACGTGAGGTGGCTCCATGGGGAAATTGGTGCCTCACCTGCGCTGACTACCAAAATGTGTCCAAAAAACGTTTGGTGGGGACATTGCCAAGGCATTGGGTAATTGCACTGGGTAATTGTCTAAAGACTACAGACCACCTGACCATTCAGAACAGTCAGTCCCAGACTGAGGTGGTAACTTCTGCCTTTGCCCTGAACATTCAAGCTTTTAAGGAACCACCTAGAGACAGAAAAGCACGAGAAAAACATCAGCACAGTGGAAATAACACCGTTGGTGAGATGGTCATCATTGACCAAGATGTGGCAGTGATCTTTAGCCAGGAACTTTCTGGAGCCGTTAGAGAAGTTGTGGGGCGACTGTCCAGTCTGTGGGCTGCAAACCTTGATGGCTGCCATCATCACGATGTCATAGATAACATCAGCAGTGGTGCAGGGGAATGCCCAGCTATTAAGAACCACAGAGGAGTGGTGCCAGGGTGGCTCAGTTGGTTGGGCCTCTGACTCTTGGTTTCAGCTCGGGTCATGATCTTGGGGTCGTGGGATTGAGCCCCCTGTGGGGCTCCATATTCAGCGCAGAGTCTGCTTGAGATTCTCTCTCTCCCTCTCCCCCTTCCTCACTCTCTCTCTCAAAAAGAAAAAAAAAAAAAAGAACCACAAAGGAAAATATCTCGATAAAGGATCATCTGAACACCTGTAAAAAAATTGTGCTCTCCACCCAACCAATTCCCCGGCCACCCAAACAAAAGCAAGCAAACAAAAAAAAATTAGTGGTTGGCTAGGAACAGAGTTGGAGAGTGGATTGCAAGCAGACCTAGGAAACTTTTGGGCACTATGGAAATATTTATTATGTTGATTGTGATGAGGTGGCATGAATGTATGCATGTATCATCACTGATCAAATTGTACCCCATAAATATATACATACAGTTTATTGTATCAGTTACACCTCACAATGCTATAGAAATTAGTTTATTAATAGAATCGAAATAGCTCTTTCTCCAACAGGAGCTTTACAATTTAGCCAACCCAAAAAACTCCTAAATCAGAACCAAGTATTAATTTTCCTAAATTACATTTAAATTAGAACCCTTTTTTCTTCTTTCTTTTGAAAAGACCCTTAAATGTTATCCATCTGCTTTTTCTAGTGTGGTCGGTTGTCTTCAGTTGGGAAGGAGCACACTGAATACATTTTATGGTTTTGTTGCCATGAATTGTTCTTTTCGCAATTGGTGTCCTATCTTTTTTTTTTTTTTTTAAATTTTCGGCATAACAGTAGGTGTCCTATCTTTTACATCTGCAATAAGCTGAAGCTGGCAACTTCAAGAATAAATCCTGCACTCAGATATATTGGTGCTTAACCCCGCACCACCTGCGGGTGGCCGCTAAAATCCAGATCTTTCCCTTAGAACAGAAACTTTATTGGAATTGTCAGAAACACATGCACCCAGAAGTCAGGTGCAGTCTACACCTGTTCAAGAAGAGGGCCAATCTCTGAAAACTAGGATTTGACCATCCTAAAGGGAACAAGTCCCATTTTCTGCTTCTCCAAATGAGCCTAATGTTCAGCTAAAAGGAGTGCCAGATCACAGTCTAGTTGGATGACCTTAGGCATGCCACTTGATCTCTTGGGCCTCAGTTTTCTAGCCTAAAATACTGATTTATTAGGTTAGATAATTTTTAGTAGTGTTTCCTATAACACACTTCTTCTAGAATGGTTGTTAGAAGCCATTTTGTGGCTCACCCTTAACCTACCAAATGCAGCTATATTTTTGTTCCAAATGTTAAATATTTGATTAACTCTAAGGTGAAACCCAAATGTAATTCATTAAGCAACCTGGTGTTGAGTCAAATGTAATGGACATGAAAAATGCCTTTTCATTAGTGTCTGTTGGCTTCATTGGTTCAGGAATTCTGGCTGATGGAACAAATAGCAAAACTATTCTATGTTCAAACAAACTGAATGTATGTGAAGTAAAAAAAGAAAAAAAAAGTGCCAGGAGCCTTTCCAATTGCCTTTTACTAATTGTGATGTACTGATTTTCTATGCTAGATTAATGTCTACAAGGCTCTTCTTTGGCTAATCCAAAACATGATTGTATTTAATTAAAATTTTTATTTGAAAGTATGCATATATGTAAAGGTTAGAGAAGGATACATGTACATGTGAGTGTGAATGCACACACAGAGGTGTACACAGAATGTGGAGAAAAAGACACACATGACATGATTTTTATATGGGGGGAATAGCAGAGGCTACCATCGAAGAATCTTTTGTATATTTTATTTTGTCCCTTGTTTACAGGTCTTGAACAATTTAATCTCTCAAAAAATAACAATGCTAAATTTAATAATAACTGTATGATTTATTTTAGTTTTTATTTTTATTATTTTAAAAATATTTTATTTATTTATTTGACAGAGAGACACAGCGAGAGAAGAAACATAAGCAGGGGGAGTAGGAGAGGGAGAAGCAGGCTTCCTGCTGAGCAGGGAGCCCGATGCAGGGCTCAGTCCCAGGACTCTGGAATCATGACCTGAGCCCAAGGCAGACACTTAATGACTGAGCCATCCAGGCGCCCCTAACTATATGTTTTAAATAATAAGGATGTGGCTTTTATATTTTTCCATCAGTCAGAATTAGAAGGAAAAAACCCCCAACAGTTTAGGTATGGATTAAATATATGTTTACACTGAAGGCAAAATTAGCAAAAGGGAAGAAGGAAGGAAGAAAGGAAGGAAGGAAGGAAGAAAGGAATCAAGTATTGTCAAAGTATGTTCTGTGCACCAGGCACATCACTGGTGATTTATATCTACAATAACCAATTTCTGGCAGTTTAGGGGACAGTGTTGCCTTTATATTGACTTCCTAAAATTCAGTGGCCGAGGGCTTAGTTAAGTGGGAGGAGCTTCAGCTCTCCATGAAACATGGCTGTCTTCCAATGGTGACTATTGCACTAGCTCCCAGCATACTTCTTTCTTTTTGACGGCCTTACTTCCCAGAAGGATGAGCTCTCCTCTTTAATTTCCTGGAGCAGAGGGCAAATTCCAACCCATGGTTCACATCTGGCCTACTGTTATTTTGTATGGACCATGAGCTAAGAATGGATTTTTTACATGATTGAAAAAAAATTATATTAAATTAGAGTTTCAGCATACATAAACAAAGTTTTATTTATGTATATAAAGTTTGGAACTCAGCCACGATTCTTTGTTTATGTATTTATGGCTGCTCATGTGCTAGAATATTAGACTTAAGTGGTTGTGATGAGTCTGCATGGCCCCCAGAGCCTAAAGTACTTACTCTCTGTCCCTTTACAGAAAATGTTTATGGCCCTTTGTTGTAGATCAGAGCAGAGATTTTACGGAAGTTTGATAATCAAGGAAGAGAAGTACGCCATGCAGTAATTTATAGCAGTGACACAGCCTCTGATCATCAAATGGGCTTGCTTTTTTCTGAAACTGTGTCAGTGTCGCCAAATACCAGATGTACTCACCTGGGTCCTTAAGGCTGAGTGAAAGAGAAATAGTTTGCCCTCTCTCATGGGCCTTTCCTGGGTCTTTTTTATTGCCCTCAGAGGATCTCTTTCCAGGATGGCTGATAGTCAAAATATCATTTCACTTTAGGAAAACCCTGCTCTCCCCTGTGGGAGTGTGGTCTGGACCTGGGATCCTTCCAAGGCAATTATATAATAAACTCCTCTCAGTGTAGTCCGCAAAGTCTGGCTTATTCAACTTTGTGATCTAGATGAAACTGAGTGACACTTGACACCACACTTGTGTTTTCAGTCTCTCAAAATAAAGACATTTCAACAGTCTTTAGATATAGTCATATTCAGGGTTGAATTTAGTTGGTATGTTCAGCTGAAAAATGGGTATGACATCATCTACTCATCCCCCACTGAGCTTCTCATAGAAACACTGTCATGTTGAATCACTTGCCCCATGTCATATGGGGCACAGATGACAAAGCTGGGATGTGAACCTAATTTTTCCAACTTCAAGTTTTGTTTTCTCTTAATTCTACCTTAAAAGACTCCCCTCACTGAAAAAGTTGAGAAAACCTTGGAGTCTCCTTGTGAATAAATGTATGATTTCTACGGGATTTTTGGAAAATTTGTTGAGTTCTAAGATTTCCATATCATGGCGTAGGACTGGGGACTTTGGAGCTCACACTCTGGAATCAGAGAGACCTGGGTTTGGAATCACTGTTTTACCACTTAATGAAGAGTGTCTCTTAAGAATTACTGAGGGTTATCTATTAGTGGGAATAATGGTACTTGTGGGAAAGTTGTAATAGTAAATAAGGTGACACATGAGAAACATAGAACTTAAAAAGTGCTCTATAACTAGTTGCTATTATTTTTAACCCAGCTGGATAAAAATGGAATTGCCAAATCATAATAGCATAGTTTTCCCAGTGTGAAAAGCCCATTTCTCAAACATTACTTTAGGTTTATTTATTTATTTTTTTAAAGCTCAGATATGCACTGTTGAACTCCCCCTTGAATTTTGCTGCTTGTTTCTCAAAGCCTTCAAATGCGTTTGATGGTTGCATTGGGAAAGGCACACTTGGGGGATATCATTGTGACAACCACTGGTGCTTTTTGACAAGGTATTAAGAGTTGATGATGTTCAGGGAAAGGGTGGCTTCAAAATGCTCTTCATGATCTATTAGGCACGAATCATTAGCATGGCTCAGAAGTACAATGGAACATTTGTAGAAGTCTATACTATCTGCAGCCGACAATGAGCCCATTCTTGACACTACAGACTTTTAACATCTGAGTTCTAAGAATTGCAGTGATGGTTGACACTTTTCATTTCAGACAATCGACTGAACGTGCTGCTCTCTGTGAAGACATTAGCAGATGCACTATTAGAGTTTTTAAATGTTTCCATGTGGGACAGTTATATTAAAAAAGCACTGCATGCCTTAATGTGCTGTGTAAGAATACCAAGGAGAGAAATACATTTTGTTCATTTCATAATGGACACATTTTCACAGGGTTCTGCCCAGATATCTACATGAATGTCCAAACATGTAAGTATCTATCAATAAAGTCTTTTTTTTAAGGTTTTATTTATTTATTTATTTGACAGAGATCACAAGTAGTCAGAGAGGCAGGCAGAGAGAGAGAGAGGAATCAGGGTTCCTGCTGAGCAGAGAGCCTGATGCGGGGCTCGATCCCAGGACCCTGAGATCATGACCAGAGCTGAAGGCAGAGGCTTAACCCACTGAGCTACCCAGGCGCACCGATATAAGGTCTTTCTATACCACACCACATAGCACCAACAACACATGTGGAACTCGTGCAAATGGATCCTTGTCCTATTTTTCAACCATTTCTCTCTAGAGCTCATTTTCATATAATCCTTTCCTTGTTGAAAAATTTCCTTGTTGAATAATTTCCTACGATGAACTCTAGGTGGGGTTATTATTCTGTCTCAGGATATACGTGAAGGGAAAAATGTAAGAGAATTTAACTCACTTTTCTTCCTCAAACTTTCCAACGTAGATTAAAATGAGGTCACAAATACTGAAAAATGTAAGTGCATGTTCATACAGTTATTATGATAGGAAGTGCTGAGGACGAGGTGGAAAACTCCCTGAGTGTGTTTAACTAGTCGTTTTAGTCAGTCAGCCAGACTGCTCGTTGCTGCTCTTAAAATGGAGTTGGCTACAAAAGCAAACTCTTTGTATCTTGTCTTGTCAAATTGTCAAGAAGAAAGTCAATAAATATGAAGAATTCCTGTATCTGAATCTTTGTCTCCGTTTAGTGGAGACACATCTCTTCAGGGATCGTTTGTTGGCATTTTATGAGCAAGGCAGCTGTTATCTTCTTTCAAATCTCAGTGCTTATTGGTTCCAGAGAGTTCCAAACTCTTAAGGTTCTGTCCTGGATAAGTAACATTTCCTCTTCCCCTTGTGTTTGGACTATGAAGTAAAGCATTTCTGAATGTGAAATACTTTAGTCCCGAGGACAATTCTCGTGATTCCAGTCTTTTTATTTCAGATTCACATTGATGGCGAAAAAGGGGGCTGGGCTTAGGTCTGAGGGTAAATGTGATGTAAGTGTTTCACATTCCACAGGGCCAAACACAGATGGCCTCTTCCTCCCATCCTCCACCCCAACGTACTCTAACAAGTCATCTTTGACATCTTTTTTTCACCCCTTACCTCTATCCAATGATAAATTCTGTCATTTCTAGTCCCAAAATATTTCTCTGTCTTTCTACCACCGTCCTAGTTAAAGTCTCATTTCATGCCTCCTCTACTTCAATGGCCTGTTCTTCTCAGTTGTACTATTTCTCCCTCCTGCATCATTTTCCGCACAGCAGCTGGATAGAGCATTTTAATAGGCAGTTTTGATCATGTCGCCACACTCCTGAAAGGCCTCCAAGGGCTTCTTCATACCATTAAAACAAAATCCCAGGTCTTTAACATTATTCAGAAGACCCCACATGGTCTGGCCTCTGTTTCTACAGAGTCATTTCCTGCCCTGTCACCTCGCTCACATGTCCTATGCACGCTGGCTTTCTCCAGTCCATTGAATGTGCCAGGTTTCTCTACTCTTCCTTCAGTGCTCTTTGACACTCTGTGTTTCAGAATCAGAGAGGCCTTCTCTGGCTTCCCTATACCCAACTATACCCCTGGGTAGAGGATCCCCTTGTTTATTGTCTCATGACATGCTATTTTTCTGCACTGCATCTTTTCTCCATTGTTGTGCAACTGTGAGAGTGTTATCGGACATCTTTTTCCTACTAGCTTAGGCTTCTGGAGGAAGGCCTCACTCTGTTTTCTTCTCTACCATTTCTCCATTGCTTAATACGAGTTTGGCAAATGCAGGACCTCAAATTAATAATGAATGCATGAATTTTCAGATACTTAAACACAAAATAGATTGTTTCACTTTGATTAATTCAAGCAAATCATACCAAATTATACAATCAGAGGAGCTCACTGTTTTTGGCCTCTAATAAACCTTTTAGAAAAATCAGATGCTATCACCATCATCACCATTACCGTGATCTCAGTGTATTTGTCCTATCAAATGACCAAGGTGGGATATGAGGCAGGGTTGTCAGGTGAAAGATGGGACACTCAGTTAACTTTGAATTTCAGAGAAACAACAGGTAATTTTTTAGTGTGCCTGTGTCCCATGCAATATTTTGGGCAGAGTTATACTGAAACCTTTTTGGTTATTTATCTGAAATTCACTTTGAAACAAGCATCCTGCATTCTTTTTTTTCCTTTTCTTTTCTTTATGGTGCTGTACTGTATGTATTAAAAAGAATCCACATATGAGTGGACCCATGCAGTTCAAACTTGTGTTGTTCAAGGGCCAATTGTATATTATTTTCAAATGCACAATATAATTATTCAATATATTATATATTGTGAAATGATCACTATAATAAGTCTAGTTAACATCTGTCACCACACATAGTTACAACATTTTTTCATATAATGGGAACTTGTAATATTCTCTTAGCAACTTTCAAATAATGCAACACAGTGTTATTAACTATAGTCATCATGCTATACCTTACATTCCCAGGACTTATTTATTTTATAACTGGAAATTTGTACATTTTGGCCACCTTCATGCATTCTACCCTTACTTCACTCTATAGCCACAAATCTGTTCTCTGTGTCTTGAGCTTGGTTGTTTTTTGTTTTTGTTTTTATTTTAATGTTTCTACATGTAAGTGAGATCATATAGTATTTTTCTTTCTCTGACTTATTTCACTTAGCATAATGCTGTCAAGGTCCATCCATGTTGTCACAAATGGCAAGATTTCATTCTGTTTTGTGGCTGAATAATACTCTGTTGTATAGATATACCATATTTTAAAAATCATTCATTCATTGAGGGACACTTAGGTTGCTTCCATGTCTTCGCAATTATAAATAATGCTGCAGTGAATATGGGATTGCATAAATCTGTTTGAGTTAGTGTTTTCATTTCTTTGGGTAAATACCCAGAAGTGGAACAGCTGGATCATACAGTGGTTCCATTTTGCATTTTTTGAGGCCCCTCCATGCTGTTTTCCTTTTCAGTTTCCTGCCAACAAAAGCATCCTGCATTCTTACTGGGTCAATCTGGCAGCCCTACTCCAGGGAAAGTGTCATTTGTATTTTTCAGATTTCACAATTCAGTGCAGTTTATAGAGCTACCAAAAGGAAAGGCACAGAAGGTAATGAAATCTTGGAAGTCTTTGTGATGGGAATATTAATGACATTTTAAATTCTTTGCTCTTGTCTGAGAGGGTTAGGGCAATGGCTTAAATGAAATGGCAATGCTTTGTTGATTGCTATAGGGATAATTAAAGGGACTTAGAAATTGCCACATAGGCCATTTTTTAAAATTATTATATAAGTCCCCTAACTGAGAATCTATTCTAAGTGACAGAATCAGCCATGCTTATGTGCTTATGTTATCACTGGGCTTACTAGAACCAAGACTCATTCCAAATAACTAAAAACATGTGATTGTACCATTTAAAAAACTTAGGAATTCAGTTCTTTTTAAGACTGTGAACTTGTGGGTGCCTGGGTGGCTCAGTGGGTTAAGCCACTGCCTTCGGCTCAGGTAATGATCTCATGGTCCTGGGATCGAGTCCCACATCGGGCTCTCTGTTCAGCAGGGAGTCTGCTTCCCTCTCTCTCTCTGCCTGCCTCTCTGCCTACTTGTGATCTCTCTCTGTCAAATAAATAAATAAAATCTTTAAAAAAAAAAAGACTGTGAACTTGTCACTGAAGAATAAGTCTTAATAATTTTTCATAAAATTAACTAAGTGGTAAAAATCACATCTCCTCATTATTTATCTTTGCTAAGTCATACTGATTTTTTATTTTATTTTTTATTTTTTAAAGATCTATCTTATTATTTGAGAGAAAGAGAGCATGCACGAGTGCATGTGGGGGTGGCAGGTCAAAGGGAGAGAATTTTCAAGTGGATTCCCCACTGAGCTCTGAGCCCCGTGTGAAGCTTAGTCTCACAACCCAGGAGATCGTGACCTGAGCCGAAACTGAGAGTCAGCTGCTTACCTGACTGAGCCAACCAGGCACCCCTTAACACTGATTTTTTTTCAAGACTATATATTTATTTTAATATATATAATAATATATATAAATATATAAATATGTTTAATTTAGTTCTTTATTAATTATTAATATCAATTGCTTCTATATTAAAAATATATTTATGTGTAAATATATATATATAAAATACATTTATATTTTGCCCCAAAATATATCTGGGTATTCTCCTGGGACCTTGCAATGTTTATTTAGAATATAATGTCTTGATATAATTTACTATTTATTGCAATACAAATGATATACTCACTTCAAAATTTATTAGAATACCTAACATTTACCTTAAAGATTAAGCATAGTCAGGCAGATGTGATATCTGTGTTTAAAGAAAGAGGGATCTGGTTATAAACATAAATGCTTCAAAACCATATGTGGTGTAGGCAAGGGGCAGTTGTGGGTAAATGGAATAATTGGTATGTCACAGAACTTTAGAGTTAGAAAGAACAGACTGGTAAGTTCTGGGACTTCACTGTACAAGTTGGAAATATCTGCACAGAAAGGTTAAGTGGCATGTGTGGGCACACAGCAAATCAGTGGTTCACTTAGGAATAGAACCAGCTTCTTTGCAGTGTGCTCTGTGTATGTCAGTTTATTTGTCACTCTTTTAGTTGTGGAATATTTTGTGGCAATCTAAGTCCAAGACTATCTGTTGTAGGTGTGTCCTAGAGTCCTTTTTATGGCATCGGTTCTGTGTATGTGTGTGTTCTTATTAAATATAAACTCATGTAACAATTGGTATCATAATACCACTTCGGAAGGTCCTTGATAGGAAAGAAACTTGAGCAAAATAAAAATCACTCTGAGGTGCTGGATAAATTTCATGATGAAAGTGTCACTATCCTTGTTTCCTAGATGAAGAAGCTGGGGATCAGAGAGGTTAACTTTTTTATTTTTAAAAAATTAATTATTTTTTTAAGCAGGCTCCCCACCCAATGTGGGGCTTGAACTCACCACCCTGAGATCAAGAGTGTCATGTTCTACTGACTGAGCCAGCCAAGTGCTCGCAGAGAGGTTAACTTAATTGTTTAAGGCACATAGCTTGTAGTAGCAGGGTTTGGATTGAAAGCTAAGTTATTGGGGTTCCTGGGTGGTGCATTCGGTGAAGCATGCCTCTCCTGATTTCAGGTCAGGTCACGATCTCAGAGTCATGAGATCAAGCTCTGCATCAGGTTCTGTGCTCAGCTTGGAATCTGCTTGGAATTCTCTCTCTATTTCTCTGCCCCTCCTCCTTGCACACTCTCTCTCTCAAAATAAATAAATAAATCCTTAAAAAAAGAAAAAGCTAGGTTATTTAAATGATTAAATCCATCTCATTTTATCTTAAATTTTCCACACCTCTTTTTCTTCCTTTTAGCTTATGACCTCCCTTTTTACTTCACTGAAACAAACTGAAGCAGTCTTTAGAAAATTGTTCCAGCTTCCCCATGACAAACCTGCCAAACGCTGGCACCTTCTGCTGATCTCCCTTTCACAGAGGAGGAAATGTCTAGCTCTTACCTAATTTCCCTTCCTCATACACCTTGTTAAACCAGATCTCATACCTGTAATCTGCTTAAGAATGTCAAGCCTGCATTGATCCCTTTCTTCTGAATCATCAGTTTTCCTCTTTTTTGCTAAATTTTTCTCATCAGCATAAACATATGTCTGAATGTATCTCATCTTTAAAAAGTCCTGCTCCAGATACTATCAGTTTTGTGCATTTTTCTTTACGGTTAGCTTTTGTCTATTTAGTCTTCACTCTATAGCTTTTCCCCAGTCCCCTGTTGCTCCCCCTACCTCCTGAAACCATACTTGTTGCGGTCACGGATGCCTTCAGCTTGCTGATTGTGCTCACTTCTCAAAACTCATCTCATTTGGCATTTCAGAAATTTTGAAATGGTTGATTATTTCTACCTTGTTGAAACATCCCCCTCCCATAATTTGAAGACACCCCATGCTCCTGTTTTTTCCTCCTACATTATAAGTTGCTTCTTTTAATGTTCCCATTGGCTCATCCTACTCTTTCCTACCTCTATGTTGGATCAGACTAGGACTCAGAGCTTATACATCTTCTCTTCTTTAGCCTAGATGATGTCATTCAATTCCAAGGCTTTAATTCCCAGCTATAATCCCCTCTCCTAGTTGTACGTACCCTCAGCCTTCCTGACTTCCAGGATGTGGGTATCAATGTGATGTTTGGTCTCCCTTTGTACAGAAAAGACACTGCAAACCCACATTAGACTGCCCAAAGGATTCTCACTTTTAGTTCTGATCGTCTTGTGCTGCTGTCCTCACACTTCTTCTTTGTGGTTAGAAAGATGTCCCTTTTTAGGACTCAAAGTCCACTGACTCTTTTGGTTGAGATGCTGAGTGTATTTTACATATAAATATCTCTCCCCAAAGAGTTCCTTATGGGTTACATTGGAATGCCCCTACTTGTGCCAAGACTTCAAACAATTTTATGAAGATTTGAATTAAGAGTAGGAAATGAAAGCTGCTCATTGCAAATTGACTTCTCTGCCTTCTCAGGAGTTAATTTCTACTTTCAAACAGTTAGGAAAATCATGAGTATTACTTCTTCAGTTATTAAATATGTGAGTGACTCTAGAATGTCAGGTTGTGTTTTACTGAGTTTTATGATTTAAAGCCTCAGATACAATATGATATGCATGGTTGTTCAAAGTGGGTTAAATACCAGAAGAATTATTTATCCCCTGGGAAAAGTAGATCAAATCAATTAGTATATATATCAAAACACAATATGGCCAGGTTTTTGTGGATCATCTACAAGATTGATAGAGGTGCCTCATTTCCTTTTATTATGTGGTAAATTTGTACAGGTTGTTTGGATTTGTCCTTTCTAAACATCAGTGGGGATATCTTCAGTAGTTTAATATATTAGTGGTTTACAGGGGTGCTAAAATTCAAGCATTGAACAGGGCACATGGTCCTGGAGTGTCTATTTTAATGGACAATTATGAAGGGCAGTATTTTTATATTAACACAGGCATGATCATATTATTAAGCATACCCTTTACTGATACACAGTATTTCAAGGACATTTCACATCTGGGATGAACTATTGAAGACTTTCCCAAGAACTCCCACCCCCAGGGGGATGAGTTTATAATTTCTTGGAGGTAGAACTGCATTGGTGAGGGATTTGAACAGCACATACACATCTGGGGGCCTCATACATCATATCATGTTTCTTACCAGTAGAGCCCAAGCTTCCCTCAAATTAGGGACTTCATCTTACTTTATTCTGTAGCCCATTGGACAGCACAGTGCTTGGCATATAGATGGAATGCCAATAAAACTTGACTAGAACTGAACCAGGTCGAGTACTAGAACTGTACTCAATTGTATTATACAGTACAATCTGTATGCGACAGATTCCATCTGTGATAGGAAAAGGAGGTATCTGGTATTGCCTTAATTTCTAAGGCAATACCAGAATATGTACAAATATAGCAAGGCTGTATTGTTCCCAGGAAAAATGAGTTCCCTGTTTCACACATGGGGCAGTGGTTCATTGAACCTAAGAGATGGAATTCAGGAATTAGTGGCTTGGACAAGGGGTGACAAGGCAGCTCTGTGGTTACTGTCAGAGGATCATTAGCGCAATGCTGGAAACTTCAGATACAGTGATTTCAGGTGTGCATTTCCAGACCTGTAGATGATGGGCTAATTGCACGTAAATAGGGGAATTGCTTTAGTTGCCAAGTAGACAAGGAAGTCATGGTCTTGTTTGCCTTACCCAGCAATGAGAGTGAATAAGCTTCTGCAACGTAGAACTATATGGATGGATCTTACAAATTTACAGATCATTCTCTGTCATTCCGTTTGTATAAAGTTTCATAAAAAAGAGGTAAAATTAATACATGATATTAGAAGTCAGCATATTTGGTAAAATAGTTACCCTTGGCAGAGTAACCAGATCAGAACACAGGAGGGCTTTAGGAGTTGTGGCAACATTGTGTTCCTTTGGGTGCTGGTTAGGCAGAAATGTTCACTTCGTGAGAGTGCTTCAATTTGTGTAATGATGATTTGTGTACTTTTCTGTATATGTATGTTACACGCCAATAAAAACTTAAATACCTAAAAATAAATTGCACCTTTGAGTTAGAGAACACCTGGAATTGCTAGAATCCATCCAGAAATACAGAGATAGCATTGTAGGGGACTCTGACCTGGAGGAGCACAAGGATCTGGGGATAAATGGCTGGGGTTATTTCAGCTCACTTACACCAAGACTCCTGAGTTTTATCCTTTTTCATCTAGCTCTAAGGACATTGGTTATCAGGCCAATAAGAAGAGTGGGGCTGTTAGAGGGACACCTTAATGAGGAGGCTTTAAAAGTAATTTGGAATTTCTAACCCAAGAAAGCAGCAACGCGGGTTTATAATTTTTACTGATCCTTCCAGTGTATCCAGCAGGAAGGAACACGAGTCTGGAGTTGGCTTTGGGACTCCTTCCTTTGCCGCACTCGGTTTTGAGGGGTAATAGGAATTGCTGTGAGCTTGTGTTGAGAAATTGTTTTAATAATCATGTGAACGCCTGATAATAATTGGGAGGAGTTCAAAATTATTTATACTGGGTCTTTGTCCCAGATTCTGCCCAAGTTACTCCAGGTGGAAGATGAATGCTGATCTTTTTATTCCTTTCATTTCTAGCCAAATGAGTTGGAACCAATCCCTCTTCTAACATGGTAGGTGGCATTGAGAGGGGTGAGAAGTGTACGTTTCTCATTCTTCAGCATGAAATCAAAGTAATATATGATTTGTGATATCAGTATGGGGCCAATTAGTAACATCATGGATTATTAGACAAAGATCACCCTTCCTACTCTTGGGCGTGTGCATGCCCTGCCCTCTTGAGCTCATTTGTGTGTGTGTAATGTGGCTTACTATGGGGGTGCCAGAAATTGCATTTAAAGGATAATAAACTTCATCTCATAATAGCTTTTGAAAGTGAAAAAATTGAAAAATTGTGGCAAAATTTACACGTAAAATTTGCCATCTTAACCCTTTTAAAGTGTACAGCTCAGTAGTATTAAGTGTATTCACATTCTTGTGCAACCCATCTCCAGAACTTGTTCATTTTGTGAAATTACGACTCTGTACCGGTTAAACCACAACTCCCCCAAACTCTGGCAGTGGCCATTCTACCTTTTGTTTTTATGAGTTTGGCTACTCTAGATACCTTTATAAGTGGAATCATACATTAAAACTTTGTTTTAACTTTTCACTCTGAGCCTGGTTTATACCAAGACTATGGCCTAAAATAACTACTGATCACATAATGTTGAGTTTAGAAGGCTGGCTGGACCATCTTGTAACTTAAGATTATCAGATACCCCATGATAACTATGCCTTGTTTTACTATTAACATCTTCTCAATCCTTGGCTGATTCCATCTGTGATAGGAAAAGGAGGACAGGGCAACCAGAGGCTCCTGTCCAACTAGAGGGATTGATGGCATCACCTAAAATCCATGCCCTCTCCCCCAGTGAAAGAAGTAGGTAGAGGCAGTTGTCCCCAAGTGTACAGGGTTAAACATTTATTGTGTACATCTGATATGCTGAGTGCTTTTTCATATAAATCATCTGATTTTAGTCCTTGCATCAATATTACCAAGTTGGTTATTATTGCACCTGTTTTACAAGGGAGGAAAATGGAACTAAGAGAGTTGACTGATTAACCTAGAATCCCCAAGTTAAACAATGGCAGAGATAGTATTTAACCTTGGTTACTTTCTACCCTTCTTTGCTTTCTGTCATGCTGAGGCAGCTGTAGTAGTATATTCATGATACATATTATCCTTATATTAGGAACGATCAAACTGAGTTGAAGTTAGGCCAAGTAATTTTTCCAAAATTATACATTTAGCAAGTGGTAAAATAGGAGTTGAAATCAGGAGATTATCAGAAATAAGTTGCTAGCTTTTCCCAGCTTTGGGGCTATCTTTACACAAAGGTTTGCAAAATATCGGAAGTTAAGAAAGACACCCAGTGAGTGGGAAGTCTGCACTTCCAAAAATAAAATAAGCATTGTGACATCTGGCGATGTTTTCTTCATGGGAATGAAGGTCGGGGTGGTCATATTATGGGAGACCTTGACTGACCCACCTAAGGATTTGTTCTTAATTTGGTAGGCAGTTGGGGGCTTTTGAAGAACCTTGATTGAAGGTGATCAGAGCTGTGCTTTTAGAAAAATCAATGCATACATTAGAATGTGAAGCAACTGAGTGTAAGCACTCTCAACACTACTAAAATTGGAATGACTTTATTGCCTCTCTGCATTCCCTTGACCTTTTTCCAATATCAGTTGGGAAACCTACTGTTATTTAACATTTAATACAAAGCATTAACTGTTTTCCCCCAAAGGTATTTGAATGGTGAGGCTAAGATCTCAAACTTGTGCATATATACAAACGAAGACGTTTTAATAGTAAGTTAAGTCAGATCAGTCGGTGTTTTAGTGATGAAGACTGAAATGTAAAATCATGCATGGTGTTTCTTAGGTGACTTTTAAAGAGATGGAAATGAGACTATGTTGCAATGAAGTGATATGTATGTATACATATATTACATATGCTTATATGTATTTGTTATATACATAGACGTATACATATAGTTATATATAGAGATGTGTATTTAGAATTCTGCACCGTGGGCATTTTTCCATTTCTCCTACTTACTTCTTATTCTTCTCAATAACACTAGAGGTCACCCAGACCCTGTTTTAATTTAGTTTTGTCACTCCTCATCTTCATTTAAGCTACATCTGAGCCTTGTTGTGGACTTGCGTTTCTCTTTATGAATTATACAGCTTGCTTCTCTTAACCTGCTAATGTTAGTTTGTAACATTCCCCATTACACTGATAGTTTAATTGACAAATTAACTTGTGTTAGTTTGCCAGATACTGGCACAAACGAGATTTTTCTTCATCTCCTCGATGGTTTTTGTCAGCAATAGAGAGGCAGGTTGATTGGATGCAGAATGGTTCTAATTTCACAAAAATCAATGTTATAGCCATAGTGTTCAGACTGCATTTATTCAAATATTGCACGTTCAGTCATATAAAGTGGCCTCTAGCTTTTGTTATTAGTTGACTTTTAACATCTTTTATTAGTCTGCAGGCATACACTCAAAACAGTTTGTTCTTTATATTAATTAGGTTGTTTATTCAGTTAACAATCTTTTATTAAACACATAATGATATTCTAGAAACTGTTGAGCATGGAGAACATGGAGGTGAACAATACTGAAAATGGTCAAATAGACTTCTTATTCATGTTCTCCTGAACTCTAAAATGTTGTGATGTTGGGAATGGGTTGACATAAGTTCTCAAGTATAAATTTACTAAACTCTAGGGAAAAGAGGATGATTCATCTCTCCATTTCTTATAATTTTCTTTTATTTTTTCTTTTTTAAAGTTTTATTTATTTAAGTAATCTGCACACCCAATTTGGAATTGAATTCACAACCACAAGATCAAGAGTCGTATGCCCTTCCTTCTGAGCCAGTCAGTTGCCCCTATAATTTTCTTTTCTTCTTCTGACACTTTCCAGCAGGTGCTGGTGGGCATCTGGCCTTGGATTTCCATGTAGCTGGCACCTAAATGCCATCCAAGTGTAAATGATTTTTTTCAGCTTCCTTAACCTGTTGTGGTCTTTGAGATTTTGACCAACAAAGGACTTGCCAAAACAGAATATTTTCATTTAATTTTCACCACGTGTTTGATTGATAAAGTTTTATTAGGAACTCAAGACCATTTCGTGAATGTGATAAAAAAGAAGCAACCTTTGCTTTTCCTTCAGTTTCCTCCATGAAAAACTCCTTGGGAATGTGGAGACCACAGCATGGTCAAGAGTAGCAATTCTTAAATTTTAATCACCTTGTGGGCTTTTTAAAATATCCATTTCTGGGTCCCCTTGTCAGATTTTCTGAGTCTGTAGGTCTGGAATGAGAACTGAGAATGAACATTTCTAACAATTTCCCATATAAAGTTTAAGCTGTTGGTCCTGGGACCCCCTCTTTTGAACCACTGGTTTAGAGGATAGAAAACCCTATTTGGAGTAGGGAAATTCCTCTTCTAGTTTTAGTTTTTCTAGTTATGTCAAAATGGACAGATGATTCCACCTTATGTGGCATTAAATATTTTATACAAATTTGCTTATAACTCCATTATGGATTTCAGAATAATTACAACCTACTGTTTATGAGAATTGTTTTCTTACATCTCTCCTCCTCATTTCTCCCATCTCTTCCAGGTTCAGTCTATCTAACTATTTGGAGTTCCCTGAAAACACTCTGCTTTTCCATAATTCCTTGCTTTTTTATATGTTGTATCCTGCGACCCTCTTATCCTGCTGATTAACTTGTTAATTTATATTCATTTTTCATATACCAGTTTAACAGTCATAGCTGTGAAGCTTAACCTCATCTGGCCCCACCTCAACTCCCCTTAATAGAGCTGGTTATTCCTTTTAAAATCTTCCTATGTTACCTTGAACATTATATATACCATGTTAATATAGGCTCTTATTGGTTCATTGGACAGCTGCTTCCCTCAATGGAAATAGTCTTATTCATCTTTGTGTTTCTTTTACCTGTGCAATTCTAGTACAGAGCTGGCATTCCAAAAATGTTTAGTGCATGATTAAATCTGTATATGTATCTGCTTTCCCTTCTATATTGTAAGATCCCCTAGATGGATATCTTATCAGTTTTGCTTTTTGGAGAAATTAATTTCTTTAGCCATTATTGTTCAATTTTTATGAAGGTTAAATTGCATAAAAAATGAAAGCTTAGTATGAGAAGGGCTTATGCATCTTTTAGTTAAAGGTTCTCCAGATTCTAAGCGCAAAACTGATTTTATATTTTTTCACTGTGCAGTTATTATGATTGGATATGATTTTAATACTAATTAACATTTAGAAGTGCTTTTGTGCCAAGGACTTTGCTAAACACATTTCAGGGAATTTTGCAATTTTCATAACATATCTACAATGTTTTATTGCTACCTGTATTTTATAGAACAAAAGGCTGAGATTTGACTAAGCGAGGTTACATATTTAGTGATGAACTTGGGATTTATATTCATTAAATTATTACATTAAAAACACTTTTGAGAAGGGAAAAACATTTAAACAATGAATTTGAGTTGTCAAACATGTGTTGACATTTAATACAATATTCAGAAAAGTCAATGAAAGTAGGATACAGTGAATGTCCTTGTCCCAGAAATAAGATGGAAACAAGTTGTCCAGAATTGTACTAAGATGGAATAACTTTGTGGGGCTCTGAAAATGTGTCACAGCTTTATGGCAGGAAAAGCAGGCATACATATTATATGTCATTGGTCCTGTGGCAGAGCTCATGCTAAGCAGGAAAGCCACCATGATTCTTGCTCTGTTGCAAGGCTGTCAAAAACTCAGGCTAAAAGGAGACAGTTACTGTTGAATGAGTTGAGTCTTCCATGCTTGTTATTTCCTAGGACCCTGGTCCTTCAAGACAGAGAGTCACAAAAAGAGTAGATTTTGTGCATGGGCTGGTGAAAGCACTTGCTTACTTTTTCTCAGGGCCTGGCACAGTTCTGTGTAGTAACAGTTTTGTTCCAGTCCCATTCTATCTGTAGATTCCTTACATCATCAGTTTAATTTGGGCACTACTTTAAAATAAATAAAATCTAGACTGCAATTGTCATTGATGACATTGTCATTAGTGACATTATTGTCATTAGTGACGTGAAGACTGCTTTTAACCTAGGAATTATAATTATGGTGTCTTACCCTGCATCCAACTGCACCTCCTCTTGCTATTTAAGGCTGACCCTGAGACAAAGACTTGATACAGTGATTTCATTTTGGAGGTGATCACAGAAAACAGAACTGTAGGAAAGTGGAGAGAGAGAGAGAAAAAAGAAAAACAATCAAGAATGCATTAATGAGGGATGCCTGGGTGGCTCAGTGAGTTAAAGCCTCTGCCTTTGGCTCAGGTCATGTCCCAGAGTCCTGGGATCAAGCCCCGCATCGGATTCTCTGCTCGGCAGGGAGCCTGCTTCCTCCTCTCTCTCTGCCTGTCTCTCTGTCTATTTGTGATCTCTGTCTGTCAAATAAATAAATAAAATCTTAAAAAAAAATAATGCATTAATGAGGTGATCAGTGCTTAAAATTATTCCCCTGGAAGATCAGGAAGTTGAGACATTTAACCACAAAGTTTCATCCTCCATGGGGTGAGGATTGGATTGGGGGCATAAACTCCACATTTCTGGGTTGGACCTGCATGTGGCTAAGTTACCTTCCCCAGCTTGAGAGAAAGCAGTGCAGAGAGGTAGCATGGGACACTGGCCAAGATGCATGGAACTGTCCACTACACCAGTGCTGAAATTAGGTGCACTTGTGGAGGAAAATGGTATCGTTTGTCACAAGTGTCTGCAGCAGATGACAAAAAAGGTAACCAAAGAATAGTGGCCCAGATGATGAAAGAAATTGCATATGCTCTACTAATTCTTTTATATGTGTTTATATGCTTTTTGGGTATGTTTTGAGAGATTACAACCAAGTCAAGTTGTATTCAGTTTAAGGTTGGTATTAGTGCCAACCTCTTGTCATTAAAAAATTGGTAAAATGCTAATTTTCTGGCACATTTTGAGAATACCAAAAAAAGAGAACTAAAACCTTCATTTTTAAAGGTCATTAATGAATGAATTTTACTAGAAGCTCACATTATTGGGTGGGAATAGGTGAGTATAAGACTAGAATGGCAAGCCTTTAATACAGTAGAATCCAGACTTTTTGATTTAAAAGTCATCTTCTCATTTTGGAAAAATTTAAAACCCAAATAAGAATATAAAGAAGGAAACTGTTTCAACCATAACCTCCTATTGAGAAATAATCATTGGTGCTCTATTGATATAACTCTTCCCAGTCAAAAATTCCTATTATTGATGTGAATAGGTGTTTCTTTTTCTTTTTGTTAATAAGTACTAGTTCTTATTAGAGTGGCAGGTAAGGAAGCTAATATGTATTGAATGCTTTTTACTTGCTGGACATCGAGCTGAACATTCTACACACCTTCCCTAATCCATTAGCCCCTGCACTGTTTGTTTTTAGGAGGCCACCATCCCAGCCCCAGAGGTCAGTCTGCGTGTGTTGGGTACTGCCCAGATCCTGTCTGTAGTCATTGAGAGAACGCTTTGTCTTCCACCAGCCCCAAGTGAGCAAGTCAGGGAGGTTAAGGGTGGCCTGGGAAATGCTGAGAAGTGTTTTTTCTAATGGAAATGAGAATGGCATACGGAGAGGCAGGAGAGAAATGTATTAGAGCAAAGCAGTGGAAAAGAAATTTCCTTAAATTTATTTTCCTCCCAGCGCTCTGTTACGCCTGTTTTTAGGTCAGCTTGTTCAAATGACTAGGCAGATTTTCCCAATTAAACCATCATTTACAACCCGGCTCATCCCAAACGTGTGAATAAGTTTCCTTTGGGTTTGTCTGACAGGCATTGCTTTGCATCATCATTCGTGTTTTGACAACATTGCTGGAGATGAAAACAATTCTGCCATACTCCCAGCTCCTTCAAGATGCCTTTTTTGTCCTTTTATCTTTGATTCATTGGTGTAAATAAATAAAACCTGCCCTACCGTGTCTTTCTTCTTCTCTCCCCCTTTCCTTTCTAATTCAGTATTTTAATTTGAAAATGGTTATTTTTAGCCTCATTCTCAACTGTGCCTATCCTCTGTCCTCACCATGCTGCTGATTGCTGATAACACAGCTGGCTTCGGGGGCGGCTGGCTCAATCTGCAAACATTACAGATAAGATTGATTGAAAAGTGGGCTGCAGCTGATAGAGACCCCTCTGAGGCCTTGGAAGAGGAGCTCCCTAAAGGGCTTATGTTTTAGGGTGGGGTTTTTCAACCATACTTCCATGGGGTGGAGGAAAAGGCGAATATTACAAATGGTCCCTTCTTGGGTAGTCTTGAGACTCAGGTGTGGGTTGGGTAGTCATAATTTCAGAATACTGGGGATCAGAGGGGTCAGAGGAAGGGCTATTTTTGAAACTATGTAGGATAAAAGAGTCAGGGAGGTATGCTACTTTGGTGGCGTTCTCAAATGAGGCTTCCAGTGAAAGTAGAAGCCTGGGTCCTAAGCCAATAATATATGTGGGCCGTAGGTGTCCTACAAGATGTGTGCAGCTTGACTTGCAGTTTTTTTCCTTTAAAAATATATTAGTGTTGTTATTTACTTATGTATTCTATATTTGGTTATATAGTCAATATACAATTACAAATCCAATATGAAATTAGATATTATTCATTCAGTCACATATTACATATTCAAATATATATGTGAACACTGTGTGCTAAGAACTGCTGTAAGCCATTCACACAAACCAAGTAATTTCCTTTTTAAAGTAACCCTGTGAGTTTGTTTTCATTATTATTCCTATTTTGCAGATGAGGTAACTGATGCACAGAGAGGTTAAATAACTTGTGTCATGTCATATATCTTATACATGATATTAAAATGGATTTTTACATACAAAACTAAAAATATATCTGACTATTCTTAAATATTTGGAGCTTCTGGGGCACTTTGGTGGCTCAGTGGATTGATCCTCTGCCTTCGACTCAGGTCATAATCTCAGGGTCCTGGGATTGAGTCCCACATAGGGCTCTCTGCTCAGCAGGGAGCCTGCTTCTCCCTCTCTCGCTGCCTGTCTCTCTGCTTACTTGTGATCTCTCTCTCTGTCAGATAAATAAATAAAATCTTTAAAAAAATATTTGGAGCTTCTGGTGAATATTGGATCTTCAATCCTTAGGGCAGCAAATACACCCATTTGATGGGACATGCATGCTGTAGCTTATTGGAGTCTCCACATATCTCTGTTCTCTGTTAACTTGCTGACTTTTAAAACTTCTCTTATTTTCCTTACTCCTATAAGTAATTGAGAAAATAGCAACTGGGATAGCTCCACAGAGGTGCTTTTTTTTTTTTCTCCAGAGAGAGAGAGAGAGAAAGCATACAGTGGGATGAGGAGGGGCAGAGGGAGAGGGAGAAAGAGAATCTCAAGCAGACTCCATGCCCAGTGCAGAGCCAGATACAGAGCTCGATCTCATGACCCTGAGATTATGAACTGAACCAAAATCAAGAGTCGGATGCTCAACTGGCTGAGCCACCCAGGTGCCCCTGGGTCCATAGTTTTCAAAACAGGGAGATAAGGCTTCACAAAAGGAGGGGTTGGAAAATGGCAATGGGGATGGGAGGAAATCTGAAAACTGCTTGGAGTCCACTGGTCCCAAAACCCTGTTACTCACTTGGGTAGTGATTACAGTCACTCATCTCTTCAGCAATGTGTAGTTAATGACTAAAACTGAGCTAACAACCCAGGATACAGCTCCGATTGAACACCAAACAGAACTTTAAGTCTAGTGGAGGATAATGCTGGTAACCAGTGACCATACATTGTAAAGAAGGAGGGAGCCCAGAAAATGGTCATGTCTGAGAAGGTGACTTTTGTTCTTAGAGCATGAGTGCAAACTAACCAGGCAAGTATGGGACATCGCTTATGGTTGTGACAGTGATGCCCGGAAAACATAGCTTTCCTGAGAGAGTGTTAGGAATAGAGAAGAGCAGTGGCAAATGCTGGATAGGGCAGGGCAGGCTGAGGGAACCAACGGAGGGTGAGTGTTGGGTCTGAGGGGCCTGTGGCATGTTGGGTGGGACACCCTCCAGCTTTGTCTGCTAGTTGAGAGTTTGGTTTCTGACTCTCAGTTTTTTTCACTGTAAATGTAGGGATGGGACAGAGTGCTGATCTCTTAGTTTTGCTGCAAGACAATTGTGGTAATACAGGTGAAGGCCTTCTCAAAGACACAGCATGTTGTAAGTGCTCATCAACATGACCAGTATGTCTTACTAAGTTTTTGTTCTGTAGTTATTGTGGTTAGTAATAATGTTGAGGTTCATAGTATTTTCCTTATTGTGTTAAAAACTCCACTTGGTGCATGGGAAGAGAAAACTGACTGTTTCCATAAGTGTACCTTGTGAAGATCCAAACAGCAGAGTCTCAGAGGGAGTAAGTGCAGTGAAGTGACCCTGAAAATGGTGGGGTGTTGGGAAGGAATGAATAGAAAACAAAAGCAAAGTACACAGAACAACAGAAAAATGTACTCTAAAATGCTCTGACAAAATTTTTTCCTGCTATTAAAATGTAGCAAAATATTCCTCATTGCCCATGACCTTTGTAATTGATTGGAGAGTTAAACAGAATTCAGGCTCAAATATGTGATTGATGGTTTCTTTCTCATATCCAGAGTAAAGCTAGAATCTGAAGTTCAAGTCCTAATTTTAATCCTTTTTATAACACTTACGACTCAGATACAACTTATTTCTTTGCAAATAGGCCAGCTCGGCATCAGTGGAAGAAACAAAGTTAAGAACCTCCTGCTAGAACAGCCCCACCGTCCTGTCAATAATTGTCTGGATCTGTCACATTTTGCCTCATTAACACCCGATTTCTCTGTTTTCACAAAAGATTGAGAACAAATGTCCTTCTCCCTGTTATTCTCTGACCCTCATTTTCTATCAGTTCTTCCCTCCAAGAGACATAAGAGGGCGATGAACTAAAATGAAACAAGCCAAGGCTTATATACCTAAAATTTGGTTCAGAAGCTTTACATTTTTGCTTTCCCTCTGAAAACTGTTGAAAGCTATAGGGCTGATGTTCACATGTGGATGCTAAGGGGAAATTTCTGCCTTTTTCCTCTTTCCTTCTCAGCATTTGTTAGTTCTTTTACCAATAACAGCTTCTGGAGACTCTTTAAAGAAATACATATTCTTCTCTCAGACTTTTAGCTGACCACCTCAGCTCCAGGGGTGGGCGAGTGACTAGCCCAGCTAATCGTTGCTCAGATCCCTGGGCTACTGTGTTTTCTTCAGGGATGGGCACCTACCCTAGGCAATCCAATCAGAGCTAATATTTGGGTGCTTAGTGGGGAGATTGGAAGGAGGTTGTTCTCTGTGCTGGTCTAATACAGAGGCAAGACCAGAGCTTCCAGAAGCCATATGGAGAGATCCTGTTTAAGCATGAAACACACACAGAGGAAAGCAGAGCCTATGCCTGGAAAGGGAAGAGAGAGAGAGAGAGAATGAGGTGTCTAAAACCACTGCTATTACTAGCCTTTTTAGTTATATGATTTAACAATTTCCTGATTTTGCTTAAGCCAGTTTGAGTTGAATCTTCATTAATTCGCAACTCTGGGAATAATGACTAGTAAATGTATGTTCACAGCCTTCTGGGTCCCAGGCAAAGCCAAGCCTTTAAAATTGGTTTGTTAATTCCAAAGGAGGAAGACAAAGAAAGGGAGCCATGAAGTCAAGTGGCCTAGAAATATAGAGACCCAGAAACATTCCAGTAGACTGTGCCAACTTGGCATTGGTTCTGAGCCATTGGGTGTGACAAATGGCATGTGTGAATTTAAAGGGATGAAGTAAAAGGTTGCAGATATTGACTGTGACAGTGACTGGAAAGCCCTGGTGTGACATCTGAAGTCACACTTCCTGAGGGCGTGCGGAAGATTATCGGCTTCGAATCCTGAGCCTATCAAGTTGTTTATTTTATTCTTCATTTCTTGGATTCTTATATGTTGTCAATAAAGGCAGTGGTATTTTGTGGGGGTGAGTTTTTAATGTTTACTTATGGCTGGGAAATAAACATGTGGATCTGTCTTTGGCTTGGGGGAGAAGGAGCAGGAAGACTGGTGGGAGATGAATTTAGCGCTTAACCTTATGAACTTAACATACCACCTTATGAAACTCCCACTGATAATGAGGTTGCGAGCACTCAGGCAGGTGCCAGATAGTGCAGAGTTTTGTAGACAATGGTAAGGAACTTGGAGGAAGCTGTCGTATATTTGAAGACAAGACTTACACCACATCTGCCTCTTTCCCTTCCCAAGCTAAATAATAACAGTTACTCCAAATAATCATCATATAAAGTTATTTCCCAAAGTCCTTGAATGCAGGAATCGGTCTTTTTCAAAGGTGCCTTCCCAGATCCCAGCATGGTTCCTGGTACATATTTGATACCCAGTCCATTTTGGGGGTTGGAATTAATTCACTGACCCTATCACTTTGTATGTCTTCTTGCTTGCCATGATTCTCCTTCTGCAAGATAGTTTTAAATTTCAAACTCCACTCAGTCCTTCAGTCCTTGCTCGTCTCTCTCTACTTCTCACATAACGAGAGAGAGAGAGAGAGAGAGAGTTAGTTAATTCATTTTGTGTTTTTTTTTTTTTTTTAATGAAAAGAGGAACTCAGTCATGGTGGCCAGAGCCAACTGATTCCTAATTAAATGAAGCACAGAATTGAGCTGGGATGCATTTGTTCTGATTCAAAAGCCATCTTTCCTTCCTGCCTGATGATTGTGTCTCTTTCAGTGTCAGCACAATGTGGGCAGGGAGGAACTCTCTCTGCTCTGTTCCACTGCACACAGGGATAAAGGGAGATGTGAGCACAGAATGGTCTGTGATGAAGCAGGAGCCACTTGTTAGAGCGAGGGGAGAATCGACAATAATAGGAGACTGCCCAAATGGGAAGGATGGGATCACAGGCCATCGTTCTTTTAGCAGCAGAAATTTTCCACTCCCCAAGAAGCAGGAAAGGAGCCAGCAGAGGCGATTAAGCCAGTGATCGGGATGAAGAGCAGTCTGAGAGACAGTCGATGTGCAGAAACGGCTCAGCAGGCTCACCGAGCGGGGGCTGAACCTGGGACTCTGTGAACCAGCCCAGACAGTTCATCACCTGGAATCTGCCAAGAATGGGGCTGCAATTTATCTGTGGCAGTGGACACTGATCATCAGATACCCTGCTTAGACCCACTCGCTCATTCGTGCATTCCACAAACGTCTATGGAGTTCCATCAACTCGCCCAGCCGCCTGCTAGACAGTGGGGATCCATAGGTGATTAAGATAGTCTCTTTCACCGGAGGAGCTCCTAATTTGATGGCGGAACGTGATAAATGATGCCAGAATAAACTCTCCAGAGCTGCTCTTTTCACGTTCTGGGGACCCAGACGAGCACTTATTAGTGATTATTTTATGTAACAACTCTGGGAGATGAATTCTATTTTTCTCTCTGCTTTTTAGTTAGAAAGCAGTATGACCTGTTGCTACCCAGAAATCAGTGGCAGAGAGGAGGTTTGAATCCATGTGGTTAAGAAGGAAGCACAAAGTACTTTAAGGACAAAGGAGTGATTGACTTGCCTTTTCTGGGAGCATTCAGAAAAATGTTAACAAATATGTACTTTTTGATTTAGGTTTTTAAATGTAATTAAGAGTTCACCTGACAGGCAAAGATTGATGGGAGGTCATTTTAGCATTTGTAATATATGAGTGAGAATGACCATAAGAACTTACTGGATTTTTGTGTGAGTCCCAGTTAACTAACAGTTTTCATTGAATAGGCTATTTTGATAATCTGACTTAGATTTAGTTTTTTTTTTTTTTTTTGGCTTTAAGCAATGTAATTTTGGCTTCATTGTGATGTTCTCATTTTACTGTATTCTTTAATTGAAATATAATTGACATATAACATTATATTAGTTTCAGGTGTGCAACATAATGGTTTGATATTTGTATATATTGTAAAACGATCACCAGAAAAATCTGGTTCACATCCATCATCAAACATAGTTACAATTTATTCTTGTGATTAAAACTTTTAAGATCTATTCTCTTAACAACTTGGAAGTAATGCAATACAGTATTATTAATTATAGTTGCCATGCTGTCCATTACATCCCAATGGCTTATTTATTTTATAACTGGAAGTTTGAATTTTTTGACCCTGTTCCCCCATTTCATCCATTCAGGATGGATTTGTGAAGGGAAACAGGATCAGCTCTCAGAATCAGGCATAGAACTTAGAGCAAGAGCAGAAAAGCCATAATGGAAGCCAAGCCCATGCTGATTGTTATAAGCAACATTAAGGTATGAGTACCTGACATTTGTTATCCATCTGATATGGGGTACATGGATGCTTCCATCTGACTTAAAAGAGTTCAGTTTCAGAAGGCAGAGATGATGTATGATCTTTTAATTTCTCTAGTCATGTGTTCTTGGTGTTGCCTTAGTGTTGATTCCCTCATTTCCAGCCAAATGGTCTCCCAGGCTCCATTCCTCCTCTCCTCAAATCAATAGTTTCACCAGTAACCAGACTTAAAATTCTAAAACACAGTTTTATTCATGTCATTCCTTTGCTTAAAAATCCTATGGTCTTCAGGAGCAACTCATAAAAGTCTCCTGTTTGACTCTTCAGTTTTAATTGTTTTGTAACCTAGAGCCTCCCCTCCTCTCTACTCTCAGTGCTATGCCCCAGTATCTTTTCATATCTTGGGATAGTATGGCTCTCCCATAGTCTCCCACACTCTCTCGTCTAGCCAACTCCTCTTTTCTTATGGGTTTCATATTAAGCATCCTGTTTTTCGGAAACTTCTCTGATCCCCTTGAAGACTGGGTGAAGGTTGCCCTTCTTTGTGCTCCCATAGCACCTGTTTTATTAATTTCCACCTGGTTTTTTGATGTGACTTTGTGTGTGTGTCTCTTCCACAGGCTTATGGGCGTCAGTTCTTTTGACCCTTTCATACCAAATATTTCCAGTAAATATTTGGTGAATGAATGAATGGATGGATGGATGGATGCATGACAAGATGAGAACTTCATTGTAAATGTTATAGAAAATTTTGACTAGATTCCTAGAATGCAGTTTTGGTAGTATTTTTTTTTTAAGATTTTATTTATTTATTTAACAGAGAGAAATCACAAGTAGGCAGAGAGGCAGGCAGAGAGAGAGGGAAAAGCAGGCTCCCTGCTGAGCAGGGAGCCTGATGTGGGACTAAATCTCAGGACCTTGGGATCATGACCTGAGTCGAAGGCAGATGCTTAACCGACTGAGCCACCAAGGCATCCCAATCACTATCTCTTTAACCCTAAGTACTTTAGCGTATATATATACATATATATGTATATATATACACATATATATATTTTAAAGATTTTATTTATTCATCAGAGAGAGAGACAGAGAGAGCACAAGCAGGGGGAGCAGCAGGCAGAGGGAGAAGCAGGCTTCCTGCTGAGCAAGGAGCCCGATGTGGGACTCGATCCCAGGACCCCAGGATCACGA
Source organism: Lontra canadensis (assembly GCF_010015895.1). NCBI lineage: Eukaryota > Metazoa > Chordata > Mammalia > Carnivora > Mustelidae > Lontra > Lontra canadensis. The sequence continues at coordinate 25,247,478 of NW_022631002.1, read as the reverse complement.
CCTGAGCCGAAGGCAGATGCCCAACCGCCTGAGACACCCAGGTGCCCTTTAGTGTATATATATATATATATATTTTTTTAAAGATTTTATTTATTTATTTGACAGATGGAGATCACAGAGAAGCAGGCAGAGAGAGAGAAGGAAGCAGGCTCCCTGCTGAGCAGAGAGACCGATGCGGGGCTCGATCCCAGGACCCTGGGATCATGACCTGAGCCAAAGGCAGAGGCTTTAACCCACTGAGCCACCCAGGTACCCCGAGTGTGTATATTTTTAAAAATAAAGATATTCTCTTACATAAATATAGTATGGTGATCAAAGATCAAGAAATTAATACTGATTTTGTACTTCAGTCTATAGATTGTGTTCAAGTTGGAGTTATTTTATTAGTGCTGTTCAGTATTTTATTTTATTTTTTATTTTATAAGCAGTGTTCAATATTTAAAAAAACCATTTGTTTTGTCCTGTGTCCTCATGCTTATCCAAGTGAGACATCTTTGAGTCAATCAAGAACTTGCTAGTATATAGAATCAAAGGCAAGGAAGGAAGGATCAGGGTTTTTCTGTTAGGACACAAGGGATTGAGGCAAGATGAAGTCAGAAATTTTTCTGGAAATAGGTAGAAAAGGATAGAAGGACACGAAGAGAAAGAGAGAGAGAGAGAGAGAAAGAGAGAGAGAGAGAGAGAGAGAGACCAAAAAATGTGAATAAAGAGAGATTTCAGATATCCATGTGAGGACTGGACATCTATTTCCCTATGTCCAGCTGCTAAAGTCCCCATTCCCTGGAATATGGGAAAGAATGCCACATGCTGATTTGGGCTTTCTTTGGTGAATGAGTCAGTGTGTCTTTTTAGCAACTGTGGTTTAGGATACACTTGCACACACATGCACACACCTCTAGCTGATCTTCAAAAGATTATCCTCCTTTAGGAACTAATCAAGGCTTTGCTTTCTCCTGTTATATCGGTTTGCCTTTCCAGATAATGCTCCCTTCCATACTTTGTTTTTTACTCCTCATGCCTCCAATAGATGCCCCCTAAATGGGAGTTAATATATCAGTCCTTCTAAACACACACTGGCATTCTTTTTACCGTATACATATATAAAAAGAAGAGGGTTGAAAACAATTAATTGGATCTGTTTCTTCCCACCTGTGTTTAGGAATGGCTGAAATTTAGCTATCCAGGGCCACTGAGTCGGGTGGCTGGGAACTCATTGTTCTTCAGTTCTCATTTTCCGTCACAGTGATCATGCCATCTGCCTTTTATCATTTGTACTTCTAAGACACACCACCGCAGACCACGCTGGATATGGGAAGCAGGCAGCACTGTCTGGTTAGACTCAGACATCCCTGGGAGTCATACCTACCTGTCTCTCACCCATATAAATTGAAGCTTCTTTTCTTGGCATGACTAGCCCTAGACCTGGAATATGAGAACAGCACACTGAGAAATATGGGAAAAGAGAGCCAAATCTGTGTCTTTGTCCAGAGAGGAATAATTTATCAACATGTCCTGCAATTATTCACAGTTCTCAGCTATGTGGTTTGGATCTGTTTAGGGACAGAATATACTTAGCTATAATCTATATCTAAATGTAAATATGGTCTTTCAAAAACTGTGAGGATTTGGGAGCACCTGGGTGGCTCGGTCAGTTAAGTGTCCAACTTGATTTCAGCTCAGGTCATGATGACAGGGTTGTGAGATTGAGCTGTTCCTTGGGCTCTGTGCTGGCTGTAGCACCTGTTTGGGATTCTCTCTCTCTCCCTCTGCCCTTCCCCCTCCTCCATGCACTCTCTCAAATAAATAAATAAATACATACATACGTCTTTAACAACAACACCACCACCAACAACAACTACTATGAGGATTTAGTAGCCAAAGTAGTCATTGAGTCAGAATCAGCATTTTGGTGTGTGATGGAAATATTCTCTGGCTTAATGATTACATCCCTGGTCCAGTGGATAATATGGCTTGACACTAATTAAGTCAGTTAATTTTTTTAGCTTGAAAAGAATCTTAAAGATGGCCTTCTCCAACCTTTTCTCGATTTCATGTGAATATGCCTCAGTTTACACATTTACAACCCTTCTTTCCCTCCAGGGTTGCCAAGTTTCACATGACAGAAAGAATGTGGCCCTTGATCCTGAGCTTGTGTAGGAATTTGGTATTCAGTGGAAGGTGTCCACTTTATCCTGCATATAGGAATGATTATTTTCAATGACCTTCAAAATAGATTCTAAATACAAGTTGTCCTTCTGTGAGTCAGATGGGGAGTGTGGGCAAAGACCGAATGGGCATGGGTTGGGAAGTGGACCCAGAGGTCTCCTCTTGAGTAGTTCTCTACTTAGTTTAATTGTGGGGTCATTGCTTGAATGACCTAGACATGCTGACATTCCTTTTTGTTCTGGGACTAAGACCACAAGGAGAGTTTTTATTGTAACTCTTCTCTTCTGGTAATAATGAAAATGAAATATTAAGAGCTCTTCATTACAGGCCTTAGGGAAATACGCAAATATGTTACAACTTTCTAAAATATGTCTGATTAAATATCTCATTTCTCCACTTCCATAATCTGGAGATAATAGACCAACTGATTGTGCTAAATGGATTTCAGCAAGCCTCACTGTCTTGTTCCATCAGGAGGGAATACTTATTTCTCCATTGTGTCATCTTTGTCTACAAAAGATAACTCATTCCTACTATTCAGAGTAAATTTCTTAAAAAAAAAAAAAAGAAAAACCCCAATAATCAAACCCTATTTCTGATATATATGAATATTTGCCTATGTATGTATGTCTAGATATAGATATGCATTGACCCATAATGTTGAGCTTTTCCCCCCTGCCCCGGTTAGCGAGATTAAGAAATTTTCTTGCATCCTTCATAATGCTTTTCCTTCTTTTGTTTGTGTTTCTTTGGGTACAATTTTATAGTAATCATGTGCATTTTTATGAACAGAAATAAGTAGACATTATAAAAAATTTAGTGCTAATTTCCAAATTACTAACATAATGTGGTTTGTTTTAAACTCCCACTTGCCTCCTCTGCCAAGTACTTTGGTAGGACAGCTCAGTTAAATTAGACAAATAAGGATGGAGCATTTACTGTATACCAAGTGTTGTGCTGAGATCTGGATATATAAGGATGAACAAGTTATGGGTGCTTAGTGTCAAATGGCAAGACTATTACTTTTGTGTGCTTGTATGTCTTGTTTCATGCAGTAAGAGTAAAGATATAGATGAGGTTTTGGAGGTGGAGAAATTATCTTTATTTGGAACAAGCAGGGAAGATCTTTCAGAATAGCCTGGTTGGAGTTTTGAAGGATCACCACCCAGAGTTTTGAAGTTTACCATCCAGCAATAGTGAAGGTTGCCATTCCAGATAGTGGGAACAGTGTGTGTAAAAGAAGGGAAATTCTTTTTTAAAAATTTAAATTCAATTAATTAACATATAGTGTACTATTAGTTTCAGAGTTCAGTGATTCATCAGTCTTACATAATACCCAGTGCTCATTATATCATGTCCCCTTCTTCATCTTCATCACCCAGTTATCCCATCCCCTCACCCCTCTTCCCTTTAGCAACCCTCAGTTTGTTTCCCATGATTAAGAGTCTCCTATGGTTTGTCTCCGTCTCTGATTTTGTCTTGTTTTTATCTTTCCCTCTGATCCTCTGTTTTGTTTCTTAAATTCAACATATGGGTGAGATCATATGAGAATTGTCTTTCTTTGATTGACTTATTTTGGTTAGCATAATACTCTCTAGTTCCATCCACATTGTTGTAAATGACAAGATCTCATTTCTTTTGATGGCTGCATAATATTCCATTGTGTGTGTGTGTGTGTGTGTGTGTGTGTGTGTCCCCACCCCACATCTTCTTTATCCATTCATCTGTTGATGGACATCTGGGTTCTTTCCATAGTTTGGCTGTTGTGGACATTGCTGCTATAAACACTGGGGTGTGGGTGCCCCTTTGGATTTATCCTGAAGACACACTGCATTTGTGTCTTTAGGGTAAATACCTGGTAGTGCAATTGCTGGGTCGTAGGGTAGCTCTATTTTCAACTTTTTGAGGGGGAATCTCTATACTGTTTTCCATAGTTGCTCTACCAGCTTGCATTCCCACCAACAGTGTAGGAAGGTTCCCACAAAGGAAGGGAAATTCTTACAACAGTGCATCAAAAAAAGTAAGGGCAAAGAGAAGTACTTTTGGAGTGCTGGAGTATAAAGGAATGGGACAACAAAAGGGTGAAAACATCAATATGGCTCAAACCATGTGAATCCATGATGACCAAAGAACTTGACTTTTATCTTATAAGAAATACTGTACCAATGAAGGGGAACAAGAAAAAAAGATGACTAGTCACTCCCAAGACCTTAGTTTCACTCCTGTCCAGAGCTTTGCTATTTAGCCATAGGAACACGGGTGATCGTACCTCAGAGGATGTCTGTCAGCATTCATTAAGACCGATGCTTAATCTCAACTGACAGCATCAATGTCAAAACCAGTGCCTGGAGCTGGCAGTATTTCAGCGGAGGAGTCTTTGGAGCTTCCATGAACTGGTTCAATAAACAATCTTGCCGTGAAACATAGAGCTTGGTATTTAGAAGGGTTTTAGCTGGCACATCCACAAAGTCGTAGTGTCCTGTCCACTGACTAATTCCACTGTGAAATGCTGAAATACAGCTCTTAGCTCCAAGAAAGCATGTAGGCTTCTATTTGCATGCAAATCGTTGCCATTCATGTGTGAACTACAGCAGGTAACTGGCTCTGCCAGATGGAATAATTTGGGGTAGGGCCATCCTCCTTGCTAAAGGCCACAGGTAGCCATACCTGCTAGCTTACTCCTCTTTTCCACATCACCCCCTGGGGAAAAATCATTTTAATAATGGGCATCAAGGAAAGGAAACTCCATTCCACCCTGTCATCATCTAGTAAACAAAATAGTACTAATTAGTGCAATACGAATTAGTAAATTGAGTCAGAAATGTGAAGAGGAATACAGGGGATGTAGTAAGTGGATGGATCAAGAAAACTCCCTGGGATTTTGAAAGGGTACAGAGTGTGTGTATTTTTCAAAGGAAAACCATTGTGGTTGCAACTCCCTGAGTGATTTGAGGTGTGTATCTCTGGAATCAGAATGCTTGGGTTTTCATCACAGCTCCACCTCTTACTAACCAGGAGACTGAGTATAGGTGACTTACGCTTGCTAAGTGTCACCTTTCTCATCTGTAAAGTGAAGAGAAGAGTAGAGGCTTGAATTTAATCCCCCCATAGTCCTATTAGGTAGGTGTGATTGAAACAGTTGAGCAAATGCCTGATACATAGTAAAGCTTCCTAATAATAACTATAATATCATACTATAAATAAAATCGCCATAAAAGCTTGTCGAATTAAATTTATTTATCCATGTAGTAGCTAATGGTGCATTGTGAACACTGATTCACAGATCTCATTTCTCCAATAAACAGGACGCTGCTAAGGACAGAAACCATGTCTTCTCCCCTTATTGTCAGCAGTTTGCTCAACAGCCTAACACTTAGCAGGTGTTCAACAAATAGCTGTGAATGCACAGATTTTTTTTAACAGTAGCATTTGTTATTTATTTTTCTTTCTCCTCCTCCTTCACATCTCCTTCTTCTCCATCATCATCATCATCATCATCCCTGTCCTCATCCCAGTATCATCATCATCATTACCATTATCATTGTCATCTTTTATCCTATTTCCAATGACAAATATTCCGAGCATGAATCCTGCAGATGGCCTGTAATGTAGTATTGTAGGTACTCAGGTGTCATGTAGGGATACTCACTGCCTTGTGGATCTTTGATATTTTTCATTTGAATCTCCAGACCTACTTACCCTTCCCTGGCCCTATCCTATGATGCACTTTTTGGGACTTCACTAATTAGTTTGCTTATCTTCTAGCTTCCTGTTGGATTAAGCTAATGAAAACCTGGGAGGGTGGGGGCAGAGAGAGGACAGATTTCTCTCTATTGGGTTTAGTCTTTGCCTTCATTCTTCTCTTTATGGCCATAGTTTCTGCCAGGCAGCTTTCTCTTCTAGTAGATTCTGGTATTTACTTCCTTTTTTTTGCCCTTCTAGGTCTTGTTGATTTCCTGCAATCCTGCCCACTTTTGTGCAAATAATTCTTTGATGAGTTTCTTTCCTGAGTTGCTCTCCTTGAGTATGCCGTATCTTCTCTGCCAGGACTTGGACTGACACAGACTTCTAGAGAATATCAGATTGAACATATTGTTACCAAGTCTGCATGGTCTCTAGTTTCCACTTACAATGTGGCAGACCTTGGCTGTCTCTCCCCACCCCCAACTCCACTTCCTGACTTTATAGGGGTCACTAAATATAGAGAAGGGAGGGCGTCACATGCAATCCAGCTGACTGATCTTCAAAGAACCATTCTTCCTTGGGTCCAGTTGTTATTGCCCCTTGTGTGCCATCTGCTTCCAGATCTCTGATATGTTGTTGTTGCCTATACACTGCTTAGGCAACCCACAAGGCCATGGGATCCCCCCCCCCTCAACTTCCTCTTTCTTTACCCCTTGACCCTGATGTTGCTGAGACACTTATACTTTTTTTATGTGCTACCTGGGAAGCTCTCTGCATTTTTTATCTAATCTCCATTACTCTCTTCTCTCTTTTATAGATTAGAAATCACTATTTCAGTCTTTAAGCATCTGCCTTTGGTTCAGGTCATGATCCCAGGGTCCTGGGATCGAGTCCCACATTGGGCTCCCTGTTCAGTGGGAAGCCTGCTTCTCCCTGATTCCCCATGCCTGTGTTCCCTCTCTTACTGTGTCTCTTACTGTCAAATAAATAAATAAAAATCTTAAAAAAAAAGAAATCACTATCTTATTTCTGTGTGTAGCTATTTCTTAGAGGAGAAAAAACTTGGGACCCCTGTGGACACAGTGTTTTCCTTTCTACCACTTGGGTTCCTCCCTCCCAGGGTGCAGCCTGCAGCTAGGTTAGAAGGAGATCAGGTATGAAGGCACACAACTGGCACCACCATTTCCTCTAATGCCTGCTCTGGGGATCAAGCCACAGCCTTTTCTTTTTATTTCTGCTCATTTTCTCTCTCGTTCCCCTCACTGCCTTCTGATTCCTCTGGAGCTTCTTCTAGTCCAGCAAATTCTTATATTCCTGTTTACTGACTGACCTGGAAGTCTGGAAAGACTTGATTTTCTTTCCCCTGGGGCTTCTGGGCTTAGGCCAAAGGAAAAACCGTGCCTCGCTATCTGTCTAGGAGTCCCTGAAAATTCGGAATCACTGAGTAGTTGTTAAGACAGATTTTTGTGGCCAAGGCAACTCTTCCGCATTTCCTAAGTTATTTCCAAGCAAGGTATCCTATCACTAAGTTAGAACTGTGACATTCATAACATCTCATATTTGTTGCTTTGAGCCTTCTTCATCTCATTTGAGCCTTAATTAGGGGCAAAGAAGGACTCTGATTCTTGGAGTGATGCATTGTGGTGGATAATTAGACTTCCCAGTCTGAAATTCTGGGTTTAGCACTCTTTTCCCTACTCCAAACTATCTACCAGTTGGGATCCAAGAATTCTAGGACTATTTAAAAGTTCACTTTGTTTTTTCCTTTTTTACATGGGGGCTTGCTCAATTAATGCATTACCAACAGCTCTTTCACTGTCTATTGGATAAGAGAGATACTTAATCAAGTATTTATTTTTTTAAAGATTTAATGTATTTATTGATCAGAGAGAGACAGAGAGAGAAAGCACAAGCAGAGGGAGCAGAAGGCCGAGGGAGAAGCAGGCTCCCTGCAGAGCAAGGAGTTGGATGGGGCTCGATCCCAGGACCCTGGGATCACAACCTGAACTGAAAGCAGATGTTTGACTGACTGAGCCACCCAGGAGTCCATGTAATCAAGTACTTAAAGCAAGATATACTTGTTATTTGTAAAGAAATACATAAAAACGAATCTCAGAGCTTTGTTCAAACCTTTTACAAAGGAAACACAGCTTGAGAATTTCAACATTATGGCCAGAGATTTCTATAGCTTCAGCTTGAAATAATGCTCACTTAAGAAAACTAGAATTCTATCCTGTGAAAGTGTATTTATTTGGTGACTCATTTCTGTAAGAGGAAACTTCCATTGTAAAACTATGAATTTTATTTTTAGATTATCAGCAAAATGAAAACGTAAAATTGAAACAGAACTCTGAGGTGCAGTATGGGTTCCTGAATATTCATACTTGTGTCACGGTTTGAGAAATGTCATCGTAAATAAACTGTAATGACACAAGTGCAATTCAGCCCATTCAAGGAGTTATAAAGAAGGTGATGTTGAATGTGAATCTCTTGAGGAAGAGGAGAGAATGAAGGGGATGAATAATAAGTTGGGCGAGGGAACTGTGATCACTCATCGGAGCGGCTGTTTCTTGAGAGCATAAGATGTGTCTTGAGAGCAAGAGCTTATCTGCGTGCCATTATTTTGGGGCATGACAGGAGTCATGGAGTGTGGGCAGTGCAGTATGGCTGGATTGTGATGTGTGTTATTGGAGAAATAATCACAAGAGAGGTTGAAATAAGAGATGAGCTATGAAGAGCTTGAATGTAAATGAAGGAGTTAGGATGAGTCTAGGTTAGTGCTTTTCAATCTCTCAGTAAAATTTTTACTGAAAAAGACTTATTCAGAAGACAAGTATATAACAAAGAAAAGGAGGCTCGCCTCTGCTGGAATCCAGGGGATGGCCAGCAGCCCTGTCTACTTTTGCTATTCTACTAGTTGATTCTTATTTCAAGGTCCCTGAGGGCATACCTGTAAACTCACTAGGCTTTCAATAAGCGCAGTCCAAAACCCAGCTCTAGTTAATGGGCAGTCACCAGATCTATGTTAGAGAAAGGTCGCCATCAGCTCTATGGAGAGAGAAGGAAGGCCATATTTTTAGCAATGTCAGGGAGAGGTGATGAGACCCTGCAGTAAAGCTATGGAGATGAGAGTAAAGAAGAGGGACAGATAGAGCATCAGGCCAAAGGCAGAGTCGGGATGGTATGACGTCTTAAATATAGGGTGCGAGGGAAGTGGGAGTACCAAGATTGTCTGGGGTTTTCCAGTCAGCTTAGATTGATTAGGAAATTCTGGGAAACACTAGGAAGGAACATGAGAGAACTACATTCTCCTTGTTCCAGAGCTTGGGGCCATCATACTGGAAATGTGAGGGTGGTCCTCACGGAAGAAGAAAGGCATTTGGAAAGGGAAAGGGAATGAATGACGAATGAGCATCTAGACTAGAGTAAGTCCCATTATCCTCTTAACCAAATATAAACCCCTGGAATAAGAGCTCTAAAATCCTGTTGGTTTGGAAAGGGTGTGGAGGACCCTCCATCATACTGTGGACTTGGGTTGGGTGTGCTGTGACTGGGGCAAAGTTCGAGACATGAAAGAGATCAATTAAGAATGAATAACCAAAAAAAGATATGAATTCCCAAGACTGATATGCAGATTTTGGAATTTACCAAGGCCCATATGTATCAACTGAAAAAAGATTCAGGAAGTGAATATCTACTAGTCATAAAGGCATTTACTAAAGGATCAAAAAATATCTCATGTCGCCATCATCCACTGTCCTGAACACACCAAACCTGCACATGTTGCTTGTGCTTGATAGCATAGGTGCCTTGCTTGGAAACCACTGCTTCAGAATGTCAAAGTAGTCCATTCCCTGAACCAACTGGTATTTCCCTTCATCTAATACATCAGCAAAATCTATTGACTCTACCTTCAAAATGTCTTCTGCATCTACAGGCATGTTTCTGTCCCTGTTGTTGTCATCATCATCTTTTTCTGGTTCAGTAAAATGGCTTCCCTGTTAACGCTCTTGTGTTTCTACTTTCACCTTGCACCCAACAAATTTCATTTTACAGAGAACAGTCAGAGTGAGCTTTTAAAAATGTCAATCAGGGGCACCTGGGGGGCTCAGTGGGTTAAGCCTCTGCCTTTGGCTCAGATCATGATCCCAGGGTCCTGGGATCCAGCCCCGCATCTGGCTCTCTGCTCAGCAGGGAGCCTGCTTCCCCCCATCCTCTGCCTGCCTCTCTGCCTACTTGTGATCTCTCTCTATCAAATAAATAAATAAAATCTTAAAAAAAATGTAAATCAGACCCTATTACTCCCCTTCTCAAAACCTTCATTGCTTTCCCATACATTGCCCAGTCATCAACTCTCTCTGTGATTTGGTCCCTTCTGCTTTTGCCCACCCCCACGTGAGACTACCTACAAGTCCCTGGTTGCTTCTTTCTGGTTACGTTGCCTTTCTTGTGGCTCCTAAAACACACAGGAGCAGCATCTTGGTGTTTTCCTCTGCCTTCTGTCTGGAACGTTATTTTCCTAAATTGAGTTGGCTTCCTCTCTCACTTTTTTTCAGGTCTTTTCCCCCATGCTGTATCCTAAGAGACTTTCTCTGAACTAAAAGGGCCCTATCCCCTATTGCCATCCCCAAGCTACCCCTTAAACCTTTTATGTTTCTTCATAGTACTTATGTACCCTAGAGATCGTATTTTATTTGCACTCATGCATTTCTTTAACGAGTCCCTTTCTCATTAGAATATAAATCTTTGAGGATAGAAACTTAAGTTTTGTTGTCCACTGGTTAAATCGCCAAAACCGCTGGACATAGTGGGTCATATATGTTTTTTGATAGTATGAGGAACGAATGAGATGTTTGCTTTCCCTTTTATATGTTTGTTGGCTCTTACTTGAATATCTGTGGTTATCTAACCTATACTATACCAGAAAGCACTTGTCCTAGACTCAAGTAATATGATTTTTCCAGTGCAGAGAAGAAGTTCAGCCAGGGGTTGGAGCATCTGAGAAGAATGAGTTATTCTGTAGAATGTCATGAAATCTGGATAAATAAGTTGTGAAATAGTGGCACATATAATTCTGTGAAAAATTAAACCTCGTCATATATGTAGCAGTATACCAAAGTGTTTAAGAATAATTTCTAGGGGGAAAGAAGTCATAAATCTATAAAAAATTTTGTTCAGTGACTTATTAAGAATTTTGCTGAGAATTTGGGGAAGAGTCCAATATTTATTGTATTACAGTTTTAGAACCTCTTAGACAATTTTAGACAATCTTGAATCATGATGGTGTGAGAATTATTATCAAAGGCCTTAGGGTCCAAAAGAAGTCAGGAGGTTTTGTTTTTTTTTTTTTTTCCCCCTACTGATAAACTTTTTGAACCATTATCTGGTTAATTTACTTTAGGAAATGATTCACTTTCTATTCTCCTTGTATGAATATTCTGTTAATATTTGATAGAAATGTCAAGGAAAATTTTTTTTCATGATCCAAAGCTTAAGCTCTCTTTTTCTTTATTTCACCCCATTACTCTTATATCTCCCTTTTCATGTTAAATATTCACTCTCCATTTTTAGCCTTGCTCACCTCAGCTGTATTTCTGAATTAGGGAACTGGATTGATTCTTCTGTCTCTCTTTTGGCTTTGTCCCTTCCTTTTCTCTTACTCTTCTTGCAGCCTTCTCCAATTTAATTCCTTATTTTGGGAGGTAAAGTGCATAGTCCCAAGTCTAACAACTCATCTCAAGACAGAGATATAGTAAGGCTTGCTTTCTTCTTCTCATGTGTAGTCAAAGTTTGGTGGACTATCTGGTCATCCCAGGCATCATATTTTTTGCTTTTTGCTCATACTCTCATTTCGTCTGTACAGTAGTCCTGTGAGGTGGTTATCATTATTCTTATTTTATAGATGAAAATATTGGATCAGGTGGAAGATCTGGGTTTGAATCTCAGATCTGTCTTGCTGACTTCAAATCTGAGGTTCTTTCTGTTCTATGATATAGCAGTAACCTAAAGTTCTTTTTTGGCAGTTCATTTCACATTTTACACTAGAAGCTGCTAACATCTAATTGACTTTTCACATTAGTTTTTCCTACAGCTAATATCATGTAAGTGTACGGTGTGTAGATTTGATACACTTATCTATTGCAAAATGATTGCTACCTCCATCACAACACATAATTACCATTTCTGTTTTGTGGTGAGAACATTCAAGATTTACTCTAACTTTCAGGTATATAATGCAGTATTATTAACTATAATTACTATATTGTACATTAGATCCTCAGAACTTGTTCAACTTATAACTGGAAGTTTGTACTCCTTGACCAACATTTTTTCATTTCCCCCACCCATATTCCCCGGTAACCACCATTCTACCAATTCTATGAGTTCAGCTTTTTGAGATTCCACTCATACAGCACTTGTCTTTCTGTATCTGACTTATCTCACTTAGCCTTATGTCCTCAAGTTCCAACCATATTATCACTAGTGGCAGGATGTCCTTATTTCTCATGGCTAAATAATATTCCATTGTATATACATATATACTGTATCTTGTTTTTCATTCACACAACTCAAGAGCAAAAAATGAATAATCTAATTAAAAAATAGGCAGAGGAGCTGACTAGACATTTTTCCAAAGAAGACAGAGATATACAAGTGTCCAATAGGTACATGAAAACATATTCAACATCACTAATCATTAGAGAAATGAAACTCAGAACCACAATGAGATATCAATCACCTCACTGAGATCTAATAGGTTTGAGCCTGTTAGAATGGCTGTTGTCAGGAATACAAGAGAAAATAAATATTGGCAAAGATGTGGAGAAAAGGCAACCCTTATGCACTGTTCGGGGGCCTGTAAATTGGGGCAGCCACTATGGAAAACAGCATGGAATTTCCTCAAAAAATTAAAAATAGAACTACCATATAATCCAGCAATCCCCCTCCTGGGTATATATCTGAAGGAAGTGAATACAGAATTTCAAAGGGATATTTGTAGTCTCATGTTCATTACAGCATCATTCCCAATAGTCAAGATATGGAAAAACGTACGTATCCATCAGCAGATGACTTTTCACTTTAACTTGTGGGTTTCTTTTAGAAATAATGCTTTGGAAACCTCTTAGTCAATGACATCATAAAAATTAATAACATTTCCTTCATCAGGTTTCTCCCCCTAGCCCCCCAAGCCTTTTCTCAACTCTCAAATTTCCATGATGCATTTTAGGTTGCTCATTTCTGTCTACATATCTAACCTCTTTGGGTTTCTTTTGATAATTTAGCAGTCTTTATCAGTGTTTGCAATGCCTCCTCATATATTACTATATGTGAATTTCATTAACAAGCTATTTGCTCCCTTCTTCAGGTTATTAATGAAGATGCTAAATGAAACTCAATCCATCAATCCCTGTGCCACCCCAGTAGCAAACTAGGTACTCAGAGGTTTATGATTATTTCTTGTTCGTGACTCTTGAGCCATTTCCCAAATCAGCTGAGAGTACTCATAGCCAAGCCAATTTAAATTAATTTTGCAAGGGGAATTTCATGAGCAAAAGCAGCACCTGCTTCTCTAACACTAAGATGGATCACTTGCATTCACTTAACCTACTAAAATTAAAGTTGTGTCCAAGTAGCAATTATGGGATACTTCTCTGGTGATATTTAATCTTTTTTGAATTTCTGTTTACTTCATATTTTCTGTGACCAGGAACTATTTCTTAAATATGCCTGTTTTTCAGTTCCATGTCTGAAAACCAGCATGAATATGTTTTTGTCTTTATAATTTAGAAGAATGTAAAAAAAAAAAAGCCATATATAGGGGTGCCTCAGTCGGTTAAGTGACTAACTCTTGGTTTTGACTGAGGTCATGATCTCAGTGTCCTGAGATAGAAGCCTTTGAGTTGGGCTCTTGCTTAGGGTGGAGTCTGCTTGAGATTCTTTCCCTCTCCTTCCATCTCTACGGCCCCTCCCTTGGCTCATGCACTCATAAATAAATAAATAAAATCTTTAAGAAAATGTCATATACAAGATAATTTTATCTGTTGTTTCGGGATACTCACATGTATTAAAAATGCCGCTGCCTTCGGCTCAGGTCATGATCTCAGGGTCCTGGGATCGAGTCCCGCATCGGGCTCTCTGCTCAGCAGGGAGCCTGCTTCCCTCTCTCTTTCTCTCTGCCTGCTTCTCTGTCTACTTGTGATCTCTGTCTGTCAAATAAATAAATAAAATCTTTAAAAAAAATGCAAAAACACATCTGGGGAAGCTATCCAATTTGGGAGAATAAGAGAAGAGACTAAATCAGGGCTGGTCTGATTGCAGTTGTTTCAATTATTTCTTTGATGTCTGGTTTTGAAGCAAAAGTTCTGAAATTAATGAAAAATATTTATGAACATATTTTATGAAATTATATATTTTAGAGTTTGCTTCTCAGTTATCTGAAATAAGTCCCATCTTCCAGGCGCCTAGTTGCAGTGGTTTCTGTTTTCAGAGTCTTTTCTGTCCCATACTTCTTAAATATAAAAGCTTTGACCCTGAGGTGATGATCTAATTAAACTGATATAATCATCTTCCAAGAACAAAATCTGTCATTTAAAATCCGTAATAAATATTTTGAAGAGAAAAATAATAAGAAACGTAAATAGGGATTTGCTTTTGGCAGTCTATTAAAATATTTAATTTTGAGTACGAATGAACTAGTTTCTTATGTTACCCAGTGCCCTGTGAACTCTGAGATTCTTGTGGAGGAAATTACAAAGATGAAAAGTGAATGGCATTTGATACAAGAAGACAATTGGGTATTTTTTTTTAAAGTAACGTGTATTATGTTATAAAACATATGAAAACACATTATTCTGCAGAAGTGGTAAAGTCTGTGGAATTCTTTTCTAATTCCCAAATCAAATTTAAAGCTCAAAATATTTACTGGCAGCAATAATGAGATGATAAAAGCTAGGGTAATTGATTAAGGCATTTATCTATGCTGAGAATTACCCTTGTAATTTTGACCATTTGTTTATATCTTTGTTCAAGAAACTTTTATTAAACACATTTTATATATGGAGTCTTTGCCTGGTATTTGGGGTTCAGATATTGCCCATTTAGTGCTCTGGTATTTAGGAAGCCAATGGAGAACACAGACGTGTAAAATAAATACAATAAAAGTATCAAGAGCATTATTAAGTGAGTCAGAGGTCTATGACCACCTTTGGGATGGGAATACGGAAAGACTTAATTTAGTTAATGACGATCAGTCCAGACACCAGCAGGAAATGGATGGCACACCCAAAACATGATAACTTGAGGCTGGATGAAAAAGGACCATTGGACAAGGGTGGCTAGGGAATGAAACTACATGGCTCAGTGGTCTGTAACATCCCCAGACTCAAAGTGAGGAGGGGGAAGAAATGGTCAGTCTCCTCCAACCTCTGACTTCTAGCCCAGGCTCCTCATTGGCTGAATACAGCCAAAGTCCCAGGGCACACCCACTCATAGATCTCCCGCATAGTGACCTTTCTGGAAAGAACATCGATGAGGAAGTATGGAGAGTGGATCTGGGGGCAAACACAACTCTTGGCAGTATGGTTTAGTTGGATTTAGATGAATAAGAAGAAGCTCACTGAGGAAACTGCAGCGAGGGTGAAAGAGTAGGGGTGGTGCGTTCTGGATCAGGACCCCCCCGCCCCCAGGTACAGAAGGATGAAAGAAGAGCTTTTGTTTCTAGGTTTAATGTGGCTGGAATTTAGGGTGTGTATTAGCGTATTGAAGTCTGTTAGTGGCATGAGGGAAGATAATCCCTTTTTTCTTCTCTTCCCGGTGAAATCCTGAGATGTCACAATGAAATGGTTAGATTCTCTGAAGAATCATAAAATTTATTTTCACTTTATGCCATGGCACTGTAGAATATTGCATTGTGTACTGTGGGTCCCTCTTTCTCTCGTATGCCCACTCTCTTTGTCTCTGTCTCTGATTGTCTGTTTTTCTCTTGCTGGAGGGAAACATTCCTTGAGCTGAACCCCTTGCATGGAATTTAGCACTGCGTGTATGCACAGCTGTGCGCACGTCATGGGCTTCTTCTGAAGCCTGAGAAAGACTATAAACTCTCCAAATAATCTTTTCAAAAATCTAAAATACAATACATAGGGATTACAAAAGAAATAATTATATTGGGGCACCTGGGGTGGGGACTCAGTGGGTTAAGCCTCCAACTCCTGATTTCAGCTTAGGTCATGATTTCTTTCTTTCTTTCTTTCTTTCTTTTTTTTTTTTTTTAAGATTTTATTTATTAATTTGACAGACAGAGAGAGAGCATGAGAGGGGAGAAGATCAGAGGGAGAAGCAGACTCCTTGCTGAGCAGGGAGCCTGATTTGGGACTCGATCGCAGGACTCTGGGATCATGATCTGAGCCGAAGGCAGTCGCTTAACAAACTGAGCCACTCAGGTGCCCTCTTTTTTTTTTTTTTTTAATTAACAAATAATGTATTATTTGCTTCGAGGGTACAGGTCTGTGAATCATCAGTCTTATACAATTCACAGCACTCACCATAGCACATACCCTCCCCAATATCCATAACCCAACCACCATATCCCTACCCCTGACCTCCCAGCAACCCTGTTTGTTATCTTCAAGCCCCACCTTTGCGGCTCTGGGAATCAATGGGAATCTGCTTGGAATTCTTTCTCTCCTTCTACCTCTGTCCTCCCACTGCTCTCACTCTTTCTCTCTAAAATGAATAAATAAAACTTTAAAAAAGAAACAATTATATTGAAACACTATTATGATAATATCTAAAAACCTGTGATGTAGTAAAACATGAATTTCTTTATTTGTGCATTATATGGTGTGTTTTTGTAGCGGATCTATTAACTATTATAATTTCAATGAAATGATAAGCATAGAAAACAACTGTAATGCTAAATGACAGTAACTGTGACATCTACTAGTGACAAAGTGACAATTGAAGGAAATGTAAAATTCACGTAGATGTTAATGCAAATTGAGATGTTGTTTTTCCTATCCAAGTTTGGCACTACCTGTGGTCTGTGGGCCTCATATTAGAAACCTC
Source organism: Lontra canadensis (assembly GCF_010015895.1). Lineage (NCBI taxonomy): Eukaryota > Metazoa > Chordata > Mammalia > Carnivora > Mustelidae > Lontra > Lontra canadensis. The sequence goes on along the minus strand of NW_022631002.1, from coordinate 25,230,564 downwards.
TCTTTTAGGGATGCCTGGGTGGCTCAGTAGGTTAAGTAACTGCCTTTGGCTCAGGTCATGATCCCAGGGTGTTAGGATCGAGCCCTACATCAGACTCCGTGCTCAGTGGGGAGCCTGCTTCTCCCTTTCCTCCTGCTTATGCTCTCTCTTACTATCTCTGCCACTCTCTCTCTCAAATAAATAATATCTTAAAAAAAAAACTCTTTTAAAGCTCATTTACATTATCTTTGAACAAATCAAGTGAATTTTACAATCATTAAATTCACCAAACATGAGATGAATGAGTAGCTTATGTAAAATAATATGCTAAAGAGATACACACATAGTAAGAGCAAAATTTTTTTTAACACTTAAAAAAATCTGTAGGAAAATGCAATTATCCCCAAATGAGTAGTCACAAAATATTAGAATGCAATAATTAAAGATTTCATCTCCTACTTTAGGGAGATAATTCATAACACACAGGGTTACTCATGGAATAGTATACTGAGTTTAATGCAATAAAAAAAAATCCACTACTGCTAAATTGCTACAATGAAAAGATGTAACCTTTTTATGACAGAGATTTAGCCAATTATAGTTATTGTTAATTCTTACAATTGGGTACAAGGTATGCCTTGTTTCAGGGAGTAGACTGTAAAGATATTATCTTCCACTAAATGTTATTACAAATATATTGCTTTAAAAAACTTTTTCTTGGGATGCCTGGGTGGCCCAGTGGGTTAAGGCCTCTGCCTTCGGCTTAGGTCATGGTCTCAGGGTCCTGGGATCAAGCCCCGCATCGGGCTCTCTGCTCAGCAGGGAGCCTGCTTCCTCCTCTTTCTCTCTGCCTGCCTCTCTGCCTACTTGTGATATCTCTCTCTGTAAAATAAATAAATAAAATCTTTAAAAAAAAAACTTTTTCTTGAAGTAACGTGAATAAAGACAAGTGCACATAATGTCAATGTCCAATCCAATGAATTTTCACAAACTGAATATACCCATGTAACCAGTGCCCTAATTATGAAACAGAATATGAAAGTACCCCCACAAGCACCCCCACCCCATTACTCCCTCCTAGGTAGTATGCCCTACCCAGTGTCCTTGAAGCCTAGCAGCATACGTTCATTTTACTTGATTTTGTATTTTATGTCAACTGAATCGCATGATGTGGATGGACTCTTTTGTACCTGGTTTCTTTCACTCAACACTATGCTTTGTGTAATCAGTTCAGATTTATGCATTACTTATACATAAAGCTGCTGAAATTTCATTTAATGAATATAGCATGATTTATGTGTTCGTCTTACCATCAATACATGTTTGGATAATATCCATTGCAATGAACATTCTAATGCATACCTTTTGGTGAGTATATGTGAACATTTCTATTGGGTATATATCCTGGAGTGGAATTACTGAGTTACGTAAAGTGGATACATTCAGCTTTAAAGGACACTTCCACATGTTTTTCTAAAGTGATGGTAGTCATTGCTCCAAATTCTAATTAATACTTGGTATTTTCTATCATTTTTATTTTAGTCATTATAGTGTATATATGTATATGTTGTTTTGTGGTTTTAATTTGATTTCCTATTTTTAAAAATATTTAATTTATTTATTTGACAGAGAGAGAGAGACAGTGAGAGAGGCAACACAAGCAAGGGGAGTGGGAGAGGGAGAAGCAGCCCTGATGTGGGGCTCGATCCCAGGACCCTGGGATCATGACCTGAGCAGAAGGCAGACGCTTAACTGACTGAGCCACCCAGGCACACCTTGGTTTCCTATTATGGTCAATCAAGTTTATGATCTTTTCATATATTTATTACACATTTGCATATCTACCTTTTCAAAGTATCTCTTCAGCAATTTGTCTGTTTTTCTATTGTTTTTATTTCTATAGTCCTTTGTTGGATATATGTATTGCAGATATCTTCTCTCATTCTCCAGGTTACCTCCCATTCTGTTGGTGGGTAGATATTCTTAATTTAATTGTAGTCCATTTTATTATTTAAAACTTTTATGGTTAGTACTTTTTGTGTCTTGTTTTAAAAAACCTTTGCCTATGTTAAGATGTTTTATATTTTCCTCTAAGCTCTTTATTGTTTTAGAATCTTTTATATTCAGGGATGCAATTCATCTAGACCTTATTATCACATTTATTCATGTTAGGTTTGCTTATTTTCATTTATTATTTTTCCATATGGATATCTAATTGACCTGGAATCAAAAGGCAAATTCTCCAATATATCTCACGGAAGCATAAAGGTCTGTTTTAGGACTGTATTCTGTCCCATTGGTTATTTTGTCTACCCTGTCTTCATTGCCATTGCTTTAGACGAGGCTTTCATATATAGTTACATTAATCCTTCACTTTTGTTCTTTTTCTTCATGATTTCTCAGCTGTACTGCTCTTTAAATCAGACAAAATTAAAAATTCTATTTCAGAGGATGGAGCATTCCAGACTAGACATAACTATGGATGAAGAATTACATCAGCAGACAGATAATCTTGGAGGATCCTTTACATACTGTCTAAGAGAGAATCATTTCTGTTGAAATCTTTTTTTTTTTTTTAAAGATTTTATTTATTTATTTGACAGAGAGTGACACAGCGAGAGAAGGAGCACAAGCAGGGGGAGTGGGAGAGGGAGAAGCAGGCTTCCCACTGATCAGGGAGCCTGATGTGGGGCTCCGTCCCAGGACCCTGGGATCAGGACCCAAGCTGAAGGCAGATGCCCAACGACTGAGCCACCCAGGCACCCCTCCTATTGAAATCTTTAACTTGAATTGAGATAAAGTGTGGTAAAGCAGGAAGTTCATAGGCTTCAATTGCAAATCAGATGGAAAATGTAGTACTAACCAGGTCCTCCTGATTCAGACACAGCAAATATTTATTTAGTACCTACTATATGCCAAATGTTATTCTTTGCATTATCTTGTAGTAGATGATTAACATTATTAACTTCTGTGATCCTCATTTTCCTCTTTTGTAGAGTAAGTTATTATAGAAATAGATTTTAATATCCCATCAGATTATAACCTTGTCTCATAAACTGATTAAGATTCCTTGGCTTTAAGCAACAGACACTGACTCTTACCAAAGTGAAATTTATTAGAAAGACACTGGATGACTCATAAAGTCAATGAAAGTTTGAATGAAAGGACATTGAGAGGACAAGGACTACGGTAGCACTAGAGAAAGAACTCATGGAGAACCCAAGTTCCCTAAAAAACCCGAGGCAAGATTTAAGTGACATTGATTTATTGGAAGTTCAAGTCCCAGGGCAGAGAGTGAGAGACAGGAAGTGAGGCAGGAAAGGATGGGGAACAAATGCAGGGTGATGCATTACTTAGTGGCGGCTGTTTCATGATGAGTCATCATGAGTCACAGTTGCTCAGTAGGTTTATCCGCTAAGCTATGGGGAATGGATGGTTGGACACACTGCACAAAGCAACTGGCCTTTGGTGTAATGCAGTCAAGAAACAGGAGATTGACCTGGCATCTCCATCCCATCTCTGAACTCTCCTTGATTAAACTTTATCTCGGAAGAAGGTAACTCCTCCCCTCTTATAGACTGGATCCCCCAGTCCCTTCAGCAGCCCTCCCTGCCCTGGGACGTATGCTTCCTCTGAGCTCAGAAAGGTCAGGAGGAGCCAGAGTGTAAGACAGTGGAACCGTGTGGCTGTACATGGAGTTAAGGCTCTAGTAGCAGCTGAAGTGGAACAAAGTAGCCAAGGACCTAGAAAATAGAAGATGTGGGAATTATCTAATGAGATCCATGTGATATGTCCCTACTACATGAATCTGGGCGGCAGCCATTCTTCAAATGAAAGGTTGCAGGGCAGACACAACTCAAACCAAGCTAAACACACAAAGAAATGAACAAACAAATATATTCTTGGTGTTTTTAGCTCATCAAAATACCACAGTTAATGGCTAATCTGAAAAAGACTGACAAGACTGAGTGATGGTAAGGATTTAGAGAGCCTGGAGCTCTCTCATATTGTTAATGTGAAGGTAAAACAGTACAATCACTTAGGGGGAAAAAAAAGTTTGGTAAAATGATACAATCACTTAGAAAAAAAGTGTGGCCAATGGAATACTATGCAGCCATCAAAAGAAATGAAATCTTGCCATTTGCGATGGCGTGGATGGAACTAGAGGGTATCATGCTTAGCGAAATAAGTCAATCGGAGAAAGATAGCTATCATATGATCTCCCTGATATGAGGGAGAGGAGATGCAACATGGGGGGTTAAGGGGGTAGGAGAAGAGTAAATGAAACAGGATGGGATTGGGAGGGAGACAAACCATAAGTGACTCTTCATCTCACAAAACAAACTGAGGGTTGATGGGGGGAGGGGGGTTGAGGGGGGTGGGGTTATGGACATTGGGGAGGGTATGTGCTATGGTGAGTGCTGTGAAATGTGTAAAACTGGCGATTCACAGACCTTACCCCTGGGGATAAAAATATATGTTTAAAAAAAATTAATAAAAAAAAAGAAAAGAAAAAAAAAAAGAGTGTGGCAATTTCTTATCCAGTTAAATACACACATACCATATGACCCAGCAATTCTTTTCCAAATATTTACGAAAAGTGAAAATGTATACTTATAAGTGACTTGTACACAAACGATCATAGATTTTATTCATAATAACCAAAACCTAGCAACAACTCAAATATCCATCACCAGGTGAAAAGATAAAAAATAAAGGTATACAATGAAATATTACTCAGCAATAAAGAACACTGATAACAGTTAACAACATGGATGAATCTTAATTATACTCAGTGAAAGAAGTTAGAGATATAAGAGTACATATTTTAAGATTCAGAATAGGCAAAAACTAATCTGCAGTAACAGAAGTCAGAATCAGTGATTCTCTGGGATGGAGGAGAGAATTGACTGTACTTGGCATGAGGGAACTTTCTGGGGTCTATAGAAGTGCTTTATAACTTGATTGGAGTGGTAGATACATCGGAGTGTACATTTGTCAAAACACATTAAGTGTGGGTACATTTTATTTCATGCAAATTATACCTTAGTAAAGTTGATTGAAAAATACTGCTCTTAAACAGGAGTCAGGCCATTCTGCATCATAGGGTCATCTACTCAGCACACCAGCCACTCACACCAACTATAGAAGTCTTCCTGCTTGGTTTTCCCATTTGTCTTCAGTGCAGACTGAGGGCAATAGGGAAGGCCAATGTTCTCAGCTCTTGGCACACTTCCTTTGCCCCATAGCCACTCATCTCCCACAACTTTGTTGAATTCAGACACACTTCTACTAACATTGCCCCATGAACATTTGGACTCATGAAAAATTCCAAAATACTACAGCATCCTGTCCACCTTACTTCTAGGATTCTTTCTGATCTAGGCCTCACTTATTAACATTTCTGTTTCTGTCTTTTATGCCTTCCGAAATGTATTGTATCATCACCAATGCTCTCTCCTTTTAATCCTGTTGCTTTCCTTAGCTTTAAAGTCCTCTAGCATATTTTGAACAGGAGACACTTGGAAGGAACTAAGGCATAAACGGAATAAAGTGAGTTGCCCGGGATAGGGGCAGTTGCCCCCTTTTATACCTGAGCCTGGTTCCTGAGTCTCTGAATCAGAGATAAATAATAAATGAAGATTCAAAGTCCCTCCCGGTGATCTTCTGGGTCTTCTGGGTGGTGTCTTACTGTGATACCATTTGTAGAGCTCTCTTGGCTTGTCATTGTTGGGATTTCCTACAGATTCTGGTAATGGCTTGGCTGTCTGCCTCACTTTCCAGGCTTTCGATGAGTTCTTACATTTTTCTGAATCTTTGTAGGCATTGAGCTAGCCAGATGCCATTTTACATTGACAAATCCACTTCCACTTACTTTATAGGATTCTCTTTTAAAGAGAGGGTTGCATTGTTCAGTAAGATTTATTCCAACCTAAGTATATGCTGTTTAGTTCTGATTTTGTCATTTGAGAAACCTCTACTTGAGCTTGCCATCTCTCTCTCTCTGTCATTTCTAATCCACCCAGTCCTTCCTTCCATGCCTGTATCTAAGTAATTACATTAATAGGATGGTGTCCTAGGGGATTTCATCTATATTCTATCTTGAAAGTGAGAAATCAGAATCTCGTAAGTCCCAATTTCTCATGAAACCATCTTCAAAGGATTGATCATATGCATATTTTCTTAGACTTTATCAGCTTATAAAATTCTGCTACAATGAAACTGATATTACCTTAACTTTGTAGAGCAATAATCGGCTTTCTTTCAAAAATCTAGCCCAATTCTTTCCAACTTATTTTAGATAGAAGGAAAGTGTATTTAGAAAAATGTATTTACAGTGAAATGTAGAAAGATGTAGGTAAGGTCACGTTTGAACATATGGCATGAAGCTTATTAAAAGTGAGCTTTTCACCAAATCCTTTAACCCCTAGAAAAATGTTCTTGAATGTCAAGATTTCAGGTTTGGCCCCAGACCTATAGGATTAGAATGTCTATGGGTGAGAACTGGCAATCTGAATTATTAATGAATGACTCAGTGTATGAGTTTCTGATGCCCATGTGTCCAAGTCCACAACTTAAACTTTATCCCATAGTTAAAATGTCCAATTGGAGTGAGATCATGTGCAAAATTGAAATGGAGTATTTCATCCTTGATCCAGTCAGCATTGCCCAAACTCTCTACATTTTTATCATGTAATAAAATAAAAATATATTTTCCCAGTAAGCAGACTAACTGAAGAGTTCCAGAACTAGGAATAGTAAGAGAGGACTCTATTCCATTAGGGGAAATATCTGTCACAAAGTCCATGCATTTTAAATTAGGAGAGAATGCAGCTGCTAGCATTTTTGTTTTTACTGAATTAAACTTTCACATTTAGCAGATTTATCTGTTTTCCCTTAGAATTTTTCTTTTTCTTTTCTTTTTTAAAAGATTTTATTTATTTAAGAGAGAGAGAGAGAGAGTGCAAACATGACTGGGGTGGGGACTGGAGAGGGGCAGAGGCAGAGAGAAAAGCAGACTCCCTGCTGAGCAGGAAGCCCAATGTGGGACGGGATCTCAAGACTCTGGGATCATGACCTGAGCCAAAGGCAGGTGCCCAACTGACTGAGCCACTCAGGCACCTCTCTTAGAATTTTTTGCTAGCCCAAAGTTGAATGTCATATATAATATCGTGTGCTGGTGAAAGGTAAGGGAGGGAGTAAAACTAGATCCAGTAAGTAGAGAACTGAGAAGTGATCCATTTTGAAGCATCATAAACAATAGAAATACTACATTTAAGCCATTTGGAGCTACGTTGTTTAGGACAAACAGCACTGAGTTCCTGAAAAAAAAAAAAAAAAGCTCCACAATATCAAAGCAAACATTGGTTTGCAAAGGATGGTCTAGAGTAATAAAAAGTTCAAATGATGTTTAGTTAAAGAGGTTTTCACTTGCCTTGTTACATTTCTGGGGGGAAAAAAAATCCTTCCTGTAAGATAGCTTCTGTTAAGGTCTAGATCTAAACAAAAATAAGAAAAAAAAGCAAAATAGAAGAGGAAAAATAAATTTATGTTAAAGTGATAGGAGTTTTGCTGCATTTCTTTACACAAGAGTAAAGGGCGTTGTAAGCCAATCACCTACTTTGGGAAGTCAGGTGAAACAAAGTCAGATGTAGATGTGTTTTGGATGCCTGTGATGGGACGTTCAGATACTTTCATATCTATACGTGTTTGCATTTATAGTTATAAATAAGCATTATGTATCTTTCTGTCATCTTGAACTTCCTGTGCTAGTCAAGTGGCAGAAAGCATAGCTTTTTTTTAAAAAAGATTTTATTTATTTATTTATTTGAGAGGGAGAGAGAAAGAGAACACAGAGGGAGAGTGAGAGAGAGAAGCAGACTCTGTGCTGAGCAGAGAGCCTGATGTGGAACTTAATCCCACAACCCTGGGATTATGTCCTGAGCCAAAGGAAGACACTTAACCTGACTGAGCCACCCAGATGTGCCTGGAAAGCATTGTTTTGTTTTAAAAGATTTTTTGTTATTTATTATTATTATTTTTTATTTACTTCACAGAGAGGGAGGTCACAAGTAGGCAGAGAGGCAGGCAGAGAGAGAGAGAGAGAGAGAGAGAGAGAGAGAGAAGCAGGCTCCCTGCTGAGCAGAGAGCCCGATGTGGGGCTTGATCCCAGGACCCTGGGATCATGACCTGAGCTGAAAGCAGAGGCTTAACCCACTGAGCCACCCAGGCACCCCCCGAAAGCATTGGTTTTTAAAAGAAAAGTAGATATTCTCAGTTAAGTTGGGAGATGCCAAAGAAAACCAAAAGGAAATTCTTGATATATTTAGCATTGATTCTTACTATTTGACTGAAGTTACTTCACTATCCACGTCAATATATAATGTAAACTTTGTGAGGACAGGGATTTGATTCTTTTTTCTTTCTTTCCTCTCTGCTGTGGTATATAGAACAGTGCCTGAATCAAAATAGATGTTTTGTATCTATTTATGAGTGAATGAGCAAATTCAACAATCAAATAACTCGCAATTTCTTTCTTTCCAAGATCCATCTCTTGTAAGAGTGGCGAATGGAAGTGATTCTGCCTTTGATGCTTTTAAAAAAGGTTATGAGATTTTCTGCAAAAGATGAATGATTTGGAGCTGAGTGCTTATTCCTCTTCTCTCTTACTTCTTTAGGACTAAGACTTTTATCACTGTTTATTAGTTTTCCAAGTAAGAGATCCAAATGCAGTGAGATCTGGTATTTACAACAGGTATTGGCGAAGGATGGGATAGGTTAAGGAATTCATGGGAATTGAGTATTACAGTTGGAATATTGGAGATATCATTTTTTCTAATTGCTTTAACTCTATGAATTAAAACTAAACTTGTAAAACACTTTTTTACTTTAATGTAAACTAAGTCAGTATTACAGTGCTGTCTGCCTTTTAAAAACTTTTAAATAAATGTCTCTAGATCTCTGTAGGAAAAAGGACAAACAATTGATGGTAAGTTAATTAAAACCTGTTCTCATCATTTAGAATAGCTTGTGGCTGCTCACATCATACATACCAGGGGCACGGGTTTAAAAGAAAAAAAAAAGAATAGTAGAGAGATGATTAAATTAGGTATATACCTTCTGATAATTCCTCATGAAGGATGGGCACATTTGCCTTTACTATTCTATGAACCTCTTTATAATGGCAAGTTTGAGACTAATGAAAACCAAGCTTTTCGATTTTCTGAGTCTCATTCAGTCTGAAGATATCATCGGGCTCTTTCCAAAAGTATTCCCTGCTATATGGCTCTGCATTTACCTATGTTAGCCCTGGCACACAGATTGTGAAAGTAGAATATAAGGATTTGCTCTTTTTTTTTTTAAGATTTTATTTATTTATTTGACAGAGATCACAAGCAGGCAGAGAGGCAGGCAGAGAGAGAAGAGGAAGCAGGCTCCCCGCTGAGCAGAGAGCCCGATGCAGGGCTTGATCCCAGGACCCTGGGATCATGACCTGAGCTGAAGGCAGAGGCTTTAACCCACTGAGCCATCCAGGTGCCCCAGGATTTGCTTTTTAATAAATATAAAACATCTAACTTGCCATTAACAAAGACTGAAACATGTGGCTTAGTATTAAGACCTGGCATGATTATAAAGAAGTTTTTTTCTGAAAATGTCCTCATTTTATGTATTTTCATTAAAGAAAAATTATTGAGACCATCAACATGCCAAAGCAGTTTGTCAGTCTTTTTTTTTTTTTTTTTTTTAAAGATTTTCTTTGTTTATTTGAGAGTGGGAGAGAGATAGCAAAAGAGAGCAGGGTGGAGGGGAGGGGAAAGGGGCAGAGTAAGAAGGAGAAGCAGACTCCCCACTGAGCAGGGAGCCCGAAATGGGGCTCAATCCCAGGACCCCAGGATCATGATCCGAGCTGAAGGCAGCCGCTTAACCAACTGAGCCACCCAGGCTCAGTTTGTTAAGTCATTAAAGAGGACAAAAAAACAGATCTTTTGGCATCATGGTTTTGCAAAGTATGGTCCTCTTTCAGAATCAACTGGGGGATCAGTCCAAATCCTTAGACTCTCTGCTCTCACATCCCACTAATCCCAAAGAATACTGTGGGCTGTACCTTTAAGATGTATTCATAACCGGGCCACATCTTGCCTCCTCTGTCTCTGCCACCCTGTCCTAGTCATCAGCTTCTTGCGTACTTGCTTGCCTACTGACTGCTTTTCATGCTGTGCTTTAGAAGTAAGTCAAGTCATATCACTCTTTCATCCAGGTCACTAAAGTCTCCGATCTGAGAATGGAAGCCAAAGTCTGGACATTAGTTAAAATTAACCCGGACAATCAGAGTGGTATTAATAGTTTTTTTATGTCACGTTAGTCGGTTTCCCTCAGTGACAGGCAACAGATCTACAGAAAACCCTGGTAATTTTGGCTAGAGTGATGTTTTATGATGAGCTATTTTCAAACCACATCTTGTCATGTTTAAGCAACTTTTTTTTTTTTTTTTTTGAGAGCGAGAGTTCATGAGTCCGAGGGAGGGGCAGAAGGACAGAGAATCTTAAGCTGACTCCATGCTCATCTCAGATCCCAACATGGGGCTCCATCTCACAACCCTGAGATCATGACCTGAGCTGAAACTAAAAGTCCAGTACTTAACTGACTGAGCTACCCAGGCACCTCTAAGCAATATATTCAATCACATAATATCCCTAAATTTTTTTGTGAACATAATTTCCTTTGCTCATATTTCTCCATAGCCCAGCCAAATATATACAATGGCTACCTCCCTAGAATCACCACCACCCACAACCACCATCACTGTCTCCCACAACTACCATCATTGCCACCATTGCCTCCACCTCCATGTCAACTACCTTCCCCAACTAACACCACTACCATTACTACCCAAAACTAGTACCACTTAAAACTATCACAGTTATCTTCCTGGACTACTTATCACTATCACTACCACCATCTCTGCCAAACCCACAATTAATTCTCCAGCCACCACCTCACCATCACCACCCATAACTTCTACCTCCACTACTGTCACCACTATCCATAACTACCACCTCCGTCATCACTACCACTCAGAGCTACCATGACTGCCACCACTCCCTGCACAGCTCCTACTGCTTCTATAGCTAATATCACCACCACTGATACTTTTTAGGAAAAAGTGAGTTATTGGTAGAAAATCTTGTGAAGGCTAATTAGAATATTCCGGAAAAGTAATTATTATTATTATTTTAAAAGATTTATTATTTAAAAAAATTTTTTTTGACATATAGCACAAGCAGGCAGAGCAGCAGACAGAGAGGGAGAAGGAGAAGCAGACTCCCTGCTGAGGGAGTCCATTGCTGGGCTTGATCCTAGGACTCTGGGATCATGACCTGAGCCAGAGGCAGCCACTTAACTGAGCCACCCAGGCACCCCCAGGGAAGTAATTATTTTTATTAATTCCGAGTACCATTGATCTGCCTATAATCATTTTCTATTGCTGAAAAAGTTGGTTAGTTATAAAATACATCTTATAAAATTACAAAGGGGATACTCTTCTATTATGCCCATTTTGGCATTCTCAAGTTCAAAATGGTAAGTGTTGCTTCTATTAGAAGTTTCTGATTCTTCTGCCCATCTTTGTTACATATGTTATTCATACACTATAAACATACTCCTAAAGTATGCTGATTCCATTCAGACTGACACAGGAAAAGTGAGTTACATCTTAATATATTTTAAGGATAGAATATAAAATGCATTCTCTTAAAAAACCACGATGTTTATTTGTAACTTTTGGTCCATCAGCAAGTATCTCTTTTTAAAAGAACATGGCAGGGGGAATGCCTGTGTGGCTCAGTCGGTTAAGCGTCTGCCTTTGGCTCAGGTCATAATCCCAGGGTCCTGGGATCCAGCCCCGCCTTGGGCTCCCAGCTCAGCGGGATGCCTGCTTCTCCCTCTGCCTGCAGCTCCCCCTGCTTGTGCTCTCTCTCTTTCTGACAAATAAATAAATACAATCTTAAAAACAACAACATGGGGATATACTCTTTGACTCTGAAGGACCCAAATACAAAGTAGTTCTACCTTTCAGTTCTCAAGTTACTGGTCAATCCCATGGAAAAGAAAAGCATTAGGAAATATTGCATTTAACTTTACCAAAATATGGCTGTGAAGTCTGACACGTCCTAGGGCTTCTCAGACTTTTTGTTTGTTTGAGTCTGGTATTCTTGCTTCTGATGAATCTTATGTAGAAGCTCAGATTAAAGCAGAGATGATCTGACTGACATAGGGGTAGGGGTGGGAATGCAACCCCACCCACATGGCCTCCTCCTTAGCAGTTCTGATATTTCTGTTTCTACCGCTGCCTGAACCTCTGGGCTCTGAGGAAACCAGTCCCTAACCTATTGACATCACCCACATGGTGTTTAGCAGGAGACTAAGCTACTGTACTGTGACATTCAACAGCATCATTAAAATTGAACACTCGCTTTGTGTCAGGCACTGTCAGCAAGGTAGGCACGACTGTGCCCTCACAAAATGCTCAGGTTAGTGGAGAATGGGAAAAGGAAAGAGGGAATGTTTGGAAATGTTATACAGTATGTTGCACTGCTCAAACATGGGATACATTTTCAATGCCCAGTACAAGCTTCACAAAAGGGAAGGAGAAGAGGTGTCTCTCCTATTCTGTACCATTGTTACAATTTGCCACAATTTGGTAACATAAAAACATTGAATCATCTGGTAATTTGGTTGGATGAATGGTTTTTATTAGCTTCCAATAATTAACTCAGCAAAGTCATTACCCAAGGAAGTAAATTAAAATCTATACACGTATGCACACAAGTCATGTAATTTGTGGTTAGAAAATAGGGGGAAGTGATAAGATATATATGTGTGTGTGTGATGTATCTTTTTTTGTTTTTGTTTTTTATTTTCTAAATTTTTAAAAAAGATTTTATTTATTTGTCAGAGATTGAGAGAGAGCGAGAGTGCACAAGCAGGGGGAGTGGCAGGCAGAGGGAGAAGCAGGCTTCCTGCTTGAGCAGGGAGCCAGATGTGGGACTGGATCCCAGGACTCTGGGATCATGACCTGAGCCAAAGGCAGACACTCACCCAACTGAGCCACTCAGGCACCCCTACCATTAAATAATTCTTTATTGCAAAGTTGAATTAGTAAAGGGAAATTTTATATTCATTTTTGTTGCCTTAAAATGTAGTTTATGCACATAAATTACTTTGGAGATTAGATGCTCCTCTTATGAAAGAAAACGTTTATTTTGGAGATATATGCAAAGCATACACAAGGGACATAATGCATGCAGTTCTCCAGAAGTTTTTGCAAACATCAAAGAACATGACAACTACTGTTTGACATCTTTCATCTGTGATTACGCTGCTCTGCCTCCCTAATACCCATTTTTGCACATACAAGTCCAACGATTTGCCCAGGCCAAATTGTCTGCTGGTTCTTCCGGGGATTGATGAACAGCTTAAAAAAATCTGTAATGAGTAATAGTGACCTATAATTTCGGAGAATTACTTGAAACTATTTGAGCAGAATTTTTTTTTTCTTTTTAAGATTTTATTTATTTATCTGAGAGAGAGTGGGAGAGGGAGCATGAGAGGGAAGAAGGTCAGAGGGAGAAGCAGACTCCCCTTGGAGCCGGGAGCCAGATGCGGGACTCAATCCCAGACTCCAGGATCATGACCAGAGCCAAAGGCAGTCGCTTAACCACCTGAGCCGCCCAGGTGCCCAGAACAGAATTTTTAAAAAAATGCCTGCCAGGGGCACCTGGGTGGCTCAGTCGGTTAAGCATCTGATTGACCCCTGTACCTGGATCCACATTCAGCATGGAGTCCTTTTGGGATTCTCTCTCCCTCTCCTTCCACCCCTTCCCTGTGCCTGTGCACTTACATGCACATGCGCTCTCTAAAATAATAAATAAAATCTTAAAAAGAATGCCTCCAGAGTCCAGTTTGTCACAATTGGGTCAATGGTTATTTAGGTATAGAAGGACAACCTCTCTCCTAATTGAGAATCCAGGAAGAGTACCAACGAGTTGATTTTTTAACAGGACAGCGAACTATGGTGTCTCTGGTTTGGGTGTGTCTTGGATCTGTCATTTCACCTCCTCACCTTTTGTTATCTAATCTCCCAAGGAAGGAGGCAGATGAAGGTTATCTCTGAAGCTTTTTTTACTTGTAACCTTTTCTCTAGTTAAGTAAGTCTGATTTGAATGACACTGGACGACCCTGCAGGAAGGCATTTGCTCATTGCTGGGGGCCATAAGGAGTAACCAGATGGTGCTACCACTAAGCCACACCCCTGGACCCAACCGTGGCTGTAGGGGGCGCTGGACTGTCCTCACACTTCGTGTCTTAGCCCTGGACCCATAGCCTTCTCAAGTGCAGTAGGAGAGTGCCTAGCCTGAACACAGACATGGCCCTAAAGTACAGGCCCTGGAGCTTTCCGGAAGCCATGGCAAGAAGTGTTAGAATGTAGTATTGTAGTCTATGCATGAATCTAAGGTCCTCTAGAGATGTGGATAAAGAGTATTTCCTACAGGTTATGACAGAAATATGCACTGAGCATGCACTGTGATTCCAGCATGCACCCACATGTGCATAGGTATACACAGGCCATGTAGAATGCCATGTCTATCCCCTATTGATTGATTGATGCATTCATTTGTTCAATAAAAATGTATCAACCAAAATCCCATGCCTCATATATGGGGCTGAGAATGGAGCAGCAAACAAAATAGATATAAATATCTTCCCTCGTGGATATTATGTTATAATGGGTTTGTGGTGGGAGGAGAAAGGAAAAGAAACATTAAATTAACTGTGGTGGTAATAGGTAAAAGTGGGATACCTACTATGGAGGAAAATGAAGGAGGAGATCAGGAAAACGAGAGCTGGAGTGGGAGTTTGTTAATTTTAAATAGGGTGGGCAAGGATGACCTCTCGACGTGGTGACATTTGAGCCAAGATAGGACAACCATAAAGGCACAGCCCTTGTTATTTAGGGAAGAGAATTACAGCAGAGGCCCCAGACAGACAAAACAGTCAGGCCACACATTAAATGTGAGGGTCTTGCTCTGATGCCTGCGTGCAGTATAAAGGCTAACAACAAAGTCAGGATGAGGAAGAAACAGTGAAGCAGGCTGGGCATGAGAGACCAGGGATGACTTTGCTGTGAATGCCCGTGAGGACTAATTATGGTCAGATTTTTTTTTTCAATTGAAAAAATTAAAGAAAAATTTTGGTAAAATACATACACAAAAAATTTACCATCTTAGCCATTTTTGAGTGTACAGTTTAGTAGTTTAAGTACATTCTTATAATTGTGCAACTAATCTTCACAGCTCTTTTCATCTTGCAAAACTGGAATTGTCTACCCATTAAATAGCTCCCATCCCTTCCTCCCCCAAGTTCCCAGCCATCACTCTTTCACTTTCTGTCTTTCTGAATTTGACTGCTCTTGGTACTTGATGTAAGTGGAATCATACAGTATTTGTCTTTCTGTGTCCTGCTTATTTCAATCAGCGTAATGTTCTCATGCTTCATCTGTATTGTAGTACGTGTCAAGGTTTCCTTTCTTTTAAGGCTGACTCATGTTCTGCTGTATGTATATAGCACTGTGTTTATCCGTTCATCCATCAATGGACACTTGGGTCACTTCTGCCTTTTAGCTATTATGAATAATGCTGCTATGACTGTGGATATACTCCTAACTCCTTGAGACTCTGCTTTCAGGTCTTTTGGGTATATACCCAGAAGTGGAATTGTTGAATCAAATGGTAATTCTAATTTTAATTTTTTGAGAGAAGCCATATTGTTTCCCAATGTAGCTGCACCATTTTACATTGTTACCAGTCCTGCGTGAGGATTCCAATTTACTCACAGCCTTGCCGACACTTGTTTTTTTCTGTTCTTTCTTTCTTTCTTTCTTTCTTTCTTTCTTTCTTTCTTTCTTTTTAAGCAGTGATATTTCACTTTTTTTTTAAGATTATATTATTTATGGGGCGCCTGGGTGGCTCAGTGGGTTAAGCCTCTGCCTTTTGCCCAGGTCATGATCTCAGGGTCCTGGTATCAAGCCCCACATCAGGCTCTCTGCTCAGCAGGGAACCTGCTTTCCTCTCTCTGTCTGCCTCTCTGCCTACCTGTGATCTCTCTGTCAAATGAATAAATAAAATCTTAAAAAAAATATATTTTATTTATTTATTTGTCAGAGAGATAGAGAGAACACGAGCAGGGGGAGCAGCAGGCAAAAGGAGAAGCAGGTAGAGGGAGAAGCAGGCTCCCCTCTGAACAGGGAGCCTGATGCAGGACTCTATCCCAGGACCCTGGAATCTTGACCTGAGCGGAAGGCAGATGCTTACCTAACTAAGCTACCCAGGTGTCCCATCATTGTGGTTTTGATACATATTTCTCTAATGATTAGTGATATTGAACATCTTTTTAAGTGCTTCTTGACCATTTATATGTATGTCTGCTTTGGAAAAATGTCCATTCAATTCCTTTGCTCATTTTTATTTTTATTTTGTTTTTTAAAGATTTTATTTATTTATTTGAGAAAGAAAGAGAGAGAGAGCATGTGCAGGGGGAGGAACAGAGGGGGAGAGAGAGAGAATCTCAAACAGACTCCATGCTGAGCATGGAGCCTAGTGTGGAGCTTGATCTCATGACCCCGAGATCACCACCTGAGCCAAAACCAAGAGTTGGACACTTAACCGACTGAGTCACCCAGGTACCCCTAAGATTTTTATTATTAAATTATCTCTGCACCTAGTGTGGGGCTCAAACTCATGACCCCAACATCAAAAGTTGCAAGGTCCACTGGCTGAACCAGCAAGGTACCCTCATTTGCTCATTTTAAAATTGGGGTTTGGTTGAATTATAAGAGTTCTTTATATATTCTGAATGTTAACTTCTTATCAGGTTCATGATTTGCAAGTATTTTCTCTCATCCTTTGGTTGTCTTCCCACCCAGTTGTTTGTATCCTTTGATGCACAGAAATTTTAAATTTTGAGGTGGTCTAATTTATCTATTTTTACTTTGTTTTTTTTGTGTGTTCAGTGTCATTTATAAGAAATCACTGAGACACCAAGTGTCAAGAAACTTTCCCTCTATATTTTCTTCCCAGAGTTTTATAGTTTTAATTCTTTCATTGAGCTCTCTGACTCGTTTTGCTTTAATTTCTATGAGTGGTAGCAGGTAAGGGTTCAACTTTATTCTTTTATATGGTTTCCAGTTTTACCAACACCATTTGTTGAAAGGACTATCTTTTCTCCATTGATTGGTCTTGGCACCCTTGTTAGAATCATGTGGACATATAAAACATATATGTTTATCTGGGCTTTCCAGATCTTTTGATGTTTCAGAATAAAGTAGAAATTCAGAATTTCATGTTTAATAATATTTTTAAGTATAAAAATGTAAATGGAAAAAAAATTAAAAGGGAAGTACCACAGAGCAAAGTACCTTGTTCAGACCATTGGGTACTAGCTTGTTGCTTAAAAAAATATTATCTTTTATTTCTTTGATTTTGTTTTGAAGAGACTAGAAATGGATGGGCAAGCACACACACATGTTTCAGCAAGCTTGTGTTCTAGAAAAGAATGTTCTTTTCTCCTGGGTTAAAATTAAACAAAGTTAAACACATTTTTGTGGAGAAGTATTAGTATGGGAAAATGTTTTTTTTTTTTTTTTTTTTTTGAGGGACAAAGCAGGAAGTAAAAAGGGATTCTGAAGTCATTTCTCTTTTACAAAGGTAGGCAACTTTGTTCATGGAAAATTTCCGTGTTCTCACCATAGGACCTATTTCTTTGAGGCCATGAAGATGGGAAAGAGAAGAAGAATGCTAATATTTGTAATTGGTGACAAGTGTATGCCAAGTGTTATACAAATTTTATTATTTTACAGAAGTTCCCCTACAGATTGACTTTTATTGTTTCCACTAAAAAAAAGAACACCCTTAAAGTTAAGAGAAAGTAGAAAGCTTATTTTAGGTCACAAAGTAAGTGAAAGCCAGAACCAGAATTTAGACACAGGTCAGACCTCCTCCAGAATTGCACCATCATGTCAGGTTATGTTACCTTTAAATAAAAGTCTAGCAGCTTCTGAGATGGGCAGCCAGGAGCCTGAGTGAAAGAGAAAAGATAGTGCTTCTTCATTAGCCCATTAAAAAAAATTAACTAGATTAAAAGTAAATAAAATGTAGGAGCAGATCAAGAGAAACTTAACCTTCCTGGCTTTATAATGTGCTACTACCTTAATATATGCCTGAAATCCATCAATTTATGCAAATATCCTTACCCTATAATTAGAGTTTTTTTTTCCTTTTAACTAAATTTTTAAAATGTGGGCACTTAGTAAGTGATGACAATTATTATTCTCTATTATAATAATGAAAAATCTGAATAACCATAATTAGTGGAAGCAGCATTTTTTTTCACTACTACCTTTGAGTATCCAAACTGAGTTTTGAATGCTTGTATATGAAGCTTTGAAATCTGCAAATCCTTTCTTAGGACAACAAGCCACATGTGCTTATTTGAGGATTCTAAAAGCAGTGGATAACCTGACCTGGAAAGGACCCCTGAGAGCCCCAGTTCTCTGATTTTACTTACGGTGAAACCAAGGTTAAGTATGCTCTTTGGGTCCAGAGCTAAGACCAGAAATGGGATCTCTTCACTCTTTTTTTTTTTTTTTAAATTTTATTTTTTATAAACATATTTTTTTCCCCCAGGGGTACAGTCTGTGAATCGCCAGGTTTAAACACTTCACAGCACTCACGATAGCACATGCCCTCCCCAATGTCCATAACCCCAAACCCCCTCTCCCAACCCCCCTCCCCCCATCAACCCTCAGTTTGTTTTGTGAGATTAAGAGTCACTTATGGTTTATCTCCCTCCCAATCCCATCTTGCTTCATTTACTCTTCTCCTACCCCCTTAACCCCCCATGTTGCATCTCCTCTCCCTCATATCAGGGAGATCATATGATAGTTGTCTTTCTCCGATTGACTTATTTCGCTAAGCATGATACCCTCTAGTTCTATCCACGTCGTCGCAAATGGCAAGATTTCATTTCTTTTGATGGCTGCATAGTATTCCATCGTGTATATATACCACATCTTCTTTATCCATTCGTCTGTTGATGGACATCTAGGTTCTTTCCATAGTTTGGCTATTGTAGACACTGCTGCTATAAACATTCGGGTGCACGTGCCCCTTCGGATCACTACGTTTGTATCTTTAGGGTAAATACCCAGCAGTGCAATTGCTGGGTCATAGGGTAGTTCTATTTTCAACATTTTGAGGAACCTCCATGCTGTTTTCCAGAGTGGTTGCACCAGCTTGCATTCCCACCAACAGTGTAGGAGGGTTCCCCTTTCTCCGCATCCTCGCCAGCATCTGTCATTTCCTGACTTGTTAATTTTAGCCATTCTGACTGGTGTGAGGTGGTATCTCATTGTGGTTTTAATTTGTATTTCCCTGATGCCGAGTGATATGGAGCACTTTTTCATGTGTCTGTGGGCCATCTGGATGTCTTCTTTGCAGAAATGTCTGTTCATGTCTTCTGCCCATTTCTTGATTGGATTATTTGTTCTTTGGGTGTTGAGTTTGCTAAGTTCTTTATAGATTCTGGACACTAGCCCTTTATCTGATATGTCGTTTGCAAATATCTTCTCCCATTCGGATCTCTTCACTCTTAATGCAGAGTTTGTTCTGATATCTTTCTGTTTATTAGCTTTAGAGTCTTGGAATTCATAATGGTACCCAATGACGTTTGCAGACAGAGTAAATATTCTACAAGTCTGTTTCTTCTTCCATAAGTATATTTAGATGTTGCTGTGATTTTAATGTTCACTGAACCATCCAGCAGCTTACTGGCACTCACATGAGCCAAGAATGGGGCTAACTGTTCATGATACAGCCATGCCCTTAGTGACAAACCCATGTCCTCCTGGAATTTATGAGACTGACACTAAGTGGTTAAAGAAGTAAAGCTTGTTTAACATATAGATGGTGAAACATTCTACGGAGAAAAATAAAACGGGGTGAGGACAAAAGTGTTGGTCAGTGGAGTTGGCTTGTTTATGCTGAAAGGTACGAGGAAGGGCTCACTCATATGAATAGGTACTTTTTGAGACCTGCCGGGAGAGACAGAACCAGCTGTGGAGCTACTAGGGAAAGAGAATTAAAGGGGGGAAGAAAGACCGCATAAAGATGTCACTGTGCCTGGAATGAAGTGAAACAGGGAAGGGTTAACATGACATAAAAAGCGTATATTGGTGCCAGATCATGCAGACTTTGTAGGTCAGTTTATTTATTTTTATTTTTTTATTATGTTATGTTAGTCAACATATAGTATGTCATTAACGTCTGACTTTTCTCTGAGCGGGATGGGAAACCATTGGAGGGTTCTGAGTAGAGGAGAACATGATCTGGCTTGTGTTCCGATACCATGACTCTGCCTTCTGGGGACAAAAGGCTCTGGGTGGGATGTGGAAGCATGGCGACCAGTGTGGGGGCTCCTGAAGCAATCGGGGAAGAGAGGAGGGCGGCTGTGCTGCTGGTGGAGCTGTAGGGGCAGCAGCAGATGAAGGAGCCAGTTTCTGCTTCTGTTTTGGAGGCAGAGATGTGAAATGTGAGTGGGAAGCAGGATTGAGACTTCAACTACTGAACAGCTGGGAGGATGGAGATCCCATTTTCTAAGATGGGGAAGAACAGGGGAGAATGTTTGGGGAGAGATGAAGATCAGTAAAAGGAGGTGCTTGCTTTTGAGCATGTTTAGTTTGAGATTCCAGGGAGATGTTCAAGCTGAGTGTCAAGTGGGCCACTGAAAAGAGGAGTCTGCGTGTTAGGCAATTGGTCTGGGATGGAGATATAAATTGACACCAGTTGAAAATGTTATTGAGCTCCTTGCAAATAAGTTGCAGACATGAAACCCCTTTACCTTAAGTATGTCTGTATGTATTTCCTAAGAATAAGGACATTCCTTATATAACCACAGTACAATGATCAAGGCTATTTTCTAGTTTACAATATTAACTACTTTACAAATCTTATTCAAACTTTATCAGTAGTCTTGGTAATGTCCTTGATAGTGCACACACACACACACAAAGTCACAAAGTCCAGAGATCATCTTATCACTATCAAGCATTACACACACGCACACACACACGCAATGCATTGCATTTTATATATATATAATTTTATTATATATTATATAATTATTTATTACATAATATAATATATCAATATACATTATATTAATAATATATAATATAACTATGTTATATATAAGAGATATATATATATAAAATTTTTACATACATTATATAAAATTTCACAATTCCAGTTAGGACTATATATTAACCACTAGGGAATCTTGATGAAAGGTACACAGAAGCGTTTTTGTTTTTTTTTTAACCATACTTATACTTTTTCAATGAATTTGAAATTATTTCAAAATAAAAAATTATAGGGTGCCTGGGTGGCTCAGTGGGTTGGGCCTCTGCCTTCAGCTCAGGTCATGATTTCAGGGTCCTGGGATCAAACCCCACATCGGGCTCTCTGTTCAGCAGGGAGCCTGCTTCCCCACCCCACCTCTGCCTGCCTCTCTGCCTACTTGTGATCTCTATCAAAAAAAAATTATAAAAATGTGTTACTGTATACATTTTTGTTTTAAAAAATTTTTAATTCTGCATTTCCCTGTCTTGGTTAGCATGGGCTGCTATAACAACACATCATAGTACTGGCTGGCTTAAACAATAGACCTTTACTTTTCACGGTTCCGGAGGCTAGAAAATTCAAAATCAAGATGCCAGCAGATTTGGTTCCTGGTGAGGGCTCTCTTCTTGGCTTGTGGATGGCCACCTTCTTGCTGTATCCTCATATGGTAGAGAGAGGAAGAGAGGGAGCTTGGTTTCTCTTCTTATAAGGATGCTAATCCCATTGTGGAGCCTCATACTAATGGTCTCATTTAAACTTAATACCTCACAAAGGCCGCACCTCCAGATATCACCACACTGGGAATTAGGGCTTCAATAAATGGATTATGGTTGGGGGGAGGCACAAAATTTAGTACATCACACTGACAAAAAGTTATTAAATGGAATTATATATGGAAATACATGTATATATCATATATATGCATATATACATAGGACTATATTATAGACTGTATTTGTTAAAAAAAATTTTTTGAGTGTAGTTGACACAGTATTACATTAATGTCAAGTATACAACATAGTGACTCAGCTTCTCTATATGTTATGCTATACTCACCATCTGTCACCATACAACATATAGACTACAGTTAAATAATCTGTATTATAAATTGAGAGTGTTTTCTAGAATATCATAATCGATATGTAAGTATTAATTCTATGGAAGAAAAATCACATGATCAATGTTGAAAATCTTGGCCTATTTTCAGCCTCCATCCCGCAATACTATCATATCACCAAACAAAACCTTTTGTCTTCCTTTTGTTAAATAAACTTCATGATAGCAGGAATCTTGTCTTTTCTGTCCATCGTTTTATCCACTCTGCCTCAAACAGTGTTCAGTATCTAATAAGATCTCAAAAATATGTTGCAGGATTGAATAAGAAAATGCAGACCCTTCATACATTTATTGCCATGTGCTTCCCCCCCCCCAGTAATGTGTCCATATACTTTAACATGTTGAAAATCATTGTTCTAGAGGGAAGATATGGATTATGAAATGATAAGATGGAGGGAAAGCCTAACAGGCATTTCCTAGGGTCTTTGTGAGGTGTTGATGTGGTGATAACATAAACTGGACACCTAGAGTGAGATTGGTAGATGGAAGGTGCCCAGTAGCGATCCTGGTATCCTGCATTTCTCCTGCCCACCCCCTCTTTTTCCTCATAGAATCTGTCTTGGGAATGTGTCTCAAAGAAAGGCAAGTAAATGTTGGGCAGATAAATTTGGGAAATTGTCCAGTTTTCTAAAACTCTCCACCACTTCCATGATCTACTGAGAACAGACTTGGATAAAGTTTGTTACAGCCACCTTATTCTAGGGCCCTGGCATGGACTTGGGCCCTGTCCTTGCCTCTGTCAAAATATGTCAAAAATCCTGTGGAGATTTTCCCTCCACAGGTTTTTCAATAACCAACAGTTAAAAGATGAGTCAAATAATTAAGACAGCTCTATTTGACATAACCAAGAAACATTGCTCTGGGAGCTGGGGAAAAGATAGTATAGCTACCCTTTTATAGGGAACATCTACTGAATTATAAATGAATGAGTGAATAGCAAAGGGAGAAGTCAGAACTTAATACTAAATGTTGACTCCCTATTAGGCATGCTGCTAGATGCTGTGAGAAATGCAGTAGTGAAATGGGATGTTACAGCCAAGTGGACAGAAAAGACAATTAATAAAAATGAAAGATGTGTAAGGGTGGAATGAGTGATGGGAAATTTGGGAATGGATTGGAGCAGCTGATGGGAGGGGGAGGTTTCAGGAAGGACCTGGCATGCTAAGTGTGTCCAAGGAATGAGGAGAATTTTGCAAGAGGAATCCTAGGAAAGTACAGCAGTGTAGTCTGTGGGTTAAGAATTACGACAATGGAGTCAGCAACCCTTAGTTCCAAATGGACTCTACCACATTCTTAGCTGTCTGAGACAAGTCTCTAGCTTCTTTGTCCACACAATGGAGAAGATGGTGGTTTACACCAGGCTTGTTGCAAAGAGTAAATGAGGCGACGTACATATGAGACTTAGCCCAGATGTCAGACCCAGTAAGTGCTCAATAAATGTAAGCCACTCTTGTTATTGTAATTATTCTTATCTTCCCGTTTTAACAAGGGATACATTTTTGTGCAGTGACGCAAGTCCAGAGGAACCAGGCAGGCCTTGGAATGTCAAGGAACCCCGTGTAGATTAGAGCATGGAAGAGGTTAAATTCTGTCCAGTAGAGAAATTATAGAGAAGGGGACACCCTCTTAGGGTGTACTGACACTGCTCTAGAGGCTGGAAGCTTTGGAGGCACAGCTGCAGTCCTTCCTTGTAGGCACTTGGCTTGGTGAGGGTCAGGCAACAACCCGTCACCTTCTAAATGCAAGGATGATCGTGACTGGGTTCTGTAAAAAGGCTGCAGATATGGCGCGAGAGAATGGAAGTGGGAATGATCAGTTTCACGTTCAAGTTCTCAAAAGAGGTGATAGTAACTATGCATCTTAAAAAATAGTGTTTAAAAAAAGTGGATCAATAGCTGTTTTGGATTCTAGAAGTGCCACCACTTTCCTGGCTCTGACATCTGGGTGAATTGCTTAAGCTCTGTAAGCCTTCACTTTTTTATCTGTTAAATAGGGATAATATGGTACCTATTGCTTAGAGCTATTGTGGGGTTTATGGAGGATAATCCACATAAAGGAGCTTATTTGGCACAATGCCAGGCAACTGATTCAATAAATCACTTGTATTTATTATTATTATTTCAAGCCTATTTTATAGAACACAAAGCACTTTGTTGTAGATTATCTCGTAACATCCCTGTAACATGGGCAAGATAAACAACTCTCCTTCCCCTTTAATTAATGAGGAGGCTGGAGATGGAAGAGATGAATTTATCAAATCACAAACAACTGGTACATGTCAGAGTCATGATTCAAACCCAAATCTAATGCTGCTAGTACATTTCCTTTCATTACTGTCCGGTGATAGCCAAATCGTCATCAGGAAGATGTAATCATTGTATTGGCTTTAAAATAGTGGTTTCTTTATAACTTCAGAGCTTCTTTTGTTCAAATGAAACCTTGCAGGAGCCCCTAACTTCCATAAAGTAAAGAGAGCTGCTCTATTTAAAAACTCAAGACTGTAAGATTCTTTCCTGTCCTCTCCCCTCAACAGTCCTTGTGGAGCCCAACTCGGGAGAAAAATAAACAGAGCTGAAGGAAAGATCTGGACTTGTGGGGAGCAGTCCAGACAAGGGCTTGGCACCCTGAGTTCATAGTCTTTCACAAGCTCTTGAAGAGTTCCATCCTTGGCTGGAGCTTTCACGAGGCCATGTGGCGCTGTGGTTTAAGTGCGGACGTCTGCACATGGACTGAGTGCCCGTGAGGCTCACTAACTGTGGGACCCTGGGTGTGTTTCTTAAGTGCCCTTCTCCTTGATTTCCTCATCCACCACGTGCAGGGAGTAATAACATCTACCTCTTGGACTGTTGTGAGAGCTGAATCTAAAAATGAGCAGAGCATTAGAGAACGTACGTGGCATGTAGTAAGTACTCAGTAGTCATTTATTTTAAATAATTTCATCTTTCTGGGCTTCACTCTTCTGAAGAAGAGTAAGAATTTAGCAAGAGAGCTTTTTCAGACTTACATGGGCTAATGCATACAAAGTGCGTAGCACAGTGCCTGGCACATAACGGTGACTAAATAGGGGTGATAATAAAATTCTCCTTGTGATCCCGTCTCGAAATCTCTGTAAAAGCAAGTCCTTTCTTTATAAAAGCAAGTCTTCTCTTCTCTTGTGTTTCTGGCTTCTTTTTCTCACTGCCCTCCTCCCCACTATCCCTGCTCACACATGAAGGACCTTTCCTGTTTCTGATGTCAGTCCCTGGACCCTTTCCACAGGAAAGACTCATGTCCTCCAATTAGACCAATACCAATTGACCTGGGGCCTTCGGCAATCCTGGTGCCTTCCACATTAATTTGACATCTGCACTTCACCTTGAAAATATGCTAATTGCAACAGGGATCTGAAGACTGCACGAAACATGGGTTTGCAAGAGTCTATGGTATGCTAGGAATAATTGCAAATTTAATTCCCTTTGAGAAGATGTACAAAAACCTGACCACTTCCATTAGCCCCAAAGAAATTAGAATCTCTGAAATCAAGTGAAAAGAACCAAAGGAAAGGACAAAATATTTCATTTTGAAGGAAAAAAACTTTCCAAACTTTATTGCTGAAAATCTCCCAGAAAAAAAATTTTAGTTCAGAACCAGTGTTTTTCAGTCCATCCATGTCCATTAGGCAATTCATTTTTCAGAATTAATATTCTGAAAAAACCTGGCCTAATTTTATTTTTCGAAGACAACTTTATTTTTTCCATTATTTAAAAAATTTTAAAATTCAATTAATTAACATAGAGTGTATTATTAGTCTCAGAGTTCAGTGATTCATCAGTCTTACATAATACCGGTGCTCATTCCATCCCGTGCCCTCCTTAATGCTTGTCACCCAGTTACCCAGCCCCAACAACCCTCAATTTGTTTCCTATGATTAAGAGACAGAGACAACTTTAATTCAGACAGTAAGAAGATTAAACAAGTGGTAAACAAAGGTCATAGTGCTTCAATATGATGAGAGGAGCCTGATTTTAGCAAAGAATGCACTATGATTGTGTAGGAAAAAATACAGTCTTGGATTTAAAAAACAACTTGATTGAGGTATATTTTATGTATCATAAAATTCACACATTTATATTAGTTACTTTACCCAAAAATGCAGCCATCATCTTAAATCAGTTCTACAACATTTTACAGTCACCTAGCAAGATTCTTCCTGTGCACTTAATTTTTTTTTAGATTTTATTTATTTATTTAACAGATTGAGAGAGAGATCACAAGTAGGCAGAGAAGCTGGGAGAGAAAGAAGGGGAAGCAGGCTCCTGGCTGAGCAGAGAGCCCGATGCGGGGCTCCATCCCAGGACCCTGGAATCATGACCTGAGCCGAAGGCAGAGACTTTAACCCACAGAGCCACCCGGGCACCCTAGATTCTTCCTATGCACTTATAACTAATCCTCATCCTACCCCCAGCCCCTGGCAACCACTAATTTACTTTCTGTCTATAAATTTGCCTTTTCTGGTGGTTTCGTGTAAACAGAATCATACAATATGTAGTCTCTGTTGTATGGCTTCTTTCATTCAGTGTGTGTGTGTGTGTGTGTGTGTGTGTGTGTTTTAAGATTTTATTTATTTATTTGAAGGAGAAAGCAGTTGCAGAGGGGAGGAGCAGAGGAAGAGGGAGAAGCAGATTTCCCACTGAACAGGGAGCCTGACTTGGGACTTGATTCTAGGACCCGGGGATCATGACCTGAGCTGAAGGCAGACGCTTAGCTGACTGAGCCACTGGGGTGCCCCTCATTCAGCATGTGTTTGAGGTTCATCCATGGTGTGGCATATGCCAGTGTTCATCCCTTTTTATTGCTGAGTAGTATTCCATTGTATTGACTGATCACATTTTGTCTATTCATATGCTAGTTGATGGACATTTAGGTGACTTTAAGTTTTTGCCTATTGTGATGTAATTTTATTCTCACAAGACAAAACACCTTAACAGTCTGGTCTTCTGTTGGCCATTGTCTCCTGAGCCCAGACAACACAGTAAATTTTGGAATGGAGTAGAAACACATCACCCATTACTACCAGTGGCTCCTGAGGCATCTGCCTTCCTCATCTTTCTTTGTGCAACTCTGTTTACCATTCTGCTTCAGAATATGAGCAACACTTTCTGTAGTTTTGGAGCCTAATTTAGGTTCATAACTCAAGAACACAGGTTATTTTATTAGGCAGTGAAGAAGGGGGGACTGCTAAATGTTCCATGGTGTACATTGGAGAATTACACTTCCAGGTCAAATTCCCCACTCACATTTTGCAAAATCCCCTCTCTGTCAGAATTTCCTCCTCAGCCCAGTTGAAGCAATATATCAAAAGTGAGCGGGTGAGTGACTCCCCACTTAAAATTATACATTCTGTCCATTCTTACCCATATTTTTAATATAAATGTGAAGCTATTATGAAAAGTGTTAAGAACTCAGCTGGTTGTACTTTCATGGTTTATGCTTTGCTGAAACAAGATTATCCATCTTGCCCAGGATGGCTTCAGAATAGTATTTAGAAATTTCAGATGGCTCCAGAGGATCTCAGGCAGGATAGAGAAAGAGAGAGAAAGAGAGAGAGTCAGACAGACAGACAGACATCAGTGTCAAAGAAATAGAAAATGGAAAATAGTATCTCCAGATTTTTTTCAATTCACAGCCTGATTTGATAGAATCCATTCATTTCTTAGCAGCCAACCTTTTACCAAGTACCTATTGCATGTAGAATCCTGGACTATTAGCTGGCGGTGCAAAGATAAAAACGACCATCCATTTGGTCACTCATATTTACTGAGTGACAATTTTGTTCGAGGTATGGTAGGTTCTAGGCATGCAGAAGTGAAAACCAAATTGGTGCTGCTACTGTGAAGCTAGCAGCCATTTCGTTGTAAAGATACAGAAAGCAAACAAAGAAATACACAAAATATTGTACATAATGATACATGCTGGAAAGAGATAAAGAAGCCAGGATGTTGAGAGGGGTATAAAGAGAAGGTATCTTAGACCTCTGAGGAGGGGGCATTTTAGCTGAGTCTTAAAGGAAAGGAGAGAGATCAAAGGAGTGAGGGAAAGTGTTGTAGTCAGAGGCAACAGGAAAGGCTCAGAGGGAAGGGGAAAAGCTTGGTTCTCGGCCACGTGGAAGACAGTCATGGCGCCATGTTTAGATGATCTGTTTCTGGAAGTACCGTGAGTGAAGTGTACACAGGTACTATGTAGACAAGAGCAAGTGGCTCAGAACAGTCTTACACATCTAGAAATAGAAAAATGAGAATTTAAAGACCAAATGGATGAATGAATAGATTACAGGATGAATGAATACATTACAAAATGAACAGATGGACAGATGACTGACTGACCGGTGGACTGACAGAATGCATGAGTGTATAAATGGAAAGAGACCCATTTGGATAGGTGGATAGAAGAGACTTTGTATTACAAGTTTTGTAGTTCAGGGATTGTGTGAGAGAGGACATATAGAACAAATGGGGTGGAAGGGAGACCGAAGGCTGAGAATATTTTCCAGCCTCACAATTTTTTCTCTTAGGGGCTAGCCTTGAGTGGCTTCTTGCATCCTGATTTGAGGAGCTCTTCCCCACACAATCTAGGCATAAAATGAGAGCATCCTGCACTTCTGTGACAGCTGCCTGGCGAGCAAAGGAAAATTAATTAACTGGCACGAATGGCCTGCAGGTCAGATTTTCCACATAAATGGCGCATGAAACAGTTGTGTCTTTTAAGATTGGATTCATCTTGAGAAAGTAGGGGAGGCAGGATGTGTGAGCCTAGAATAATTCAAAGAAAGTGATCTCTATCAGCGTAGCTATTTATACCTAAATATACCCACAGGCATACACACAGGCACGCAGATATTTTTGTTGACTTTTTTTTTTTTTTTTTAGATTTAGAACAAGACTTTGTGTTAGGTTAGCAAGAAAGACAGTAGACATTATGTCCAGGGCTGCCAGATTGCATAGCTCTGGGTTGTGACTTCCTCGTGTGTTATGCTACGTGCCAGTCCTGACAGCCGTATGCAGTATGTGGTAGCCATCAGGGGCGGAGACCGCATAGACCGTTACTATTAAACAATCACCTACACAACTCACAGCTGGCCAGTTTCCGAAGTGATGGATTCTCTGTACATCTAGGCAATAAACAAGGGCGGTCCTGGAAGCCCGAACGTTTTGGTTTCCCTCCAGAATTCTTTACTTTTATTCCAGGAGGAAACAAATACATTCCATCAACGCAGGAACCCCAGAGAGCAAATGCAATTTCCCACAGCACAAACAATAACTCCAGAAAAGACCCTTCAGCTTCCCACTTGTGGCCAGCAAAATCCTTTTCTGATAGCGTTAATAAAAGTGGCAGGTGGAACATTTGCTCAGTGGCAAAGTGAGATACTCCTGGATCTCATCTTTATTTAAATGATTCTCCTATATCTTATCTTTTCAGATCAAAATGAAATTAATATACTTCGAGGCCACAGGAAGACAGTCACCATAACAGACCATAGCCCCAAATGGCATTTATGAATTCCCTGTAAGCAGAAAGTAGTTGCTCACCACAGGGTAGAGGCTTCTGGGAAGACTGGGCCAATGCCTGGTCTTGAGTGCAAAGGGATGGGGGTGGGAAGTGAGGTTCTACCAGTTTGCTTGTTTATGGCTTTCTAAACTTTAGAAAGTTCCTTTCCTTTCTCCCCAGTTTCACTCCCTCACCTGAGGACTTCTGGGTTTTCAGAACTTAAGTAAGGGATCTCTTCCTGTGTGGAGAATTCCTGGGTCATCTCTTGGTCAGAACCGGGGTCCCTCTTCCTTCCATCTGGAATATCCTGCACGGATCACTATTGTGTCTCATGTCAAAAACTTTATTTTGTTAGTCTCCCATCTAGGCTGTGTGATGCTCACAGTTGGGGTCCGATTTTGCTGATTATTTCCACCCTTTATACCTTTCCACATCACAGGTGCTCTGTGAATTAACAAATGTGTAGGGACACCAAGAAATGCCTTCCCTTTCTGGAATTTGTACTGACTCAAACCTTTTTCTTGTGTCCCCATTCTCATTCAGTCTACACAGATTTAACTGTGCATTTGGTATTTCTTCTGATTTCCTGATTTTTACCAAGTATTTTTAGGCAGAGACTCTATGCGCCTTGCATGGATTCCTGTAGCAGCTGGCCTGGTCTCCGAAAAAGGCTTGCAGATCAATGTTCCCAAAACCCTAATTTTTCCTTTGCTCTGAACAAAAGCAAGCCAAATAAGCAAAAATTTAAGTTTCTTTCTGTTGCCTTCAAGAGAACACTTGAGCTTCATAGACTGGGCATTGGGTCAAAACCTGTGTGTCACCTAACTAGCTCCCTAACCTGTTAGCTGTGTGAGGCTTGCATGAGCAATTTGTTTTCTCTGAGTCTTAGTTTTCCCATCTTAAAAATGGGGGTAAATGGGGCACTTGGGTGGCTCAATGGGTTAAAGCCTTTGCCTTCAGCTCAGGTCATGATCCCAGGGTCCTGGGATCGAGCCCCGCATCCAGCTCTCTGCTCAGCAAGGAGCCTGCTTCCACGTCTCTCTCTCTCTGTCTGCCTCTATGCCTACTTGTGATCTCTGCCTGTCAAATAAATAAATAAATAAATAAATCTTTATTTAAAAAATGGGGGTAATGATAGTAACTATTTTTCAGATCCCATGAGACAATGCATGAAATGAGCAGAGTGCTTGGCTTGTGATAATACCTAACATGTATTCCTGGCCTTTCCTTCCTTTCTCTCTCCCTCTCATCTTACTTCTTTCCTACTGTCTCTCCTAATTTTAATTAATGAATTCATCTATTCTTTCATTTCGCAGTGACAGATTAGAGGATCAATGTATCAGAGAATTTTCCATCATTTTGAGAAATCGAAACACCTTTCCCTTCAGAAATTCAGTGCTTTGGTAGGGTCAAGTATTTGTGCTCTTATTAACTATTGTGGTACCTGTGCAGAGAAAACTATAAACCCAGGTAGGACTACTGAACTAAAAAGGATGGCAGATTTCCCTCAGGTATCAGAAACAGGCTTCCTGGGAAGAAATCTATGGTCTTGGTCCTCAGGGAGGATGCTCGGACTTCAAAGGACCCAAGCTTTTGCAGGATGAGTTAGCAATATCAGCCTTGTCATTTCTGTCTCCATAGTGTGGGTTCATTCCCAAGCTCAGCATGTGCCATTTCATGCAAATGATCTTGCTGCCATGTTTTGGGGGTCCATTGTTTTATGTTAAACAGTACCTTTTCTTCATCATTCTTTCAGTCCTTTACTCCATAGTCCTGAACATTGTGCCCAGCACTAAGGGCAAAAGGCTGATGAGACACATTTCTCTCAAGGGAGACAAATAAGGGGGAAGGTTGTAGTGTGGTGGGGAAAGTGGATGCTTCACACTTTTTCTTCTGAAGTGACGTTGATGTACCAGTCCACCCAAGAAGTCCTTCCCACACCAGCTGACTCCCTCTGCCAAAATATCACGTTCACATGGCCAAACACCCAGCAGTTCCCAATAGCTTAAAAATCATTAAGTATTAATTATATTTTTGTTCTAACATGAATGAAGAGGTATTATGGTTTTCCTTTTATTGTTTTCCATGGCAGTATCGCCTGGGCCTCCTCCTGAGTCTCTGTGTATGAGCAGGATCCCAGCACAGGCCTGACGGGCTGGATGAGTACGTGGACACGGAGCCATGTCTCTGGAGTCAGGAAGACCGAGTTCAAAACCAGTCCTGAAGCGTGTGCTTCCAGACAAGTTACTGAGTCTAATGTACAGAACGTGTAGAATGGGTCTACAGAGGGGAACTCTACTTGGAATGCTGTGAGTAAACGAGCTAAGGTAGTTGGGACGCTCAGCCCAGGGTTACTGCACAGTAGCTCCTCACTCGGTGGAATCCCCTCTTCCTCTTACAACTTGCTTCTGGGACAGCCACGCAGGGGGTCCACTTTAAACGGTTGTGGCCTTTATCCAGGGTATTGCTGCTGTCACTCTTAGGGTAGGAATTGAATGATTTCACCTCTCACCAGCCCTAATTTCACCCCTGGGGACTCCACACAGACAGCTGTGGATTTCTGGAAAAGGTGTAAACGTAGAGCCAAAAGAAGACACAGAAGTTTTCTCACTGTCATTGTCACACCAGCTCCACGTTCAGACAGCTTGCCTTCTGCAGAGCTCTGTGGAGGCTGCTTCATTAGACCCTCCATCTTCATCCCTGGACATAGGGTGAGTTGAATGTGATAAACATCTCCTAGGACGCCTTTGGCTTGGTTGTGCAAAATCTGTTAAGTCCTGATGGCCTGGGACTTCTTTTTTTTAGAGAGAGAGTGCACGTGCCTGTTGGGGGGCAGCACAGAGGATGAAGGAGAGAGAGAATGTTAAGCAGACTCCACGCTCGGCATGGATGTGACGCAGGCACAATCTCATGACCCTGAGATCATGACTTGAGCTGAAATCAAGAGTTGGATGCTTAACTGACTGAGCCACCATGGTTCCCCTGGGACTTCTTGATTACTTAAAAATTAAAAAAAAATTTTCTTCTCTCTGTTCCTCTCTTTTGCCTCTCTTCATTAGAAATGAAACTATCTCTTAAAAGAAAAAAAGGCAGTCTGTTAAGTTTGGGGCATAATTTGAGAGAGGGAGAGAAAGAGAGAGAGAGAGAGAGAGAGAGAGTGTGTGTGTGTGTGTGTGTGTGTCTATGCTAATGTGCTTATTTTGGATGACTACCTGGGATGTGGGGCTGATACGTACATTCGGAATGATGGATCTGGTCTAACACGTGTGGTGGCTATGTCTTGGGTGTGTGAATGTGGGCAAGGTGTATGCAAGTAGCATGTGTATTTGGTATGAATGTGTGGAGGGGGTGTGGGTGTGAATATAGTATTGTGACTATGAGTATTCCCGTGGTATACATTGTGTGTCATGGGTGAGTGCGCCATATGTATGTAGTTTTGATAGACTTGTGGGCTTGTGAGTATGAATATCTATCTGTGTGCACCATGCATTGCTCAAATGCTATAGAATTATAGCTCAGAATAGTCCCCATAAACAAAAGCATTTGGCCTCCGTGATTGCAGCTGTATGGAAATTGGCAGCATACTCCGTCAGGGAGTGCTGGAGTGCTGCTGGAGGTGGAGACTTGGGAAGAATTCCCACAACTGTCTGGAGGCATGTGACATGACTCACCTTTGTGGATTGAAACACTCCTGAGATCTTATTGTTTCACATTAATCACAGCCTTAACTCTGCTTTTTTGACTTGGTTTTTCACACCCTAAGAATAGAACCACCAGGATCCCAGTTTAGCTTTTATATTGACTCACATGCCCAGACTTTCATACTTCCCAAGGACAGTTAGAGCATTGGCAGCAGTTAAAGATCTTTTTTTTAACCGCCCCCCCAACCCAGTTTAAATGTATTTTCTCAGGAATAACGTCTTGTTAATTTGAGCATCGGTTTCTGCTCACACAACCTCCATAGCTTTGTACTGGGCCCACCCGGACATGCTTCATGTATTAGTAGGGAGGTCATCGCTATGGGATGTTCCTATAACTCTCCTTCAGGGGCCCTTTGCCCACAGCATCAGCTCTGTGCCTGGAGTGACTGTAGTGTATGCTCCAAGTGATCCTTTTCCTTGACTACCATGATGATGGGGGAGGAATCCCTTCTCTGTGAGTCTGTAGATCCTCTACCCTAGTCACTGCACACATGGAACATAAATGCAAACCCATAGTGGGCACGAGGTCTTCTCCAACAGAATGTGGGATTCCTGAGGGCCAGACAGGCGTGCCTCTGTCTCTGGTTCCTGAGTGTTGTATAGTCTCTGATTTAGAAGAGGAAGTATGGACTCAGGAAAGAAGGGAAGAAGAAAAGAAGGAAGGAAGGATTTAAAACAAAAATAGCCTGGGGCACCTGGGTGGCTTAGTTGGTTGAGTGTCTGACTCTTGATTTTGGCACAGGTCATTATCTCAGGGTCGTGAGATCTAGTCCTGCACTGGGCTCTGTGCTCAAGGTAGAGTCTGCTTGTGATTCTCTCCCTCTGTTCCTCCTCCCACTCACGTGTGTGCTCTCTCTCTCAAAACACACAAAAAACCAACAACAAAAAAAGTAGCCTTCACAAATATGTCTTCTCAGTGCCAGTCACTCTTCTAGGTGCCTCATGTTGTTACCTCACTGAATTTGTTTCTCAACCTTCTAGAGTCGGTTCCGTCACTCACTCCAGGTTACAGGTGAGAAAGCAGAGACAGATGTGACGATGACTTGCCCAGCATCGCTCAGCTTACAAATGAGCCAAACTCAGCTCAGGCAGTGTGGCTCTAGAGGCCAAACTTTGATCAGCTCTCATGTTGCTTATTTTGGCCTTGTGCTGTGTCCAATAAGTGTGTGTATTATCTCTGTGACCTGGGCCAGTCTTGAACTCAATCCATGTTATTGGCCTGAATAGATTTCTTTCCCTTTGTATCTTCCTAGGTCAGTAAAGCTCTTGTTTGATGGCAAATATCATCCATCAAATTCTACCATGCTTAAGCTAAGAGGAAATTACTGTCTCACAAACAGCCGAGTCCAAGTCTAGGACAGCCTTCATGCACGACCCAAGTAGGCAGAACTTCATAACATCATCAGCAGTCTGTCTTTTCATGCTAAAGTTCTGCTTTCTTCTGTGGGTCATTCATTGTCAGGTGGGCTCTGGGAGTGCAATGGAGCAAAGATGGCTCTCAGCAGCTCTATGATATATGATATATGCTTGGGATTTTGAAATTCCAATGTAAAGTAGAAAACAATTTATTTCCCGACGACTTCTATGAAAGACTGGTTAGGCTTGGTGCGTACCTACCCTGAGCCCATCAATCACTGGGTGGAATGACTGATGCTGTGCTCTGATTGGCAGAGATTACCTACTCTGTCTCCCATTGGAATGACAGCTAGGGGAGCTCCTCCCAGGCCATAGGGAGAGGGTGGCCCCACAACATACTGGGCAAGCATGAGTAGGTAATGTAGATCCATCATGGTGTTTCTTCTGAACTTTTCCCCTCTTGTCTGCTTCTCTCTCTTTCTTTTTTAAGATTTTATTTTTTATTTTGAGGGAGAGAGAGAGAATGAGAGAGAGAGAGAGCACAGATGGGGGGGACAGACAGAGAAGGAGAGCTGACTCCCCTCTGAGCAGGGAACCTGATGTGGGGCTCGATCCCAGGATCCTGGGATCATGACCTGAGCTGAAGATAGATGCTTAACCAGCTGAGCCACCCAGGTGTTCCTCTTGTCTGCTTCTCTTAACTGATACAAGTGGGTATGAATCCTTTATTCTGAAATAAGTAGCTCTGCACTGTTTCTAACACTCTGGGGTTCAAGACACCATAGGGGGAGCAAAATATACTCATCAGACCCAGAATCCTCATTTAAGACCAGTTAATGGCTCTCTCAGACGTAGAGTGGACCACGTCAGTGACATCTTTGCTAGAAACAAAGGACTATTTGAATTTGAAATATGGATTGTCACCGTAACCCTGGATGCAGTCAGAGGGACAGAGAAATTCTAGAGTCAGAGGAAAGGAGACTGCCCTCATAATACCAGACAAGATTATTTAAATAGTTTCAGGAAGGATTATGTTTTTATAACAGCGTTAAGGAGCTTTTATACCATCCTGTATTTGCAAGCAATTGGGGAATCACACAAAATGACCCAAAATTAGAACTACTCTGGAAGCACTCTAGTTCTCCCTCAGACATTCCATAGACACCTGAGGGAGGGTCCTAGCACTCAGGTTTGCCCATCATTCTCTGGCTCTGTGATTCTGCTTCCCAATGATAGAAAGTTCAAAGTCTTGGCCATAACGAAAGAGCTAGGTTATAACCTTTAGATATAGTAAGCACTGAAAATATTATAGCATATAATTCCTATGTAATAAAAGATGAAAACAATACTAAACTAAAAAAGTTATGATTTTTCCCTATGTTCATTACATATGGATTTTGCATTTGGAATGTCAAATTTTCTTTTTCTCTCCTCCCTCCTGAGTGCTAACATGTTTGCCAAGACTCTAACTTGTCTGTTATATCTGTGTTTCTCAAACTTTAATGTGTGTGCTCGTCACATGAGAATCTTACTAAAATCCATATTCTGATTCTGTAAGTCTGGGGTGGGGTCTCTAGGTTTTTGTTTTATTATTATTTTTTTTAATCTCCTTTACTTCCAATCCCACAGCCTAGAGGAAGTCCTTTTGATTTTTGGGTCTTCTGGTAGTTGGTTATTCCATAATTTTAAGTTATATGTTTATAACTCTTTTCCTTTATCAACTTAAGACATTACTTATTCCCTTTTATGAAATATGAAAATTTTGTTTACCTGACCTCCCCTTTAACCCCATCCTGTTTTCTCTCCAGTGTTGGATAGTTTGATATTAGTTTTGCTATTATTCCTGTTTCATACTTCCTGCCCTCTAGTCAGTATCCCAGGGCTCCTTTATGTATAGTAAAAATGACGCACCCATCCCCTTCCCTCTGTCTTTATTCCACATCCTGTCTTTCACCCACTATCTTCTTTTGCCTCTAATTTCACTCCTACCTTGCATTTCTAATATTTCCCAGGAGATCCTAGTGCTGCTATTTCAGCCAAGAAATAGGCCATCCTACCTTTCCAACTTTTTTTTTTTTCTCCCCACATCATCCTCTACTACATGCCCTAGTTCAGTTTCTGGTTGATCTCGAATATATCAAACCTCAACAGAAGGTTTGCTTGGTTTCCTCCCCTGGCACCTTCTTCCCTCCTTGCCTGTCAGACTCCTGTTTTTATTTTAAGACTAAATCTAAGCATTTTTGGTAAATCCTTTTCTCTTTTCCCTTGGAAAATGGAGTAGCTTCTTGTTTTGTTTCTCTATAAACTATTAGGCTTGTGGAATGGAAAAATCAGGGGGAGTAAGAACATGATAGCTGTCCTATAGGACTAGAGGACTATCACATGGGTGGGAGTTTTGTTTTGTTTTGTTTTGTTGGTGAGCAAAAGGAACAAACCTAAAGCCTTGAAATACAGATTTGAATTCTAGCGCATTATGAGGAAGATCTCTTAAATGTTCAGATGTATTCAGTGATGGAAAAGTCATCCTGCTTGAGTAGTAATAAGTGCCCTGTATCTGGAGGTACTCAAGCAGAGTCTGGCCAACTGCCTCTTAGGGGTTCTCCCATGAGGATCAGTTTACTGAACTACTGATAGGGTTCCCAAATGTAGTACTGGGTTATATGACCCCTAAATTCTACCTAACAATTTTTGCAGAGTGAAAAGGGGCAGGGAGTCAAAAAACCTAAGTGATGTAAGTAATTTGAAGCATCTTTATAATATCAAAGTAAACACAGATTTATTATGGAACAAAATATGGAATTTGAAGACATTTTTAAGATGAAAGAAGAAAAACTTCAACCTAATTTCAAACTTGAGATAGGCTTATTCTCGTTATGCCCCCATTTATCTTAGATGCTATTTTCCTTCTGCAAAGCTGCAAGGATGCTTTAGTAAAAATAGTTTGGGAGAAAAAATATAGTTGGGGAGAAATAGGTTCAACTGGACCAGTGTTTCCCAAACCTGGCTAAGACTTTTCCAAAAGCCTTGGACCTTACACCTGAAAATTCTTAATCTCCAGCGGCTCAGGGATCTGTATTTTATTATACATTCTCAGCTGGGTTTGGTGATTCCCCAGATGTGGGAATTGATGAATGAGAGAACTCACTTGTTTTCCTAATGGTGCATATAGTCAGGGTGGTCCGTATCAGCTGTTGCAACATGTTACCCCACATATCTTAACATACCAAGACTTTATTTCTTACTCTTAATCCAGTGTGGTGAGCAGGGTCAGGAGAGATGGGAATCTGCTCCATGCAGTTTGGGGACCCAGGGCCACTCTATGGTTCTGTGGACTCCCAAACTTCTAGTGAATCTCAGGCATTTATTTGGCTAGGGCACAAGGAGAGAATGAGAGTATGAAGAGTCACATGGGAGATTTCAGCAGTGGTCTGCTGGAGCTGGCTCATACTGGCTTATGAGAACCAATGGCTCAATTTTTAGGAATTTTGTGGCTTGGTTTTTAAACATGACTGTTACTCAAAATTAAATTATATACACTTACAGTTCAAATAATTTATATTAAAAATAAAACTCATCATTCCCTGATTATATTATTACATTTTACTATTATCTGTGCTCTTGAGGTTATTTAGATATATTATTACTATATTAGATATATTACCATGTATAGTATTACTATTACTATACGTACCATTTGTATGGCAGAAATACGGTATAATACATCTTTCCCAGCTTTGATGACATTTTGTTGGTACTTTGAAATTAGGTGTGGTAGGAGTATTTATACCATAGAAATTGGCAAATACCACAAACCAGGACTCCCCCCTCATCCTCCCCAGTAGGTGGTTGTTAAATATTTACCAGCATGATACTGGTTTTAGGGCTCTAGGCTTGGAAGTGGTAAATATCACTTCAACGTGTATTCCACTGACCAGGACTCAGTTGTATAGCTTTACCTAGAGGTGCAGGCGTGAGGAATCCAGTTTAGTTGTGTTGTGAAGACCATGGATATTGGTAGGCATTTACAGCCTTGTCAAGAAAGATGGCTTAGCCATTGAAATGATTGCTTTTTAGGACATTACTGTGAATTACTTTAAATAAATAAATAAAGAAATAAACAAACAAACAAACACTCACCTATATATAATGTGTTCATGTATATAGTCACTTAATGAAAATACATGAATCCCCTCTACAAAACTAGATTTGGGGGTATCCTGTGAAGAAAGCTGATGGTAATGCTGAGCTTAAATATGTTAATGTTGTATTTTAATCTATCAGGTACATTTCTTTCCTGAAATTCTCCCCTTCCTGAAGACCTGCAGTTTGATTATTGACCTTGTATTTGTAAATCAGGGTATCGTATGTCAGTGAGAACACCTGCCTCAGAGGATAAACATACTTAAACATCTACCTTTTACTCTGATAGGTTTTGCGAGTTCTGCTGATTAGACATAGATATTTAAAACCATAATTTCTAAAAGAGAAGACATCAAAATGAGTTATATAATTAATTCTCAACTCACTCATTCATTAAAATGCTAAGAATCCCCACATTGTAGTGAAACTTGAGATCAAACCGACCTGGGTGTCAGATGGTTTGAGTACGTAATAACATTTAGATACTAAATACGGATTGGGATACTTATGTTGTACAAATAACTCCTACTTTGTATTTGTATGTTAATTTTTTTTCTTAAGGAAGCTATGTATTTATTGAAAATTTTGTGGGCGTATTATTTTCTTGAACACATTATCTTTTAAGGATGTCAGTAAAGGCACAATGGGGTTCTTATTCTCATTAATTTCTTTATTTTGTTATTTTACACTTCTATTTCCTTCCATTCATTTCCTCTGTTTTTTTTTCTGCTGTTTTCTAAAAAACTCATGTCTTTATTCAAATGCTTGGTTTTTAATTTTTACCCTTTCTTTTTTATTATATCCACTTAAGGCTTTAATCTCCTTGTAATTAGTTGCTTTAGAAATAGCTCTTTACTCTTACTAATGAATTAGTTTGTTTTTAATAAAAATTATATTTAAGGTATATGTTGTGATGTTTTGACATACACATACATTGTGAAACGATTCCTGTGGTAAGGTTAATTAATATGTCCATCACCTCAAATATTGCCCTTTTTTCCCCCAAATATAAGTGAAATCATTTTCTATGTCTGTTTTATTCTCTAGGTTCATCCATGTTGTTGCAAATAGCAGGATTTCCTTCTTTTTAAAGGCTGAATAATGCGGCGTCACATATTTCTCTCACAATTTGTTTATCTATTCATATGCATTGGACACTCAGTTTGTCCCACATCTTGGCTATTGTGAATAGTGCTGCAACAAACACAAGCATGCGGGTTATCTCTTCAAGATCCGAACTTCGTATCATTTCTTTTTGGATATGTATCCAGAAGCGGGGTTGCTGGATCATACAGTAGTTCTATTTTTCTTTTTCTTTTTAGGAACTCCTGTACTGTTTTCTGCTGTGACTGTACCAATTTACATTATCTGCCAATGGTGTGGAAGGGTTTGCTTTTCTCTATATCCTTGTTAACACTTGTTATCTCCTGTCTGTCTGTCTGTCTTTCTTTCTTTCAAGATTTTATTTATTTATTTGACAGAGAGAGAGAGATCACAAGTAGGCAGAGAGGCAGGCAGAGAGAGAGGGGGAAGCAGGTTCCCCACTGAGCAGAGAGCCCGATGTGGGGTTCGATCCCAGGATGCTGGGATCATGACCTGAGCTGAAAGGCAGAGGCTTTTTTTTTTTTTTTAATTTTAAATTTTTAATTTTTTTAAATCATTTTTTAAAATTTTTTTTCAGCATAACAGTATTCATTGTTTTTGTACCACACCCAGTGCTCCATGCAGTCCGTGCCCTCTCTAATACCCACCATCTGGTTCAGAGGCTTTAAGGCAGAGGCTTTAACCCACTGAGCCACCCAGGTGCCCCTCTTTCTTTTTTCTCTCTTTCTTTCTTTCTTTTTCTTTTTTGTTTTTTTTTTAAGATTTATTTATTTATTTGAGAGAGGGCAGAAAGAAAGAATCTCAAGGAGACCCTCCGCTGAACTTGGAGCCTGATGCAGGGCTTGATCCCATGACTGTGAGATCATGACCTGAGCTGAAATCAAGAGTTGGATGCTTAACTGACTGGGCCACCCAGGTGACTAATCTTGATAATTGTCATCCGAACAAGTGTGAGATATTTCACTGTGGTTTTGATATGCATTTATCTGATGGCTGGTGATGTTGAGCACCTTTTTGTGCACTTGTTGATCATTTGTATTTCTCCTTTGGAAAAATGTCTATTTAGGTCTTTTACTCATCTTAAAATCGGACTATTAGGTTTTTTTTGCTATTGAGTTGTATGTGTTTTGGGTATTATCCCTTTGTCAATTTCTCCCTTCAAATCTCTAAATATTTGCTTTATATATTTAGGTACTCTGGTGTTGGCACATATATTTTTATAATTTTTATGTTTCCTATGAATATATTGGTCCTTTTATCATGGTGTAATGACTTTCTTCACTTGTAGAGACAGCTTTTGACTGAAAGTGTATTTTTCTGATATAAGTATAGTTACCCTGACTTTTTCTTGGGTATCATTTGCATGGAATATTTTTCTACATCCCTTCATGTTCAGCCTATGTGTGTCCTTAAATCTAAAGTGAGTATCTTATAGACAGACATTGCTGGAGTTTGTTTTTAATATCAGTTCAGCCACTTTAAGCCTTTTTAGCGGGGAGGTTAATCTATTAACATTTAAATTGTTGACGGGTGAGGACTTACTATTGCCATTTTGTTAATACTGCTGTTTGTTTTGCTGTTGTTTTGATATCTTCTTCCTCTCTTCCTGTCTTTGTTATTTGATGGTTTTCTGTAATGACTTGTTTGATATTTTTCTTTTTATTTTTTGAGTATCTGTTGTAGATTTTTCCTCTGTGGTTACCAGAAGGCTTGCACAGGATATCTGGTAGGCATAATCATCTATTTTAAGTTGGAAACAACTTGACTTTAGTTGCTTACAAAAACTCCACCCCTCCTTGTTTTCTTTACTCAGAATTTACTTCTTTTTATATTCTGTGTCTATTAATAAACTTTTCTGACTGTAATTATTCTTAATATTTTTTGTTTTTTAAGTTTTTTTTTTTTGTTTTTTAAGTTTTATATTAGAGTTCAAAGTAATTTATACACTACCATTACAGTATTATGTGATCTGTATTTGACTGTATATTCAGCTTTACCCATGAGATTTATGTTTTCATATGCCATCCATGGCACTGTTTAGTGTTTTAATTTGAAGAACTCCTTTAAGCCTTTTTAGTAAGGCAGGTCCAGTGATGACCAATTTCCTCAGTTTTTGTCTGGGAAAGACTTTACCAATCCTTCATTTTTTCCTCCCTCCTTCATTTTTAAGGAGTAATTTTGTCAGGTATAGAATTCTTGTTTGGCAGCTTTTTCCTTTTAGGACTTGGAATGTATCATCACAGGATCTCCTGACCTGAAAGGTTTTTGCTGGAAAATCCACCGATAATCCTATGGGGCTTCTCTTATGTGTGACAGGTCACATTTCTCTGCTGTTTTCAAAATTCTTTCCTTGTCCATGACTTTGGACAATTTGATTATCATGAGTCTTGGTGAGTTGGTAGGTTGACCCTGGTTGGGTCTTTTGGGCTTCATGAATCCAGATGTGATTTAGCTCTTAAAACTTGGGAATTTTTAGCCATTCTTCCTTTAGATAAGCTTTCTGACCTTTTCTCTTCTTCCCATAATGTATCCTATACATTCCTTAGGCTTTTTTCCCCCACTCATTTTTGTTCATTTTATTTTCTTTTTCTCTTCTGTCTGCATAGATTCAAATGCTCTATCTTTGAGTTTCCTCATTCTTTGCTTGATTAAGTCACTGTTGAAGCTCTCAATTATATTTTTCACTTTGGACACTATAGTCTTCAACTCCACAATTTTTGTGATACTTTTTAATGATTTTTCTTTTTGTTGACCTTCTTGTTTTGTTCAGGTATTGCTTTCCTAATTTCATTGAGTTATCTGTCTCTCTTCTTTTGTAGCCCACTGATCTTTAAAAAAATGATTTTGAATTATTTGTCAGGCAATCTGTAGATCTCCATTTCTTTAAGGTTGGTTATGGCAAATTATTATATTCCTTTGGTGGTGTCACAGGTCCTTGGTTTCTCCTGTTCCTGGTGGTCTTGCTTTGTTGTCTTCACATTTGAAGAAGCAGTCATCCCTTCTAAATGTTATGCACTGGGCTTGGTAGGAAAGACCTCCCACAGGTTGGTGTAAGTATGTAAGGATGTCACCTGAGTGAGGTGAGTAGTGGCTCCATAACCAGATCTGTGTTAAGGGATACATGGGGATGGTAGTTCTGGGGGTGTACAGTGGTACCATCTGAAATGGACGTGCATGTGTGGTCTGGTCGGCATGTAGAAGTACACATAGCTGTAGCCAACACCTGGTCCTGGGGGTGCAGATGTGCCACTGCAATGGGGACCTGGTCTAGGAAGCACATGGGTGCATGTGTGGTGGCACTAGTGGGTGCCAGGACCAATGTGCAGGCACATGCTTCACAGTGTCAATTTCCAGGCACTGGGAATGTGGCTTCACTGGGACTGGGGTAGGAGAAGAAGTATTTCTGACTCCAAGAAGGGGAGAAATAGTTCTTGGCAGCTCCAGCTTGAGGGGGTGCAGTGCCTCTGGCTCTAGGCGGGTCCAGCAGGGTGTGGTCTGCATGAAGACTGGGGGGGTTCTCTGCAGGAGCAGCTGGGGCTGCTGTGATCCCAGTGGCAAAGACTGCTGAGGTCCTCTGCTTGATCTCTCCTCTTGTGGAAGGAACTCAGGATTATTAGGATTCCTCATGGTGATGTGCCAATCTGGGGATGGGGCAATCCAGGCAGAAGGCTTCTTACCCCTTTTATATGTTGCCACTCCTAGTCTCTGTGCTCCTCTGTGTCACTGCAGCCCTTGAGCTGTTCTCCAGCGTCCTCCCAAAGCTATCCTCATCCACGGATAGTTGACTTGATCATTGTGTGTAGGTGTGGGTGAGGGCTGGGATCTCTTAGTCTGCTATCTTGCTGATGCCATTTTTGGTATATTATTTATAAATGGATCTTTGTATAATACTAAGTTGTAGTTTGGTTAGTA
The DNA here is from genome assembly GCF_010015895.1 of Lontra canadensis. NCBI lineage: Eukaryota > Metazoa > Chordata > Mammalia > Carnivora > Mustelidae > Lontra > Lontra canadensis. Next base: position 25,186,499 of record NW_022631002.1, on the reverse strand, counting down.
TTAGAATGGAATTGTATCCCAAGACCCAAGTATCTCCTTCTCTCCGAGGTTCCTGCAAGAAGAGGTGAACACAAGGCGTCATAGGAAATGGAAGCAAAGTGCATGGTTAGTTGGACCAGGCCTCACTACTCCTTAGGGCAGCATTTTGAGGAAGCATATTTGGAGCACATGTCTTAGGCTTAAGGCTTACATGAGACTGCCAGTTTCCTCAAATCTCAGATCTAGACCTAGGACCTTATTGCCCTGTGGGTTGCTGAAATATATAGGAGAATAAAAAAATGATGAAGGAACCCTGAGGTTTCAGACTCGTCCTTTACCAATCCAGCCACACTGAGTGAGGAAATGAAAGATAAGAGAGAGCTATACCCATCGATGTTAGTGTTTAATGCAGTAGTTATTCTGCCCATTAAAAAACAGAACAATTTTTGTTCCAGACATAAACAAAATATTTTCTTAAAAGATTTTATTTATTTGACAGAAAGAGAGAAGGAGAGAGTGCTAGCACAAGCAGGGTGAGTGGCAGTGGGAGAGGGAGAAGCAGGCTCCCTGCTGAGCAGGGAGCCAGATGTGGGGCTCGATCCCAGGACCCTGGAATCATGACCTGAGCCAAAGGCAGATGCTTAATGACTGAACTACCCAGGTGCCTGTCAACAAAATATTTTAACAGCTCTTTTTCTTTATGAGGCTAGGGAAGAGACGGGGAGAGTATATTTCACTCAGGAACCAAATCATTATTTTCAAAGAACGGTCTCATATCAAATATAGTAGCTGAAAATATGGAGCAAATGAAGATCTTTTTCCCCTAGTGTACTTAATAAACTGTGATGAAATGGTTTTCCACATTGATCGTCATATTAATGAAATAAATAAAAAGTACACATACATATGACACATATAGTATTATATGTATGTGTATGTAATATATATTACATATATATGAAATGTATGTTTAACTGGAAATACTCTATGTAGTATATTTAAATATATTTTTAATAGGAATGCCCTAGTGGCAGCCATGAGATTGTGCTTGCAAGTCTAATTGACCAAAAGCCTCAGCTGCTGCATTCTGAAATCCAAGCTTGTGTGTTTGGGGGATGTTTCCCACCAGCTGCTCCCAGACAGTGAATGAGGGCGGCAGGGACAGTAAGGTGGGCCTCTTCCAAGGAGATGTGGACTCTTCGGATAGCAACGTTGGCTTCAGGACTCTGTGATGGTCTTGCCAAAACTTTCTATGACTTCATGAGAGACAGCCTAGGATGCCTCCTCTTTTCCTCTATTTGGGACCAGAGTGCTTTGTACTCGGATGGTTTGCCCATCCTTTTCTGCCCCCTCTCTCTTTTCTCTCACATAGGTGTTTTCCCTGATAACATTCTTGCATGCTTAATCTTGCATGAGCACACCCTTTTAAAGTGATGATCTTTATATAGAGCACCTTTAACCTGAATGTTTAAGAAGACTTCCGAAAAAGTGCTTTTAATAATTTTATTTAAAAAATACGTAATTTATGATGCCTTTAAGAAAGACTAATGAAAAATACCTCAATTTTGCTCGTGGTTTTGCCCTATTATTTAGCAACAATTTTCCACATTAAGGAAGTTGTTTCACCCTACATTTGTTAAGTTTAATGAGTTGCCTTCAAGGACTGTTCTGTTTAAACTTTATTGGCTGCAAGTTCATTTTCTCAGAGGCCATGTTTTTGAGAAATTATTTTGATTTGAAGCAAACTAAAGAATGAAATTCTTCATAGCTTACCTCACGTAGAATCAAGTAGCTAAAACCCTGTCAGGTATGACCAATCAATCATAGCTATCAGGTATGATAGATCAATATCTATCTATCATCAATCATTAGTTTATTATTTTAAAGTTTTGATTTGATACAGTCCAACAAATGTGATACCTTCAGTTGGTGATCTTAATTTACAATTAGAGTCAAGACAAATGCAAAAGAAAATCTGACTTACTCCTAACAAGAAGTCTGCAGGATCATGGGGGTATATTTAGCTGTGGTAAACACAGAGCGTGGTTAATGGTGAGTGAGTACTTGGCTAGGTGTTTTCTTTTCTCAGGTGGTCTTCATAGGCATGCTTGCCCAAGTTCTAATGAAGCTTGAAATTAACATGGCTCTGTTGGTTTAATTCCTGGTTTTTGCTGGAGTCCTAGCAACACCATCCTGTCAATCTTAAACAAGGGGCCAGTACATTGCTGGCAACATCTCTCGTTGCTGGGAATTTTTTCAGGAAAAAAATTAATATCCATATTGTTATACTTGTATTTTTAATATTTTGCTTAGTATATTTATGATGGTTAAGTAAAATTAATGTGTTTGTGTGTGTACATGTGATGGTTCTTAGAGCAGATGCTTCTCAGTAAATATTAAGTTGATGGTAATGATGATAAATAGTCTCTGAACAGTATGTATGAGTTTATAAACCATGCCCACACACATTCTGTATTTTGATCCTAATTGTAACTCTGAGAGGTAGATGTAATTATCCCTATTTTACAAATAAAAGAACTGATGATCAAAGAGGTTAAATGAGTTAAAAAGATCTTACAGCTAATAAGAGAACATAAACCAGGAAGGTGTGATTATATTTTCATATTCTTATCGATTCACATTACTTCTGTTTTTTGATACCTCTTTGTGCTTGCAAAGTATATTCAGCTAGACATTCTGTGGCTTTGGATGGCTGATAATTATCACAGAGTTTGAAATTGGATCATTCCCCTCTCACTAAGAGGAAAGAAGAAAAATGTTTTTGAGTGCTTATGACATGCTAGATAATGGTTTGTTATTTTTACGTATATGATCTCACTTGATCTTCACAATAACCATTCAAGAACAAATCATTTCCATTTTTACAAAAACTAGACGATTTTTGTGAAATACACTTTCTCAGTATTTTTAGAGACCATTAAGAGGAAAGCACAGAGTCTTGTATTTGTCAGTTCTGTGGGTAATTTAATTTCTGTTATGTCATTTTAACCCCCTCAATTTCATGAGGTAGGCAGCATAGGTTATAATATCTCTAATTTCAGAGATAGGGAAATGGAGTATTAAGGACATAATTTGTCACTCAGAGTTCTTGGTTGCAGATGATGGGGAACAACTCTGTCTAATTTATAAAAAAATGATAACTTGGGGCACCTGGGTGGCTCAGTGGGTTGAGCCTCTGCCTTTGGCTCGGGTCATGATCTCAGGGTCCTGGGATCAGAGTCTCGCGTCGTCGGGCTCTCTGCTCAGCAGGGAGCCTGCTTCCTCTTCTCTCTCTCTCTGCCAGCCTCTCTGCCGACTTGTGATCTCTCTGTCAAATAAATAAATAAAATCTTAAAAAAATGATAACTTATTGGCAGGATATTGGGAAGTTCTGTGTCTCACTAAGACCCATGAAAGGAGAGGCCTTCAAAGTATGAAGGGGTTTTATTTGTTGTTTGTAAAGATTTTATTAATTTATTTATTTGAGAGAGAGAGAGAGCAGGGACAGAGCAGGCAGAGGGAGAAGTAGGTCCCCTGCCGAGCAATGAGCTCCACGTGGGCCTCAATCCCAGGACCCTGGGATCATGACCTGAGCAAGGTAGATGCTTAGCCAACTAAGCCACCCAGGCATCCTTGTACAAAGGGGTTTTGGTTCTCAAATTAGGAAATATTTACAACAGTGATAACTTGCTTCCATCATAGGTAGAAGCATGTTTGATACTCAACTCTCCTTTTTATTTAAATTTGAAATTCCAGGGGTGCCTGAGTGGCTTAGTTGGGTAAGCATTGAATCTTGATTTTGATTCAGGTTATGATCTCAAGGTTGTGAGACTGATCCCCACGTTGGGCTGTGCACTGGGCACGGAGTCTGCTGGGGATTCTCTCTCTTAAAAAAAAAAAAATTAACTCCAAAACTTATGTCTATCAGTTTTCAAAGTGAAGAGTTATGAATCTTCCTTTCTCTTTTTAGGAGAACCAAAAATGTTAGGGTATCCATCATGAAGGGTCAAGGAACACTTAGAGTTTGTGAAAGTAGCTTAAGGTTTTTGGTGAGTACAAGGAAATAAAGCATACTTTTGCTAAGTCTCTCAAGCTTCCCTTGAGGACTGGTGTGTTGGGCTGGGCAGGCAGCACTTGGACTGGCTGAAGCCCCTAGATTGGTGGGAGCAGGTCTTGAGTGGCCTTATTTTGGCAGCCAGTCTTGCGCTGGATTGGAGAGGTGATTAAATGCCAAGATGGGGTTAAACTGCTAAATCTCTTAAGGCTGAATGAGCAACACAGGACACTACCCCCCACTGCCATATTCTCTATTTAGGAGGCAAGCTCATAGAGACCTCGAATGCCAGCCCAAGGTTGAAAAAATTTATACTGTAAACCATGCTTATTTTGTTAAAAAATTCTGCAATGATTTGCTCTCTTATACTGCACAATCCTTTTTCATGAATAATAGACTTCATTATTTAAATTTACTGCTGTAAATTTCAGATATCAAATATCAGGTCACTGGTGAATTATTAGCCATTCTCTAAATAATGAGAACTAATATTTATTAATGAGGGTTTAAAATAGGTAAACTATGTAATTCCTTAATCTAATCTCAATGCAATGAAATAAGTAAAACACGTTGAGTCCACATTACTTTGATTGCATTTTTGACACATTCTACTTCCTTGGTCCCCTCTCTATTACTATGAAATCATCAATCAGTTTGTCATATGACATATAATAAAATTGACTGTGACCCTTCCTGCTAGCAAAATACATATATTTCACTTTTCTCTACTTGTTTTCTTCTCTCCCCCACAACCAACTTCCAACATTCGTGAAATGTCCTGTGGGCTGTGAGTATAGATTTGCCATGTAGCTGCATATTCAGCTGCTTTTCTCTTTACCCTTTATTCAACTGTGGTTTCAACTGCAAAATGGGTTTGTTGCACATGGCGCCTCAAGTTGAGATATGAAAATTTCTTTTTTTTTGAGATATGAAAATTTCTGATGAAATTATGATTTTTTTAAAATATGGAGAAATATTTTCAGCGTGTAAAAATAAACATACGTTGTTTGAGCTCAACATGCAACTGTATCCGCTTGGGGCATATGATCCCTGTGTACTGGAATGCTGTTCTTGGCTTGTGTAATTCTATGAAAGAATTTTGCTTCTACATCTCAGGGATAGCCATCCATGTGATAGGAGGATTATAAACTATTCAGAGGAAAAACCCTGCAATGGAGGGAGAGTGGGCTATAGTAATTTATGCTCACATTCCTGCCAATGATATAAATGTCCTCTCTTTTGATGGAAGCAGGCCATGAGCAAAATTTGTTTCACATGACATTACATACCATATTCAGATTTGCAGCCGTAATCTTGTCAGCGTCGATTATCACATGATTGGAGCAGTAAAAAAAAATGAATTGGGGTTTAAACTTTTATGAAAAAGCACTTATATTGTGGAATAAGACTTTTTAATGGAGTACAGGCATTAAACAGACCTTGTATTAGGCTCTGAAATTAATGGGTCACTGTATAACTTTCTCGTTTTCATAGCTTGATAAGATTAATGCTTGCTTATATAGCAAGTTCAATGGCTCATTTAATTTCATATGAATGTTTAAAGTTAAATTGCTTTTGGATTAAGTCTAAACTCATTATTCATTTTAATGTCTGAGAGAACTTTCATTTTTCTTTCATTTTATTTAATCAAGTGCATCATCGTTAAGTAAAGGCTAAGGACCTAGATAGCTAAAAATAATGTGAAAAGGAAATTTATTAATTTACACTGAAAAGAGGCTTATTTTTATAAAATTTATTTAATACTATCACATGCTTACCTACGGTGCTATTTCAGAGAAGATGAGATATTTATAGGCTTTTTCTCATGTTTTAAAATACCAAATTGAAAAGCTGCCCACTTGGCTGCCTCATGTTCAATGTACAACCCTTACACAAAGATTACCACTGACCTTTATACATTTCTCATTCATTCTCTTAGGCAACAAACATTTATTCAGAATCTACATTCTGTGAGACACTGACCAGGCACTTGTGGAGTGTTTGCTGATGAAAAACACTCCAGGCCTGAACTGAGAGAGTTAACCAGTCCAATGGGAGGGGACTTTGCTTCAGAGGGCTGTGGACTTCTCATCCAAACCGTGAAGGAGTTTTGTTGGTTTTTTAAAAAAATATTTTAATTAATTTATTTATTTAAAGATTTTTATTTATTTATTTGACAGACAGAATACAAGTAGGCAGAGAGGCAGGCAGAGAGAGAGGAAGCGAAGCAGGCTCCCCGCTGAGCAGAGAGCCCAATGCGGGGCTCGATCCCAGGACCCTGGGATCATGACCTGAGCCGAAGGCAGAGGCTTTAACCCACTGAACCACCCAGGCGCACCCCGTGAAGGAGTTTTATTGAATGCTGTCTACTATACTCTTCAGGTCTTCCATTCTGTGATTCCATGGCCATATCATCCTTTGGGTTGTGGACAGAAAAAGAAAAAAATATAAGTGAATCTCACACATATAATACTGGCCACATCAATACAACATCAGCTATAACCATAACTACAATTGTAAGTGTTAATTTGAATATTCCTTGGAATTAGATAAAGCACGTTGCTTTCCGTTCTATCATTTCGTGTTGAGTAGGTAACAGTCATTATGTCCAGTTCGGATAATGGTTGTGATAAGCCTCTGTGGAACGTGAACTGTGTTTGGGGGACTGGGCTAGCTCCTATGAGGACAGAGCTCTGCTGGTCCTTCATGATCAGTGCTCCACCCACATGGCCCCTAACACTGCCTGGCATGTGATGGGTGATAAATAAATACTTGTTAAGTGAATGAAGTAATGAAGGGAAGAGTGAAGGCATGGGTGAATGGATGCTCTTATTTCATTTACTCTTCATAAGTAACTGAATGCAGTAGAGATTTTTAAAAAAATTATTTATTTATTTATTTGACAGATAGAGATCACAAGTAGGTAGAGAGGCAGGCAGAGAGAGAGGAGGAAGCAGGCTCCCTGCTGAGCAGAGAGCCCGATGCAGGGCTAGATCCCAGAACGCTGAGATCACGACCTGAGCTGAAGGCAAAGGCTTAACCCACTGAGCCACCCAGGTGCCCCTGCAGTAGAGATTTTATCCTCATTTTATACATGATGACACTAAAATTTAGAGAGATTAAATTTTATATTTATATATATATTTATATATATTTTATAAATCATATATTACATATGATTTATATTTTATATTAGAGAGATTAAGCGACTAGCCCAGTGCAATGCATGTGGCATGATAAGACTCAGTTGGAACCTTAGTTGCTTTCTGCTCTTTTCTGCATTTTTTCAATCTTTTCATGATTCTAAGAACAACAGATCATAGGGGTGCCTAGTTTTGGCTATGGATCTCAATCCCCTAGAGTTCTTTCTCAAACTACCAGTGCCTGGATCCCACTCCAGCCCAATTAAATCAGAATTACTATAAGGTTGGGTCTGTGCTTATGTATTTTTTTAAAGTTGCCCCCCACTTCCTTCCCTCCCTTCTTCCCTATCTTCCTTCTTTTTACTAGTCTATACTATGCATATCTGGGAGGAGACACAAAGCCTTGCCCTCAAAGAACTTACGGTTTTGTGCGGTTGCTACTGAGTAGTCAGATATGTAAATGATCAGTCATCTACTGTAGCAGATATTCTTCGCCTCTTTCCCCAAATCATGATGATGTGAAACCTGTCGGTTCAGAACTACTCTGTGCTCTTGACAACTCAAAAACTCCAACGTGCCTGTTTATAATAAGCACCCAGAGAGCTTGTGAAAACTAGAGCCTAACTGAGAATGGGAGTCCACAGGAGAGGGAGTCTGAAACCTTTCATTTCCTGTCCCTTTCACCTCTCCCCCGACCCCGTGCACTCTCAGGTGTTACTTAAGAACAAGCCCGTGTGGGAAACATCAGTGTAACTCAGGGTTCTTAAAAAGGTGATTCCCAGTAGCCTCATGTGAGAACTTGTTAGAAATACATCTTTTCTGATCCCCTCCAGAACTACTGAATCAGAAACTCTGGGGCGGGGCCCTGCCATCTGTGTACCCATAAGCTCTCAGGTGTGTGTTGACATTTGAGAATCCCTGATAAAAGGAGACAGCCTGTGTTGGGGTGTAGGGCGATGGGAGCATATCCCAAGGTACTCTGGTCTGAGATCTGAAAGGTTAAAGCAAAAGCAAACCAGCTTCCAGTTGTGACAGTGGGAAGTGAGGGTAAGGCTGGGAGCAGAAAGGCTGGACCAGAAGGGGAGCTGGGAAACTATCTGCTCTCCCCCCTAGTGTGGGCAGGGAAAGGATCTGACACACCATCCCCAGGAGCTACAAAGTGAGCCTGTTCATGTCTGCCTGGAGAGGGTGTTGACTTAGAAACAGGTTTAAACCAACGGAGGGCATTATCTTAGAAGCAGGATAGGGCCAAACTATGGATGTGGAATCAGGTAGGAAGTTGGTTATGGAGGGGTAAGGCCTGCCATTTCCCTAATACCGATTTTTTTTAAGGGGGGGGGGTGTAAAAAAGGGTTTTGTGATGTTTCCTGTGAGAATTTGAGGATACTAAAGCCCTTACTTTTTCCACATAAAAAGTGCCACAACATGATATTCTTCGCCTCAGGTATGTTTGCTTAGAGAAACATATTAATGAATTATTCAGGGTGAACTAGGTTGAGGGAGAGATGCACCTGCCTGAGATGCTTACAGACTTGATTGGATAACATTTGTCTTGGGGGCTTTACCAGCCACAGGTAACTCCTTCCCGTAGGGAGCGGGAAGCGATACTCCGAATTTCACCGGGGGGTTGAAAAGGCTATATGGTGGTTGCCAAAATAATCAGACTATTTGCAGTCACTATTTTCTGCACTCTTTTTTCAAAGTTCCTAAATGGGAACATCAAATAGCCAAGAAGATAGGACACATTTGTGTGCTATAAATACATCATTTCCAGTCAAAGTCTAATAGATCTACATCGTTGATAAAGTCCTATAAATGGTTTCTTTTTTCTAACTCTTGTCTGTTGCTGGGTACAACTCTTAAATTATGGATATATAATGAGCCAAATTTTTTCTGCTAACATTTTGTCTTCACACACCAAACTACTTATAATATACACGGGAGATTTTCCATTTTGCTGAAAATACCTTTTATTTCAGAAAGGTTTGCATCTTCTGTGAAGCTCTCTTTGGGGCTTGTTTTTAATATATCCCCGAGAAAAGCGTGTTATTTATTGTGTCAGAGTGGGAACAGCTGCGGTTTCGCTCTCAGCAGAGCCAATGACAAAGTTTGAGCTCCAGTCACAGTGTGTGAGAAAGTGAGAGACCGTGTGTGATTGCATTCGGCTCCAGCTTCCTCACCCGCGGGTTCTGGGAGACCTGAGGGCCGGTAAGTGGCCTTTCTCGGATGGTACCAGTGGCTGCTTAAGACAATGCTTTGGTATTAAATCAAATACTATATGCAAAGTGTTTTTGCTCAGTGTTAATAAGCTCTTTATAAGTGCAAGTTTAAAATTTTGGTAAAAGGGAGCAAGGCCGAGTGAGAAGAGCACAAGGTGGGGATTTGGGAAAGCCGGCTCTAAAATCCGTCTAATTTCTCAGTAGCCCCTGGTTTTCTTATCAATGGCAGGCAGGGTTTGAAGGGGATGGGTTGTAAGAGCTGCAGCAGTGACTGAACCTCATTCTGTGAGAGAGTGAGAGACACAGAACGAGCTTTCCCCCTGACTCTCCCTCCTTCTCTTTCTTACCTTCACTTTTTCTTTTTTTCTTGCTCTTGCTCCTTCTTGCTACCCTCATGTTACATGCCTCTCCTCTCCTTAACATATCACCCCAACACGGGTGGCGTTAGAAGAGTCAGGAGAGGGTGCCTGGGTGGCTCAGTTGGTTGGGCGACTGCCTTCGGCTCAGGTCGTGATCCCAGGATCCTGGGATCGAGTCCCACATCGGGCTTCCTGCTCATTGGGGAGCCTGTTTCTCCCTCTCCCTCTGCCTGCCACTCTGCCTACCTGTGCTCTCTCTCTCCCTGTCAAATAAATAAATAAAGTCTTAAAAAAAGAAGAGAGAAAATCAACTTCCTAAGAGAACTTACTCAGTAACCCTTGTTACCAAGCTACATGCCTCCGCGTTGTGCCTGGAACCCCTTTATTGGTAGACATTAGGAGGGCAACAACCACCTGGTTTAATGGAATCAAGTCGGGACACCTGGGTTTGCTTGAGGGCTGAGCCCTATGGGAATTGTTGATTGTGCTGGGAACTTTAAATAGAGTTCCAAGTCCTGAGGTCAATTTTGGTTGCCATCCAAAGGGTAAACATTAGCTTTCCACCATCAGGAGGACTAGGAAAAAACTATCTTGTTACTCACTGGCATCTTAACATTAAACTACAAGGGTCTTGACTGGAATATCACGTCTAAGTGAATGATTTGTAGACAAAGTGTGTGAACAACCACAGGTGGTTAGTTAAATAAACCACCAGGTTTGCAGAGCTATTAAAAGTAGGCAGTAGGAAAAAAAAAAAAGGGTTCATAGAAAGAAAATAAAGAAAATTAAGTTACTTTGAAGGATAATTATGTTATATTGTGTGATGGTAGCAAGTTTAATAGTATATGTCCCTTTGTGTCAGTTAAGAATGTGTCTGGATACGAGACTGGAAGCAATGGAAAGTTTTGGGGGTTCTCAATGTTGGGAGCTTGAACAAACTAGTTGTTATGCCTTCAGTCCATAAGCTTATAAATTTAAAAAGATAGAAATGTTCACATTTATGACAAAGATGAAATAAAAGAAATGCCAGACTCTGAGGCACTGGACATATGTAAGTTAAGGAAATAATTTTGCAGACAAATTTGTGTCCGATTGAAGGATGGGGGAAGTTCAGCCAGAAATTGCTGTGTGATTGGGCTGACTCATTTTCTCAGTTTCCCCCGTCTTGAATGTCTTGTCCATTCTCCCCTGCAATCCCTCTTTTATTCCTTCTGGTCAGAAATGAACCACCAGATAGTCAACTCTGCCTTAAACTTGGAAAGTGAGTCAAGGAGAGAATTAAGTAGCAATTCTTAGAGATAAAAACATTAAGAAATATTGCCTCAGACTAAAAAATTGCCCCCAGATTTTTCTCAAGTGCTGAGGAAATGAAAGCAGAAAATTGCCCTGTGCCATTTCTGGGGCCCACTGCTATTAGAGACAGATGATAAACCTCACCAAATTGGCTCACCACGCAATGGGCTGGAGCACATAGACATAACTTGCCCTTTTTAAACAGCGAACGTGGCAACAAGCTGATTGCAGCTAAATCTAACCCTGCCATGGAGCTCTCTTTCTGGAGGCCACAGTCGAAAGGAGTAAATATAAATACATATGTGAATGTGTCTCATGTTCCTTTACTTAGATTCCTCCAAAAAAGGGGGCAAAGAGTAACCAGGCAGCTTAAACTTGCTCCCTCCTGCTTCATCGACTGGGTCTCAAGGTAAGGTAATATTTAGGCAGATTTGGGGCTTCAGAGTCTCCCAGTAAGGTCCAGAGTGCGCTCAGAATCAAACCTGAGTTTTCATCTTAGCTCTGTTGTTTATGAACTGAGGAATCTAAGCAGGTGCCTTTCTTCCCTGGTTTTTAGTTTGAGGGATAAGATCTATTATATATTTTAAAAAAGATTTTATTTATTTTATCAGAGAGAGAGAGAGAGAGAGAGAGAGAGAGTGTGCATGCACAAGTGGGTGGTGGTGGGGGGTGGCAGGTAGAGTGAGAAGCAGGTTCCCTGCTGAACGAGGAGCCAGATGTGGGATTTGATCCCAGGACCCTGGGATCATGACCTGAACTGAAGGCAGATGCATCCCAAGATCTATTATATTTTTAGGGTTACTCTACCACAGTCCCTCACAACTGGATGAGTTCCCCCTCACCCCACTCCACGCTTTATTTATTTTGTTCTTGGTAGTTGGATCTCCCTTGGTAATTGAGAGGCCTGGATTAAGACAGGGAGGGGGAACCTGGAGAGGGGCACAGAAGAGTTCAATAAAAGACCTAAATAAAGTGGAAGAATGAAGAGGTGAAAGAAAAAGAGGAGAAAGAGTTACAGGACTGGCAGAAAGTTTGAGAAAGTCCCATGAGGGGTCTAGGGTGGCTACAAGATTCCCGAGAATAGAAAGTGGGGGTGGGAAGTTGGAGAGGTGACTGTGAACTAGGAATTTGATCCTTTTAAATATGTATTTTTAGAGAATCATGTGGAGAATGGGTCCCCTTCATAATCTCCAAGGTCAGTTTTAGGGTTGGACAGCACAGAGACTAGACCAGAGGGGCCATAGTTTATCTTCTGAATAAATATGCATGAACTTATTTTGACTTCATGGTGTTAAAATGGAGGTATTAGTGTATCATTTTGTGTATTTAAATTCTGGGAGTTGGATAGAAATTATTAGGTGAGATTATTAGGTGAGGAAATCAGGTTTTGGAATCCAGGGCTTTCTAAATACCAATCCCTACTGTTCTCCATATCATGCTTCCCAGATACCTCAATTCCAAAAGAGGGTATTTTTATTATAAAAATAAATGATTGTTTTAAGTGGCAGAGAAAGTGTTTCATGGGGAAGCCTTTTGCCTTGTTAAATAGTGGAGGGCAAATGTTCAGCTGTTGGCCATAACTGAGTGGCCAACATCCATTCTTCAGTGCACACATTTGCTCAATCAACAAATGTTTGTTGTATGCAACCCATGCTATAAGAAGCTGGGGAAACAAATATAAATAAAAAAGAGATGTGACTTCTGTTCTCATGGAGCTTGTAGCTCTGGTGGGGATAGGCACTTATCTACTAATAAATTCATAAATACATACAGACCAAGTTATTTGAAAGAAAAGGATATGGTTTCTTGAGAGCCTGTACTCAAGTAACCTGAGACAAGGGAAGACATGGAGGTGCACATTCAGACTTTCCTGATCTGGAATTCTTTCTCCTTTTTTTTGTTCACCATACTCATTGGCTGTCTATTTTGTTCACTATATTTACATTTAGCGCCTAGAATAATGTCAGGCACACAGTAGTTAAAGTCATGCATTTGTATAACTTGCATTCCAGTGGAGGAGATGGACAACAGGCAGATAAACTGATATATGACATGTTTTCAGATGATGATAAATGAGATGAAGGAAAATAAGGAAAGTAAGGAAAGTAAGGGGAAGGGTAACCAAGGCTTTTTTTTTTTCCCCTAAAGATTTATTTATTTATGGGGTGCCTGGGTGGCTCAGTGGGCCTCTGCCTTTGGCTCAGGTCATGATCCCAGGATCCTGGGATCGAGCCCCGCACTGGGCTCTCTGCTCAGCAAGGAGCCTACTTCCTCCTCCCTCTCTGCCTGCTTCTCTGCCTACTTGTGATCTCTGTCAAATAAATAAATAAAATCTTTAATTAAAAAAAATTATTTATTTATTTTGGCAGGGGTGGGGAGAAGAAAGTGAGTGGAGAGAGAGGCTAAGGGAGACAGAAAAAGAATCCTCAAGCAGACTTCCTGCTGAGCATGGAGCCCAACTTGGGGCTCAGTGCCACGACCCTGAGATCATGACCTGAGCTGAAACTAAGAGTCATTTGCATAGCTGACTGAGCCACCCAGGTGCCCCCAAGGGTGTTATTTTGATAGGATGTGTGGGTAGCAGATCTGAGAAGGTGACGCTGAAGGATAGACCTGAGAGAAGGCTAGGACTGAACCATGCAATACCAGGAGATCAATATTTTACACGAAAGGAACACTCAAAGCAAAGCCTCCAAGATAGGTGTATTCTGAGTGTGCTTCAGGAACAAGAAAGCTAGTGTGTTTGGGCAGTGTGAGTTATGGGGAATGCCACAGAAATGCAGTTGGAGTGACGTTCTTGGGCCACTTTGTAGATCTTGGTAAAGATTTTGTTTCTTTTTATTTTAAAGACTGATTTATTGTAGAGGGAGAGCAAGTGGATTGGGGAGAGGGGCAGAGGAAGAGGGAGAGAACCCTCGAGCAGACTCCCCACTGAGATGTGGAGTCCCATGTGGGGTTTGACTGAGGGCCAGAGCCAAAATTAAGAGTGGGACACCCAATAATGGACTGAGCCACCCAGGTGCCCCTGTATCTTGTTCTTAACGTGGTAGGAAACATGTAGGTACATTTTTTTTTTTTTTTTTTTTTTTTTTACATTCAGGTACTTTTGAGCAAGGGAGTTACCTGATCTAACAGACACACATACATCTGTATATGTGTGTATATATTTCTATACACACACACACACACACACACACACACACACACACTCCCTTCCTGGGAATAGACTCCTTTCTTTTATTGGGCACATTCCACCGACTGGCATAAATCATAATGTTTTAGATCAAATATATACCCCTATGGCATAATGTAAATGATGAAGGGAAGGGATCTCATTTTGTCATTTTCTTTTCAAATATCAAGTTGTGTTAAAGAAAACATTTTTCTCAATCACAGGTGCTGTTGGGAAGAATGAGTGACATCTTGATGTCCTCTCTTTGATAAGTCTTCTCCCTTGGTAGCTTCCAGTGTACTTTTAGGAACAAGCTTCAATTTATCTTTTACAGAGTGGATTTGTGTCCTGGAGCCAGCAGAGCTACATTTAAAAGTATGCTAGCTTCCAGCTTGAGATTCTCAGAGGAGCAGCAAAGCAAAGAACAGAACATTGCCCTGAATGTTTGGAGAGTTCAGATGGGGGCTCAGCCATCAAGTGTAACTGTCATCATCACAGTCCCTTGCATTTGGGTTTCCAAAACACTTCTTATATTTATGCATTAATTTGCTCTGTTTAATAATCCATTGTAATAATTGGGGCAAGAATATTTGGCTTAAAGAGGTGAAGTAAATGGCTAGAAATTAAGACACATCCATAAATTTGCAGACTAAAATGATACATGTAAAATTCTTTATACAACGATAGGCACAGAGCAGGGCCTCAATAATTTTAGTCTCTTTACCGTATTTGCCACATTATATATATTTATATATGAGTCATGCGTGAGTGTATATATGTATATACACACATATATATATACATATCTATACACATATATATATGCAGTGTTTTAAAAATATTAGTTTTTTATTTTGAAAAATTTCCAGTATAATTAACATACAGTGTCATATTAGTTTCAGGTGCAAGATATAGTAATTCAACACTTCTGTACATTTAAATGCTCATCATGATAATTGTACTCTTAATCCCCTTTATTTTGCCCATCCCCCCAACCATTTCCCCTCTGGTAACCACCAGTTGGTTCTCTATATTTAAAAGTTTTGTATTTTTTGGTCTCTTTTTTTCTTTGTTTTGATTCTTATATTACACATATTAAATTACAGAATCTTTCCATGAAAAACTTATTTCACTTAGCATTATTACCATTTTTTTCAAGTGGCAAGATTTCATTCTTTTTTTATGGGTGAGTAATAGTCTATGGCATGTATATACAACATGTTCTCTATCCATTCATCAATGGATGGATACTTGGGTTGCTTCCATATCTTGGCTATTATCAGTAATGCTGCAGTAAACTTAGGGGGCATATATCTTTTTGAATTAGTGTTTTCATATTTTTTGGGTAAATACCCAGTAGTGTGATTACTGGATCATACAGTAATTGTATTTTAACTTTTTTTGAGGAAACTCTATACTATTTTCTAACTTTTTGGCAGTCTTTAGTGACTTGATTTTCTTTTTGGTTTCTGTGTTACAATCTCCATGATAATTTCAGCAGCCACTGACAGAGAATTCATTTATGTTAGGGAACTTGCTTTCCTGAGATCTCAATGTTTTTTAGCGTTCCCATGGATGCATTCCA